>NC_053149.1:55135875-55780409 GCF_016808335.1 Panicum virgatum
AACGGTCTAGAATAACACCAAGAGTTCATACCAACTGCTACTATATATTAAAAATTTAAAATAAGGAAATTGATAGCTGATTTCTACGTGGCAAAGCAAATAATTAAATAATAGAGAGCCCATAGCAAATAACTGACCTATAAACCACTAACAAAAATCAGATAAGAAAGAGAAAAATTGTACACCATTAATATCTATGGATTTAAATTGTATCGATGGACAAAAGAAATATGTAGAGGAAATAGATTTCTTCTATAAATAATGCAGTCCTCGGTTTAAAGGCAAAAGAAGGAAACAGGGCTGGTGCCCGTGTAAAATATTTTTTTCAAGAGACGGTACTTACATCCAAGGTCTAGAAACTCAGTTTCAGAAAAAGACTACGCATGGTCAGGAGAGTGCTGGTGTGTGTTATTTTGCTCCTAGATACAAAATTGAATGAAGCGGAAGCTATTAATGTTTAGGTCGATAGAAACAATTCAAATAGTATATTAAATATGGTTAATAAATAGCTAAATATTTTTTTCAAGAGACGATACTTACATCCAAGGTCTAGAAACTCAGTTTCAGAAAAGACTACGCATGGTCAGGGAGACTGCTGGTGCGTGTTATTTCTCCTAGATACAAAATTGAATGAAGCAGAAGCTATTAATGCTTAGGTCGATAGAAACAATTCAAATAGTATATTCAATATGGTTAATAAATAGCTAAACATTTTGTACATATCAAATATTGTAAGAAAAAATTGGTTCGTATCCAATATGATAAAGCAAAATAGTGTCAATCTAATCTAAAATATCAATTAAAAAAGACAAATAATAATTGATCAAGATTGTAAACATAGGTACTGCCACAAACAAAAAAAATGCTAAGAGCGGATTCTACGGATATTGGTTTCAAGAATTCTCATCGATGATGTCGGTGATGATACTGATACATGAAGTGGAGTGTAACTCACGTTTCACGACTGAAAGCTGCACAGGATCAGATCAGCAGTGGAAATTGAGTAGGAAAAAAATCTACGTCGTATAACAATACATCTCATTTACAATAAAACACTCACGGGTCTATCAACAATAATTATATTAGCTCAATGTCTCAGATGATTTATATTTTGAACCTCTCTGATGCATTAAGCCAAACTAAGAGGCCAAACCATAGTCAGTCAGGCTGAATCTGCGTAAGAGTTTTTTTCAAGGGATGGTACTTACATCCAAAGTCTAGAAACTCAGTTTCAGAAAAGACTACGCATGGTCAGAGAGACTGCTGATGCATGTTATTTTGCTCCTAGATACGAAACTGAATGACGCAGAAGGTATTAATGCTTAGGTCGATAAAAATAATTCAAATAGTATATTAAATATGATTAATAAATAGCTAAACATTTTGTACATATCAAATATTGTAAGAAAGAATTGGTTCGTATCCAATATGACAAGGAAAAAGTGTCAATCTAATCTAAATAAAGGAGACAAATAATAATTAATAAGTATTGTAAACATACGTATTGCCACAAACAAAAGAAAATGCTAAGAGCAGATTCTACGGACATTGGTTTCAAGAATTCTCATCGATAATGTCGGTGATGATACCGATACATGAAGTAGAGTGTAACTTGCATCTGACGACTGACAGCCACAAGGGATCAGATTAGCGGTGGAAATTGAGTAGAAAAAAAAGCTACGTCGGATAACAATACATGTCACTTACAATAAAACACTCACAGGGCCTATCAACAGCAATTGTATTAGCTCAATGTCTCGGATGATTTCTATTTTGCACCTCTCCGGTGCATTAAGCCAAACTAAGAGGCCAAACCATAGTCAGTCAGGCTGATTCTGCGTAACATCATTTTTTTCAAGGGTCGGTACTTACATCCATTGTCTAGAAACTTAGTTTCAGAAAAGACTATGCATGATCACGGAGAGTGCTGGTGTGTGTTATTTTGCTCCTAGATACAAAACTGAATGATGTAGAAGCTATTAATGCTTAGATCCATAAAAACAATTCAAATAGTATATTAAATATGGTTAATAAATAGCTAAACATTTTGTACTTGTAAGAAAAAATCGGTACGTGTATCCAATATGACAAGGAAAAAAGTGTCAATCTAATCTAAATATCAATTAAAGGAGATAAATAATAATTGATCGAGATTGTAAACATACGTACTGCCACAAACAAAAAAGACGCTAAGAGCAGATTCTACGTACATTGGTTTCAAGAATTCTCATTGATGATGTCGGTGATGATACTGATACATGAAGTAGAGTGCAACTCACGTCTGACGACTGATAGCCACACGCCGGCCCACACAGGATTAGATCACCAGTGAAAATTTAGTAGGAAAAAAAACTATGTCGGATAACAATACATGTCACTTACAATAAAACACTCACAGGGCCTACCAACAACAATTATATTAGCTCAATGTCTCAGATGATTTCTATTTTAAACCTCTCCGATGCATTAAGCCAAGCTAAGAGGGCAAACTATAGTCAGCAGGCTGAATCTGTGTAAGAGCATTTTTTTCAAGGGATGGTACTTACATCCAAGGTCTAGAAACTCAGTTTTATAAAAGACTACACATGGTCAGGGAGAGTGCTAGTGCGTGTTATTTTGCTCCTAGATACAAAATTGAATGACGCATAAGCTATTAATGCTTAGGTCGTAAAAATAATTCAAATAGTATGTTAAATATGGTTAAATAGCTAAACATTTTGTACATATCAAATACTGTGAGAAAAAATTGGTCCGTACCCAATATGATAAGGAAAAAAATGTCCATCTAATCTAAATATCATCACGTTGTCATAGGTTTATGGGATTGAATTCTCGACTGAATACATAGGTACGAACCATTTTTTTATGTATACCAAATACATAAAAAAGTGTTCGCTCGCGAACGAGAGGTACGGTAAATAAAATACCAAATACATCTATTCTATTAAGTTAAAAGTATTAAAAAATAAATAAAATACTAGCTACCCGCGTTATTAGCGCGGACCATCTTGCTAGTTAGAACAAAACAAACGTGACCATCCTCAAGAACAAATTAATTACATGAGCTTGCTAGCCCTCATAGTACTCTCGCTCGCGTCACGTCAATTTTCAATTCTTCACACATGCAAAACCCGTACCTACGGACTCAAAACTGCTCCTCCAACAAGTGAAACGAGAGAGCATTACTGTATTATTTCCGACAAAATTTGCGGCACTACTCGCGCATCTTCCTCCTGCTGGCCCTCCCGCTGGGCACGACGAGCATCATCATCGCCTGATTCGCCTTGTCCCTCTTGGCCCTCCGGTCGACGATGACGTGCGGCGGCACGAAGACATGGCTGCCGACGACGACGCTACCGGCACCAACGCCGGCGTGGCTCGCGCCGAACTTGCAGCTGTACCGACCCGGTACTTGCGGACCTCTTGCACCGACGGCGCCGGCGACGACCTTCCGGCCGGGGATGTCGATGGGGGATGAAGCTTTCTGGTGCGGGACTTGCAGCTCCAACGGCGGCCGGTGCTCGCCTGAGTACTCGCCACTGTCGTCGTCGCCGCCGCTGCCGCCACCGATACCGATGCGAGAGAAATACGCCTGGGGTAACTCATCGGGCCATAGGATGTCTGCTTCTTGGAACTCTTCCTCTTGCAGCTCGGCGCGCAGCATCGTCTTGCTTGACCTGCTGCTCAGGGGTGTATTCAGGAGAGGATATGCACGTATTAGTACTAGCTAGTGGATGTATTCATCGGTAAGCATCTCGGACTATTTAATCCATATAGTCATTTTCTTGGCCTGTGTCGATTATATATATAATTAATTATCGGTTGGGAATTGCCTGCAAGTTACTGCACTACTCCCTGTGGTCTACATGTACTGTTGTTTGAGCGAGTCGAGAACCCCAAGTACATCCAGGCCAGGGCCGCCGCTGAATCAGCAGCAACGTGTCATCAAGCGCGTCCGAAGAAACCGGCATTTCCGTTACTTCCTTTTTCAAAAAGAAACCCAATATTTGTCTGAATCAAATTGGTGAATGCACTGGTGCACATGTGTATTTAAGTATTTTACATCAACACACCACAGTCTACGACTGAATTCACCTCAGTTTCTTTGAATTTACAAAGGAGTGCAAAATGCCTCGCCGCATCAAATTTTTTCTGACCTCAATCCACAAAGGGAACTAACCAATGATGAAGGATTGACTCAAAAACGCTAGCTGCTGCATTGACGCTAAGCTAACCGAGGAGGTAGAGGCAGCCAGATCGACGCGTTGCGCCGCCGGCTGGGGGCTAGCTCTCGATGAAGCCGGTCATCCGCAGGACGGAGTCGCGGACGCGGCGGAGGTCCCGGCCCTTGAGCGTCCGGCCCTGCCCGGAGCACACCGAGGAGGCCCCGGCCCCGGCCGCGGCGGCCCTGCGCCGCGCCAATAGCACGTGCGGCGGGACCACCTCGCCGTCCTCCTCCTCCTCCTCCCGCGCGCCCGGGGCGACCCCCGGCCCCGGGATCGCCATCGGCTCCGTGAACGGCCGGCGCTCGGCCGGCGCCCACGCCGCCGCGCACCTCGACGCGCCCTGCGACATCTTTCCTCTCCTGCCGCTGATGATCACCCGCGAAGCCGCGAAGGATTGATGGCTCAATGCGATGAGCTAGCTACGTAGTGCTAGTGGAATGAAATGTGGTGGTCCTGCTTGCTTACCCAAAACTTCCCGTCTGCCGCACGGCGCGGCGCGAGATATATAGAGCGGGCGCGGCGCGCGAGCGTGGAGCCTGGGGAGGACGACGACGACCTGGCCCGGCGGCCACGTAGCTGGCCCGCTCAGCTCGCTCTCTAGCTTACTAGCTACCCGTCCACCTATAGCCTATAGCTAGGCAGGTTCCGTGTGGCGCTGCGCCGCGCTGTGCGACGGGTGTTGGGCTTTGGCGTACGAAACGGGAAGGAACAATTCGGCCGGCACGGCGGTCCGGCCGGCCGGTGCCGTGCCGGGGGGCATTCGAGGGCAAAACCATATACTCCTACATTCCAACGTGTTCAATTCCTTCCCTTCCCTTCCAATCCAGACCATTCGGCCGGTCGCCAAGCGTGCCCTCCGTTCGCTTGTGCGGCGGCGCAAGTTTGGCGATCTTCTCGCCCCCCCGTGATGCTTTTCCGATGCGCTTTTGGGGGCATCCTCGTATAGTCGTATCCTGTCATCCCTGACACCAGTTGCTGTTTTTTTCTCCTGGCGCCAAGAAAAGTTGATCGGGTCGTTCGCTAGCTATTCGGTTTTGATTGGGCAGGCAGGACGCGGATACCGGATAATATGCTCGTGCTCGTCCGCACGTGTGCGCATCTCCGTGCGTGTGCACGTTTGCGAATGACACTGACGTCCGGCAAAGGGTTTGCACGCGTGTCGCAGACTAGTAAAAGCGCCATGTTTCTCTGCCAAATTGGAAGTTAGTATCTCTTTTTCTAACAGCGTCGCATAAGGTACTTAGGTACGTATGCTTCAGTTGGCAATCGCCACAGCTTAAGATATTTTTGTTAGACCTAAATTAGCCGGTTCTAATTTGACCAAGTTTATAAATTCCAAATTTAACTAGGTTTATAGAAAAGACTAATAATATTTTGAACATTAATTAAATGAGAATAATTAGATCCATTATAAAATATATTTTCATAATTTACTTATTTGATGTGTTAGATGTTAATATTTTTCTCGATAAATTTAATCAAATTTAAACTACTTTAATTTAAAATAAAGCAAAATGTCTTATATTTTAAGATGGAGGGAGTATTTGGCTATTTGCTCGTCGCGCTGCCGATCAACGACCATGCTCGCCGCATAAAAAATGTCACATTGATGTTACCGGTGGCAAGTCGTAGGGCCCGGCCAGGTTCGATGAATGTGGGAACAAACGGGACGGGGTCCGACCTCCAGTCATCGACTTGCTAGCCTCATCGCATATGCATCATCTCTGATCAAGTTGGGTTGGCAGTGGCGTTTTGTGAGGGTTCTTTCTTGTGACCACGCGTGGACACAGAGAGGGGGGAAAAACAAAATCCTGGATGAGGATAAGCCGAGCTTCGAAGTGTCAATCGTGCAGCTAACTCTAACCCACCGGGCAACTAGCCAGACCGGCATGCCAGTTGCCAAGAGGGTCAGCTTAGCTTTAGCTGGGTTGCACGCGCGGCTAGGAATCTAGGATGCTTAACCCCCCTAGCAATGCCGAACACGCAACTTTTCATTTGTAATGAACGCGTCGATTGGGACATGGAGCCGCTGTTCCGGCGCGCTCGTTGACATCCGCGTGGGCGTGTGTACTGTAACGAACTTAACGTGCACCAGCTGGTAACTGAATTGGGGAACGGGCACGTCAATGTCCCAGACTGAAAAGCAAAAGCAAACGGGCCCCAGCATCGCCGCATTGCTTTTGCTTGACTTTAAAAGGCTATCAAAATTGCAAGCTACTACTGTACTGCTGCAAGTTAGGCCTCGGCTTGGCCGGAAACCTCAACCTGCGTGGTCCGACAAGAGAACTGCATGCGTGCACCAGATGATCAGATCGTGGCTGCTGTGAGCATACCGCGTCGTTAACTGCATTCTTTTAGAAGCCTGCTGATGCTTTCAGGGTTCTGACGACGACCGTGGCAACAGCCAACTAATCAGATCGTAGGTTGCGCTTGTAAGGAAAATGACTCCATTAGATTTTTATTTTATGATTTTGGTGATTGAGTAACAACGCAATTAATAGGACTAATGAATTTGTCAAGTGAATAATTATAGATCTCAGAAATGAAGCAAAAAGGCTAAACAAAGCAAAACACGAAGAAAGAACTCAAAGAAATGTTGAATTAGACGAGTTCTACAGAATTTAGTAGCACCGGTTGTACCGGTGACCAAGCACCGGTCTAACCGGTTGGCTTCGGTTGCACCGGTGACTTACCACCGGAGCAATGTGCAGTACTGGTGCCAGGCCACGTGGAGAAAGACAGTGGCACCGGATGCACCGGTGGTGCTAAGTTGAAGCACCGGTGAAAGCATCGTACTATGCACCAGAGAGCACGTCAAGTTGGCAAGAAGGAGTTTCTTCAGCACCGGATGGACCGGTGGTGCACCAGTGCAAGACACCGATGTAATTCCACAATAGAAACTGGAGATTCTTGTGAATGAGATCAATTCTCTAGGTGTGAAGAAAATTGATGATGTGGAGCTCATTCGCAAGATCCTTCACTCTCTACGAAGGCCGGACTACGATTTGGTGATCACAATTCTTTATGAGAAGGAAATTGACACATTGACACCAAATCAAGTCATCAACAAGGTGATCGCCCACGAGCTACGCTATGACATCAAGCCAAGAGCGCCACCTTCTTTACCAACACATAGCACATTTGTATGCAAGCAAGTCAAGAAGTTGAAGAAGATGGTCATCAAAGATAGCTCAAGTGAAGAGGAAGAAGAGAAGGCATGCCAAAACTCCTCAAATGATGAAAAAGAGCCAATGAACCCCCAACCTCTACAAGCAAGTCAAAAAGATGAACAAATATTTGAAGGAAATCAACTCAATGGGGTATATGGTCTTCCTCAAGGGTGGGCATCACCATCAACTCATGAAGGTTGAGAAGAGGTTCAAGAAGAAGTAACAAAATAAGGAGAAAAAGCCCAAGCATGAATCCTTTATCATTTTTGGTGAATGGGTTAGTGGGGGTGAAGAATAAAATGCAAGCTCAAGTGATAAATCAAACAAGAAATTCACCACCCGCACCAACATGGGATCATCATCAAACACTTGCCTTATGGCCAAAGGTATGGAAAGCGATGTAAGTGATGATGACTCCGACTAGCTTCTTGACCTAGTTCATGAACACCAAAAAGTAATTAAAAAACAATCTCAAAAATTTAGTGCACTCAATGATCTTAATGCTACTCTTGCCACAAATTATGATGATTTGTTGTGCAAATTCCAATTACTTGGTAAGGAGCATGAAGAGCTCAAATTAAAAATTGAGAGCATTACAAAAATTAATGACTCTTTGGAAACCTCTAATTTTTGCAATGAGAAATGCCATGAGGATGTTTTTTAGAAATATGTGATGACCTCATTGTCAAAGAAAATGATGAGCTCAAGCAAAAGATAGAAAGGCTCATAAAGTTCTTGGCTAGATTAAAGGACAAAAGCATAGAGAGCAATGTTCAATCTTATCAAGATAACCGTGAAGACATGGTGAAGAAGCTTGAGAAGGGGTCCACCGTGACTTACTCAAAATATAATCATAAAGGCCACAAGTCCAACAAGTGTTCTCAACCAAAGAAGAAGCTTTCGGATGAGAAGAACAAGAAGAAGCTTACTATCAAGAGTTTTCTCATCTACACCAAACCCAACCGGAGGAACAAAAGCAATAGCACCTCCTATGTGATCAAGAGAAGACAAATGGCAAGATAGTTGCTCACAAGGTTGGGAAGCAAGAAAGGAGTTAGAATCACTCCATTTGGGTGTCCAAGGATGTCAGCAGCAATATGAAGGGGTCTCAAATGGTGTGGGTTCCAAAGGAGACTTGAAGCCCAAGAACGACTAAGGGGATTTGGAGGCTTGGCTAACTAGAAGATAAAGGATTCAAGCTAAAGAAGCCAAACTCGTATCTTGGACATTTGTTGCCCAAGTCCCCTATAAGGTAATGGTAGCTAGATTTCAATTCAAGCATCATGTAGCTCCATTACTCTTGCTAGATTGTTTGTATTGCATCGCCTAGTGCTATATATGGTGGGTTGTTTGTGTCATGATCTAACTCATGAGCATCCTACTTGGTTTGATAAATGTGTAGAAAGCTACACAAAGTTACACTTCATGGTACATGGATTTCATGAGGTATTGTATTTCATTTATGTACCATGAACACAAGCTATAGGGTAAACTTTCCATTGTTGTCAAAAACAATGTGCATACATTTAATTAGTGATTCAAATATTAAATGCACACATTTAGGGGGAGTTCATTATATGGTTTGTGATTTTGAGACTAACATATTTTCAAGCTTATCTTTTGAAGTCTCGTATTGAGCCATGATCTATTGAACTAAATTTCTAGATCTAAGTTCATAGGCTATGTGCTCATGTTTTTGCTCACCTTGATGTACCAAATATTTAAACTCAAATACTTTCAATTGGTATCTAATTTTAATTAAGTATCATTTGGAACAAGTCTCTTTCAAATTAGTACATGCAAGGTAATTAAGTACCCTCGGAGGTATGCATGATCTATAACTCCTTCAATTGGTATCTTTGTCAATTCTTTATTTTATAGAGCTACCTCCGTGCATGATATGGTCTAAGCTTTCTCATTCAAATATCTAGTTGTGCATATGATTTTCACATTATCATTTTGTGCACACACCTTGTGGAAAGTTTAGCTCATGTCATGCTAGTTTCGTTATTTTGTGATCCATCTAAGTAATTGCTAAATTAGTATCTTCATTAATATCATATATTTGGATCATAATTCATGGAACTAACTCCCTAAGCTACTAACTTTTCCCCTTGAGCTATATTATTTTGCAAGATCTTTTTAGGTGATTTGATTCCAAAAGGGGAGAAATTTGGATCAAAACAAGGTTGATCAAAGAAGCAAGGTTGATCAAAGGGGGACAAGTTTGCAAGCAGCAAATACGGGGACAAATAAAGGGAGATGATGGATTTAGGGGGAGGCCAAGCCAACATTGGATGATGGTATGCATCCAAGCAAGTGTAAGTGGTTAAAATTTTCAATTTTTACGTAATTTATGCTTGTTTTGATTGTGTTGTCATCAATCACCAAAAATGAGAAGATTGTAAGAAAAATGGCCCCATTAGACCATTCTTTTGTGATTTTGGTGATTGAGTAACAACGCAATAAATGGGACTAATGAGTTTGACAAGTGAACAATTATAGATCCCAGGGATGAAGCAAAAAGGCCAAGCAAAACAAAACACGAAGAAAGAACTCAAAAAATGTTGAATTAGACGAGTTCTATATAATTTAGTAGCACCGGTTGTACCGGTGACCAAGCACCGGTCTAACCGGTTGGCTTCGGTTGCACCGGTGACCTACCACCGGAGCAATATGCAGTACTGGTGCTAGGCCACGTGGAGAAAGACAGTGGCACCGGATGCACCGGTGGTGTTAAGTTGAAACACCGGTGCAAGCACCATACTATGCACCAGAGAGCATGTCAAGTTGGCGAGAAGGAATTTCTTCAGCACCGGAAGGACCGGTGGTGCACCAGTGCAAGGCACCGGTGTAATTCCACAACAGAAGCTGGAGATTTCTTCAGGACCGGTTGAACCGGTGACCACCGGAGCAATGGACCGGTCTAACCGGTGACAGCCACGTCAGCTGTCAGAAGGCCAACGGATAGTGCAGAGCCGTGAGTGACCGGTTGCACCGGTGCCCCCTCACCGGTCTATCCGGTGCCCTGCGCAGAAAAGGCCCAATGGCTCTTAACGGCTCTATGGTCTTGGAGGCCTATATATATGTCATCCCCTGGTCGTTTGAAGATTGCTGGAGTTGCTACAAGACTCATACACACCCAGAAAATCCTCCAAGCCTACCCAAGTGCATATTGATCAATTCCTTAGGTTTAGCACTAGCTTTAAGAGTGTATGTGCTAGATTAACTCTTGAGTGAGTGAGCAAGCAAGGTGTTGTGTATTGTGGCTGGTTCTTGAGTGAACCAACAAGAAGATCTCGGTTTGCCGGCCCCTTGGAGCATTGGTGGCTCGCCGGCACGTCATCGACCCTCCGGCTTGGTGTGGAGCGGCGATGACACTCTTGTACGGGAGACGTGGAGACACCCTTCCTTCGTGGATAATCTCCTTAGTGGAAATCGGGATCAAGGTGACCGTGATTGAATCCGCGGAAGAGACTTGATTACCGAGAAGCAATACTCTTAGTGAGTGCTTCAACAACGTGGATGTAGGTGTGCCTTTGTGGCTAACCGAACCACAGGATAAACATCCGCGTCAAGAGTTTGCTTCCTCCTATCCCGCTCTTTATGTTTCCGTATTTCATACTCGCAATGCTTGTTTCTTTACTTTCATAGAGTAGTTTCTTGATAGGAAAGGCTATAGCTTGCTTAACTCTTTTATGATAGGGGTTTTACACTAGAAGAAACTTAGTTGTACATCTAGATAGTATGTTTTAGTTTTATATTGTGCAATTTAGTTGGAGCCATAAGTTAAGGTTTTAAGTTGTCTAATTTATCCTCTCCCCCTCTTAAGTTAGAGTGCAATCCGATCACTTTCAGTGTTGTTAGTTCTTTGGAGCAACTTTTGAAGAACCATTTGAACAGACATTTGTCGTGCAGCTAGCTAGGGTCATGGTGCAGTCAGTTTTGAAGAAGACGCAAGTTACTGATCGATCTACTGTAGCTTTAGATAAATTTCCAGGACCTTAACGGTGGCGCGTGCAGTGCCGTCATTGTCGAGTAGTGTACGTTTTATGTGGACGAACCATTTGAGCAGCCAGTTTGTCGTGCAGCTGGCTAGCTAGGGTCATGGTGCAGTCAGGTTTGAAGAAGACGCAAATTACTGACCTAGCTCTTGTTTAGTTGCAAAATTCAAATTTCCAACTCTATCATATCAAAAGTGAATTTTAAATGTATAGAGTATTAAATCTAGATGAAATAAAAAATAGATTGCATAGTTTGTTTGTAAATTGCAAGACAAATCTAATAAGTCTAATTAGATTATGATTAAACACTAAATTGCTATATTAATTGTTACAATATACATGTTCTAATGATAGATTAATTAGGCTCATTAGATTCGTCTCATAATTTACAGACGAGTTCTGTAATTAATTTTGTGATTAGTTTATATTTAATACTTGAAATGTGCAAAGATTTTATTTTTACAATTTTATATGAGTAACTAAACGAGACCCTACTGTAGCTTCAGATAAGCTTGCAGGACCTTGACGCTGGCGCGTGCAGTGCCGTCATTGTCGTGTATAGCTTTTATATGTGGATGAAAACCAATTAACCAAATCACTTCTGCTCCTTTGCCGCCGCTGAGTTTTCAGAGCTTACACTTCTGGGAAATGGACAATCCACCGGTGGTCCGTACGGACGAACTCGACGGATTATCCCTCGGGTCTGGACCCTAGCCACGAGCAGTCCCGTGGACGTACTCTCTCTGTCCCTTTTTATTCGTCGTTTTTTTATGTGTCCCAAGTTTGACTTAATTTATCAAAAATACGTGCAACATTTATATCTTCAAATAAACTTATTAAAAAACTAGATTGAAAGATCTATCTAATGATATCAATTATATATTATAAATATTAATATTTTTTTATATAAAATTAATCAAAATTATTTTTCGGGAAGCGAGAACGACAGTTATTTAGGGACGGAAGAAGTAGTTTTCTACCGTGCTGCGGTGGCAGCGTTCCAAATGATCACAGCGAAGTGGCGTGTTGGCACGCGCGACGGGCGCGGATCCGACACGCGACGGGCGCGGATCCGACACCTGTAAACGCCGCGACAAGCGGACAAGGCAAATAGCGAGCGCATGGAGGCTTGGAGCATTGCATGATGCACGGCCGGCGGTGCTGTGCACGCCACGGGCACTTGTCGAGACTGGTGATGGTAGTTGTTTCTATACTATAAGAATTCATGAAAATTAAAACATTTTTCACCAAAATTAGCCTCATATCCACCTCACAACCCACCACTATCAGGCCCATGTGTAAGACTAAAAAGTTTGACATGAGAGCCTGGCAGACTGATTTTGTCACCCCCGCCCGTTCAAGTTGCTGGCCGTGCTCCCCTTGGCGTTGTTTTTCTTTCACCGAAGACACCGCATACCCGCCCGCGTACCCGCTCGCGTCAATCACACCCCCTTCTCCTTCCCCGCCGCACGCCTGCTCCCAATCCCGGATCCCCTCCGCAGACCCCATCCATCTCACCGCCTCCACATTGGTGGCAATCCAGGAAGACATAGTTGCGGCGGCAGCGCACCGCCTTGCTGCCTCCCTCCTCCATCCACATCAGCCCATCCATCTGCTTCGCTTTCGGTGGCGGCGGCGGTCCTTGGAACCAGGAGGAGGCGGCTATGTCGCGGGCGGGAACAGAGGGACTGCAGCGATGCGCTGGCGCTTCCATCTGCCTCCAGCCTCCCCTCCCCATCCACGTCGCCCTTTTCTCCTTCGCCCCACGAGCGTGCCTTCAAGACGCTCGACGTCTGCAACGCGGCGCGCGACGGCGTCGTCCAGGTGCTCCGCTGGGAGCCCCTCGCCAACTTTGCGGCTTCCTTGCTGCGGGGCCCGTGTAGACCCACGAGGGCCAGCTGTGACACCCCGGCCCATGGCTTAATAGGATTAATAGGATACTCATACCAACAAGTTGCAACTTCTTTTCCGGAAGCCGGTCTCCAAAGAACTCCGAGGTTAAGTGTGCTTGGCCCGGAGAAATTTGGGGATGGGTTACCGACCGGGAAGTTCTCCCCGGGTGCGCACGAATGAGGACAAAGTGTGCAGAAAAGACTGGTGCCGGTCTGTGAGGACAGTCTATGTCCTAGAAAGCAGCCAGATATAAGCGGGCCCGGCCTCGGGGAGGCGGGACGTTACAGAATGGTATCAGAGCCGACTCTCGCGGTTTCACGGGCACGTACGGGCGTAAGTACGGAGGCATGAACACGGGCGCGTAGGGGCGCAGATGCACCGGCATGTGCACGGGCGCGTGGCGGGTCAGTGCGCGGGCATCTGGGATGTGCCGTTGGCACTGGACGCACGGACGTGGCACATGGACCGTTGGCACTGGACGCACGGATGTGGCACAGGGACCGTTGGCACTGGACGCACGGACGTGGCACATGGGCTGCTGGCACTGGACGTACGGGACGTGGCCAAGAGAGGACGTTTCTGGCTTGGGATTGACCAACGAGGACGTCGGTCTCTTAAGGGGGTGAGCATGTGACACCCCCGGCCCAAGGCTTAATAGGATTAATAGGATACTCATACCAACAAGTTGCAACTTCTTTTTCTGAAAGCCGGTCTCCAAAGAACTCCGAGGTTAAGTGTGCTTGGCCCGGAGAAATTTGGGGATGTGTGACCGACTGGGAAGTTCTCCTCGGGTGCGCACGAGTGAGGACAAAGTGTGCAGAAAAGACTGGTGTCGGTCTGTGAGGACAGTCTGTGTCCTAGAAAGCAGCCAGATATAAGCGGGCCCGGCCTCGGGGAGGCGGGACGTTACACCAGCTCCACTGCGTGTGTAAGGCCCTCTCCGGGGTCCTCGTCAATGACACCGCAGTGTCCGGCCGTCGTATCCACGAGCGCGAGCATGAGGACATCACCACGCGTGTCTTCCATTGGTGGAGCAGAAGAAGCGGGTTCACAATGTCATGTGCAGTCTGGAGGTGTCTTCCATCGGTGGAGCAGAAGAAGCGGGTTCACAATGTCATGTGCAGGTAAGCTGTTCAATGGAATGCCCCTGAAGATGGACAAATACACTATCTATTTCTCTTCCTTGCTGCAGTGAATAGGAACATAGACCTGTGCTGTTACAAACCTTTATTAGAGAAGAGATTTCTCCTCCAACATTGATGCGAGTGGTAAAAAAAATGGTGAGTTTCCTTCAACTGATTGGTGTTGAGATAAAATGATCAAATTCAATTTTACCATGTAACACACTAAAATAAAGAGAACTTGGTGGGAGAAGTATCATATGCTAATTTTTTGTGTGTCTCTGGGTTGGTTATTGCACAAAAAAATATATCGAGAACCTGATTAACTTCGTGTTTGTTTCTATTAGTACACCTATAAAGCTACTGATTTAGCATTCCAGGAATGTCGATGGTTTCTATGAAGAGCAGCCCATGATGGTGGGACAAGATAATATGTTAAGCTAGATTGCGTGTCAACCTAATGGGACACTGGCTCCGATGTCAAAAAGTGAACCCAACTGATCAAAACTGAAGTTTTTAACCGGTA
The DNA here is from genome assembly GCF_016808335.1 of Panicum virgatum. Taxonomy (NCBI): domain Eukaryota; kingdom Viridiplantae; phylum Streptophyta; class Magnoliopsida; order Poales; family Poaceae; genus Panicum; species Panicum virgatum. Next base: position 55,150,816 of record NC_053149.1, read on the forward strand.
AGAACCATCATCTGCAATTGTATTATTGTTACTGCCTTTATATTCATACTTAAATCTATTTTATTTAGAGATCACGTTAGGATTCCAGGAATGTCGATGGTTTCTGTAGCGAAAATGGCCTCTCATGCCATATTTCAATATAATGTTTTGGTGATTGATGACACACGCAACACTTGAACTAATGTGTTTGCTTAGATGATATACTCAGGCTTTTAGGTTCAAGTGATGACAAAGAGAAGAGAGGCGAAGCTAGGCCCGAAGGGCCGCCCTTACGGGGGTTCCGCTACCCGGTTAGCGGACGGGGGTCGAGGGGGAGCCGCCCCTCGCGGGTCTCAGGGCAGCGCCCTGAAACCTAAAAGAAATCAAGTCACCGGTTGAACCGACGCCAAGCAAATTACACACGTCGGTGCATTGACTTGAGCACGTCTGGGAGTTTTAGTATCACCGGTTAAACCGACGTAAGGCAAAATGTACTCATCGGTGCAATGACAGAGATGGCCTGCGGGCTAGGGTTTGGCACCGGATGAACCGACGATAGGAAGTTTGAATACGTCGGTGCAATGGCAGAAGCAGACCAAGGAAAATGCATACATCGGATGAACCGATGATGCACCGGTTAATGGCGTCGGTGCAGTTGTCCAGAGAGTTTGTTTTTCAAGGATCAGAGGACAGTTGCACTCACCGGTTAAACCGACGCTAACATTACATACACCGGTCGATTGCGTCGGTTGATTGCCCGTACACGTAACGGCTAGTTTTCAGTGGGCAGTTTAGTATCACCGGTTAAACCGACGATGGCGATTTGGGGAGCATCGGATTAACCGGCGTTAAGCGTTTTTCTGGCAGCTTTTCTCCAACGGCTATATTTGCTTGTGCTGCCTATATATACCCCCAAGGCCGGGTCATTTGAGAGTGCTGGAGTTAAAAGAAGTATACTAGAGCTAAAGATCATCTCCAACCACCATAGAGCTTCATTGTACATCATATAGGCTTAAGCACACTTGTTAGAGTGCTTAGTGCTTGATTAGGGATTAGTTCTTGCGAGAGCTCCCTTGAGAGAAGTCTTGCTGCGGCAAGCAAACACTTGTACTCGTCGTGTGACCCTCCGACTTGGTGTGGAGTGGCAACGACACTTTGTGCGGGGAAGGAGGCCCCTACTTGGTGTTAAAGCTCCAAGATAGTGAAGACGGTGCCGTGGTGACGCTTCGAGATAGACGGTGGCGGTGACCTCGTCTTTGTGACTTGGTGTCACTTAGCCTTTGCTTGTCGGGAGCCTTGGAGGCGTGGCAAGACGGTGATCAAGCGAAGAGACTCGGTATCACACTTGTTCTTTGTGAGCAAGTGGCCGTGGACGTAGGGAGGGACTTTGGTGTCCTAACCGAACCACGTTAAATCGTGTGTCTTGGTGTCTTCACGGGAGTTTGCATATCCTCTCCCTTACCGCTTTACTTACCGCATTACGTTTCCGCATTTACTCTTTCTTGCTTACCTTTACTTTCCTAGTTAGTTTGATTAGGATTGGCTATAGGTGGCAAGTCTTTTGGGGTAAGTAGAGGGTAGCATAGATAAACCTTAGTCATAACTAGCATGTGTAGGACGTGTTAGGTTTATCTTATGCAATTAGATTGAGCCCTAGGATAGAAAAGCGATTAGCGACCCTATTCACCCCCTCCCCCTCTAGGGTCGGACACCCCGGTGATCCTTACAGTTTCCTTGAAGAGCAGCCCATGATGGTGGGGGCAAGATAATATGTTAAGCTAGATTGCGTGTCAACCTAATGGGACACTGGCTCCGATGTCAAGAAGTGAACCCAACTGATTAAAACTGAAGTTTTTAACCGGTAAGAACCATCATCTGCAATTGTATTATTGTTATTGCCTTTATATTCAGACTTTAATCTGTTTTGCTCTAGCTTTGCACTATGTTGTCACTTGCTGAAATATATGCGTTATCGATTAGGGACATAGGTTAATCTCTGGTTTGTCATTCATCTATATCTATCTATCGCTGCGCGGCCTCCTCCGGCGAGGCTTCGGCGTCCGCGACGGCTTCCCCATCAGTGTTTTTTACGCCAAATCTATCCTGCAGCGTGCTCCTCCACTTCCTGGTTGATGAATTGTTAGTGTCAGCAGTGTATCTGGTGATACTTGCTAAAGGCCGGCCTAATATGGTGGTGGTCAGATTGATTTATTGACCTGCAGTTATCTCCGTGCTTGCTGATAGCCTCACTCTCATTAACTCTGAAGTATTTTTGCAGGACCATGCAGACTGCAGTGGATGTTTTTTGGTAGTAAAAATTATACTAATGGAACATTTCATTACGTGCACCTTCACTAACGGTGGTCTCAGGTGAGTAGAAGCATGAGTGAGTAGCCTTTACTATAGAAAAATGGCTGAAGTCAGCTAAAAAAGAACAGTACAAGAGAAAAGAAAATATTACACAAAATTATTTGCATTCTATATTGGTTCAGCTATAATCGAGTAGCGCTTATAAAAAGTACTAGATGAAAGGTTCAGCTATAAAGTAACAGTACAATAGAAAAGAATCGGACAAATCTATTTGCATTCTATATTGGTGAGTTTCTAATTGTTTTTCATGTAGATGCATTATCGTTTTCTTAAGAATATTTCGAGTAATATTAAGAGCTGTTCATCGCTTCCTAATTTCTAATCATTTAGTCTGAGCTTGCTTTAAGTTCTATTCTATCTAGGATTAGTCTTGGACCATTTTTTTGCAGCAATAAATCCCCGTTCTTATTTACTTACATCCTTTCTTGTTCCTTGCAGGGTGTACAATTTGAACCATCAATTTGGTATTTTTCCTCTAGAAACTGAATTTCAAAATATTTTATTAAGGATATATTTAATTGGGATAATACAAGCATGTCTGAAATCTGAGCAACTGAATCTCTAGCTCATCTGAAAAGCTGCTGCTATTTAGTAAGTATAAGCTATAACACTTACATTGTACTTAAAGCATTTCACTAGCTTTTCTGGAGGAAAGAGGCTTCACTTTTCTGAGTTCATCACTATTTTTTCTCTGTTTTCATCCTGCTTATCAAGATTTGAGTAGCATTCTTTTTATAAATTATATGAACTGTATTGAAAGATTGCTCAAGCAGTAAATGAAAGATTGCTGAAGTATTCTTTTATAAACTTATTTGTTAAGCATTTCCAGTGATGTAGGGTTGCAGAATATAGTTTGTTGTAAACTTTACCGGCTTTAATGCCTTCGTGGAATGTAACAGCACAGGATATAATGTGATTTCTATATTTTTTCTGAAACAATGGTGCTCGAATAAAAAATAGTGTGGTGTATTCTATTGTAGCACCTAAACAATTCAAATGATGGTTATAATTAATTTGTTATTACTGTCCAATTCACATTCCTAGGCCAATCAATAAATTTAACCAGTTTAATTTTGTTTCCTTCAAAAAGCATTGTTTGGTACTTTTTACTGAAATATGGTCTGGTGGAAACCGGAGACTATCGGACTTGAGGCCTTAGATTATTGGAAATTTCTGTATATTGGATTCTTTTAGTAGCCTATTGAGAAAGTCTTTTTGATATATTTTTGTCAGTCATACAACATCTAAAACTTGTCTGATTTAAGTATTTCAAGTATTGAATCCTCTATGGAGAGCTCATGCCTCTATAGTTGAACAAGTTGGTTCAATAGATTGTGTGATGGGTTATTTAGACTTATTAGATTGCCATAATTATTGAGTAAACAATATTTATTTTCTGCAATGTAAACACTTAGATAATGGCAAGTTTTACTTGATCTGTGCCGATACAAATATTCGTATCCTGTATCGGTGCTGCATAGATGAAAACGTTATATAAGCAATGTATAGGATTCTAGCAAAAGAGAATGGCCAATTTGTCTTCCCGATTGATCTCCCTCGAATTAGGACGCCATGGGACTCTTAAAGGATGTCAGGTTACAAAGGATATGCCACTTTAAAAATACCGAGTTGACTAGATTAGTTACCTTTCCTAAAGCAATCAGTGTCTGTAGTCTATGTTTTTTTATTGCTGTACCCAGTTATGTGTTTCCTTGGGGACTACCAGAGGGTCAAGAACGTGTACAATTGAGACAAGGTTTGGAGCTACTGCCAAGACAAGATATTAGATCATAGAATGCTTACTATGTTACTATTTAATTACAATTAATGGTGGGAGAAATGTTGGATCCCAGTATTCCAGTATGACCCCTTTATTATGTTTGGCAGCCTGCCAGCTTATGTATGGTACTTTTTTTATGCCACTAATAGGTTGTGCCTGTAATTTGAATTGGAGATGCCACTTTATTGTGTTTTCAGCTTCTTTTCAGACTCACTCGAAAATGTTATATATTAGTAGGATTGGATATATATACTTTCTGCAAATTACAATGGAAGGAAACACTGGTCTATGAAAGCAAAGAATTTATGGAGTTTTGAAGTACATTGGGACGAGAGAAGAGCACGAACAAGCACAAAGGGATGTTCACTAAGCTCTGGGACAATAGATACATCTTTGCTACAATGTGTACACCTTTGCTACAAAATAAAACTATTATCTATTAACTTTTTATCAATGTAAATTTTGTTTAATAAATTTTTAAAACATATGTGTGCCGCCTCTCGGACGGTGGCAGAGCAGGAGGACGCCGGCAACATGGTGGAGCACCTTGGCTGCCACGCACGTGTCGCAGGGGGCGTGAAGGCCGCCAAGCCCGCGCCGCCTTCGCCGGGAGAGAACTTGCCTTCGGTGGCCTTGACGGCGAAGGCGATGGAGGGGCCGGAGAGCGGGAGGAGGCTGGACCGCTGGAGACGTCGCGAGGACCCCGGCCGCCGCTCGCGCCAGGCCAGGTTGCGACATATGTTATGACATGTTTTGTATTCTATAAACTTATTATTTATTGTTATATTTTAAAAATATGTGCGTGCAGCACATGCACTCTACTGGTAACTTCAAAAGATACGCCACAAATTCGCAATTCTCTTGGCAAGTAGTGGGCCAGGCTTGCTATCACTTCAGCTTAACTGACAAGCTAATTACCGAGCAAGATAATCATCTACTCTCTCCGTTTCAAATTGTAGTCGCGATAAATTTAGATACATAATTTTTGCTACACATTTAGATATATGCTAGCTATGACTTAATATGTAGCAAAATCCGTGTAGCTAGATTTATCAAAATGACTTATGATTTAAATCAGAGGAGTAATCTTTCTATCTTTTTTCGGAAACCTTGAGAATTATTGTCATTCCACAGCACAACTGAAGCAATGCGCGCAGAATAATAGAGAAGATCCACCTGTGCTGTGTCCTTGCAGCTCTCGGCACGGCGATCACGCGACGAGGACAACGAGGGGGCTCCTCACGACGTGGACGCCGTCGCTCCACGCGTACGATCCCGCCACGAACCGCCCTCTCGCCGCGCGCCCGCTCGCCTCCGCCGCCTCCACCCTTATCCTGAACGCCTTCCTCTCGCCGGCCCGCGCGAAGCGGAGCCGCCTCGGCGCGACCTCCACGGAGACGCCCGCGGGCGCGGCCACGGCGACGGTGTACCGTGCCTCGCCGGAGCCGACGTGCGTCACCGTCCGGCGCACGGTCACCGAGCCGTTGAGGCCGTGCACGGCCACCGAGGGGTGGTTCAGCTGGTACGGCGGCGGCGGGCGCGCCGGGCACGGGACGGAGGGGTCCAGCTGGGACCCGGCGCTCGCGCACGCGAACAGCAGGTAGTCCTCGTACGACGCGTCGTACACGAGGCCCGGGTCCAGCGCGTGCCTGGGCCGGATGTGGCCCGACCCGTAGTCCATGGGCCCCGCTACCGTGCCGTCCCCGTTCCTTAGTGGGCCGCCTTTGGCGTTGGTGGTCGTTGCTGCCCAAAACAGAGCACACCAGTTTTCGGTTGGGATCAGAAAACTTCAGGTGCGGGCCGAGACGTTTACCGGTGGTCATGATGGCCGACCGGATGGCGGCGGAGCTCCAGTCGGGGTGGGCGGCCTTGAGGAGGACGGCGGCGGCGGAGACGTGCGGGCACGACATGGACGTCCCCGACACGATGTTGTACTGCACCACGCGGTGGTCGCCGTCGAGCTTCGTCGGCGACGACGCCTCGCTCCACGCCGCCAGGATGTTCAGCCCCGGCGCCGTAATGTCTGGCTGCATTGACGGACGGAGGGAAGAGGTGAAATTGCTACGCGTTCGATCGAGGACAAAAGAAAATGGCGTGGTATGTGTTGCGTTGGTGATCGTGAGATCTGTGCACGTCCGTACGTACCTTGAGAATGTTGGGCTCGAGGACATTCGGGCCGCGCGACGAGAACTGCGCCATCACCGGCGACGGCCGGACGTCCACGACGGTCGTCGAGGGGCCCAGCACCGCGGTCGGGCTCGAGCTGGAATTGATGTAGGCGAGGATGGTCGTGGCGTCGGCCGCGGAGACCGCGGTGCCCGGGAGGACGTGCGAGTCGACGGGGACCTCGCTGCCGGAGGCCGGTCGGTTGCCGAGCAGGATGGCCGCGCCGCCCGCGCGCTTCACCTCCAGACCCTTTTCGACCCTCAGGCCAGTGCCTCTCAGGCACACGACGATCTTGCCTCGCACCTTGTCGGCCGACAGGGAGTTCGGCAGGCACTGGCTGCGCCACCGGCCATTGAACCATGTCAGCACTTACACTTACTTGTTCATCGTCAGTAAGACGGGGTTGGTGCAGTTGATTACTCACTTGGAAACGTTAGCGGGAGTCCCAGGAACAACGGCGTCTGCTGCATAGACCAAAGGATACGGCTTGTTGCCTGGAAGCTGGTATGGTGTTACTGTTTGGCCCTGGTTTTGGACACAAACACAAACGCAAGTCAGATGTCACAGTCGACTCGATGTTCTGCATGCACGGAGAACGGCACGCCGCTCGATCGTCTGCTTACCATGATCGCCACGCCATTGCCAAGCTTGATCGGGGAGTCGAAGGCGCGGTCGATGCTGCTGGCGCCGACCGTGAGCATCCACGGCGCGAGGTTGGACACGGTGGCCGGCGTGGGCCCCGAGTTGCCGCCGCTGCAGGAGACGACCACGCCGCGCCTGGCTGCGTGCAGCGCGCCGACGGCGATGCCGTCGTCCGCGAACCGCATCGGGGCCCCCGTGGAGCCGATGGAGACGCTGAGGACGTCGACGCCGTCGCCGACCGCGTCGTCCATGGCGGCCAGCATGTCGGCCTCGAAGCAGGTGTTCTCGATGTTGGGATTGGGCCGCCCCGGGATGGGCCAGCACACCTTGTAGACGGCCAGGCGCGCCAGCGGCGCGCCGCCCGAGGCCGCCCCCGCCGCGAACCCGCCCAGCGCGGACACGTCCGGCACGGTGCGGCCCGCGACGGTGGACGCCGTGTGTGTGCCGTGCCCGTCGTTGTCGCGCGGTGAGCGGAAGGCGTACGTGGTGTTGAGGCCGTTGTAGTGCGCCTCGTAGGCCTTGAGGTAGTATCGCGCCCCTATGATCTTCCTGCTCGACCCAATTGACTCCGGTCAACGATTACTCGCCACATCACCCAATTCATTTCCATTTGGGTTATCCAGTATCTTATCTTACTGTTATTAATTGGAGACTCAAAAAGAAGCTCCATATGAAGTCACATATAGGATCCAATGTGGACACTTTAATAAAATAGAGAAATCATATAAATTCTTATAAAAAATAGAAATATTCTTACTATTACTAATTGAAAGCTTCTTTGGAGCCTCCATATGAAGCCACATAGGATCTTAGGTGGACACTATAAAAAAATAGAAAAATCCTATAAATTCTCAACAAAGTCAGCTATCAATCCAACAACTCTAATTATAATAACCATCAGATCTATTATCTTTTCTAATAAATTACTCATCTCTGTAATTATAAAATAGACTAAAACAACCCCTAAACATGTATCAAAATTACCCATCTCTGTCATTATAAAAAATCTTAAGTAACCCCCTAATTTTTGTGTAAATTACCCATCTATGTCATTATAAAAATAATACAAATATACCCCTAAATTTGCATATAAATTATCCAATTATGTCATCATTATTACAAGTTAAATTACTCCTAAATCTAAATCTAAATTATATAATTATAATAAAGTATTAAAGTGCACTAATATAAAATTTTAAATTATTATTTCTATCATTATTAATATATTATTTATATAAAAATACTACCCACGATATATGTCACAATATATTCATGTATAATGGAAGAAATAAGAATACTAATTCATAAATAAATAGTTCAACTAAATATATATCGAATACATACGGAGGTGTGATACAAAATAATCTATTGTAATTAGATAATGATAAATGTATATTTTTAGAGTATGTGCCAGAATATTTAATAGATGAAAAAGAGCATGAGATAGATAACTATAATTATTGATCTCATTCTTATATTAGTTCTAATTAGCCCGTGCAGAAGCACGAGTTGATAGACTAGTAAATATAATTACTCTTCGTTGCATAGTGTTGAGCATATTTTATGGCTCCGTGAATGAAATATCACGTAGGAGTAATCAGCAGGTGAAACCACTATTGTAGGCAGTTAGCTTTGACTCGAGTAGCATCTACGGTGTGAGAGCACTGGTGACAAAGCAGCAGATACCGAGGAAGGAACCTCTGACAAGGATCTCAGTTGTGTGTGTTGGTACGCATCGCAAAGCGGCAAAGGGTGGTGTCGCGGGAATCTTCAGACGAGAAAAAGAAAATTGATCTGGTTCAGAGTTTTTGTACTTATGCGACGATCAGGTCTCGATAATGGCCCTCTCGCTTGTCCTATCTCCGTGCATGCATGGCTAATTGGATACGCAGAGAGGAGGAGGAGGAGGTGAGATTATTATAGAAAGCGCGGTGCCGCCGCCTCGGGAAGGCGCCAAAGCCGGAGCCTTGCTCCATGATTGGCCCTCGCGAGCTCCAGCGACGGGTTTGTTTGGACGCCAGCTCCATGGACCATGCATGGTCACGGCTCCGGGTCAGTAACGGCTGCAGCAGAACGCAGGCGCGCCGTATGAAACTGACAAAACCGCCCCGTAAACCGGCATGTTTTGAGAGCGTTTTTGGGAGGGCTCCGCGCGAGGGTAATACCAAGCTAGGGCACGCCGTAGCGTTACTACTGTCCAGGGAGAAGAAAGACAATGGTTGTGTTTGGATCCAAGGGCTAGAGCTATTTGGGCTAAAGCTAATTATCTCAAGCAAATAGCCCTCCAATAAAATAGCTCTTGACATGTTTGGATCCAAGAGCTATTTAGTCTTTAAAGCATATTTTCCCAATCATTGGAGCCCTATTACCTCTCGTGCTATGGTGGGCTCCACTTGAAATAGCCCAAATAATTACCTTTTGGGTGGGATAGTTTTTTAAGGTAGGCTATTTGCAAATAGCCAAGACTAGTCCTCATGTTTGGAGATTTTGGGCTATTTTAAGCTATTTGAGGCTAAAAATAGTTCTAGCCCTTGGATCCAAACACGCCCAATGCAGTGTGTGCGCACGCGTGTTTGCTGACCTGTTGCAGGACGAGGAGGTGAAGGATTCGCCGCCCTGGCACGCCCCCTTCCACCGCGCCGGCACCGGCCCGAGCCCTTCGTCGCTGAAGCTCCTCGACTCCGGCCAGATGCCTGCCAATACAAACCAAGACATGGGATGACACCATGTTCGAATAAAAACAACATGAGGTATGGAGCCATGGAGGAGATCGAGAGCAGGCTATAGCTCACCGGAGTCGAGGACGCCGACGATGACATCCGAGCTGGACTTGTCGAGGGACGGCAGCCAGTCGCTGCCGCCGTCGGGCCCCTTGACCCCTTCCTCGAATCCCAGAAACTGCCAGGACCTCGTGGTGTGCGGCGCCCACCTGCCCTCGCTCCGGAAGGCGGACACCACCTCGCTCCTCTCTGCAGGCGGCCGGCAGGCCGGATGAGTGTGCCCAGAAGTCACGCGTCCGCCAGACACAAAATTACAAATCAACAACTGTGAACTATACTGGACAAAAAACATATCTATCGCTGCGTCACTGTCTACCCGATAGCGCCATGGCCTCCTCGTGGGAGAGGATAGCCGAGAAGCCATTGAGGGTGTGCTTGTAGCTGTACAGCAGCGCCGCCCGCGCCGCCTCCTCGCTGCCCTTGACGGAGAGCAGCAGCGCGTGGTGATCCTCCAGGATTGCTTCCTCCGCCTTCGCCCCGGCGGCGTGCCCGCCCAGGTACACGATGTAGACCTGTTTCAGTTCATGACGGCGATGGTTGAGTTACCCGGCCCGGCATGTGCCCCTTCTTTTGATGCACACAGGCGCTCTAATCTTTCCAAGCAGTATTGCTGAACCCTAATCAGAGCGTTCATTGAAATTGCTCGAAATGAAGAGTGAAAGTATTTAAAGGTCCGCGAGAGGAACATCGCCAATGTTGATTTAATAAGCAAGAAAAGGAAATACTAAATGAAACTGAGTTGACAGAGACGCGAGGACCTGGCCTTGCTTGCCGGAGGCGGCGGAGACTACGGAAAGAGAAGAGAGGGCGAGGAAGAGGGGAAGAAGGCTCAGCAGGGCTTGCGCTCCCCTCCTCATCGTCTTCCCCTGGAGGTTGTATACTTCTGTGCGATAGCCGATAGGACGGCCCAGGAAGCTGTTTATATACCACTGCACCATCGCCTATCAGTCAATCGCAGTAGTGCGGCGGAGCCACGCCGAGGAGATGGATAGGATAGGGGAGGCAGAGGCGGGGACATGGACAGCCGAGTCCGACTGTCTGACACTCTAACCCTGTGAGACAGATGATCATTTTACATCGTCAGCTTCATCTCCTCTTTTCCAAACTTCACTAGATTTTCCAATCCAACCCTGGCCAAATCTATGAATCTTGAGAAACTATGGGAATCTTGGCTCTTCAGTTAAAGGGAATCGTTGTTTGTGTTACAAATAAAGAAAGAGAGCGGGTGACCTCATCCGGTATTCCGGCTCTCAAACAAAAAGAAGCGGCAGCTGTGTGCTTGCGACATCAACAAAGACAGCTGGTCCCACTGTTCGTTCGTTCCACTTTTACTTCCCGACAGTCTGCACCTTCAGTCTGTGGTGAGCTTGCACGGTCTGCAGCGACCCTGCATACAACAAGGCTAGCTCTCGATCGAGGCCCATTGGGCACAGTTTGATGGACAATCCAGCACGACCAGATGCCCTCCTGCAAGGGTAACTGCGGTGATGTTGCAACTTGCAACACACCTCATGTTTCCTAAAAAAAATTTGCAACTGCAAGTTTACATCCACCACATGGTAAGACTGTAATAGGGTGTCGCACTGTCGCGCTATCTTCTTTGAACATCCACATCTTATTGGGTGCTGGAGCCACCACCCACCGTTTTGTCCCGCATCACGCACGCTCGCAGAACGCCCCGTGACTAGAGGTGCTCGCGTGGTTTCGGGCATGGACACCGGGCCCGTGCGCCGAAACAGGACCGCCGTCTCCTTCTCGCGCGTGCACGCACCGTCCGAGAACGGCCTGGGTCAGCCGAAGGTGCCCGTTACCTTCAATGTTGACCGATCATTGGACACTTGCAACTGGAAAGCGCCAACTGCTCGTCGTCATCACTAATCAGCACTGCACGCCGAGTGATGTCCCGTGCTACGGTGCTACTCTCTCCGTCGTCCTGGAATGTGAAATGTAGAGCTTTTTAGTTTATCCTAAGTTAAACAATTCTAACTTTTACCAAACTTATAGAAAAAAGTAATGATATTTTATTATCAATTGATAATAATTAGATTCATTATAAAATATATTTTCATAAATTACTTATTTGATGCGATAGATATTAATACATTTTTCTATAAATTTAATTAAATTTAAACTATCTTGACTTAGTGTAAAATAAAATAGTTTATATTTCAGGACAGAGAAAGTAGTCCAGATCCAGGGCGATCTTCCGTACCATCTTGGACATGACAGAAATACCACCTTGGACATGACAGAAGAACCACGGCACACCATTCCTGCCTATGATTTACACGATGTATTATCCATATACTTTTTGGGGGGGGGGACACTCACTACAAGATTGCAATAACTTGTACTGAAATGCATCTCGTTTATGAGCTCGTTTAAAGGCCATTAATAAAATATATGACACAACTCTTTAAAAAAATGTTTCCACAAAAAAAACTCTTTAAAAAATGATATGACACATACGGCCCAAGTTTGTAACATCGGCCCAGTAATAGGATGGGCCTATGTACTAACCATCAGGCCCAATCAGACTCCGTTAACACTTTTCTGCGGCTTTAGCCCAGGAGGCCTTTGATGATTTCGAGTTAGTCAAATACAAATTCGCAGCACCACTGGCCCTGCACGGTGACCCTAGCCGGAGCCTCTCGCCGCCGGCGAGCACCGCGACCCCTTCTCCCTCTCCTCGTCCTCGTACTTGTCGCCCTTCCACCCCCGCGCGCTTCTGCGTTCCGCGTCCCAAGGCCGCCACCCTCGTGTCCCTCTCCCACTCGCTCCTCTCCCAGGTCGCCGCCGCCCGCGCCGCCCGTGGCGACGCCGCCGCGGCCTCACGCGCCCGTCGGATCGCGTTCCTCTTGTCATCCCGTGGCGCCTGGGGGCTTGGCTGGGACTACCTCCGGCACTACACCTTCTCGTCGGCCACCGGGTGCGGCCTCTCCTGCGCGGCCGCCGCGTCCCGCCTCCTCGCTGCTGCCGCGGAGGCCTCGCGCCTCCGTTCCGCCACTGACGCCGCCTAGTGGATGCGCCGCCACTACGGGGACGTCCGCGACGCCGCCGGGCATCTCCGAATAGGTATCTGGCATCTTCACTCGTGGTGCCTCAGATTTGCGCAATGCTCTGTAGATTAAGAACTTTTGTTGGGGTTTAGGGGCCGTTGAGAGAGGTGGTGATGGATGTGAAGTGGGAGGTGGAGGAAGGGGAGTTGCTCAAGGATTGCCTGGAAGTGGGAGCAAAGGACTTGCAAGGCTTGCTTGTCATTGCCAAAGATCTTTTCGCAGGTGCTTCAAAAGCTTCTATGTTGACACAGAATCGCGCCAACGCACTCGAATGCGCTAGAACGCACGACGATCGTCAAAACGATCAACACCCGCGAAAACCCTGGGCGGACCGGTCTGACCGGTGCAGGCAGGGAACTCGCGAAGACCTAGAACAGCGAGCTCGGGAGGGACCCCGTCGGAGCTCGTGATCGTAGGGTTGCTCTGAGGTCGGCAGGCCACTCAGAACATCTTCAAACGCCGCCGGGACGAAGGAAGAAAGCAATCTAGGGTTGGAAAAGACTAGGGTTTGAGAGATAAAAGTAATGCGATTTTTTGTATTGATTCGATTGAGAATAACCTCAATCGGCCTTAGCCTTTATATTTAGGGTCAGTTGGATCCATGCCACTACAATTTCACGAAGTTGGATTTCATGTTGAAATCGATGCCATTGAGTAGCATGATTTTCAACGTGAAACCCAATTTCACGGAGTTGTGGTGGCATGAATCGAATTTTCCCTTATATTTATAGGCCGGGGAAGACGTACCCCTTCACGAGTAGGATTACATGAGGACTCTTTACAAAAACCCTAATTCTACTCGGACTGTACAGACCAGACCGGTCTGACCGGTCGGCCCGACCGGTCTGACCGGTCGACCTCAGCAGGTGCCAAATTTGGCTGTCAACATATGCCCCCCTAATTTTTGGTGAGTTTCACAAGCCAAAAAGCAAGAACTATCTTGATGTACATATTTTACACAGAGCATACAACTCTAAAAATAAAACTAAGGGCGATATCCAATATCGCCCGTCTTGGTCTTCACGCACTTTGCCAAACGCTATGATAGAATTTCTTCAAGTATCTCCCATTGATAGCCCTGGTTAGACGTTCACCTTGCATCGTCTCCACCATATACGAATTTCCGGATATAACTTTGACAATCTTGTATGGACCCTCCCAACTTGGCGACCATTTGCCAAACTTGTTGTTTTTCATCCCAAGAGGCAAAATTGTCTTCCAAACCAGATCCCCAACCTGAAAAGATTTAAGTTTTACCTTTTTGTTGTAAGCTCTGGCCACCCGAAGCTTGTCTTTCTCAATCTCCTTCAAAGCCTTCAAACGCTTGTCGGTCATCTCATCAATATTATCCATCATCAAATCATGGTAATCAACAGCGGAGAGGTCATTTTGCTTTGCCAACCTATATGCGTCCAGATTTACCTCAACGGGTAAAACGGCCTTTTGACCGTACACAAGCTCAAAAGGAGTAACCTTAGTAGAACCATGTCTAGATATATGATGAGCCCACAATGCTTCAGATAAAACCTCATGCCACCTCTTAGGATTTTCTTCTATCTTCTTCTTTACAAGTTTGATCAAAATCTTATTACTAGACTCGGCCTACCCATTGGCCTGAGCATAGTATGGAGATGAATTGAGCAACTTAATCTTATAAGATTCGGCAAAGGCACGCACCTCTTTTGATATAAATGAAGGACTTTGATTCGTTGTCAAAGTTTGTGGAATGCCGAATCTATGAATAATATGCTCAGTAATAAACTCAATTACCTCTCTATGTGTCATATTCTTCAAAGGAACTGCTTCGGTCCACTTAGTAAAATAATATGTAGCAACTAACACGAAGCGATGCCCCTTTGAAGATGGAGGATTAATTTGTCCAATAAAATCCAACCCCCAACCACGGAACGGCCATGGTTTAATAATAGGATGCATCAACGCAGCAGGCACCAATTGCAAATCACCAAATCGCTGACATTCTTCACACCCTTTATATTATCTAAAACAATCGGACAGCATGGTGGGCCAATATAAACCAGCTCTTCTGAGTAACCACTTCATCTTGAGAGCCGATTGATGAGTACCACAAATACCCTCATGAACCTCACCCATAGCAACCCGAGCCTGATCCGAGTCTAAACATTTGAGGAGCAAATCTTCGGCAGTTCGACGATAAAGTTCATCGTCAATTAAAACATACTTGAAAGCCAAACGCCGAATATTTCTCTCTGCGCCACGACCAGGATCTCTCAAATACGACATAAGATGAACCCTCCAATCCTGGGCTTCGGCCGAGACGATTGAATCATCTTTTTTGGCTGAATCAGAACCAACAGCTGCATCACCAGTCATACCGGTCTCTGGACCGGTTTGACCGGTCTGGGCGGTCTGACCGGTTTCGCTGACCGGTCGGACCGGTGCGTCCAGAACCAGACACTCGGCTTTCGTTTGCATTAGCTTGCGAATGTTGAAATATTTTTTCGTAACATTATAGCCAGATGCTTGTTGCGCCAGAGTATTTGCCTTTCCATTCTCCTCCCTCGGAATATGTTTGATAATAAATTCATCGAAAGAGGAAATAATATCGAGGCATTTATCAAGATATGCATTTAGAGAACCATTGTAACACTGGCATACCTTAGATACTTGCTGCACCACCAGAAGAGAATCTCCAAAGGATTCAACATGCTTCACGCCCATGGATTGCAAAAATTCCAAGCCAAATAGAAGAGCCTCATATTCAATTTGGTTATTTGTGCACTCTTCTTCCAATCGGTTTGAAAATTCAAAAACAGCACCATTCGGAGAAATAAGAACAGCACCAATCCCTTAACCATCATCACAAACCGATCCATCAAAGTACAACTTCCATGGTGTGCAAGTAATATAGCCAACTTCTAAATCATGCTTGTCATTAATCCGATGCTCATGCTCAACAATAAAATCCGCTACAATTTGGCCTCTCATAGATTTTAAAGGTTCACAAGCCAAATCATATTCAACCAAAGCATAAGCTCACTTACCGATTCTACCACTCAAAATCGGTTTCTGTAACATATGTTTGATCACATCGGTTTGACATACTACTATGCAAGTACTAGATAATAGATAATGTCTCAATTTGGTACAAGCATAATAAAGAGACAAACATAACTTCTCAATAAATGTATACCTCGTCTCCGCATCAATAAGTCGTCGGCTTAAATATGTAATAATATATTCCTTCCCTTCGGTCTCTTGAGTCAAAATAGCCCCAATAACCTTGTCTTCAGCAGCCACATAAAGTCTGAAAGGTACTCCTCTCCTAGGTGGTTTGAGTACGGGTGGTGAAGACAAATAAATCTTGATCTTCCCAAATGCTTCTTGCTGTTTTGCCCCCAAAGTAAATTCGGTTTCATCTTTTAACCGAAGAATAGGAGTAAAAGCATCGATCTTTCCGGACAAGTTAGATATAAATCTTCTCAAGAAATTTACCTTGCCCAAGAACTTCTGTAAATCCTTCTTGCATGTAGGGGCTTCAACCTTCTTCATGGCTTCAACTCTCTTAGGATCAATCTCTATTCCCTTCTCATGAATAATGAAGCCAATAAACTTTCCAGCCGATACACCAAAAGCACATTTGAGTGGATTCATCTTTAAACCATACCGGCGCATCCTTTCAAGAGCAATTCTTAAATCGGCTAAATGATGATCTAAACTGGCCGATTTAATGACAATATCATCAATGTACACTTCCAAGACGACACCAATCAAATCATGAAAGATTAAATTCATAGCTCTTTGATAAGTAGCACCCGCATTTTTCAAACCAAAAGTCATAACCACCCACTCAAATAAGCCGACAAATCCCGGACATCTAAAGGCCGTTTTAGATATATCTTCTTCGGCCATGAATATTTGATTGTAACCGGCGTTACCATCAAGAAAACTAATGACACGATGTCCGGAAGCCTCATTAATCAACATATCGGCTATAGGCATAGGATATTCATCCTTGGGAGTAGCTTTATTAAGATCTCTAAAATCAATGCACACTCTAATTTTCCCCGAATCATTTTTCTCAACAGGCACAATATTAAAGATTCAATCAGCATAACGACAAGACCGAATAAACCCAGCATCAAGTAAACGATTAATTTCAGTTTTAATTCGGTCATAAATAATGGAATTGAAACGCCTAACCGGTTGTTTATAAGGTCTAAAACCGGCTTTAATTGGTAAACGATGCTCAATAAGATCACGACTCAAACCAGTCATTTCATGATACTCCCAAGCAAAACAATCAATATATTTCTTCAATAAATTAACCAAATCGGCTTTATATTCAGCCGATAAATTTTTGTTTACAAAAGTTGGCCTAGGAATAGTTCCATCACCAATATCTACCTTTTCTAAAGGATCAGCCGATGTAAACCCTTGGCCCAACTTATCTAGATCACCAGAATCTTCAATGGCTTCACACATATCGTTCGTACGCGCCCGATATTGATCTAGCCTCTGCTGCAGCCATTCTGCGTTGGACCGGTCTGACCGGTTGTAAGCATCTAGGCCCTCAAGGTATGTTTCGGTGATTAATGACAACCATTATTGTGACTAATGAGTTTGTGCAGCTTAATAGATCATTATCGCTCATTTGGTCATATGTCAAAAGAGGCCCCTCAATTTCATTATTCAAAAAAGGCGATCTCGGTATTCAACTCATATATATGTCAAGACTAAGGATCTTTCTAGTCCTAAGTGTCATAAGGTTGAGAAGGACACTTAGGTTAGTATAGGTTTTATAGTTTTGTAGTGATCGCACTATTAAGATGGGTTAAGGCCAAGTAACTTGAGCATGGACATGGTCAATCAAAAATGGATGCACACTATGGTCACTCAGGTTCCTAGAAGTTCAAATAAGTGGTTCTCAACTCATATCTCAAGAACATTTGGATTTCATTCAAGACTCAATTCAGAAAAGGCAAATTCAGAAAAAGTTTTTAACACCGGTTTAACCGACGCTTACATTTTTCTATACGTCGGTTAAACGAAGTCAGCAGAGTCTGGACAAGTCAATACACCGGTTAAACCGACGTGTTTAAATTGAACGTCGGTGCATTAGTCCAGAGTTGGTTTTTCCAGGGTGTTTCAAGGTTCTATACATCGGTTAAACCGACGATGTTTGAATTGAGACATCGGTGCAATTGACCAGTGAGATGGTTTTTCCAGGGATTTCTGAAGTTGTACTCACCGGTTAAACCGACGATGGTTTTGAGTTAACGTCGGTGCAGTTGTCCAGAGACTTGGTTTTTCAGTTGATCAGTGGACAACTACACTCACCGGTTAAACCGATGATACGTCGGTTAATCTGCCCAAGTTGTAACGGCTAGTTTTCAGAATGGCAGTTTACATTCATCGGTTAAACCGACGATGACTATTGGAGGTACGTCGGATTAACCGGCGCTACGCAGTTTTCTGGCAGCTTTTTCTCCAACGGCTCTATCCGTGTGAGATGCCTATATATACCCCTCCAATGGGTCATTTTGCTACTCTTGACACCAGGCAACATCCATACACTTATACAATAGTCAAGAGCCACCTTGAGCTTCATCTTCCATCAAATTGATCATTCAATCATTCAAGAAGCAAGGCTAAGGACTTGAGTAGAGAGAAGCTTGTGTGCATCCGTTCTTGGTGATCGGTTCTTGCTCAAGTGAAGGCCCTAGCTTGTTACTCTTGGTGATTGGCATCACCTAGGCGATCTTGGTGATCGAGGTGTTTCTCGCGGAGCTTGCCAAGGATTGTGGGAGCCCGGAGAAGAAGATTGTATGTGGCTTGATCTCCACCACGCCGGGATGGTGAACGGAGACTCTTAGTGAGCGCCCACGTCTCGGTGACTTGGGAGGTGACAAGACTCTTTGTGAGTGTCACAACGTGGATTAGGGGTGTGTGCCAACACATCGATACCACGGGAAAAAATCCGGTCGTCTCTTGTCCACTCTCTTTATTCAAGCATTTTCTTTCATGTAATTTATTCATGTGCTTGACTTAGAGATCATAACTTAGCTCTACCTTGCTAGGCTTTACTTCTCTTTATATCTCTCTTAGCTTGTGTAGGTAGTTTTAGTTATCCGGTTGGTGAATTGGTGCCTTACTAGCATTGCATAGGTTAAGGTTGCTTTATTGTGTTTTAGAAATTGAAAAAGGCCCAATTCACCCCCCATCTTGGTCCATCGATCCTTTCACCGGTCGGGGTGTCCGGTCTGACTGGTCGGCCCTGTGCGCCGAACAGGATAGGACCGGTCTGACCGGTCGGCACGGGCGGTCTGACCGGTCGCTTCTGGAGCTTCTGTTGTACTCATCTAATTTACATTAAATGATTTAGCCGATTATTCATCGGCTTTAGTACAGCAGAGATAAAACCATCCTTAGTGCAACTGATCAAATCATAATCGGACAGGTCCACGCCCGATAAACACTTGACGTTGTCGTGTGCACTAATAGAATCCTAATCGGATAAAGCAACAAAGGATGAAGTGTCCCCATGGACAATCTCAACCTCATCGCCGATCCACTGAACAAGAAATTGATGCAAGGTAGAAGGAACACACTGATTTGCATGAATCCAATCCCTCCCAAGAATCAAATTGTAGTTACCTTGCACTTCCGCGATGAAGAAAGCTGTAGCAAGCGTCTTACTTCCAATGGTGAGCTCCATGGTAGCAACTCCTTTGGCGCTAAGTGGCTCGCTCCGTCCAACACCACTGACCGTCATGTTTGTCTTGATCAAGTCCTCGTCCTGGCCACCGAGCTTCTTGTACAGCGAGTAGGGCATAAGATTTACAATGGCCCCACCATCTATTAGCATGCGAGTCACCGGCTTCCCGTTGATGTGTCCCCTCATATAAGGAGCCTTCAAATGATTGTCTTTCTCGCTTGGCTTCTGGAACACAGCTTCACGGGGCCCGAACTGAAGATGAGCCAAATCCTCCTCCGGAACCACGAAGTAATCCGAAGATAAGTGCACCACATTGATCTCCATATTGGTGCGCTCTGGAGACGCTTCGTAGTCTACCAACTCTTCGTCTTCTGATATCGGAGGAACTGCTGGGGCTTCCTCAACAGAAGAAACTGAAACGGGCGTCGCCGATTCGGCTATTGCCTCTGTACTGGGCTCGACCGGCCTGACCGATTGGTCAGAGCGGTCTGACCGGTCTGTCTGACCGGTCTGACCAGTCGGCTGCGGCGGCTCGATCGGTCTAACTGGCTGATCAGCTGTCTTAGCCTTCCACACCTTGCTCTGAGGGAACATGGGCCTATATCTGTTGAAGCCCTCATCCCTCTTCTTCTCTTTCTCCTGCTCCTTCTTTTCTTTGTTGCGAAGGCGCTGCAATTTCCTCTTTTGTGTATGAGTTAAACCCGAAGGGCACCACCTAGGCTGATGGTACTTGTCCGCCGCGCTCTTGCTGCTACCAGCCTCATGATCATTGGCCATGACCGGCTTTTGCGAAGGAACGTCAACCGATGTATCTATACCCATCGATTTCTTGCCCGTATCCTTTATGGGCACCTTGATTTCACCGATTTGAACCACAACATCGGCTTTAAACTTCTCTGGGTCGGCCATAGGCTTCTGCTCCCCTTTCTTCTCCTTGACGCGATACTCGAACCTTGGGACGGGAGCTTGGCCCGGCCTCTGATGCGACCGGTCTGACCGGTCGGAGGTGACCGGTCTGACCGGTGCAGCCTGCTGCACTGGACCAGATTGGCGTGGTCCCAATCGGTCATGTACTGGTACTCTGGAGCTTTCCCCCTGATAATGTGGAGGATAAGGCATCGGAAAACACTGCATCCATATCTCTTTATGCTCCCACACCGGATTTGTTGCATTTGACGCCGGTGGCATCCATGGCATGGTAGCATACATCTTCTGAGGAGGATATAATGTGACAACATCACCTCTGCGCCTGCTGAACTCCCCCCTCAGGGACGCTGGACGATCTTGGCGCGGTGGTGATCGCGGTCTCTTTTTTAGCGGCCGATCGTTTTGAACGGCCTTTGTGTACTTGTTCAACAACTAGTTGAAGGTGGGCTTCTGATTAGTAGCTCTTCCCTGCACCTTCACCTCATTGGTCTTCCAAGTACCCACTTCCGGACGTTTTGGCTTGAAAGTCCGGGGACGGTCACCAGGGCGGTCTGACCGGTTGGAGGAACCAGTCGGACCGGTCTGACCGATCGGAGACACCGGTCTGACCGGTCGTGCCTGATCAGCAGACCAATTTTCTGGTGGAGAGCTTCCTTGCCCCCCCCCCCAAGTCTGGGATTTCTGATAATGATCTTCAGAGTATCTTTGCCATCATCAGTCTTCTCCTTGATAACTTCCCGGGCAAGAATTTTGTCACTTGTATTCATCGGTCTTGGATCACCGATGACAACCTGCTTCCCCTTAGCTCCTTCGCCTTGTTCCGGCCGAATGAGCACCTTCGGATTGTTCAATTCCAGTATATGAACAGGGAAAGGAACTTTATCAATTTGCATCTCAGAAAGTACCAATCGTCCTTCATTAATGGCCGATTGTACCTGTCGACGAAAAACATTACAATCAGTAGTAGCATGAGATGTAGAGTTATGCCACTTACAATATGCATGTCGCTTGAGCTCGTCGGGAGATGGAATAGCATGTGACAATCAGATGTTACCATTTTTAAGTAATTCATCAAAAATCCGATCGCATTTAGAAACATCAAAAGTAAATTTTAGCTCCTCTTGCCGATTCTTTTGAATCGGTTTGAGAGACAGAACTGAACCAGGTTTGGCCTTCGATGGCCAAACAAATTCATCAGCATATACTTCTTTATTCTCATCATCCGAACTATCCGAATCATGATCGATAATGTGTGTGTTGGACCGATGAGGCTTGAAAGTATCTTTGGCGTTTTTAAGCTTAAACTCTAAACCCATGACTTTGACTTGCAAGAAATTCACAGTATGATATTCAAAGCCCTCGAGTTTATCTTTCAAATAAGAACGTAAACCATTAAACGCCAAATCCGCCAAATCTTTTTCGGAAATCGTCAAACTAAAACACCGATTTTTAATTTCTTTAAATCTTTTGAAATAATCCGGAGAAGATTCATCACGTCCTTGCTTAATCGATGTTAAGTCTAACAATTTCGCTTCGGTTTCCCCACTAAAAAAGTGATCATGAAACTTATACTCCAACTGAGCCCAATTGCGAATAGAATTAGGAGCAAGCGAGGAAAACCAAGAGAAAACCGTTCCAGTCAAAGATAAAGAAAATAAACGCACACGCAAAGCATCATTGAAACCGGCTTCTCCTAATTACAAGACATATTGACTAACGTGTTCCCAAGTTGTACGAGAATCATCACCATTAAATTTAGTAAACTCAGAAATACGCCAACCAGCAGGAAAATGAGTAAAATCAAACTCAGCGGGATAAGGTTTTTGATATAAACGTGTAGTACCCATATCCACCCCAAGCTTACTCTTAATTGCATTGGCCAGATCTTCTTTGAACTTAATAAGATCGGCCTGATAGTGCTGGTTGGTATAAAACTCAGAAAAACGATGTGCATTAGGGTTTCCATGCACCATCGTCTGTGAAGAAGTTGGGATCGGTCCTTGGTTAGGTCCAGATCCTCGTGGCCCTCCCGCTACAGTAGTAGTGCGAGGCGGCGTATACAGCGACAACTCATTAGTTCGGCTAGGGGCAGCCGAACCAGGAATTGTCTCGAGAGGCGTCGGCGATGGCACTGAGTAACCGGTCTGACCGGTCTGACCGGTTGTACCGGTCTGATCGGTCTGTGGGACCGGTCCGACCTGTGTTGTGTGCACGGTCGACGGTAGCGGGGTTTGCCCTGAGAACGAGTTCGGCGGCATACCATAGAGTGGTTCCGATGTGAACTCAGGGGTAGCCGAACTCGGATCTGATGAGTTAGGATCTGACATGGGTTGTTTACCTTTAAGCGCATCAACATCACTACTCAATTTAGTTAGAATATCACCCGCAGCGGCTTGTGCAGCAACAATCTTTTGATCCATCATGGATGACATTCTATGAAACATATCAGAGGGAGAGAGGCTTACATTGGAGATCTCTTCAATCTTATCCTTGCTAAGCTTGAGAGACGGCAGTACGAACTCTCCCACTCTCTTGACGAGGCCACCACGATCCTTCTTGAAGCCCTTCAAGAATTGTGCCTTGACGTGCTCCTCCACAAGAAGGTAGGCCTTGCGATCTTCTTCGGTGAGCTCCTCCATTGTAGCCGTGATGATGTTTTCCTTGTCGATCTCTGAAGAGCCCATCTTCTTCAAGGAGTAGATTAGATCGGTTTTAAAACCAGATTAATCTCTCCCCAGCGGAGTCGCCAAAAAGTGTGTTGACACAGAATCGCGCCAACGCGCTCGAATGCGCTAGAACGCGCGACGATCATCAAAACGATCAACACCCGCGAAAACCCTGGGCGGACCGGTCTGACCGGTTTCGCCGACCGGTTTGACCGGTGCAGGCAGGAAACTCGCGAAGACCTAGAACAGCGAGCTCGGGAGGGACCCCGTCGGAGCTCGTGATCGTATGGTTGCTCTGAGGTCGGCAGGCCACTCAGAACATCTTCAAACGCCGCCGGGACGAAGGAAGAAAGCAATCTAGGGTTGGAAAAGGCTAGGGTTTGAGAGATAAAAGTAATGCGATTTTTTGTATTGATTCGATTGGGAATAACCTCAATCGGCCTTAGCCTTTATATTTATAGGCCGGGGAAGACGTACTCCTTCACGAGTAGGATTACATGAGGACTCTTTACAAAAACCCTAATTCTACTTGGACTGTACAGACCGGTCGACCTCAGCAGGTGCCAAATTTGCCTGTCAACTTTCTACACGACATAGCGAACTCTGAGGTTCGGTGACTTTGGTTGTTTGTTTTTTTCTGATCTTTTTGTTAACTCCCGCATGCTCGTGTGATTTAGTGTACATGAACAAAATCCTTGTGGTATGATTGTTGTGTCTGCTACCATGTGCATTTAACTGTGAACAGTGCATACTTGCTAATCTAAGGCGCTGCTTGTTTCCTGGTCAGATTATACAATCCAGCTTATATATGCTAGATTATATAGTTTGAAATAAGCATACTTTGGACATCTCATGGTATTATGATAATCTGGGAGTATATGATTATATAATCTATAGAATAATCTGGGGTATTTGTTGTTCATGTGAGATTATACTAGCTAGATTATATAATCTAGAGGGAAAACGAGCAGGGCCTAAATCCATTTGTTATCAATGATGCTTCCAATAGCTCATCCTTTGTTACCAATGCACGTACTATTTTATCGATTCAGCAGAGAATGTTGGACGCACAAACCTTCATATGCAAACTTTGCATAGAGATAATGTAAGATGTAGTTATTCTTCAGTTATGTAGTTCCAGATGGACAAGGCTGCAGATATCTGTGTTCCAAATTTTGGAAGAAAGAACTTAGGATATGCCCTTTTTGGTTAAAGGAGGTGATACTTTTACATGGCTATTAAACAATAACAGGAAACCATCTTGAAAGGGAATGTTCAAAAGTCAAGAACTCAATATATCAAAATGATGAACCGCCCATGTTGCAAGCCCTACAACTTCCCATTATGTTTCACTTTTTGAAACAAACCCAGCATGTTTAAAGAATTATGCACTTACATTTGCTTTTTATATATCATGGGTTTACTTCTGATGCTACATAATTTGTCAGTTGATTCTATTAAAGTTACATGAGACTTCTTATGCTGCCGTAAGTTGTAATTTGAGTCTTAAAGAACAATGATTATATCTAGATGCATTTCCTGCCAATAATATCGTACCATTTTATGATCCTGCATCTTGTGAGTAATCAAAATTCACAGCAAGCTAACGAAGCATGGAGCATAGGGAAAGAAAGTACAGAATTTCCGCTGTGTCCTGGTCCTGCAGTGTTCATGACTCTGTCAGAACCAACACTCTTATTGGACCCACTCCCACAACATGAAAGCTACTCTCTGGGTGATCCTGCCTGCTGGCACAATCGTTTGTAGGCTGTAGGTCACCATATCCTATGATACTCAACGAGATTTTCTTTTGAAAATCAGGAAAAAGTTACCCAGTATTTAGTGAATTGCAGAATTTACTTCAATGATAATAAATTAATAACTGGTATTTTGAAGTCCAAGATTGTGAGATATTGTACTTGCAAAATCTGATCAACTGCTGCCGGAGCAAAAAAAAAAAAAACATGCCAAAATGTCTGAAAACACGATCACAGCATGAGTTTTATACGCAGAATCCACATGAATTTTGCCCTGGGACCCAAAAATACCGGTTGATTCCCATGTAAACTTGAAAGGTGCATACCTTCAGGGAAGAAAAAACTAAATAGGACACATTTTCTTAAAGACTTAAAGCAGTTCTTGTTGTCTCTTTAACTAATGAGCCCAGCAGAAACTGGAAACAAAACGTTTAAACAACGGATATACAGAATTTCTATTGTGTCCTGGTCCTGCAGTGTTCATGAATGTGTCAGATCCAACACTCGTACTGGACCCACTCCCACAACATGAAAGCTACACTTCTGAGTGATCCTGCCTGCTGGCACAATCATTTGTAGGTTGTAGGTAACGATATCCTATGATAATAAGATTTTCTTTTGAAAATCAGGAAAAAGTAACCCAGTATTTAGTGAATTGCAGAATTTACTTCAGTGATAATAAATTAATAACTAGTATCTTGGAAGTCCAAAGATTGTGAGAGATATTTTACTTGCAAAATCTGATCAATTGCTGCCAGAGTAAAAGTACCTGCCAAAATGTCTGAAAACACAATCACAACATGAGTTTTACACAGAATCCACTTATCCACGTGACTTTTGCCCGGGAACCCCAAAACACCGATTGATTCCCATGTAAACTTGGAAGATGCATACCTTAAGGGAAGAAAAACTAAATAGGACATATTTGCTTAAAGCTGTTCTTGTTGTCTCTTTATCCGATGAGACCAGCAGAAACTGGAAACAAAACGCTATGCAAACAAGGGATATGGTCTTGTAGGTTCTATATTTCCCAGAATTGGACTACATTGGATTGTTGGTTGCTGGCATATCTTCGTGTTAACTGGTGCTGTCGTCTAGTTCCTTCTTGATTATTGATTTCCCTGGTGGAAGTGCCACCGGGGTGGCAAACCGTCTGTTACATTTATCAAAGCAGTCCCGAATACGTAAATGTTGTTTTTTGTCACCCTCATAAAGCTGTCCCATATACATAGTTTTTGTTTTTTGTGCACGCCTAGTATATAGGAGAAAAATCTTGCTTGCTGACATGTTTTTGTGGTAATTACTAGCGTTTGTCCAGTGCCTTCTTGATTAATGTATATGACTGGAACGGCATTTATCAACCACTCCCACATAAATGTTGCTTTTGCTGCACTTGTAGCGTAGTACTATGCAGTTTATCGTGTCCTCATGTCACTTCCCTAGCAAGTTAGTGATGTGATGAATGGTTACGTTTTAATTCTGCCTGTAACTGGGTCAGTTTGCCCCTATTCCATCTGTGCCTCGTAAGTCTGGTGATAGCTTAGATGAGCTTCAATGCTATAGCACATTAGGCCCTGCAATCTGTGTCGCCTATACGCCAATTTTAATCATACAATTCGAATTATGGATATTTTGTAAAGCATACTTTGACCAAACAGCATAGGTAGGATACACATAGGGGTGGTAAAGGGCCTAACATTTTGAACTAGAAAATCTAAGGATCGGGCCCTAAAAGGACCGGGCTCTAAACATATGTATTTTTGAACTAAAAATTTTAAGGGCTTTATTGGGCTGTGAAGAGGCCATTAGGGTCATGGCCCATTACCACCCCTAGATACACAGCTTTGGTTAGTAATATTTTGAACTATGAATTGTTGGTTGAATATCTGCATCAGATGTACAGAATATGTGCTGGTAAAGTGGCAATGTACCTGCTTGTACAGTTGTGCTCCAAACTTTACAAGTATTGATCATCAGGCTATAATGAGGCATCATTATTGCAGATTTACTAACATTTTGGTCAAGCAACAATTGGCTCTTGTTAGTGCTTCACTAATAATCTTATTCTAGAAGCTCATCCTGTCCAAATTATAAGAGGATGTCTGATTTCTGGGGTGGATCAGATTCTTTGTTTGGTGAAAATTGAAATGACTAGAAAGGACTGTTTCCTTGCATGAATGCATGATGCATCTTACCCCTGCTGCACACCCTTGATTATTATCTGCTGCGTATGAGTTATGAAAAAAAAATATTGAAGTCAGGCTCATGTAGTATATTTGAAAATGCTGTAGATTGAGTCTGAACACTTCAAAATACTGGGGTAAGGTGGACGACGGTAAGATGCATCAGTTCAACTGGTAGCTGAAGGAAAGGGAGTACGGCAAAGAGCCGATGCATTAGTGGCTGATGCAAGCGTGCTCTGCTCATAATAAGAAATGCCTTTTTGGCTTCTCTGTTCCGGTTGCTGGGGTTTGAGAGCCATACGGACGGAGAAGGAAGGGAGAGCAGCACCCAGCCCATGTTACATGTTTCATGCGCGTCTATACATTAATGTAGCTTGGTTCGGCGTTAAAACCGGATTGATGAGGGTACTCCGGCCGCATGTCATTCTCCCTTAGGCTGGCCTGGTGCACATCATGTATCTTTTACCTACATTTGAGGCTAAGGTGCTCACCAACTCGATGTATTTATTGCTGGGCTTGATGCTCTCTAGCTAGATCTGCTTCCTCTCGAAGCAAATAAAATGTTAGTTTTCTTCTTCTTCTTTGTAGTAGTTTGTTTGTATATAATTTGAGTGTTGACTCAAGCTGCGGCGAGGCAAGTGAAGATAGTTTGGTAGGCAGCGGCCAATTATTCACGAAGCAAGATTGTACATGCTGAATAATAGGACGAATTATTAGGGCCTAATCATTCTGGCCGCCGAGAAAACCGATGGAAGAGGTACTACTCCCCTCCATGGGCAGCATCGCAAGCCTTTCCTGTTCCTCTTTTTTCAGTTACTCTGAAGTCTGACGTCGTCGTCTCTGTCAACTGATAATGTCTATTGTCTTTGGTAAAAATAAAGGGCAACTAATAACTGGCCGGTTTCATCAGTGTTTGCACCGGCTGATCATCGAATGTCCACGCCGACAGTTGCAATGTTCAGTCACCGGCAGGCGGCCGGCGGTGTTGCCCTCAATCTGTTGTCACTGGATGCTTCCCTGTCGGTGCAAAAAGAAAAAAAAAATGCAGGCTCGACGCAGCATACATCCGTCGTCCATCGGGGTAGCATCGGATCACTTCCGCACCATAAACGCCAAATCGGCTCCGCGCACACATGCCATGCTTGCGACGCTGTGTGTTGCACCGGGTGATCCACGGGAGGCGTAGCCCTGGTATCTATCTGCCGAGAAGACCATCCGCTGCAGTCAGTGTCCATCATGTCACTTCCCTGTGGCATAGGCAGCAGATACCAGCGGTGGCGCTCGTACTCGCAACAATTAACACCACCAGACGAGTGATTGACGCCTGGATTGCCGAGTTCGGTTGGTACCAGCAGGCAGGTAGCTAGGCCGCGCCCCGGATTTTTGCCCGTGGAGGAGCCTTGCCTGGGAACGGACACGGTCACTCGTCAGCGGGGAGCCCCGTCTGCGCCGGGGGGCTCGAACTCGAAGGCGCTCGCTCGCGCTGCTACCTCCTTCCTACCGCCATTAATGGAGCTGCATGCTGCACGCCGCTGCCGTGCCTTATCTTCGTTTACGCACAACTTGTAATTCGGAGGGTGGGAAGAAATGGCGTCCATGTGCTGATTCACGGGCTAGTCGGTCTGCGTCCACTTGCTTGGCCCTGCCTGCAGGTGGAGACCGTGAGCAGTGTTGTTCGGTCTCATCGCCCACACTCAGCTGTGGAAATTTGATTTTGATAAGGATGGCCGACATTTTATTATTTACTCCAGTCCCAAAACAGCGTCAGTTTTGCGCTTAATATTCCAAGTTTATGCTATATATATATCTGTTGTGTCCTTTTTCGCAAGCTGGGTGATAGCCCAGTGGGCACTGTGGACGGATGGAGTGGGGATTCAGATGTTTTCTTCTCAGCATGTGTGAGAGTTTTTTTACGTTTTCTTCTCAGCCTGGGTGAGAAAGTATTTTTTGTTGCGTTCTTTTTTCTGAATATAGGATCCTACGGCGTGCAAGAGATCAATCATAGAAGCGGCACCAGAGAGCGAGCCCCGGCCCTCCTCACAATTACGACCCAAGTCAGGGCACATGCAGTCCAGGCTCCGGATGGATGTTCGTCCATACACATACACTGCATGAAACGAAATGTACAGTGGTTTCTGTGCGTGTCAAGCTCCCTCCCTTTGGCTCCTTTCCCAGCGAAGGCAGTGCCCGTGCGGCCGCCCGCCCTTCCTCTTCTGTCCTTCCTCCGGAAGAACCGGCACGGTAAACACTGTTGGCGGCACAGCGAATGAAGTGGGGGCTGCCGGCGTGCCACCCAGTAGCCGCACCTTACGCCGGCCGCTCCATGCCAGGGGAGAGATCCATCATCTATCCACCACGCCACGCCGCGCCAGATCTAGGAGTAGGAGCTGAGTGAGCGACTGTAGCAGCTCCCCGCTGTACACAGGCAGCAGCCCAGCTCGATCTGAATCGAAGTCAAGTCTACCCTCCCTAGAGTAATACTGTACAGCGGGGAGCTGCTACAGCCCAGCTGGGCGGTGAACGCAGTGATAACCAGATGTACTTTCACCGGGCGCGCGCGTTGGCCACGGCCGCTGGTGGTCAGTGGAATTCAATGAAGAAAATGGGGTCCGGGTCACACCCTGCTGCTGCAGCACAACAGTGGAAAAGTTCAGTTCCGTCGGTGACCGGAGGCCCCTCGGACGGTCGGCACATTCGCCGTAACCGCCGGACGACACGGCCACGTTGCCGTTGCCGGGATTCAATGCGCGCGCGGCTCCCAGCCCAGGCCTTCGAAGTGGAGAAGTGGGCTAGCTGCACACTGACCGAACCCTGGCTTCAAGCTGCCTGCTGCCTATATATACCGCCGTCGTCGGCCGCCGATTGATCGTTCCAGCCTTCCAGGGATCGCACGGTCTCTCTCCTCGTCCTCCTCTCTTCTCGCTCGCTCCCAGTCCCAGCAGCTAATACAGCGGTGGCTGCTGCTGCTGCTGCTGCCATGGCGGAGGCGAGGCGGCTGCTGTGGCTGGCGGCGGTGGCGTGCTGGGCGGCGGCGGGGGCGCGGGCCGACCCGCAGGTGCCGTGCTACTTCATCTTCGGCGACTCGCTCGTGGACAACGGCAACAACAACTACATCGTGTCGCTGGCGCGCGCCAACTACCCGCCCTACGGCATCGACTTCGCCGGCGGGCCCTCGGGCCGCTTCACCAACGGGCTCACCACCGTCGACGTCATCGGTAAGCAGCCTGCAGTGCCAACAGCGAGTCGGTCACGTACGTACGCATGTACACGCACGCGACATGGCTGGCCGGCGCGGCGGCGACGTCGTCGTCAGACACCGATCGGGCCAGTAACGCTAGGCAGCCGCGGCTGCCACCGCCCAGCTGCCCGTACCTTCAGGATCCCTGTCGTCTGCCGCTAGTAGTAACTATTCAGCCATACGTGATGCCATGTTTATGGTCGTCATGCATACATGTCTCTGAATAGAAAATTTGGGAGGCATGCAGGATGTAAAGAGCCAACTTGTTGCCAGCGTGGCAGTGTTCGGTGATTGATTGTTACCTGGAATTTAATACTCCTACATACGTGTGCTGGGTAGAGAGAGAGAGAGAGAGAGCGAGAGAGAGAGAGAGAGAGAGAGAAGCTAGTGCGTTTTCTAACATTTATGTGCTTGCAAATAAACTAAATGTGCAGCTCAACTGCTGGGTTTCGACTACTTCATCCCGCCGTTCGCGGCGACGAGCGGCGACGAGCTCCTCGGCGGCGCCAACTTCGCGTCCGCCGCGGCGGGGATCCGCGCCGAGACCGGGCAGCAGCTGGGCGGGCGGATCCCGTTCGCGGGGCAGGTGCAGAACTACCAGACGGCGGTGGCGACGCTGGTGAGCATCCTGGGCGACCAGGACACGGCGTCGGAGCACCTGAGCCGCTGCATCTTCAGCATCGGCATGGGCAGCAACGACTACCTCAACAACTACTTCATGCCGGCCTTCTACAACACGGGCAGCCGCTTCACGCCGGAGCAGTTCGCCGACGCGCTCATCGCCGACTACCGCCGGTACCTGCAGGTGCTCTACAGCTACGGCGCGCGCAAGGTGGTGCTGATCGGGGTCGGGCAGGTCGGGTGCAGCCCCAACGAGCTGGCCCGCTACAGCGCCGACGGCGCCACCTGCGTCGGCCGCATCGACGGCGCCATCCAGATCTTCAACCGCCGCCTCGCCGGCCTCGTCGACGAGTTCAACGCGCTCCCCGGCGCCCACTTCACCTTCATCAACGCCTACAACATCTTCGCCGACATCCTCGCCAACGCCGCGTCCTACGGCTTCACGGTCACCAACGCCGGGTGCTGCGGGGTGGGCAGGAACAACGGGCAGGTGACGTGCCTGCCGTATCAGGCGCCGTGCGCTAACAGGGACCAGCACATCTTCTGGGACGCCTTCCACCCGTCGGAGGCGGCCAACATCATCGTCGGCCGCCGATCCTACCGCGCCCAGTCGCCCAACGACGTCTACCCCATGGACATCAGCACGCTCGCATCCATCTGATGATGATCGCCCATCCGGCGATTATTATACTCCGCTATTCCACGCAAACACAATGGCAGTGGAAACGGGATTCAGTCCAGCCGTGCGATTCTTTTTTTTTCCCCTGTATGTATACGTACAAGCGTGTACGTATATCTGTAACTTTTTTTTACCAGGCATACTTGGTATATCTGCATGCAGTGGATATATACTTAAGCAATAATTTATTTATTCCATATGTTTTGGCTTTGCGTTCAGTTGATGATGCATGCCTGAATTAATGGGCAAAACATCCAAACAGGCAAATTTGTGCAACTTAATGGGCAGATAAGTTTGTGTGGTCTCTTTCTTTTTGAACGGAAAGAAATGCACGTACAGTCATAACTGATAAGGATTTCACACGTACACCAAACTCGCAGCTTCTTCAATCAAATCATGTTCTCTGGAACTACTGGCATCTTTGCACACCATTTGTGCACAAGTAATTACACAACCGATGGAAATTCAGCGATTCGTTCGTTTTTCATCCGGAGCAGTTCAGACTGCTTCGCCTGCACCCCACCTGAGACTACGAATCCCCTTCGGTTCACCGCACGCATGCTAGGCTAGGTCCTCTTCGCTTCCTCTTCAGCCTGCACAAGTTTCAGAAGAAGCTTCTCCGTCAGAAGAGAAACGGGCGAGGCGAAGGCCGGCGGCTCTGATCCCAAAACCATCGTGGCGAACTAACTCTCTCTGTATTGATTCAGGAAAAAAAAACAAAGCAAAATGAACTCACGGCTCGGATGATCTTGTCGAGCGCGTCGGGCCCGTGCGTCTCGATGAAGCGCTCGACGGACTTGCGCGCGTCGAGGCTCATCATCTGCAGCACCCGGCGCTGGCGCTCGTTGTAGTAGGGGCTCACGTAGCTGCCGATCTTGAAGTAGCGCCGGACGTGCGCCTCGTAGATGTAGGCCGCGCCGTTGAAGATGGGCAGCACCAGCCAGCAGCAGAAGAGCAGCTTCATGTACGGCCACAGCGGGAACCTGAGAGGAGAAAAAAAAAGGGAAATGAGCAAAGACGATGAGATCGATTCAGGCACCCAGAGAAGAAAATGAAGGCTGACGAGAGTGCAGGGCAGCTTACCACTGCAGGACTTTCCAGCAGGAGAGCTCGAAGAGGGTGATCAGGGAGTAGAGGACCCAGTAGGTGAGCCACTGCTGATCGTCCAGGGTAGAAGGGCTCTCTATCGCGCGCATCGACGCGTAGCTGCCAATTTTATTCGTGGGAAAACTCCGTTAGAATTCAGAATACATACATGACTAGAAAAAAAATATCATGGTGCTAGCTATACGATGGTTATTTCTAGACTGAAGGAGTGGATTGTTACTTACAGAGGATAAAGGAGCATGACCCCCGGCCTGTAATGCAAAAAAATTGTGGAAATGGTTAGAGTTTACAGCGGCAAAAAGCTTGCCCAAGACCTCTTATCTGAAACAGGAACTCCAGGCATGTACAGCTTACCCAACAAGGGCGTCCAGATTTCTAGCAAGGGCACCAAGAACACCCATGATGCCGACGTGCGAGAAGCCTGTCCCGATGTTCCCTGATCTCCTTCCTGTTTTTTTTGACGGTGCTGTGGATGACAAGGGATGGGCAAATGCATTTATACTTCTGCAGGGGATGTTTAATATTAGTATGGGATGAAAGGAGGAGAGGAAGAAAGGCATCCGTGCTGATACCATGCAGTCTTCTTTACTCTTGGTCCAAGGAAGTAAGAACATTGCAATTGCAAAGGTCTGAAGCAACTGCGTGCATCACCAGTAACCTTTTTCAAAGGTTGCAGGATCAGAAGGCTACCAACGTGAAGATGCAGAAGTTTAGTGGGAACTGAGGACTCAGAATCAATCACCGTGCCGCACAACTGATTAGCTATAACTCATAAAGCTGAGACCGATGAATCTGCAAAAGGACCATTTTCTGCTTCATTCCAAGTGCTCACTTTGACAATCTTGGGGATGCAAGATTCAGGCGATGCTCTAAAGATGGAAATGGGTACGATTAAAGTGAATGCTGTAGTGCTGAACCAAAAGGGAAGCAAAAAGGTGAAACAGACAGCTTTGTAACAGCAATAACAGACAATTGCAAATTTATTCAAGCGTACTAGTATCTGGAAGTTCGCATGATGGTCACAGAACTGATTGAAAGTAAATGCAGTATATTTCTGCTTTCCTTCCAACCTTAAAATAATACAATACATGGTCAACACAATTGAACTGTCGTGCATCAACTGGGATCATAGCACCTAGTGTTAAGATATAGAATGCTCGCAAAATACTCAAGTAGTTACAATCTGTACAGTTCAAATGTCCTCAACCAGTCGCTTGTGTCAGATATGGCATGATAAGTGATCAATCAATCAAATATTCTTGCACATTTGAACAGAAAGTTACAAGAATTAATCAACCCATCAATTGCTAAACTATCATGTTTGCAAATGTGGAGCTCCCTGTGCTTGAATACTGAAAAACTACAGACTATAACTTGAACGAGGACAATTGATTATTTCTTTCATGCTTTCGACTATAATAATACCACTGAATTGATACCATTATCGACTGAAAATTTGGTGGAATATAGCAGTTTGGAATGATCGTTCAGGTTTTGACCCTGCCTCAACATGGTATTGATTCCTGCAACCACCCCAACTCTCGACCTTGTTTCGATAGGTGGAGCTGGACCCGAACTGGACCTTGAATTGTTGCTTTCATTTCTTGCTGTCTGCACATCCCTCGCCATTCTTTTACTAAAATCAAGTACACGAGGACCAACTGCATCACTAAGTGACCAGCCAGGTGAATGGTTCACAATGTTTAGGCCCATAGAAGTAAAATCTTGTCTATCTGTAACAAGTTGTCTCTTTGCAGGTTGCTGTGAAACATTATCTGTATAAGCTGGTCCATTGCTTATTGGATCAGCAAAGCCAGCAACCGTCCTACCATCTGTGTTAGTAAGATTGCCCATACAAGTAGGTCTGCCAGTTGAAACGGACTTTTTTGCCAAACCTGTTGTAAGAGAGAGACTCAGTCCAGGAGACGAGCTTCTGGACAAAGAATTATCCACGCCGTAACCAAGAAAGGATATGGCGGGTGCAGAAGATAAATTTTCCCCAGGTATCTGGTAGGGTTGGTGAATAGGCATGGAGCTAGGATCATCGTAGGACAACAAAGTGGATTTCTGATACTTTTCCTTCATGCTTGCGTTTATCAAAGATTGTGGAACAGGAGAACATTGATTTGTTGCTGAGCTCACGAAAATGTGATCTTCCCTAATCATGTGTGATGCAGAAGCCCACAGATGAGACTGTTGATTCTGAGGAATGCTCACCCGATGAGGTGGTTGATGTAACTCTACATGCCTGATCTTGGAGTTGGTGCTGACCATAGATGAATTATTGAGTTCAGATTGACGAGAAAACTGACTACCAAAATTCCAAGTGCTATCTTTTATGGTTGAAGAAGCAGTATTTTTTTGTTGCAGCCTTTGGTTATGCAGACTAATGAAACTAGTATTTTGCTCTGACACGCTGTTAGGAATCCTTGCCGAAAAATCTGAAGAATCATTAAGATGCCCTCTTGACACCACAGAGTCCTGACAAGGGAACGATCTCTTCTGGGGTAACTGACATGACGTTGTGGAGGGGTAATTTGCTTCAATGGGGACATTTGCTGGAGCTGAAACCACTTTTCCCATGGTTGGTACATTATGGTCCTTGCTATGGTTACAAATCGAGACAGTCTTACCCATCAAACGCACAGTGGGATGCTGCAGATTATGATTACCTTGGCCCGGACAAGCATCCGGAATTGTTTTTCCAACTTGAGAGTTGCATAGACCGGTCTTTTTCTGACACTGCATAACATTGGTCATGCCACTAACCAACTGTTGTTTCTGGTATCTTACTGTCTTCATCGATTGTGCGCTCTTAAATTTGTTTTCACCTATCTCTACATTGCAGTTTGAGATCTCCATTCTTTCAAGGCCAGGCAGCTTCATAAAAGCCATTCCAATGTTAGCAGGACTGCAAACTGGGTGAAGTTTTGAGTGCCAGCTCCCCTGGTTATCTGTTGACAGCGGCACAAATGGATCGACATTGTTTCTGAAGTTACCAGAAGGTCTGGTTGATGGGCCGCATTCCTTGGACAGTGGCGCACATGGACCGACATTACTTCTGAAGTTACCAGAAGGCCTGGTAGATGGGATCCATTCCTTGGCAGGCATACTTCTATTAGAAGACATGCCATTTGTATTGGTTCTTGTATTGAAAACCCCTTGTGTTGCTGCAGAGGGCAACACACTGACTTGAGATGAAAGATGGTTCATGGGTGCAGGTAGTGCGACCACTGCAGAGATATCAGTAATCTTCCTACCCTTAACTGACACATCTTTACATTTAGTCGCTTCAGTTCTGGTTCTCATGGCTGGTGAAATGGTAGTAGAGCTTGCACCATGTTTCTTTATTTCCTGATGGCAGTTTTTGTTCGCATCAAAACAACCCTGCTGAGGGTCACTAGAACCACATTTTGACCTCAGGTCAGAATGAGAACTTGTCGACCCGTTAAATTCCAACTGTGTATCACCAAGACCTGGTTTCAGCATGCAGATATTCTTATGATGTGTCACACAATCAATCTCAACAATGGCAGGGTGACTTCCTGCCCCATCATTGTGAGAGACGAATGCTGGCTCGTTGTCAGGACTAACTTCACTTTTCACCAAGTCTTCAAGAGGAGACGGCATCCGAGCAGTGATGTCAGATGCATCTATCAGTCTCAAGGGTACAGCTTCTGGTATAGAATCTGCTTCGCTTTGACTTGTTATAAACGATTCTTCTATAACAGCTGGAAGTTCACCAACACCTGTCCTAAACATAGTCTTGGAACTTTCCAGTTCCAGGAGCGGGAGATCTGCAAAAATATCATCTTTTGGGCCTGTAGCATTTCTCACCACTTCACAGCCAGTATTTGTAGGATAATTGGTTGCCCCACTGACTTCTATGCCTTGCTTACTGACAGAAGAATTCGGTTCCTTTCTCCCAAAAAGGTTACTATGCATTTCATTAAAAGGGTCCGTTCTTTCTCTGCTTCGTCTCTTCACACTGTTTTCATGGGGTAGCATGCAATCCCATGCCTCATCCAGTTTCTTCCTTGATTCAAGTTCTGTCCTTGTATGAACAATAGAACTTCTATGTTTTCTCAACAATGCCATATGCAACATGTGTTGATGTAAACGAGTTGTTGACTGAGGCTTACAAGTTTTCTCCTGTTAATGAACATGTGTTACTAACTGTGATCTGAAAATAAGGAGTGAAACTTCATAGTGGGAAAAATATGCAATTTGGTTGTATGTTGTTAAGAAAGCATTCAATACAATTCCGCAAGGAATCCATCTCAAAATTACATTTTGCTACACTCTTTCTATCAGAAAAGAATAAAAACATGTTTGCTGGCAGCAGTGCAAATGTTGACTGATGGAGAGTAGTTTCATTCAGCTGAAGATCAGTTCGAAATCATGATTCCGCAAAATGTCTTATCAATAGGCTCAGTTTTGAAAAGGTACTCCCCCCCTGGCACAAGCATTAATAGATCAAAATCAAAATCCTACAGCCCCATGTTCAGAACTCCAAAAGAGGCCCTGTTTAGTTCCAGCGCAAAGTTTTTTTGCGTTGGCATCTTACTAATTTGAAGTACTAAATGAAGTCTATTTACAAAACTTTTTGCACAGATGGGTTGTAAATCGCTAGACGAATCTAATGATGCTAATTAATCAATGATGAATCAATAATTAGCAGATGGTTACTGTAGCATCACTTTTGCAAATCATGAAGTAGGCTCATTAGATTCGTCTCGCGATTTACAGCCCATCTATACAAAAAGTTTTGTAAATAGACTTCATGCATGTGTCGAAACATTCGATGTGACGTTTTTTTTGCATTTACGGAGTTTATGGGGTGGGAACTAAACAGGGCCAGACTTAAGTGCAGCACATTCGCAACAGTTTTGTCGCACTGCACTGCATCATCTGGACATTTTTCAGTACATTGCAAAGACTTTCCATGTCTACAGGCACCAAAATACGTGCACATTTGAACAGGTTAGTGGCCCTTGCTTGCCAATGGGCCTGTGTCTCGACCTAAGACCTACAACTACAATGTGCTTGTGACTCGCCCTAAGACGTGAAAGCGCACCAAGCAAGAGCACACGCGCCCATGAAGCAGAGCCATACCTTGTTCTTCAGAAAGGACCTAACTTGAAGGACGCGCAGCCGTTTCTTGGCCCTCTCGGCCGCGGAACCCGAGCGGGCTCCCTTCCTCTTGTTCCCCTTCCGCGGACCGCCACCGTCGCCGCGGGTTGCCACGGCCTCTCCGCCCTTGGCGCCTGCCGAGAGCCGGGCCCGCGCCGCCGCCAGCTCGTGCTTCCACCACCGGGACGGTGGCTTCGTGTCCATCGGCGGTAAGGGCGGCGGCGGCGGCGGCGGCTCCTCCTCCACCCAGCAGCCGCCGAACGGGTAGCACTCGGCGGCGTCCACGGCCCGCATGCTCGTGGCGAACCCCCTGCGCCATTCAGCCCAACAGGTCAGCTGCGCACGCTCGGGAAAAGCACCCCCGCTCGCGTCAAGACCCAGCCAAGCTGCCGAACAGGCAGAAACACAAGCTCTCTCGTGCTGCTTACCGTATCGAGAATGGCTCGGCGGCGTTGGACTGGGCCATCCTGGCGTCCTCTCCCCCGGCGCGCA
This sequence comes from Panicum virgatum, assembly GCF_016808335.1. Taxonomy (NCBI): domain Eukaryota; kingdom Viridiplantae; phylum Streptophyta; class Magnoliopsida; order Poales; family Poaceae; genus Panicum; species Panicum virgatum. The sequence goes on from NC_053149.1 coordinate 55,189,092, forward strand.
GGCGCGCTCCGCCGGCGAGAGATGCGGTCTGGGGTCTGGGGGCGGGGAGCAGCTCGGGGGGACTGAACCACCCCCTGAACCGGGGATCGGAGAGGGAGACGACCGGGCGAGGAGGCGGAAAAGCGAGTGCGGACGGCGGACCTGAGGGAAAGGGCCGCGTGGGGCAGAGTGGGCAGCCAGTGAGGGGCGAGGGGGTGGGGCCCGGCGCGCGGCGGAAGACGTCGGGGGTTCACCGGGTCACTGCCCCCAATTACTGCCCCCGCGCCTCGTGAATCGCGCGTGTTCTTCTTTGGTGGGGCTGGGCTGCGGCGGTGGTGGCCTGGTGGGCCGGTCATCCGAGGGGACCCGACCCGCCGCGCAGGCGGCCTCGGCCCGCCAGAGCGGCGCACTGCCAAGCAGCGCCCCGCCTTCGGCAGTACGACCGGTAATCAAATCATTTTTTGTTGAAATAAATATTTTTTCTGGAACAATTGTTCCACGTTGAAAAAATGTTCATTTTTTAAATATTTACCGTAAACTGTTGTATTAGACTAACCTGACTTTTTACTATCATCCTATATAAGAAAAGTAAACAACCCATAAGCTTCTGTGACCGATTAGCTCGGGATCACTTAGGCGACCCCGAGTAGCGCCCCCACCTTTCTGCTTTCCCGGGTGGCGAAGAGCTGCTTCCAGATTCAGGCCATGTTTAGTTGCTAAAAAAATTTCTATAGTATATGTCACATCGAATCTTCGGACATATGCACAGAGCACTAAAAGTAGTTAAAAAATAATTAATTATATAGTTTAATTATTTCATACAAGATGAATCTTTCAAGTCTAATTAGTTCATGATTGAATATTAATTGTTAAATAACAACGAAATGTGCTACAGTACAAAAATCAAAATTTGTTCACGAACTAAACACAGCCTCAGTTGTTCCATGTGGTCTCTCGCAGCTGCGAAGTTCTTCTTTTTTTTGAGAAAATCTACGGCAACCCTGGGGCTGTCTAAACTTTATTGCATTAAGAAGACAAATTTACAAAGTGATTTACAGGGGCACAAAAGTCCCAAGGAGAAGGGGATACGAGGAGAGAGAGAGCTATCTACCTTTCTAAGAACTAAAAAAAATTACATTTAAACAGGGAAAAATTACACCAAGATTCTGTTTCAGGCGATCCACTGGGGATGTGCATCTATTAGACCAAAGAGAGAGATCCTCACTGCAACGCCTAGAGATCATCAGATTGGTTTCATCTTCATGCCGAAAAATCTTTGCGTTTCTACACTTCCAAATATTCCAAAGGACACACGTGAGGACCGTACTGCAAACCTTGGGATTACTCTCTAGGAGGAGACCTGTCCAGAGCTGATCTGTTCCAAGGGAGGCAGGAAGCGGTGTGACATCTACTCCAATGAAAGCCCAGAAGCTGCTACTACGAGGACAAGCAATGAAGGGGTGAAAGCAATCTTCCTCAAGAGGGCAGAAAGGGCATTGTCCATCACTATGAATATTACAACGAAGAAGCCGCGATCGTGTACTCAACCTATTCCTGTGCAGCAACCAGATAAAAAACTTGCACTTTTGAGGAGCATAGCTTCGCCAGATAGCAGAGGCAAAAGGATCATCTGGTACCTCCTGGAAGGAGATGAGGTAATGGTCTTTGGAGGTGGGGGTCTTCTCGTTGCTTCGCAAGACACGTCGATCATCAATGGTCTCATTGAGCTGAACAGACGCCATTAGCGCAGAAAGTTCCGTCAATTCTTGAGCTGCAACAGCAGTTAGGCGCGAGCGAAGGGAGAGCTAGAGTGCGGCTATGGAAAAAACCTGTGCAACAGAAGCATTGGGGCGCAAAGTATGAGAAAACAGGGCTGGGAACATAGTCGCAAGTGTGTCCGATCCAAACCACAAGTCAACCCAGAAAGCCGTCGTTAGACCGTTGCCAAGGAAAACTTTAGTTTCTTTCCTGAAGGAAGGGAGCAGGTCATAGATGTCTTTCCAAATCGGGGTCATCGAGCGAATATCATCACCAAAATCAAAACGATCATTCCAGCCATATGCATTCCTGAGCCAATCGATCCAAGGAGCGGATGGTGCACAATGGAATTTGAAGAGAAACTTTTTCAGGAGACTCTTATTTTTATTTGCCAAGTTTGGCACACCAAGGCACTTTTAATTTCAGAGATGGTGAATTGAGTAGCGAGTGAGGAGCTCTGGAAGGAGTCGAGTGCAGTGGGGGCTAGCAAGGGACCTAAATTGTCAAGAGCATGCGTTGGGGAGGAAACTCCAAGCAGGTTATGGTAGAAATCATAAAGGATTCTCTCCTTTCCAGAGTGGGAGTGGACAGTAGTATCCCCCAAGTCAAGGACTCGAATTTGATTTTTCCTAAGGCGTATGGTGGCACACATTTGGAAGTATTTTGTGTTGTCATCACCCAAGACACAATCTCTCACTTTTCCACGTTGCCTCCAATAGTCAGCTAACAGAGTAGTATTTTTGCTCAAAGATTGTTTAACTAACAACCTAAGACGAAGCTCCAGGCTTCCAAGAGGCCGGAGTTCTTCAATCTTATCTAAAAAATCAATCACAATATTACAGTTTGTGACCAAAGTGCTTGGTTTTTTGCGATTCTTATCCCATTTTTTTGCAGCATCGCGTACTCTTTTAAGGCGGAGGCAGATAGAGGCAGCAACATTACTGTCATGTTGCAGAACACTTTCCAATTTTGAACAACGATAGGAGGGAAGGCAGGGGAGCCGAGCCAGTGATTATTGAACCGAAAGATGGATGGTTTTGGAACAGAGGTGGAAGCATGTAAAACAATAGGCACATGATCTGAAGTAACTCGGGTGCTAGAGGAGAGTGTGGTGTTAGGGAAAAAACGGCTCCAATCTAAGTTAACCAGGACGCGGTCAAGACGGCAAAGAGTGGGTGAATCTTGGTTGTTAGACCAAGTAAACAATCTGTCAAGAAGGGGTATATCCTGGAGGCAAAGATCATTAATGAAATCATTGAACCAATCGGCTTCCAGCATATTAAAATTGTCATTCGATTTTTCATATGGGAAACGAATAAAGTTAAAATCACCTAGAATAACCCAAGGTCCGTGGATGGAGTCAGCGATATTTTTTAAGGAGTCAAGGAAGCTCTGTTTACTCCCATGATCGCAGGGCCGTACACATTAGTAACACAGAAGGAGACATCCATAAGCAAATGAGAGAAGGTTGAGTGCACAAAGAAAGGACCTATAAAGGAAGACTGCAGTTCAAGAGTGGAATCAAGCCAGGCAGAAATAATTCCACCCGAGGCCCCAAGAGACGGTTTAAAGGAGTGATTAACTAAATTTTGGGGAAGGAAAGTTAAAGCTTTGAAGTGAGGTACATCAGGAAGTTTAGTTTCTTGCAAGGCAGCCACATCCACATTACAAGAAGAAAGAGCTTGTTTAACATCACGGCATTTTTTCTTTTCGGCCTAAACCTCTAACATTCAAAGAGGCGATTTTAAGAGAACGACAATTAACTAACATAGTTCAGAATAAAGCGCCAAATAAACGAGAGACTAGGCAGGTTCAGCTGGTTTACAAAACCAGAAATGAAGTACAGAAAACAACATAATAATAAGATAATAAGATTGCTCGCAAGCAAGGCAAAGAGGAAAGTAGGAGCGCGTACAGCAATTCTCGACCACATTTAAGCTTGAGGTTCGGCCACCAGTCCTTCAGCTTGGAGCAGCAGCTTGTCATCAACCCCACAAGCTGCGGCGAGGTCCACAGCGTCATCAATCTCCATTGGCTTCGTTGCATCTTTAGCAAGTTCAACCAGCTCAGTTGGCAGGGTACCAGATGGACGACCCTGCGCATCACGTGGTGCATGAACAGGAACAGCAGCGGCGGCCGCCTTCTTGCCGGCTCCCTCCAACTTGCGTCGCTTCAGTTCAGTTGCTTTGTCCACCATAGGCACATAGTTTGGGTCTTGATTGCTTGCGATTCGTGGGCTCTGTCTGCGCCCCTGGACAGCAGGAGCCGGCGCAACTGCAAGAGGAGCCGGAGGCACCCTAGGTGGGGCAACCGGCGAAGGAGCCAGGGCGACGTCCATAGAAGCCAGGCAGGGCAACGTGGGCGTAACTCCCACGCTAGCAGCAGACTGCCCGGCAACGGACGCCCCAAGCTAATAGTCACCTGCTCGACGGTCGCCCCAAGCTTGGGAGGAGGAGAAGTAATCATTCCAGCAGCTTCAGAGAAAGAAATTTCCTGGACAGGGGAGGAGTTGCTAGAAGCCGCAAGCGCCATAGAGAGACCAAGAAGCTTTTGTGGTCCAACAGTGAACCGATCTTCAATAACACCAACAGAGCACTTCAGAAGGTCAACTACAATAAGGCCTTGTGCACCTGAATGCCTCCATGGCTGCAAAGGAACCCTGAAGAATGCAGCTTCATCCTTGACACCAAGCACATTAATTTCCACAAAGCCCGACGCCAGTTTGAACTCCACACGCGAGGGGGTGCTTTTTTCTTTTTTATATTTAAAAAAAACAAAATTTCAAAAATATGTGGCCGGTTCAGGAAATTGCGAAAATGGGTCCCTGTCGCCCATGGGGTGGGCGACAGGACCCCTGTCGCCCAGGCAGGGGGCGACAGGCCCTGTTGGTAAATTTTTTTTACAAACAGGTCCCTGGACAGCGCAGCGCGGGGACTCGGCGGCAGGGGGGCGGTCGCCCCCCAACGGGCGACAGGGGGGCCTGTCGCCCTCCCCTCGGCCAACAGGGTCCCCCACTCTATATAAGGCCTCCACCCCCATTCCCTCATTTGAGCCCAAAAATTTCACCAAAAATCCAGAAAAAAAGAGGGGTGAGGAGAAGGGAAGCGGCGAAGCCCTGCCGGATTGCGCACTTGTGATCTGCAGGTAATTATATTTAACTTATATATTTTTCCATTGCTATTGTAGAGTAATTAAATTTAATTAGTGCTATAGTAGAACCATTTAAGTAGGAGTTTAAGGATATCTTAGTTATGTAGTAGTAAATTAGTTTAGGAAATTAAGATTACGCGTTTATTATTACAATTGCAGTACTATTAGAGACGTGTTTATAAATTAGTTATGATTTAGACTAGAATTTCGGATATGCAGTATAGAATTTGAGTGTTATCACGTAGTTATGAATACTTATATGTTGTAGTTAAAATTCATACTTAGTTTGTACGGATGATTGAATAATGTAGTGAAGTAAAGAGTATGACTCGATAAGTATTTGGTGATGTACAGATATGTCGAGCAAGATGCAGTTTCAAGTGTTTTTTTGTAACTGTAATATTTTGTATGGACCAAATGAAGTAGACCTTTCTGCCTTTAAGTGCACATCTAGCGACATAGATAAACCTCTAGAGAGGAGTTTTGGTTCTATATATAAGTGGCTGCAGCGTGGGTTCCGTGTTGATCCGGAGACACATGTGATGACCGTCCATGCTCTTGTGAATTGGGAGGTAGAAGGTGATTTATGGGAATTGATGATTATAATTAGCACTGATGACTAGCAGAAGTACATGCAAGCAACTCTAGAGCGTGGGTGGCATCTGGCAATTCTTTTTCAAACTCGGGAGAAGATACAAAATAAAATCCAACATGGTGCAGATCAAGCAACTCCGAGTATTCAAAGAGGTGGTGCAGATCAAGCAACTCCGAGTATTCAAAGGGAGACAAACTATATTGAGCAAGATGGGTCAGAAGAGATAGAGAACCCAAACATCGGACCACAGGGCCTTGCTGATGAGGGAGAGAGGATACATAGCATTATGGACGAGATGGAGGCAGAAGACCATGCCGCAATGAAGATGGAAGAACATGAGGGCTCATTTGATGACGAGCAGTACTCATTGCCAAAAGAGTGGAAGGAGCATGGTTTTGGCAATCATGTCGTAGAAGACGTACGACATCAGGAGTGGGAGTACAGAGGGAATGAGGTGGTGCAAGGTGCAACATATCCAAACATTGAAGCCGTAAAAGATGCTGTGAGAATGTGGGTAATATCATTGAAGCGAGGATTTAGAGTCGTGAAGTCTGGCAGTAAAGAATATGAGGTGAAGTGTGTGAATGCTGGATGTCCATGGCGAGTACATGCATTCAAGGGTAGATGGAAGTCGAACTGGAAATGTTCCATTATGACAGAGAACACTTATTTGCTGTCAGAAGTTCAGGTATCACATCGCAATATATCATGCGACTTTGTTGCAAAGCAAATATATGGGTTGATTATGGACAACCTAAATTATGAGCAAAAAATGATTGTTCGACTTATTGAGCAAACTTACCAGTACAGCATTAGTTATTTGAAGGCATGGCGGGCTAAACAAAAGGTGTTCGAGATGCAGTTCGGCACATACGAGGCATCATATGATAACCTACCTCAAATGTTATCCTATGTTGTTGCTAGAAACCCTGGAAGTTTCTATGACACTTACCTCGTGCCAACCGTAAGGAGGGGACAAAGCTTTCTGCTTCGAGCCTTCTTTTTGCCTAGGTGCATGTGTGAGAGCTTTTCAGTATTGTTTTCCGGTTTTATGCATTGATGGGACATTTCTGACTGGAAGTTACAAAGGGCAGATACCGCAATCGGGGTAGACTGCAACCACCAAATAGTACCGGTCGCCTTTGCATTTGTTGAGAATGAGAACACAGAAAGTTGGTATTGGTTCCTCGAACGAGTGAAGATTCATGTTGTTGCCGCCCGTCCAGATATGTGCCTTATAAGTGATAGGCACGCAGGTCTGCTACAAGCAATTATGAAATTACAAGTCGGAAATGGAACAACGCCTCCATTATGGCTAGATGTGCAAAACAGGTGGTGCATTAGGCATATGGGTGCAAACTTCTTTGACCACTTCAAGAACAAGGAACTAAAGGACTTGTTCAAGAGGTTGTGCACTCAGAATTAGCAGAGAAAATTTAATGCTTTGTGGCAGATGCTTGATTAGCTAATTGCGGAGCAAGTGAAGGCAAGGGCACCAGGAACCAGCAGTAGCTAGTCAGCAGATGCAAGGGCTTCTTTGGGGAAGCCATTTTCGCACTGGATTCGAGGTGCACCGAAGGAGAAATGGTCATTCCTTTATGATACAAACGGAATGCGGTACGGTATCCAGACAACAAACCACGCAGAGTGTTTCAATATGGTGATGCGATGTTGTCGTGGCTTTCCTCTCGTGGGAATTTGTAACATCCCGAAAATTGACTAAAATAAATCATGCGCTAATGTTTTGTTTCGTCGTTGAGCTCGATCCCCTTCCTGAATCATCTCCCGCCTGATTTCCTGATACCCCCAAGGAACCGAGCCGACATCCAAATCTCCCGCTGTCCCATCCCGGTTTTTCTCCCCCGACCCGCGCATCGCGCTCACGCGCGCCCGGGCGCCACGCGTGGCCGACCGCGGCCGCGATCGGCGCCGACGCGCTCGCCCCTCTCTTTCTCTCTTTATTTCTCTCCCCTCCTTTTTCTTTTCCTTTTCCTTTTCTTTTTCTTTTTCTCTCTCCTTCCCTCTCTCTCCCTCTCTCCTTCCTCCTACCCTGCGCGCTTGGCCCCTCCTCCCTCTCTGCTCCCGTGCACCGCCCGGCCTGCCCTGCCCCGCTCCCCCTCGCGCCCGCGCGCGCGCTCGGCGGCAGCAGCTGCTCGGCGCCCCAGCCCGAGCGCCGCGCCGCTCGCCACCGCCCCGCTCCCTACCCCACACTCCGGGCTCCCCTCCGCAAGCACCCGCGCGCACGGCGCGCCGACCGCGCCCGCCACGCCACGGCCGCCTGGCCGCACCTGTGCGCGCAGCGCCCCCCCCGTCTGGCCCCGCTCGCCCGCGCACCGTGCCCCCCCGGTCCGCGCACGCCACTCGAGCCGACCGTCGTTGATGTTGCACAGCGGCAGCGACTCCGGCACACCGCCGCCGTTGACGCCCGTACGAAGCTCGCCTGCGCCAGTCGACTGTCGCCCGTCGCGTCCCATCCTGCCCCGCGCACGCGCCTCACCCGCTGCCGCCATTGACGCCCCACCAGTACCGTGCCGTCGTATCGCCTCGCCGCCCCACGCCATTAACGCCGCCCAGAGCCCGCTCCCCACCGCCACCGCCTTGGCCGCCTATATAAGAGACCGCAGAGCACCCCCCCCCCCCGAGCACCACACCCGCCACCTCGAACCGCGCCGCCACCTCACGCCCCCTCTCCTCAACTGCAGCGCCGCCGCCGCTAACACCTCCACCCGCCGCTGCTGGCCTCCGTGGCCGGACCGCCACGCTCCACCCCGGCACAAGGTGAGGCCGGGGATCGGTTCGCCTCCCCACCCTCTCTCTTTTCCCCCTGTCCCGGGCCGCCGTCGAGCCCCTGGCCGCCGGGATTGGCCGGCGCAGAGGCCCCTCTCCCTCTCCTCTGTTCCACGCCGACGGGAGGAGGAAGAGGATTTCATTTTTGCCAAGAGCCCCCTCCCCTTTCCTCTAATCAGTAAAGAAACCCCCTCCTCTTAAACCCTTTTACAAATTAAACCCCCCTCTTGTTATATTCGCAAAACAAACCTCCACCTTATAAACTTAATTACAAATAAAACCCTGACCCTTTTTGAATAACCCAGATAATTTCTAAAATATAAACCAAGCCCCTGCCTACTTAATTTTATTTACAATTAGGTCCCTGGACCCCTGCTTAGACCCTAAACACTTTTTAGACCTATCATTTCATGCGCCAAATGACCCCGGATTAACCTAAAATTTTACCACGCCTCTCTTAACTCAGTTTTGGCCATACCATTCAGAAACCATTCAAAAATAGTACTCTATGCTCTATATTTCATGTGTTCCCGTTTTGAGCTCGACGACAAACCTTTATTTTCTGTGTTTTGATTGTGTGCCTGTTGTGTGCGCTGTAGACCACGGAGTGAACGAAGGAGAACCCGTTGACGAGCAATGCTGTGAGCAGGTGAACGAGGACCCGTTCCGCGACCCCGAGCCCGAAGGACAAGACTTCCCCGAAGGCTTTGAAGACGGCAAGTTCAATCCCATCCTTTGATGCATGTTTCTGTCCTAGTTTTTATAAACACAACCCAATGGCCTGTTTTATAAAAATTGCATATGTTTTGCTTGCATAAAAACACGGTTGGATAGCCACCCCTTGATTTGTGATAACCGTTCCTTGACCACCTAGATTAATGTCTGATTTTGCTTGGACGTTAATCGACACTAGAACGCTTAGGACTTTACTCATAATATGATTTATTTGATTAAGAAAATGTGTGTGTGTGGGAAGGGATAAAATGTGGATTTTCGAAAGATGAGTATGGACGGGATGGACGGCATTTCTGTGTGAATTGCCGATTGGTGTGCTTATGCCTGTGTGGCAGGGCAAAGAAGGGAGATATCCATCTTGTCGTGTCTAAGGACCGAGTTGGTGTGTCATCTCACCTAACTCCACTATCGTGCAAACCACTCGACCGTTGAATGGGCAACGGCGTAGCATAAATCCCACTGGTTGGTGTGGTAGCCATCAGGAGAGCTGAGAGCAACGGGTGACTAAGGAAAAGGGATAAGCCCCGAGTGACTTATGCCCGGTTATACCTAAGTGAACGGTCAATGACCCCTTGGTGCATCCCGTGATGGCTAGTCAGGCTTAGCTATGGTGGGTAATGGCTATGTTGGGATCTACACCGACACGACGGTGTTCGATTTGTGGTATCCTACTTGTGGGTAAAGTTGCACACCTCTACAGAGTTAAGAATCTATTCGAATAGTCCGTGCCCACGGTATTGGGCGAGTTACGGTGTGGTCACATAACTAGTGTTTCTTTGGGATGGGCTGGTGTGAGTTTGTTTTGGAATTGTGTCCGGCAGTTGTGCCGTGTGCTACGACGGACGGGGAGTCCGGTAGCAGTTTTAAAACCTGAACTCTGTGTTACTGCAAAAACTGATTTCTAAAAGGTTTTCCATAAAATAAACCCCTGCATAAAATGTCGTTTTTCTGCAAATTAAATCGTAACCTTATCCTTGATTTACCTATGCATATTATTCTGTTATAACCCCCTCCGTGGGTGTGGTTGGACTTGCTGAGTACGTTTGTACTCACCCCACTCTTACTTTTTACAGAAGAAGACCCAGACTTTGTACCAGACGACGCCGAGTAGGGTTATCGTTCTACACCCAACCTTGCCTGTGGAACCGGCCCTGTTGAGATGCCTCCGCTGTCGCGGTACTCTGAGCCCGTGATAGACCCCATGTGGTTTGCGGTCTGGTGTTATGTCGTAGCTTGGTTAATCATTATCATTATCTATATCGAGTGTCCTCCAAGGTTTGTATGGTTTTGAACCATCTGATGTAATAAATGTGGCATCAGCCTCCTGGGACTGGTGCTTTGTATCACATTTAAGTTCTCTCTTATGAGGGGACGCTTCAGGTGGTATCAGAGCCGTAGGTTGGCCGTAGGACATGACCCTAGGAGCGAAACCCGTTTTCAGGACCTTTCACCTTAAGACTTTTCTATCCTTAATCCTTTCCTCACACAAACACTTACCTTTGGTTCTTGCCCTGTTCCAGATGGCTGACAATGGATGGATCGGCGGAATCTGTTTCGCAGAGCCCGGCCTTCCTAAGTTGTTGATACTCAGCCTGGAACGCATTGGAGTTGTGGATCCGCCAGAGTTGCTTTATCGAGAGTACAACTCCAAGGGCACTCTTCGGTGTGACATGATGATCTTCATAGCAAGGAGCACCCGCTACCCTGATGTGGACCCTTGGTTCATCTCCACCACTGGCTTTCGCTTCCCAGACACCTATCGAAAAGCCGCCCGTAAAGCTCTACGACGGTTACGTGTGATCTACAAGCACCATCTTCAGAGGACTCCTATGGGATTTTTCCCGCCGACTGAAGGAAGAGGACGCACCTGGATCGCCCGGATGAGAGGACTCAGAAGGGAAGAAGAAGATCTAGAAGACACAGTATCTCACCTATCTATCTATCTCACCGGCCTGGATGAGCTCTACCGCGAGCAAGCAGCACAACTGAAGCAACAAGTCCGCAGAGCAGAAAAGGCAACCCAGGAGCTGGAAGAACAACGGACGAGAACTGTACACGCCGAATATTCCCTGGCTGCCCTCCAAGTCCAAATGGATGAAAAAGAGGCAGAACTGGAAGAGCAAAAGGCAAGAGCCACACGCGCCGAGGACTCACTAGCCGCTCTCCAAGCTCGGATGCGGAGGTACGAGGCTCGCTGGGGAATAGGTGGATGGATAGAGGAAGACGAAGAAGAAGAACCTGAAGAGGCTCAATGGGATGTAGACATCCAGACCGAAGAAGAAGAACCCATGGAAACCCATTGGGATGTTGGAACCCAAACTGAAGAAGAAGAACCTGAAGAAACCCACTGGGATAAAGGAACTCAGACCGAGGATGATATGATGGATCAGTATCTCCCACTGAAGAAGCGCCCTCTTAGGATCGAGGAAGAGTCCCCATGATAGAAGTAGCACCCAAAGCTAGAACTTTTGCCCTAATAACGGTGTACCCATGAAGTTGTACCCACCATGTCCCCATAATAAATGTCATCTACCCCCTTTTGCGTACCTCAAATATTTGTGCAAGTTTTTCACCCTATCTTTGTTTTCAGATGGCTGAGGAAGGATGGACCCAGGGCGACTGCCAAGCTGCACCTGGTTTCCCCAGCCTCTTGATCAACGCCCTGGAAAGCCTTGGAGTCACGGAACGCCCAAGGTACTACAGCAGGGAGTACGAGCATCATGGTACTCTCCGCTGCAGGGTGATCCTAGTCATCGCCAGAAGTGACCGCTACCCCGACATCCAGTCATGGCGAGTGACCGCTACAGGGTTTAGGCACCAGGACACCTACCCCTTAGCCGTCAGAAAAGCACTTCGTTACCTGTGCCGGATTTTCGAAAGACACCTCGCCCCCACACCAATGAGGTTCTTTCCGCCGGCCATCAGAACCCCAGTTTGGGAAGCTCGAATGAGAAGCCTGGAACGGCGTCGCCAGGAAGAAGTCCTCCTGTACCAAGTAGCTACCTACCTAGCCTCCTTGGATCAGCTCTTTGACGAGCAAGCCAACTTGCTGAGGGAACAGACCCATTGAGCCGAGCAAGCAGAGCTCGCGCTAAGACTGCAGCAGATCCGAGCAGCCCAAGCCGAGGCAAGAGCCGCAGCAGCGGTCAGCAGTGAAGCAGTTGCTCAAGAGAGCCTCAGGCAAGCCCGGGACAGCGCATGTTGGATTGGACTAGAAGTGGAACCCCAGTCCCGGCAATAGGAGAAGACCATGTTCTGCTCAGGACGCCCGTCTTTGGGTGGGGACCGCTCGTTGGAAACCCACTAGCCCCACCCGAGAATCCTGGGAGGTCTACGGCCGCCGCCGCCAGAGAAGCCACAACGCGACCCCGGGAAAACGGAGATCTAGAGGACGGCGAGCCAGGACCACTCATTTCCTCGGAGGTCGTGAGTTCCCTTCCGAGGGAGGAACCCACTCAAGCCGATGAGTCAGCCTAAAGTGCTAGCGACCGTCAAGGGATGAAGCCGTGTGGTCCGAAGATCTGTGCCCCTTTTCTTTTGAAGTCGTGTACCCGGACGTGTAGTACGCGTTTGGCCTTGCCCCGTGTTGTACCCCCCCCCTTTGCTGTAATAAAGTTGTTGTGCTTGTTGCTTGGTTTGTTGTGTGCTTGTGTGCTTTTCGGCAGTAGAAAGATGCTGCCTTTTCGAAAATACGAATTAAACAACTTAAACATCACCTAATCTTAGTCCCAATCCACTCGATCTACAGATGGTTTCCCGGAACATCACGAGGGCCTCCCGCGTCAGGGACCCTGCAACCGCTGATGCAGGAGTACACCCCGACGGGCAAAACCATCCTCAGGAAGAACAAGAAGTGAGTCAGGGCAGAGGAGAAAATCTTGGTGCAGAGCTGCCACCACCACCACCACCCTTCGTGGACCTGGCACAAGTAATCCATAACCAGACTCTCATACTGGAGACACTGGCCAATGCTCTAGTGAACAGGCAGCCACGAGAGCAGACCTTTAATGACAAGCTGACAGCTTTTCTGAGGGCCAAGCCACCCACTTTTGCCGGATCCAGCAACCCCTTGGATGCAGATGACTGGCTCCGCGTGATCCAGAGGAAGCTCGAGCCATTTGGGTGCCAGGATCGAGATAAAGTTCTTCTGGCTGCACATCAACTCACCGGGACTGCCTTAGCCTGGTGGGAGAATTACTGCGCTGCTGCCAGAGATGCCTCCACCATCACCTGGAATGAATTTGTGAGGGAGTTCCGCCGTTATCACATTCCCTCGGCCACCATGAAGCACAAGGCAGATGAGTTCCGCGCACTTCAGCAGGGGAGTATGTCGGTGGAAGAATATACTCACCAGTTTATGGAGCTGTCTCGATATGCGCCAGATGAAGTGAACGACGACGAGAAGAAGCAGGACATGTTCAAGAAGGGACTAAACCCAGAACTCAGGACCCTGCTCACTCCTCAGATCTATCCTGATTTCAACACCTTGATGAACAAGGCAATCCTCACCGAGAAGGCTAAGATTGATGAAAGGAAAGAGAACAAGCGCAAGTTCCTGGAGAGTAAGTCTCGCCAGCAGGATCGTTTTCAGAAGACCAGAAGTCTCAGCTACAACGCACCAAGGTCCCAAACCCCAATGCAGTACAAAACTCAGTCTCAAGTGACAGGACCACGGGCCCCTAACACACAGCCCAGAAGCCAGAACACCATGAGGGCCTCACAGAATAATGCGAGCCAGGTCACCAACAACAACAGCAACGTGAGAGCCTGCTTCAACTGCCGTGAGACGGGTCACTTCATCGCCGACTGCCCCTATGCCAAGAACAAGCCTGCTACTTCGGCTTTCTCCAACACAGTGAACGGACCCAAGCCAGTTCTGACCGGTGCCAACCGAGTGCCCCTCCGTGGCAACAGCAACAACAACAACAACCAGCAGAGGCAATCCCAGCAGTCTTTTGGACGAGCCCGCGTCAACCACATCGACGCGCAGGAAGCTCAAGGAGCTCAGGGCGTAGTACTCGGTGAGTACCTAGTCAGCTCAACTCTTGCCACAGTACTGTTTGCTTCTGGAGCATCACACTCATTCATATCCTCGAGCTTTGTGGAGAAACATAAAATACCTACGGTACTACTAAAAACACCCCTATTAACCCGGACGCCCGGAGGAGACATCAGGTGTCAACTGGGTTGTCTACGGGTAAGGATCAATTTAAGTGGGGTAGAGTTTTTAGCAGACCTAGTAGTGCTTAAGTCAGAAGGGATAGATATGATCCTCGGAATGGACTGGCTAAGCAAACATAATGGCCTCATAGGTTGTACGGACAAGGTAGTACACCTAACAAACCCAGAAGGAGTCTGAGTGACCTGCCACACCCGGGAAAGTGGAGCAAACCCGATGGTATTCAGTATGGAATCCAAGAGCTTGGAAGAAGTCCCAGTAGTGAATGAGTACCCCGATGTCTTTCCCGAAGAACTTCCCGGTATGCCACCAGACAAGGACGTAGAATTTGTTATTGACCTTGTTCCTGGAACCGCCCCCATAGCCAAGAGACCGTATAGGATGGCCGCCTCCGAGTTGGCGGAACTAAAGAAACAGCTGGAAGAACTACAACGGATTGGCTTCATCAGGCCAAGTTCGTCACCTTGGGGAGCCCCGGTTCTATTTGTCAAGAAGAAGGATGGAAGTATGAGGTTGTGCGTTGATTATCGAGCACTGAACGAAGTCACTATCAAGAACAAGTACCCTCTTCCCAGGATCGATGACCTTTTTGACCAGCTAAAAGGAGCCAGGTACTTTTCCAAGATTGACCTAAGGTCCGGATATTTTCAGCTCAAGATTAGGGAAAGCGACATTCCGAAGACAGCCTTTGTCACCCGATACGGACAGTTTGAGTTCACAGTGATGTCTTTTGGACTGACAAATGCACCTGCCTATTTCATGAACCTCATGAACAAAGTGTTTATGGACGAGCTAGATAAGTTTGTCGTAGTCTTCATTGACGACATACTTATTTACTCGAAGAGTATTCAGGAGCACGAACAACACCTGAGGGTAGTTTTGGAGAAATTGAGAGTGCATAGGCTATACGCCAAATTCAGCAAGTGTGAGTTCTGGCTGGAGAAAGTAGCTTTCCTTGGTCATATTCTGACCGCGGAAGGAGTAGCAGTGGATCCCGAGAAGGTTGAAGCAGTCTCCAACTGGCAACCACCGACCAACGTCAGTGAGATCTGAAGTTTTCTTGGATTAGCTGGGTATTATCGGAGATTCATTGAAGGATTTTCTAAGATAGCCCGACCCATGACAGAGCTGCTCAAGAAGGAGAAGAAATTCACCTGGACAGAGTCATGTGAAAGGAGTTTCCAGGAACTGAAGCGAAGATTGACTACCGCTCCAGTACTGACCCTACCAGATATTCATCGGGATTTTGTCATCTATTGTGATGCATCCCGACAAGGATTGGGTTGTGTACTGATGCAAGACGGGAAAGTCGTTGCATACGCTTCCCGCCAGCTCAGGTCTCATGAGCGGAACTATCCGACCCACGATTTGGAACTTGCAGCCGTAGTGCACGCTCTTAAAATTTGGAGGCATTATTTGATTGGAAATAAGTGCGAAATCTATACCGACCATAAAAGCCTGAAGTATATCTTCACCCAGCCAGACTTGAACTTGAGACAAAGAAGATGGCTGGAATTAGTCAAAGATTATAATTTGGAAATTCATTATCACCCAGGTAAAGCCAATGTAGTAGCCGATGCCCTAAGTCGGAAATCCTACGGGCCCAAGAATGACCATTTACAAGAGGAAATGACACGATTAAATGTGCATATTGTCCCTCGAGGCTCCAGCCAAGTGTTGAACGTTCAATCCACCCTGGAAGAAAGAATCAGGAAAGCCCAAAAATTGGACAAGGGACTGATGGAAATCCGGAGGCAGACCGGAGAAAATAAAGCACCAGACTTTAGAGTGGATAATAAAGGAACGTTATGGTATAAAGATAGAATTTGTGTACCTCAGAAAGGAGAATTTAGGCAAATAATCATGGATGAAGCCCATAACTCGGCCTACTCCATCCACCCAGGATCCACCAAAATGTATATGGACCTAAGACAGAAATATTGGTGGAATGGGATGAAGGCAGATATTGCACGATTTGTCGCCCATTGCGATACTTGCCAGAGAATCAAAGCTGAACACCATAAGCCGGCAGGATTATTGCAACCCCTACCTATCCCGGTTTGGAAGTGGGACGAGATAGGAATGGATTTCGTGGTGGGTCTGCCTAGGACCCAGAAAGGACACGATTCCATATGGGTAATAGTGGATCGACTTACTAAATCAGCTCATTTCATACCCGTACGAACCAATTACGGCGGAGAGAAGCTAGCCAAGCTTTATGTGGAAAACATAGTGAAGTTGCATGGTGTGCCCAGCCGAATTGTTTCAGATAGAGGAACCCAGTTCACCTCTAGATTTTGGAAAAGTTTGCATAAAGCCATGGGCACCAAGCTGGACTTTAGTTCCGCTTATCACCCGCAGACTGATGGT
Organism: Panicum virgatum; assembly: GCF_016808335.1. Lineage (NCBI taxonomy): Eukaryota > Viridiplantae > Streptophyta > Magnoliopsida > Poales > Poaceae > Panicum > Panicum virgatum. Next base: position 55,205,645 of record NC_053149.1, read on the forward strand.
CAGACAGAAAGGGTAAATCAGATTTTGGAAGATATGTTGAGAGCGTGTGTCCTCACTTATGGCAAGGATTGGGAACAGAGTTTACCCTATGCCGAGTTCTCATACAACAACGGGTACCAAGCAAGCTTGGGCATGTCACCGTTTGAAGCTCTCTACGGAAGAAAATGCAGGACCCCTCTGATGTGGTCAGAAGTTGGAGAACGTGCCCTAGTCGGGCCCGCACTCATAAAAGAAGCGGAAGAAAGAGTGGCCGAGATTAGAGAAAAGATAAAGACGGCCCAGTCTCGACAGAAGAGTTACGCCGACAAGAAAAGACGGGAAATAAATTTCAACCCAGGAGATTTCGTGTATCTCAAGGTGTCACCCATTCGAGGAAGCTGAAGATTTCAGGTACAGGGAAAGTTGGCTCCCCGATACATTGGACCATACCAAGTTCTAAAGAAAGTTGGGACAGTAGCATATCGCCTAGAGCTACCGGAGGAAATGTCAGATATCCACCCCGTCTTTCATATCTCGCAATTAAGAAGGTGTTTGAGGGTACCCGAGGCAGAGCACGTGCCAGTAGAAACGATAGACTTACAGCTAGACCTGCGATACCAGGAAGTACCGGTCAAGATTCTAGACACTGTAACTAGAAGGACCAGAAACTCCGAAGTACAGATTTGCAGAGTTCAGTGGAGCAGACACGGAGTAAAAAAAGCTACATGGGAACGCGAAGACGCTCTGAAGAAGGAATTTCCCCACCTATTTAGGAACCAATCGAATCTCGAGGACGAGATTCATTTTAAGTGGGGTAGGTTTGTAACATCTCAAAAATTGACTAAAATAAATCATGCGCTAATGTTTTGTTTCGTCGTTGAGCTCGATCCCCTTCCTGAATCATCTCCCGCCTGATTTCCTGATACCCCCGAGGAACCGAGCCGACATCCAAATCTCCCGCTGTCCCATCCCGGTTTTTCTCCCCCGACCCGCGCATCGCGCTCACGCGCGCCCGGGCGCCACGCGTGGCCGACCGCGGCCGCGATCGGCGCCGACGCGCTCGCCCCTCTCTTTCTCTCTTTATTTCTCTCCCCTCCTTTTTCTTTTCCTTTTCCTTTTCTTTTTCTTTTTCTCTCTCCTTCCCTCTCTCTCCCTCTCTCCTTCCTCCTACCCTGCGCGCTTGGCCCCTCCTCCCTCTCTGCTCCCGTGCACCGCCCGGCCTGCCCTGCCCCGCTCCCCCTCGCGCCCGCGCGCGCGCTCGGCGGCAGCAGCTGCTCGGCGCCCCAGCCCGAGCGCCGCGCCGCTCGCCACCGCCCCGCTCCCTACCCCACACTCCGGGCTCCCCTCCGCAAGCACCCGCGCGCACGGCGCGCCGACCGCGCCTGCCACGCCACGGCCGCCTGGCCGCACCTGTGCGCGCAGCGCCCCGCCGTCCGGCCCCGCTCGCCCGCGCGCCGTGCCCCCCCTGTCCGTGCACGCCACTCGAGCCGACCGTCGTTGACGTTGCACAGCGGCGGCGACTCCGGCACACCGCCGCCGTTGACGCCTGTACGAAGCTCGCCTGCGCCAGTCGACTGTCGCCCGTCGCGTCCCATCCTGCCCCGCGCACGCGCCTCACCCGCTGCCGCCATTGACGCCCCACCAGTACCGTGCCGTCGCGTCGCCTCGCCGCCCCACGCCATTAACACCGCCCAGAGCCCGCTCCCCACCGCCACCGCCTTGGCCGCCTATATAAGAGACCGCAGAGCACCCCCCCGAGCACCACACCCGCCACCTCGAACCGCGCCGCCACCTCACGCCCCCTCTCCTCAACTGCAGCGCCGCCGCCGCTAACACCTCCACCCGCCGCTGCTGGCCTCCGTGGCCGGACCGCCACGCTCCACCCCGGCACAAGGTGAGGCCGGGGATCGGTTCGCCTCCCCACCCTCTCTCTTTTCCCCCTGTCCCGGGCCGCCGTCGAGCCCCTGGCCGCCGGGATTGATCGGCGCAGAGGCCCCTCTCCCTCTCCTCTGTTCCACGCCGACGGGAGGAGGAAGAGGATGGCATTTTTGCCAAGAGCCCCCTCCCCTTTCCTCTAATCAGTAAAGAAACCCCCTCCTCTTAAACCCTTTTACAAATTAAACCCCCCTCTTGTTATATTCGCAAAACAAACCTCCACCTTATAAACTTAATTACAAATAAAACCCTGACCCTTTTTGAATAACCCAGATAATTTCTAAAATATAAACCAAGCCCCTGCCTACTTAATTTTATTTACAATTATGTCCCTGGACCCCTGCTTAGACCCTAAACACTTTTTAGACCTATCATTTCATGCGCCAAATGACCCCGGATTAACCTAAAATTTTACCACGCCTCTCTTAACTCAGTTTTGGCCATACCATTCAGAAACCATTCAAAAATAGTACTCTATGCTCTATATTTCATGTGTTCTCGTTTTGAGCTCGACGACAAACCTTTATTTTCTGTGTTTTGATTGTGTGCCTGTTGTGTGCGCTGTAGACCACGGAGTGAACGAAGGAGAACCCGTTGACGAGCAATGCTATGAGTAGGTGAACGAGGACCCGTTCCGCGACCCCGAGCCCGAAGGACAAGACTTCCCCGAAGGCTTTGAAGACGGCAAGTTCAATCCCATCCTTTGATGCATGTTTCTGTCCTAGTTTTTATAAACACAACCCAATGGCCTGTTTTATAAAAATTGCATATGTTTTGCTTGCATAAAAACACGGTTGGATAGCCACCCCTTGATTTGTGATAACCGTTCCTTGACCACCTAGATTAATGTCTGATTTTGCTTGGACGTTAATCGACACTAGAACGCTTAGGACTTTACTCATAATATGATTTATTTGATTAAGAAAATGTGTGTGTGTGGGAAGGGATAAAATGTGGATTTTCGAAAGATGAGTATGGACGGGATGGACGGCATTTCTGTGTGAATTGCCGATTGGTGTGCTTATGCCTGTGTGGCAGGGCAAAGAAGGGAGATATCCATCTTGTCGTGTCTAAGGACCGAGTTGGTGTGTCATCTCACCTAACTCCACTATTATGCAAACCACTCGACTGTTGAATGGGCAACGGCGTAGCATAAATCCCACTCGTTGGTGTGGTAGCCATCAGGAGAGCTGAGAGCAACGGGTGACTAAGGAAAAGGGAAAAGCCCCGAGTGACTTATGCCCGGTTATACCTAAGTGAACGGTCAATGACCCCTTGGTGCATCCCGTGATGGCTAGTCAGGCTTAGCTATGGTGGGTAATGGCTATGTTGGGATCTACACCGACACGACGGTGTTCGATTTGTGGTATCCTACTTGTGGGTAAAGTTGCACACCTCTGCAGAGTTAAGAATCTATTCGAATAGTCCGTGCCCACGGTATTGGGCGAGTTACGGTGTGGTCACATAACTAGTGTTTCTTTGGGATGGGCTGGTGTGAATTTGTTTTGGAATTGTGTCCGGCAGTTGTGCCGTGTGCTACGACGGACGGGGAGTCCGATAGCAGTTTTAAAACCTGAACTCTGTGTTACTGCAAAAACTGATTTCTAAAAGGTTTTCCGTAAAATAAACCCCTGCATAAAATGTCGTTTTTCTGCAAATTAAACCGTAACCTTATCCTTGATTTACCTATGCATATTATTCTGTTATAACCCCCTCCGTGGGTGTGGTTGGACTTGCTGAGTACGTTTGTACTCACCCCACTCTTACTTTTTACAGAAGAAGACCTAGACTTCGTACCAGACGACGTCGAGTAGGGTTATCGTTCTACACCCAACCTTGCCTGTGGAACCGGCCCTGTTGAGATGCCTCCGCTGTCGCAGTACTCTGAGCCCGTGATAGACCCCATGTGGTTTGCGGTCTGGTGTTATGTCGTAGCTTGGTTAATCATTATCATTATCTGTATCGAGTGTCCTCCAAGGTTTGTACGGTTTTGAACCATCTGATGTAATAAATATGGCATCAGCCTCCTGGGACTGGTGCTTTGTATCACATTTAAGTTCTCTCTTATGAGGGGATGCTTCAGAATTGTTGAGTTCATCATGTATGGATGCATGAAGTATTTCAGAAAGCGATACATGGCTGCAACCATAAACATGAGCAACCCCCAAATTCAGTTTTGCACAAGAGTGACACAATATATGCAAGACAAGATAGCAAAGGCCAGACAGCACCGCGTCATATCAACGGGTACAAGGGAGCATAGATTTGAGGTGCTATGCAAGGATAGAACTAGTCGTGGCATCCGTAGAGATAGGGTGGTGCAAGAGAGTTTAATTAGAGCAGATGGCACTGCCCGCTGCACCTGCATGAAGCCAAAGTTATTGCATTTGCCCTGTTCGCACGTCATTGCCGCTTGTGCAGAATCTGGGTTGCAACCCGGAGTATTTGTGTCACCCTATTTCTGCAAGAAGGCAGCTACATCCACCTGGGGACATGAAATATACGGGATTGGCATAGTTGGACCCTTTATTACAGACCGAGAGGTTAAGACTTATGTTCCTGATCCAGCCGCTAAGAAAGGCAAAGGCCGTCGTCAGACGCGTCGTATAAGAAATGGTATGGATGAGTCCGAGGCAAGCAAGGCACAAAAGCATTGCAACCAATGTGGAGCATTGAGTCACAACTACAAAAGGTGTCCTTAGAATGCAATTCACGGTGATGCAGATGCTGGTCCTTCTGGAAATCCAACAGATGGAGCACCTCCTACGTTCAGACCACCATTGCCGAGAATTGCTTGTGGAAGGCACTCAGTGTCGTGATTTAAGTCATTGTAAGTTCATTCTGTCGACTCGGTGCTGTTTCTTGGTGGCACAATCCAAAACATATAAGGTGTTATATTATTGAATGTGTTTCTATACGTATGTTTACCTTTGTACTAATCGTGCAACCCTATTTGAATGTTTTAATGCAGGTATGGGCTCGTTGCTAGACCCTGTTATCGACGCGAGCCACCGGTCTTTCGCCGCAGCAGTTCAGCGCCGAGCCCTTGGAGTGCTACGACTGCGTCCACCAGGAGAGGTCAAATCTATACACCAAGATTGGGTCGAAAGGTATGTATTTAAATTTTATGTTAGTTCCATTGTTTATTTTATAATATTTGTAATATTTGTACTCACTTTTCTTCGTTTGTTCCATTGTTTTAGGTTACGTGAGTGCGGTCTACTGACTCTGGGCCGTCTTATGGAGGGTGGGATTATGAAGCTCGACCGATCCCTCCTGACGGCGCTAGTGGATAGATGGAGGCCGAAGACTCACACGTTCCACCTCCCATGTGGGGAGCTGACTCCGACGCTGCAGGACGTGGCCTACCTACTAGGTCTCCCTATCGTCGGTGATGCCGTAGGTCCGCGTGTGGTGCCGGCTTCGTGGAAGGATGATCTGGAGGAGCGCTTTGCTCCGGTACAGCGCGTGGCAGCAGCAGGACCGATCAACCCGCACCCGCGAGCCGCAGGTCCTTCGAAGACCTGGTTGCTACAATTTACAGTATGTATTTCGATTCATCTTTACACTATGTTTTTAAAATTCATATATTTCATTGTGAGTTTAAATCGTACATCATATTTGTGTATGCAGCCTACCCAGTTGGATGCGGATGCGGACGAGTATAGTGTGACCAGATCGCTGGAGGCGTACCTGCTATGGTTGTTTGGTTACATCATGTTCAGCAACACCCATGGCAACTCCGTCGACAGGATCCTACTTTCGTACGCACGAGAGATTGCGGTTGCAGAGGATGACTTACCGCCCTACAGCTGGGGTTCGGCGGTATTGGCGGCCACCTACCGTGGACTCTGCGACGGGTGCAGCAAGACTGATGGTGAGGCTATTTTCTCGGGGTGCCCACTCCTGCTTCAGCTTTGGTCGTACGAGAGGATAGCGGTTGGTCGCCCTATCGTGAGCCAGGAGCCATACCATGGCATCTTGTATGGCGACGACGAGGAGGATTGGCCCACGATGGGTACCCTCTGGAACTGGCGCCAGGTACATTCGCGGAAACTCTACTTCTGTCTTGGTTAGTTAGATACATGAAGCTCATTATTAATTTCATATGTTTCGATGTGCAGAGATCTTGGACGCATGCCCAGGTTAGGTGCACATATCCTGAGTTCGTGTCGGAGATGGATATGCTGACGCCAGAGGATGTTATCTGGGACCCATACACCCCAGAGGCGGTGGCGAGGTGTGCACCTTTAGGCCTGTCTCCACACTGCTCTGCGAATGCGGACATGTGGCTTACTACAGCCATCCTTATTTACGACATCGCAGTTGAGGCGCATTGCCCGCACAGGGTCATGAGACTGTTTGGAAAGCGATAAGAGTTTCCGGTGGCCACGGCTTTGGACCGAGTCGAACGGCACAACCACAGGTAATTATGAATGCACTTGTATTATTCAATCGTATCGAATCTAACGATTTTTTGTCTACCACGTTTGTAGGTTGTCGAGGAGTGGCATGCCGTGCTCAGCCGTTTGGCTCACCACGATGCAGTCGTGGTTGGAGCAATGGGACGATGCAGATGAGAACGTGGTCGATCCAACAGGATCACACACAGACAGCTCTTTCAGGGCTTACCTCACCTGGTACTTGCCTCGGACTCGGACTCGTTTGGTCTTTCCTGACACGAACCCGCAGCCACACCAGGCGAGTCTTCGGGATGGCTACGCCAAGCACCACGTGGAAGCACTAGCTGGCGCGGTGAGTCTCTTCATAGTGTTTGCGAATGGATTCAAATTCATAATATTATTCAGTATGCAAGTAAATTTTCCATTACTAAAATGAGTGCAGTTTCGACTTTGCAACATGATGGAGGCGGACTGCTCCGCTTACCTCACGAGGGTGGATCACGGTTCCCCTATGACCCAGGTTGAGCAGAGAGAGAGGCATGGGCCAGGCACAGTGACCACTTGCGTACAGTACTGCACGATTTTGGTAGCCGTGTGGACTATGAAGAGAGCCAAGGATCGTCCCAGGCCTCGACGTCGTTCCCGTGTCCGGCGACGACGCACGAGCTGACCTCTCAGCCAGATCAGGGACGCCAGTGGAACACTACTGCAGGTAATGTGGATACTGAATTTAAATAATATCAGTTCTTGCTATACTTTTACTAATCGACATAAACAGGATTCGGTCCCTCTTCTTCCTTCGGCCATACTGGCCATTGGGGCCAACAAGGATCCCACTTCGTCCCACAGCAGGGGATGGGAATGTTTGGAGGGACAACGCCAGTTGGGGGACCGTACCCAGGGATGGGACCTCCGCCATCGACACCAGCCTACCCGGGTTAGCTTATGATTCATATGTCATTTTCTACATGTTACTATGAACTACAATAGTGTACGCTGATGTGCAAGTTTTTTATGCGTAGGATTCTATCCAGATGCGGGCGTCGGACCTTCTTCCTCAGCACAACCTGGTACATAACACTCTCAATTTTTTCACAAAATTAAGACGCAACATATGTTGGTTCACATTTACATATTACGCAGGGTTCGTCTCAGACACGTTCGTTCCAGATAGCGGTGGCTTCAACTTAGAAGATCTCGACAACTTCACTTCCCTCTCACCCGCGGAGCAAGGTGACCCCGATGTCTTGGGCTCTTCACAGCTAGGAGGAGCACCACTTGGTTACTCTCAGCAGTAGACACCGCAGCCTTCTTTGCGTCCTCAGCGACAAATGAGGTCTCCGGATAATCACACCTACTCACAGGGCCATGCCCATGCCCAGCAGAGGGCGAAGAGGGTCCGACACCGTCGGGGTGGCTAGATATGACTTATGTTTGTATCTCGTATGTTTCTTTGTAATGACATAGTGGCCGAACGTTTATGTCTTATGGTACCAACGATGTTGTCTTCTCGTTGTTATTAACTATTTTTCATGCATACGCCTCTGTTCTCTCGCGCATTTTCCATTACGTACGAATTATAGATATTGAAACCGTAAACTAACATTTATTTATACACAACAAATGCAAACTTCCATGTTCAGTACAACACATATCATAGATCATGTCATTAAATCATCTAGATCGTCATCCGAGTTCTCATAAGGTGGTGCTGCACGAGAGTTTGAAGACTTGGACGAATCTCCGGTTCTCTGATCCTATCTTGGAGGCCAAGGTTTGGGGGGCATAAAATCATCGTTGTCGTCATCCCAGTTAACACAAGATGGTGCGTTACGACTGGACGAACCTCTGGTTCCCTGATCAGGTCTTGGAGGCCAAGGTTTGGGGGGCATGAAATCATCATCGTCATCCCAGGTAACACAAGATGGTGCTACAGGTGGTCGAGTATGACTGGATGAACCTCCGGTTCGCTGATCAGGTCTTGGAGGCCATGGTTTGGGTGGCATGAAGTAATCTTGGTCGTCGTCGAGGTTAACAGAAGTTCGTGATGCAGGTGGTGCAGTATGACTTGATGAACTTCCGGATCTCTGTTCATGCGGACGCAAAGTTGTATTACCCGACGATCTTCGGCACCTCCTTCGTCTAGTTTGAGACATAGGGCCACCGAAGATTAATACCAATTTACGGAAATTGGGTATTGATTTGTTAATCAACTCCGTGTCCTCAGGAAAATCCTTGCATATAAATACATAATAATATTATAGTTTCAAAAATATAAATTAAAAATACATTTAGATATTAGATCTGAATGAAAGTTACCTTAATGTGTATCTCATACACCTCTGGCCGCATCCATATCTTAGCAGTACTTTCTAAGAATCCAATAACATTAGAATGATTCGCAAGTTCACATATACGCATGTATACCTTACGGCGTTCTAGCAGGTGTCCCTTTAGATCTTGTATTGTAATACCATGAAACAGTGTGCAAACTTGAAACCCTAATACTTTGGCCATAACCATCTCTATCGTACCATCCGCAAGTGGATCCAACTTCTTTCTAAGCACAAGATCTTTCACGATATCAAGTATTATAGTAGATTTCTCTTCGGTCCAGAAAAAACCTCCAAAATTGGAGGCAGCCATGGCGAAATGCTGAAATAACAATAGCTACTATTATTCTAAGATTACGATCCAATATTTCAATATATAAAAATTACTTCTACTCTATTCATAAGAAAATCACAATGAAAGGTCAAACGTTAATACCTGCAGATCACAGATGCGCACTTCGGCAGGGCTTCGCCGCTTTCCTTCTTCTCACCCCTCTCTTCTTTTTTCTATTTTTTCTGGAATTTTAGAGAATAGAATGAGGGGTGAGAGGGGAGGGGGGGTTTAAATAGGGCAGCCCTACCCTGTCGCCCGGTGGGGGGGGGGCGACAGGCCCCTCCTGTCGCCCGTTGGGGGGGGCGACCGGCCCCCTGCACCATGTCCCCCGCCAGGGACCTGTTCGAAGAAAACAAATTACAGAAAGGTCCCTATCGCCGCGACAGGGGGCCACAGGGGGTCTGTCGCCCCCCATGGCGATAGGGGTCCATTTTTGAAATTTCTTGAAACCGCCATATATTTTTGAAATTTTGTATTTTTTAAATATAAAAAAGAAAAAAGGCCGCGAGGGGCGCGAGGTAATTGGGCCTCCCACTACAGTCGGAGGAATGATTTGTCCAACAAGAGGCCCAAAAAGCACAGGGCAGAGAGCACCAATACCTGGCAGTTGGGCCATCCGCGCAGCAGAGGCATTGACACCTGCACCCGAGTTCGACGCGCCAACTGGGCCGAGATCAGATCCGGAAACCCCCCCCCCCCCCGAGCAAACTGAGATGAGGGGAGCCGTCATCGCCTTCAGAAGAGTCACCACCACCTCCAGATCCCCCCCAGACCCGCCATCACTAGAAGGAGGCTGGTCAGAGAGAGGATTTGAGCTGATGATGTGGACCAGATTGATGGAGCCCATGCCATCGTAGTTCTTTATGCGCATTTCCCCCGAAATATCAACAAGCTCTTCAGCTTTTACGGTAATGAACACATTAGGGTAATCATAGCCCGTGATGCAGATCGGATCAATGAAATGGATATTGGCAAATGGGACAGTAGAAATAGCAATGTGTTCGCGCGTGTCAAGGGGGTAATCATCTATGGCCAAGGAGGCAAGGGCTTCATGCTCGAATTGGAAACGATTATCTGTAGTTTCAACTTTATCAAGCGCAAGATAGGTATTGTAGCTACCATAGAAGAGGGATCTCTCCACAACATCATCCCTACGCATTTTGTCATCAAAGCAGACTAGTTTGGCACCACGAGGACCTGTGATCAGAGTCACCCTAGGGTTACCAGCATATTGGCGAAAGAAGCCCCTAATTATTTTTGCTGGATCTGCTTCAGGGGGGTAAAGGGTAGGCAAAAGCGAGATGACCAACTCTAGACATGTCTACGGGAGGCATGAAAACATCTATAAAGTCTGGACGGTTGGGGATTTCAAGATCTTCAGCATCTCGAAGGAGGTACGGATCCTCGGGGTCATACTCGGGTACCTGATCGGCGAGGCCGTCAGATGCTGGTGGGGGAGGAGCGGGATTGGAGTCAGCAGGGGAGACTCAACCGAGACGCCAAGGGCCTCCCCGACAATGTCGAAGAAAGTACGTGAGGAGGAGCCAAGTGGAGGAGCAGTCGCATCGACGACGACAGCAGTAGCAGTTGGTGAACCGCCAGAAGCTCGGTTGGCGTCACCCTGAACAGCTGCGAAGTTGCAGTCACCATTTTATTAAGTTCGCTAGAGTTTGGCAATAGAATCCCCAATGTTATCAGAGAGACAGTGCTAACATTCTTTACCCCAAGTAGAGTAGCGACCACCGTCGCATCTTGTTGACCAAAACGTAGCCCGACACTTACGCAGAAGCGATTAAAAAAAATGAAGAGGGGCTGGTCCCAAATGCACATCAAGCATCCAAATTTTAAGGACCCCATCATCTACGCTTTTCTTTCATATACTTTATTCTTTCCTTATAGACCATGAATTTTGTCCCTCCGAGGTCCTCAAGGATGGCCAAAGTTGCATCGAGAATGCCTCCTCGATAACACTGGACCTCTGGTCACACCGAGAACTATGATCGGAAGGAGGAGATGTGAACACCGCCGAGTGATCACAGCCGCCAATTGTTTTCAGGTGAAACTAAACTATCCGGATCGGGAATTTCAAATCCTCGACTCAGGCATATATACTTGTATTTTTTTCAGAATTTATTTTAGGATTTAACTGGAATGGTTGGCGATATACTCGTCAATATCCGAGGCATATATAGACATACAGTGACTTCATCAATCTCTAAGAATCTATCTTAGGATTTAACTGGAATGGTTGGCGATATACTCATCAATATCCGAGATATATATAATGACTTCATCATCTCAAAGATCTAGAAGTAGATTTACGAGTAATAGATCTAGGAGTAAAATTATATGTACATATTCACATAGGGATTAATTTGCGTTCATGTATATAAGCAGAATATTGGGATAAATGTGTGTAAGTGCACACTGCAACCGCACTGTATTTTTGCAAAAGGAAAATGTAATTTATGTGGTTGTCATGTTTGGGTCGAATTTACATGGTGTGTGTGGGGGGGGGGGCATAAATTCCCCCATCAACAATTTACACGAGCTGTGATAAAATGACATATTTGGATCTTAGGGATTATTTCTAGCGCATCCCTTTTTAGTCCAAAATATTCAAACATAAGGGCTAATTGACTAACTATCTCTGAAGAGGTGATTATTTTGGCTATTTTGGGTGGAGCCCACCTTAGCTAGAGTGGTAGGCTCTGAAAAAAGGTACTTTAAAAGCTATAACTCTTAGATCTAAACATGTGAAGAGCTATTTTATGGAAGGACTATTTGCTTGAGCTATCCACCCGCCATAGCCAGAGTGGTAATGGGTCTCCGGAAAAATGTACTTTAAAAGCTAAATAGTTTTTAGGTCCAAACATGTGAAGTGTTATTTTATCGAAGGATTATTTGTTTGAACTAAATAACTCTAGCTCAAATAACCAAGAGTTAGTTCTCAAAACAAGCAGAAAAGAAGAAGTACCCGAGCGCTCATAGTCAAAGATGCTGAACGATTCCCGAGGCTAAACATTTCTCTCTTTTTTCTTTGAATTTGAGGCTAAACATTTCGAGTGCGGAAAAGACGGGACTAGGGGGCTGTTTATTTCCCAGAGTTTTTTTATCCTCTATCTCATAAAAAATAATCTTATATTTAGAATTATTAAATAAAATCTGTTTATAAAGTTTTTTTATACATATGGTGCTAATTCGCGAGATGAATTAAATGAGTCAATTTGCTACAATAATGCTACAGTAATCAATCACTAATTATATATTAACATACTTTATTAAATTTGTCTCGCATTTTAGTCCCAGGATTTTGGAATTAATTTTGTAATTAGACTTCATTTAATGCTTCTAAATACTAAAATTATCTTTGATGTGACATAGTCTAAAATTTAATCTCTGGAACCAAATAACCAACCCTTAGGACAACCCTTAGGACGCTTCAAAGGGTTTAGTTCTCAAAATTTTTCCTGCACTACAGTAACTTCGAACATTTGTCACTAGTTAGGAGTACTAAATGTTGATAACTGACAAAACTCATTTCATAACCCTAGAAGAAATCGCGAATAACGAATCTAACTATGCAATGATTAGAAATGTGGTGTCGTGTTACAGTAAACAACCTCTAATAACTGATTAATTATGCTTAATAGATTCACCTCGCAATTTTCCGTCCATCCGTGTAATTAGTTTTATAATTATCTATAATTAATACTCGTAATTATTGTTGGAAAAGGTGCCAAAAATTGTTGCTCAAAAAAATTTAGTAACTAAACACCCTAAAGAGGTCTGATAAGAAAAAAGATTAAAGAGGTAACAGTGTAACACCGTGACACACTGACACTAACACCACGTGTACCCGTCAACGTACAACAGGAGTACTCGCACATATGGCTGGGCATTCGGGTAGCCCGAAAATTTCGGGTCGGGCTTTTCGGGTATTTGAAATTTCGGATTTTGAAAATCGATACCCGAAATTTGCCCGAAATACCAAAAACCCGACATTTCGGGTACCCGAAAATTCGGGTTCGGGTTCGGGTAATCCCCGAACTACCCGATATCAAGAGGGCCGATAAGGGCGGGGCGTCGGCGGTGTGGCCGGGGGTGAAGCGTCGGCGGCGCGGTGGGGGCGGGCCGCGGGGGCGTCGGCGGCGGGGCCGGGGGCCGGGCGTCGGCGACGCAATGGGGGCGAGCTGCGGGGGCGTCGACGGGCCGTGGGGGCATCCGTGGCGTGGCGGGGGCAACGGCACCGGCGGGGCAGGGGCGGCGGACCGTCGGGGGTGGAGGCGCCGTGGGAGACGGGCGGGGCGGAGGCGTCAGCGGGCGGCCGGCGGGGGCGGGGGCGGGGCGGGACCAGGCCGTCGAGCGCCGGCGGCCGGCGGGGGCGGGGGCGGGGTGAGGACCTAGGAGGGTCGGGTGGCGGCCGGGGTCAGATCGATTGGGCTGGGGGCGGACGGGACGGGGAGAAGGGGCCTCGGCGCCTCGCTGAGGCGCCTTGGGGGAGGCCGGGAGGGGGCCTGCACCCTGCAGATGGGCGGCATGAGCCGGTGACGGGCTGACGGCGGTCGGCGCGCGAGGGGCGGACGGGACGGGCGACTCGTGAGGGGCGCTGTGGCTTGTGGCGGCGGGACTGGGGTGGGCGGTGGGGGACTGGCCGACTGGGGGTGCCGGGGTGGGGTTAGGGTTAAGAGGATTCATGGGCTGGGCTGGGCTGATTTCATACAATGAGTAAACACATCTATGGGCTGGGCTGATTTCGGGTAGTTCGGGTAATTCGGGTACCGTAGCCCAATACCCGAACTACCCGTAATAATTTCGGGTACCGTGGGTTAAAACCCGAATTGGGGTTCGGGTTTTTCGGGTTCGGGCTCGGGTTTTTCGGGTTTGAGCTTCGGGTTTCGGGTATTTTGCCCAGCCATACTCGCACAACAGAAGCGGGAGAAGAGTCCTCCCACACGCGGGCGCATCGATCCGCCTCCGTACACGCACGCTACCGCATCGACCTTACAAGCACGCGTCGCAACGAAACCCGCCGCCTCGGCGGCTGCGGCTCACGGGAAGGGCGCGTGGCGCTTCATCTCGGTTGGGACGACGTCGACGGTTTTTTTATATTTTAACCCTTTTAAAACTAATATTTTATAAATAATCTCTCTCAAACTAAAATTCCAAGTAGTCCTTTTGGTCACGCCACAGAACTTATAACTGAGTCGCGCCATTGCATGTGGCGTGACTCAACTGCCATGACGGCGCGATCCGAGATCGATTTCCACGTGGTGCTGACGAAACGAAATGAGTTAAGCTAGTCACGCCAAGTTGCATGGCGCGAACCAACATTGAGTCACGCTAGAATGCATGGCATGACCCAAGGAGGCTGCTACCGGTGCGCAAAAATACAATCCGTTTAGCCATATTTCGTTATTTGTTTTAATTTGTAAATGGTCTCCTAAATTCTTAAAACTTGACATACACAATATATAAAGTGTCTGCGTTCCATTTTAACTATTTGCACTCCAATACATTATGTGGGAAATGAGAAATCCAATTTCTAATTATGCTAAATGGTTAGGCTTAGCATATGTGCAGGATTACACTTAGCATAACTAGAATTTGGATTTTTCATTTTCTACATAATATATTGGAGTGAAAATGCTTAAAATGGAACACACATACTTTATATATTGTACCTGTTAAGTTTCAATAATTTAGGAGACTGTTTGGTAATTAAAATAAATGACGAAATATGACTAAACGGATTGTATTTTTGCGCACTTAAAAGCAGCCTCCTTGGCCAGTCACGGCAGCATGCTTAACACCCCGGAAACTAAACACACCCTATATTATTCTAATAACGGATGAACCCGAAGTTTAATTAACTAGTAAGCAATACAATTACAACAGCCATATAAATTTTTTTCCCTCGAGACATCGTTAGATGTGAGTACTCATATGCAGGAACTCCGTCGACTGGACTGACATATTATGAGATTAACAGTCTTTGCCCTCCATAATAACGTTGATGAGAATATCCCCTGTTAATATAAAAATAACTAGCCACATATCACACATACTCCATCCGTTCCAGAAAAAACTGTTTGTTTAGAAAATTTCACATATTTTACTACTAGTGAAAAATGATCATGTTACCTCTAATTAAGGGCATGTACAATAGTTAGACAGCATGCGTCTATATAAGTCCACGTAAGCAAAATGAGGTGATGTGACCATCATTAAATGAGGAAATAATGTGTTGTTGTCTACTATCTCGTCTACTACTCTGGCTCGTGCTCCCATTCAAAACAACATCAACTGTTGGCATCATCCATGCCATCAGCATGTGGCACTTGGTTTTAGAAGTTGCTACTGGACAGTTGCAAACCCGGATACTCCAGGTATAGCGGGCCAGGGTTCAGACATCCGATCCTCAGCACAGCCTCAAAAGAATCTAGCCGTTGTCGGAGTAGCCTATTTAGTGTTGGTGGAGAGTGCCTCCGGATCGGACGAACACTACCACAGTAAGGAAGTGCGCGAAGCAAACAACTCTGGACCAGACGCAAAGGCTTCGCTCAATCGAGCAGAATTCTCTCTCTATTCAATCTCCCTCATCAACGTACAGCGGATCGGGTATTTATAGGTGGCGGTTCACCTACCAATCCCCGTAATTACACTGTGATGCCCCCTAACAACTATATTCTTGGAATATTCCAAGGACAAGGCCGTATTTTTACATCATGTAGTGGATTACAGCTAGACTTCTACTGTTCCCCAGGCCCGGCTTCGTACGTCATCATACGTCAGCTCGGCCTTCGCTACCCTCGAGGGGCGCCGCTTCTGCTGTAGTTCTTGGGTCTTCGCCTGAATTCTTTAGTTTCTTCGCTTGGCTTTGCCAGGTGTCTTCGCCCAAGGGGCTTCGTCTCTTCACATGGCTTCGCCAGGCGTCTTCGCCCGAGGGGCTTCGTCTCTCCGCATGGCTTCGCTTGGCGTCTTCGCAAGGCTCCCTCTCCGGCTCTTCACAAGGCTTCGCTTGATTGCTCGAACAGTGGACCCTGCATGGCTCCTTCGGCGTGCGGGCCTTCGGTCGATGGCCAAAGGTAGCGTCCCCAACATTTAGTACTAGTTGGAACCACCAACCGGTACTAAATGGTTCTTAGGACACTGCATGCGTCAGTACTGGCTCAATTTGCGGCCAGTAGTAACACTAACGAATAGCTCTTTCTCTAATAGTGATAATGTATTAGAGTGCTAATGGTTAAAATGGAACGCAAACACTTTATATATTATTCCTATTAAGTTTTAAGAATTTAGGATATTGTTTGCTAATTAAAACAAATAAAAAAATATGGCTAAACAGATTATATTTTTTGCACTTGGAGGCTTGGTCACGCCATGCATGCCGACGTGACTGGCTAAGGAGGCTGTGCAAGTGCGCAAAAATACAATCCATTTAGTCAATTTCGTTATTTGTTTTAATTAGCAAACAGTCTTCTAAATTTTTGAAACTTAACAGGTACAATATATAGAGTACGTGTGTTCCACTTTAAGCATTTGCACTCCAATATATTATGTAGGATTCCTTGTGGGACGGAGGGAGTAGAGGATAGAAACGTTCCTGTATTTTTTTCTTCGCTCCATCCAAATAGTCATTCCTACAGTTTTGTCTCATTCTTTTCCCCTCGATTGTAAAGTGCTAGAGCACTTCAATCTTGTAAATTTCCAAGGCAATCGTGCATTACTCACTCAAACAACCGCTGAATCTAGTAAAATACAGCTCTTTCGTTGTTAACTAGCGTTCCTTGTAACTGCTGTTGCCAAGCTTAATGTCAGTGCTGATACTTGTACATGCAAAACTGCGCGTATTTCACTCGGTTGTACGCACTGCAAAGTGCAATGACCATCTCAGTAAACATGATATACATTCCGGGAACCTCAGGCAGGAAGCCAGGAAGGCTTCAGTTGCTAAAGCCAGATTTCAGAATTCATGGACCATGAAATGGATGGCCGATCATGTTACAGTAAAGGAATGTTAACTGTGGTACCAAAATTGCCTGTAAGTTTATGAATTTCTCCTAGCAGAGGATAATGGCCAGAAACTGAATAACCCAATGCTTTCTGGGCTGATGGGCTCATCTTACTCGCATTACACATTCCAATCAATCATCCAAGCTACTGGTGGATCTGCTGTCTGAACAAGCAGTGAAGAGAGTTTAGCACTCGTATGTTTAATGTTACTGTCATGACTGAACTAATCCGTAAAGCTATCTCCAGAATAAATCAAGTGGACCATGCAAACCACCTTAGTTGATTTTTGAACCAAATTGTTGCCATCAGAAGGGATGTCATGCTAGTTCATATCACTGCGTTGGGCCACAAGTGCCCATGAACTGCTCATAGCCCTTGCGCAATATCCCAGCATCACTTGGCAATTGAAGAGGGAATTTATGTAATACGTATGTGCATAAATCCTAAAAATGCCCAAACAGAAGTGAACGGCGCAAGGTATCTGCTTTCTTGCATATTCACCTTACGAAAACCACAAAGAAAGAAAATCTTCCGCCGATTCTGAAAACAAAAGCGGAGGGAGAGGGGCGTGCAGATCCAGGGCTGAAGAACAGTTGCTGCCATCAGAAGGGCATACGTTGTGATCTCATCGCATCAGGCAAAAACAAAGCCACGAATTGCTCAAAGCCCTTGCGCAATATTCCCAGCATCACTTGGCAGCAAGAAACAATAAATCCCTTCTCTCTTTTTTTAAGAAAAAAATAAAAATCCCCTTCTGTTTACTTCATCAAAAAATATATCCCCTTCTGAGAAACGAAAAATCACGAACGATTAAGGGCAGAAACCGAATCCAATGGCACCTACCTGAGCTACCTCCGAAAGCTAGGGAGGAGAAAGAGGAGCCGCCATGGTTGGAGCCTTGGAGGCGGCGGCTCACGGTAGTGCTGCGCCAGCTGCTTTGCATCGTTAGGGTTAGCGGATGGCTTAACACGTGCGCGTGCGTGAGTTGTGATGGGCTAAATTGAGCTACCAAATATGGCCTATGGGCTCAGTGTGGCATCACAAAAGCGATATCATCCAAAAACAGAAAAGTGAAGGCCCAAGAGTTCATATGTCTGATTTAGAGACTATATATATATATATATATATATATATATATATATATATATATATATATATACTCCCAATCGATCGGTTGGGTTCATCCCTATTTTATTAGATTGAATCCAGACAATCTAGTATTTGATTGAGAGGTTGACCGGTTGGATCGAATCTAATTTTTTTTGGCTGGTTTGAGGATCTAGGAAGTATGTGATGTTAGTAAAATATATATGTGAAGTCTACATACCATCAGTAGATTCTACTTCTCATCTCCTATAATCCCTTTTGAGGATCTAGGAGGGATATGATGTTAGCAAAATATATATGTGAAGTCTACATACCATCAGTAGATTCTACTTGTCATCCCCTATAACTTTTCTTTTTTTCTTCGCGCCTTGTCTTCCCTTTTGAGCTCGGCTGCCCAATTGCCGCTGCCCCGTCCTCCCCCGCCTCATCCTAAGCTCTTTCTTTGACACCCCCCTCTCTTCTCCCGCCTTCATTGCCGTCTCTTGGTCCTGCACCCCTCCTACGCGTGCTGCCGTCTACATGCTCTACCTAACCTTCCCTTCTCGTTCATCGACCCATCCTTCTACGCCGATTGACCTCGTCTTCGCCCACTCCTCACTGCCACGTTCCAAGCTCGCCTACGACACCTTGGCCGCTCGCCTCTGGCCTTGCCACTCGCCCGTAGGTCCTCACACTGAGCACTTCCGCCGGCACCCGCTCACCCATGCCCGACGGTCCTTAGCCTCATCCTACTCCGCTCCACCCACTCACTCCAACGCCATTCCTCAGCCACGTCGTGTTTGCTCGACCTCTCTCGCATGAAACAGAATGTTTATAAAATGGATTGGCGCTGACCGCTTGATTTCAAGAAACCAATCCGATCCGCATATGATGGGAATACTCCCTTCATCCTAAAATAAATACCCTTATAGAGTTTGAATGCGAAGATATGCTAATATGAAATTACATATATACCCTTATAAAGATATAATGATTACATCTTAGAAGGATAGAAAGTAGAAAAGAACAATTAGAACTATGTTATCTCAATTGCTAAAAAAACTAAGTTGTCTCATTTATAGATATGCTTTTATTTTAGTATAATTTTTCTAAACCCTAGAAATATATTTATTTTGGTATGGAGGGAATATTCCCAAGTTGAACTCATCTAAGAGCAATTCCAAGAGACTCTCTATATTCATCATATTTGTTAGAAATAAATATTTTGATGAAAAAATAGTCTCCAAGAGCTTCTCTAAGTGATTATCCAAATATAGCTATTATTTATTCTGGATTTCTCGCTAGCTAAAAATAGATAGCGAAGATGACTCCCTAGAGTGTAAATAATATAAAAAAACTGTTGGAGAGTAAAAATATAAAAAAACAATTTTTATACACATAACTCTCTAAATAATAATTTATAGAGTAAAATTTAGAAAGATCCCGAAAAATACTCTAAACTCCACACTCGATGCGGGTCCAACCAGATCGAAGCCGTTCCGCCGCCTTCGACCCACCAAACCATGGTTAGACTTCTGACGAACACATGGTTGGACTTCTGACTCGTACCAAACATATGGTTACTTGGTTAGACTTCCGACTTGTGTGACTTGTTGATCTCCTGCTCGGCTGCTACTCCCATGGCCGCTTCCCGAGTTCAGACTTCAGACTTCAGATTTCGACTTCTACGGAGTGCTTCTTCGTCTCCAATGGCGTGCTCGCTCCTCCCGCTCCACGCTCCCCTCTCCTCCCGCCCCGGGCCCAGAACCCTCCCTCTCTTCCCTCGAGGGCCCAGGGTTCTGCGCCACCGTCCCCCGCCCCCGCCTCTGCCTCCGCTGCGAGCGCTCCCGGACATTGCTGCGGGGGCCGCGTCGGGAATTCGGGACGCGCTCGCGGACGCCTTCCTGGCGTCGCCGCCGACGTGGCGGTCCGCCGCGTCCAGCAACCTCGCCGTCTTCGTCGCCGGCTCGCCGTTGCTCCTCTCCGGCCTCTCCGCCTCAGGTATCGCCGCCGCGTACCTCCTCGGTACCCTGGCGTGGCGCGCGTTTGGGCTCCCGGGGTTCCTCCTCGTCGTCGCCTACTTTGTCGTGGTGAGTCGATCCGACCGGTTCTGCAGTGCCCGGAATGGACTAGTTTACTTTGAATTTGGGTTGGTTGCTGTGGTATGATCCGTCCCCCTGGAGAGTTTTTATTATTTGGGATTCAATTCGCAAGCCTTTCTGTGAATTGAGACCCAAATTCTGAAATTTCTCGTCCCCCTGAAGTCGCTGATATTCTGTGGCTACCGAGAGTTGCTGCAGGTCAGAGCTGTTCATGCTTGTAGTTTGCAGTGCTAAATCGAACCTAGCTACGAGTCACTGTTTTTGGATTGACGGACTTTGTATGGACTACTGGGACGATTAGTAATGACTACTAAGTGTGAATTGAATCACCTTTCTGCAGGGATATTCCAGCAAGTACAATTAGTTTCAAGTTTCCACACCCATAAACTCTAACTGAACTGACATGAATTCATAGTGATGGAAACTACTTATCGTGAATCCTCTCCACCTGTGAGTGGGTATCAGAGGCCAGTGCTTGCTAGTAGGCAGTAACAATAATTTAACAATGCTTGGAAGATGATAGGGATAACGATTACTATTATTGTCCCTTTCTATACTGTGATTATGTTAATAAAAGACAGTCTGGGTCTGGCAATCCCACCATTTGAAAAATCAAGGCAATGGGAAAACTTTGTTTCTTAGTCCCCGTGTGCTGGTCATTGTGTAATCTGTGCCTGTTTTCTAAATTCTTTTGTGCAGAGCCCTCTGCATCTTGGTAAACTTTTTATCCTTAACAGAACTCAGTGCGGCTGTTTTTTGCGTATACTGATGCAGCTGAATGCATTGGACTTGAACATGCTGCACTACGACTTTATGTCCTGTTGAAATGTAAATGGCCTGGGGTGCATTTTGCTCCCAAGAAAAAACTCTGTAACTTAGTTTATACAGTTTAAAAATTCGAGTTTCATGTGCATCGGAAGCCCTTATAGTGTAGGATCTACTGCTTAAAAATCATGTACCTCTTGCACTTGTGCATACTATTTTGCAATGCTAAAGACATAATAGCTATGCTTTACCAACATTAAAGACCGGAGGAGGGGAGACTTTTCCTCTTGCTTTTCAGGGTTGATCAAAATGAGCAAGTTTTGTATGGATATGGATGTAGCTGTTCCTGGTTGTTCATATTTAGCATCTCATCGTAATTTGATGGTGTGTGCAGTCTATAGTTTTTGACATCATACCGTCATATTACATGGCGTACATTGGCCTTTTCTGATGCTTTATCCATTGTTTCAATTCTTTTAGGCTACTAGTCAGTGTTGTTCATTTTGCATTTGATATGCAGGGCACAGCAGTAACTAAGTTGAAGATAAAACAGAAGGAAGCACAGGGAGTGGCTGAGAAAAGAGGAGGAAGGAGAGGGCCTGAAAGTGTTATTGGTTCGAGTGCTGCCGGTTGTGTCTGTGCTCTACTGTCAATATATCATGTGGGTGGTACAGCATTCTCTGAGCTCTGGAGACTTGGCTTTGTTGCCAGTTTCTGTACTAAACTAAGTGATACGGTTTCCAGTGAAATAGGGAAGGCTTTTGGAAGAACAACGTAAGTTTTTTAACACATCATTTGTGCAGCCTTCATGTAAGATTTCCTCCTGTAGACTTTACATTCTTTTGTAGAATGCAAGTCAATATGGAGTCATGATAAATTTCCAATACTGAGTGCTCAAATCTTGGGTTCTTTTGTAGAATAGGTATCTGGTGACAACATTTAAGGTTGTTCCAAGAGGTACAGAAGGTGCAGTCAGTATTGAGGGTACTCTTGCTGGAATTATAGCATCTGTGTTTCTTGCAGGTGTTGGTTATCTTCTAGGGCAGGTACATGTTTTCGTTTGAATTTTGGCACCATCAGAAGCTTCCTCGTTTGTTTTAACTAAAATCTGTCTTTCATATTCTTGGCATTATTATGTCAATATTTCAGCAGTCTGATAGTTAATCTGTGTCAAATACTATGGAATCACATAATGGAGTTTAATATCGATACTCAATTTATTTTCATATGGGTGTATTAGGATTTTAAATGTATCTATGATACAAGTTTAGATACTTAAACATGCACTGAATTTGACTAATTGTCGATCCCAGAGTTTCCCCTTTTCCAATCTTAACACACTCTAAAAGGAAAAAGGAGAAATACATGATTACTGACGATAGAATCCTGCATTATGTTGCAGGTGGGTGTATCACAAGTTGCAATATGCCTTCTTGCATCCCAGATTGCAAACTATGGCGAGAGTTATATTGGGGCGACATTGCAAGATAAGGAAGGATTTGAATGGGTGAGTTTGCACTTTTACATGACTAAATACTGATTCTTCATCTGCAATGCCTGTCTGAACTTTTCCCAGTTAATCCATTTCTTCATTTTGCATGCTCCATGTTTTTTCTTAGTGCTAACTGTTTGTTGTTTGCATCACCAAATGAGCTTCCATAGTATTGCTGGAGCACCTAGGTTAAATGATCTATTAAAAAATCAAAAGAGGGGAATTATTCTTACATGCCATAATTGCATCTACTACCATCTGAACAGCCATCTTATTTGCTTCTTAATTGTTTAATCCTAGATCAATTTCATTATAGACGAGTTAAGGACATTCTCAGCATCTGGCTTAATGCAACATATTATATAACATTAGATCGTTTTGGTATAATCCAATGTTGATAAGGCATAATGCAAAGGCTGTCATAGAATTTCATCTGCTGGTATTTGTGTATCTTTGGTAAAATTGCTACATGGGCTGCATGTAATTGACAGTTATAGGGGACATTAGCTCCTACGGCACACTTGAACTCTGTTTTTAGGCATGCAAACTAATTATAAATATATCCTATATAGATATCGCAAGAATTCCAGTTGCTAGTACTGTTTTCCAACTGTATTACCTGGAAGCATCTGTTCACAATGGTCAATTATAACACCTGACATCATTTGAATTTTTCTTCTGGATGGAATTATGTTATACGACAACCACAGACCATTATCCCAAACTTTACTGTTTCTTATTCTCAATGTATCATGCTTAGTTTTGTATTGTTCATGAAAAAATTTCTCTTGAAAATAATGGTGAATATTGTTCTGTGCAGCTGAATAACGATATTGTCAATGTACTGAATATCTCCATTGGTGCCATATTGGCTGTTGTATTGCAGCAGTTGCTTGTGAGTTAGAGCTCTTGATTTTTCCTTTTGACTTCTGCTCTCTGTAATTTATACTTGTGTAGTAACTGCTATATTTTGGTCATCTGAAATGTTAGTATCATAGATTCTCATTTTGGCTGAATAACGATATTGTCAATGTACTGAATATCTCCATTGGTGCCATATTGGCTGTTGTATTGCAGCAGTTGCTCGTGAGTTGGAGCTCTTGATTTTTCCTTTTGAGTTCTGCTCTCTGTAATTTATACTTGTGTAGTAACTGCTATATTTTGCTCATCTGAAATGTTAGTATCATAGTCTCATTTGGGTCGTTCTAACTTTCTCTGGTTCAATTCTTTGTTAGTTTTTATTCCAACTGTGAAAATGCAAAACTGTCTTACCTTCTGGTACATTGGGTTTCTCTACCTGTGCTGAGCTTGATGTTTAAGTTAGCCGTTAATTTAGTGCCTAACTTTGAATCATTTGTGATGTGAAACTTGCCCCCACCGGCGATTGTTCTTGTTTTTTTTTTTGAAATGAAACTGGCGATTGTTGTTTGTTGAGGAGACAAGAACTCAGCCAAGCCGGCGATGCCATTAATGCCACTTACTGAGTACTCTCGTCAGGTAAGCTGCGTTACTAGCGCTACAATCTCCTAACAGTAAACAGTAAACACGGTGTGTATCGCGAGGTGACGCAGACGCAGGCAGCTCATCGTTCTGCCAAGCATCACATGGCCGCGTTTGGTACAGGAATCATTCTCTAATTATATTAATTATATGATCAAAGATCTCAATAGATTGGTTTCGCGAATTTACCCGAGATCCTGTAAGTGGTTTTGTAATTAGATTTTATTTAGTACTCTAAATTAGTGGTCAAATAAAAAAATTTCTGTCCAAACCAAACACGGCCGATGCTTTTGGCCTTCCCACCCCGTAAACACAAAAAAGCCGTAAACGCATTAAAGTAAAAAAGAATCTTGCTAATTTGAAATACTAAATGAAGTCTATTTACAAAACTTTTTGCATGGTTGGTCTGTAAATCGCGAGACGAATCTAATGAGCCTACTTAATCCATGATTTTCAACAGTGATGCTACAGTAACCATCCGCTACTTATTGATTAATCATGGATTAATTAGCATCATTAGATTCGTCTCGCGATTTACAACCCATCTGTGCAAAAAAAAATTGTAAATAGACTTCATTTACTATTTCAAATTGGCAAGATTTCCACACAAAATTTTTTTACGTTTACAGATAAAACGAACTAAACATGTCCTCTGTAGAGAATCTGGTACTGATCGGTCATCTCAGCCTGCTACATGCTGCGCCCTGGCCATCGGGTACCCACTAATATTTGAGTCAGACAGCTTTTGTCACATCGATTACTCCTAGATTGATTGATCTCGACCCACACCTGGGTTGGGCCGGGGACTTCACTTGTGTATTGTGTGTGAGGGCCCTTGCGGCGATGCATGATTCGTCTACTCCTATTATGGTCTTGTGCAGTCGTGCCAGTGCCACTGCCACGGCGTGGCACTCTGAGCTCGCATTCGTTCTCCTGAATCCAGACTGGGCTCTTGTTTAGTTGCCTAAATTTTAAGATGTAAAATATTATAGTACTTTTGTCGGGGTGTGCAAATCCACAGTTGGGTGGCGTAGTGCACCCGTCTAAATCCAGAGGGTGAGTACTCGGGGGTTAGCTAGGATTAGCACAATCTCGGTGGAAGAACGCAATGAATACAACAGGTTTAGAGTGGTTCGGGCCGCCGGTGCATAATAATCTACGTCCACTGTGTGTTGTATTGCTTGCGCCCTCAAAAAGTTGAGAGCAGGATTGTTCGGAGTGAAACCGAGCTTGTGTTGTGAGAGTCTTGGCGTGTCCTGGCTTAGAGAGTCCCCAGAGTGTGCAGCGAGCGCCTCCCTTTTATATCTCAAGGGATGTGCGTACATGACCGTTGAGTCCCCGACAGGTGGGCCCAACGATGTAGTATAAAATGACATACTGTACAGACATTATGGCCTTGCAGGCGACGGAGATCTCGTTCCTGGATTTCCTTGCTCTGCCCGTGGGAATCTTCCGTCCGGCATATCCATGCCCTGTCTTGTCAAAACGGCACCAGGGTGTAGCTTGCGGCGTTGCCTGCAGCGTAGCTGAACGGGCCGTGTAGCTTGCGACGTAGGCGGTATGATGAAAAGGTGACGTGCCGTCGTATCCATTTAATGCGGCAGACGGGCTCTGCGCGGATGCGGCGCATGAGGCCTCACTGTGTACCTCGGTAATATGCGGTCTACAGTGAGGCCTGACAAAGGCTACCCCGCGTGCCGCGGCGGCAGAGCACACCTCAACCACAAGCATTGAATGCGGTGGGTGGACGAGTCTTCCAGCGGAAGACTCGCGCCCGCGCCTGCGCCTGCGGGACACGTGCGCCCCCGGACCCCGCCCCGGCGGTATGTTGGTTCTACGCGCGTGGGAGGTCCGGACGGACGCGGGGAGGTCTCGGACCCCTATGGGGGGTCCGAGCCCTCGTCTGTTGGCACGGAGCTTCCCCTCCTCAGAGGCACGTGGCGTCACCGGACCCGTCCCAAAGCGGGGAGCGGATCCGGGGCCTTTAGCCCGGTGAGGTAAGAGCCTGACCCGTGGGGCCCGACTGCTCCGCCCCTTATGGCGTAGTTACGGATGACTACGCGAGTCCTGCCTTGCTGCAGTAGGAGTGGGTATCCCTGCTACAGGGTACTGATAGTGGCCCCCGGGCCCATCTCGGGAGAGGCGACGAACCCGTAGGTGGGGCCACTATTGTGATTTGGCTCTGCTTAACTTGAAGCCTCTAGTGTTAGACTATGCAAACTGCAGGAGTCTTGTCCGGCTTTGACCATCCATCGGGTTTTTCGCTGCCTCGTCACATCGCAATGGCTTACTGACTCGTGGCCCCCACATACAGTGGTATACCTAGTCACGCGAGCGACGCTCGGCATTATTTCGGCTGGGGTAAATGTAATTTTTACCACCAGCGCAGTTCCCGAAAAGACTGGTCATGCCAGCGTTTTGTGCGCGCACGTCAGCTTAGCTTCCGCCTCGCTTCGCGCGCAGGCGACGGTTCAGATCCCACCTTTTCACACCATTATTTGTTACCCGCCCTCCCTGACAGGCGGGCCTGGGCCCCCTTGTCATGAACTGGGCGGCTATCACCAGGCGTGAGCGTCACTTCGCTTCCAGCGACGGTTCCGTGGCGCGCCGGATGGGTCAGGCCTCATAAAGGGTCGCACCGCATATTGCGGTTACTTTTCCGCATTCGCCTTCTTCCATCCAAACCTTTGCGCCCCTTTGCCTTCGAGCCTCCTCGCCCCTTGCTCTTCTGCGCAGATTGTTCCTCGCCTTCATAGCAAGATGGCGTCCCTCGTTCGTCCCCGTTGTTTCCAAACCGAGGAGGAACTGAACACGGTGCGCCGCCTGCTTGGGTGGAGTCCACAGGAGACTGCCTGGGGGATTCGAGCAGGCTCGGTTCCCCTCAGCGATCTGCGCGCCGGGGAATTTGTGCTGTTTATTTCGCACATTTCCACCGGCTTGGGGCTGCCGATCTCTTCATTCTTCTTGCTGCTGCTGGAGGATTTCGGCCTCCAGCTCCAGCATCTCACACCCCACTCCATCCTCATGACGTCAATCTTTGTCCACCTATGTGAGATGTTCGTGGGGGTGCGGCCCTGCGTCATTCTCTTCCGCCACTTCTTCGTCCTAGTGAAGTCCGGGAAGGGCAAGGATGAAGTGGGGGCATACTACTTCCAGACGAGAAGCGATTTGCGGACGCCCTACATTCCCGGGCTTACTGGCGGGAAGTGGGAGGATTGGCGCAAGGATTGGGTGATCTACACCACCGAAGCCAACGAGTGCCTCATCATGCCGACCGGGGGACCCGCCTCCGATCGTCAGTCCTGGAGGGCCAAGCCGTCCCTGCCGTCGGAGTTTGACTCCGTGCTGAGCAAGATCAGGGCGCTGGCGGAGAGCGGTCTCACCTCGAAGTACGTGCTCGGGGACTTCTTGAAGCGTCGGATCGCCCCTCTGAAGCAGCGGCCGCGTCCTGCCTGGAGCTTCACCGGGCCCCAAGATTGCAGCAGGACCCACCGCCGGGAGGACAGCGATCTGACCCAGGAAGGCCTGGTGGTCTTGGTGCGGGTGGTGACGGGGGAGATCTTCGTCCCGGAGCACCTGATCCTTCCTCAGGGTGTCGTTCCTCTCTACGAGGACTCACGCCTGAGGACTGCGGTGCTGGCCACTCTGCCGACCCTCGACGACGGTGGGCTAGCAGCGCGCCAAACTGGGGGCGAACTGGACTGTGTGATCCGGATCCCTGGTGCGTCTGTGGATAAGGCCGTGCCGAGCGCCGCGGGGTCTGGCTCTTCTGCCAAGGGCAAGCAGGCCGTGGCTGGTAGCTCCGCCGCGAGCGGTCCCAGCCAGGCCCGGAGCAGTTCCGGCGCATCGCCGGAGGAAGCGAGCCGGCGCAGGTTGCACCGCAGAGACGGGACCCCAGTTATGGAGCCCGCCTCAAAGCGTCAGAGGACCGCTGAGGACGCGGGCCAGGGTAGCTCCCGGCCCCCCGGCTCACGCGGGACCCCTCGAGTAGCTGCGCCGCCACCACCACCGCTGGGAGGTGCGTCCCCCCGGCAGCAACAGCAGCAGCAGCAACCACGAGGTGCGCCTCCACCGCCGCCATGGCAGCCACCACCACCGCCGGGAGGTGCCTCTCCCCGGCAGAAGCAGCAGCAACAGCCGCCACGGCAGCAGCCGCCTCCACCGCCGCCGCCACCACCAGGGCAGCAGCAGCCCCGAGGTGCGCCTCCACCGCCGCCACGGCAGCAGCAGTCGCCCAGCCTCCGTGGACGATAGAGACCCGAAGCTTCGGGTTAAGTGTTCTTCCATTCACTCCCCTTATTCCCGGTGCTTCACTTTTTACTTAAGGGCTTCTTCTCTTTGTTTACCAGGGCCTCTCGCCCAGGCAGCTCTTCCACCGTCGCTGGCTCGTCAGCAGGGGTCCAGGCGTCCGGTGCCTCGGCGGCAACGACGGAAGCGACGGCGGATGTGGGGAGCTCGGGTGCGGCGATCTTTGCTAACCCGATGGCGCCCAACGCGGCGGCGGCAGATGCGCCAGTGCCAGGCGCAGCAACGCCCGACGCGGTGGCCCCCGAGGCCCCGGCTACGGCGGCAGTCGCGCCGACACCGGGCTTGACGACGGCGAGCACAGCGGCAGCGGGCGCGGCAACGGCGAGCACCTCGGTACCCGAGGTCCCGACGTCTGTGCTAGATATCCCCTCCCCCAGCTCCCAACCTGCAGCAGAGGAAGAGCTGGAGGTGGTCTCTGGTAGGCGGCTCTTGCAGGGTCCCCCTGAGGAGGATGCGGTTCCCCTCCCCCGGGTGCTGGTCCAGGTCCCACGGACGATAGAAGAGGCGACCTCTACCGCCGAGGCGGCATTCCGACGGGAGTGGGCAGCTCTAGAGAGCGAGCGTCAGCACCTCGACGACTGGCATATCCGCCTGGAGGAGCGCACGAAGGCCAAAGCCTCCCGTGCCGCCGCCTCCCGGTCCGAGCTTGAGGCCGACCTTGAGTCCTACAGGAAAGGGCTCCGGAAGGTGTTCGACCAGGACCTCACGGCGTCGGGACGGGAGAAAGCCCTGGCGCTGCGGGAGGAGGCTAGCCTCGCGGCCCAGCTCGAGTCTCGCAGCTAGGGACTCGAGGTCCGCAAGCTGGAGCTCGACAAACGCTCGGAGTCCCTGCATCAATGGCGCCAGGAGCTGCAGGAGACCGCCAGCCAGCAGGTTGTTGCCGAGATAGAGCTCGAGGGGGAGTGGAAGTCCCTCACCACCAGCATGGAGCAGGCCCTTATGCGCCAGCACGAGAGTCTTAAGACCCTGAAGGAGTCAGCGGTGCGGAAAGAGGCCTCTCTCCAGGAGAAGGCCCGCCAGCTGGAGGCGGCTCAGGCGGCACTGGATGCCCAGGTGCAGGAGGCGGTCCAGGAGGCAGCCCAGAAGCTGCAGGAGGACCAGCGCATGGGGGCCCAGCGAATCATCGACTGGGCGAGTGAAGCAAGCTCAGCTCTGGTGCCATTTGGAATTTGTCCAATCCAAGTGGCGGAGCCGCCAGCTTCAATTGCTGACGCCCTCCCAGTGCTGAACTCTGCTTCAGATAGACTCCGGCGCCTGGAGCCGATCCTTGCTGACCACCTTGAAGCCGAGGGCCGCGAGCTGTGCCGGATGGTGGCGGAGTACATTTTGACCTGCCTCCGGAGCCACGACCCTGCCCTCTCGCTAGCCCCCGTCGTCGATGGTCCAGTGGCGGAGACGGAGGCCTCCACTCGGGAAAGCGTGCGGGATGTCGTCGACTTCGTAGCTGCTTATTTCAAGCGGGAGCCTGCAGATTCTTGAGCTGGACCATCACAGCAGGCGAACTTTTGTTTTTTGTGTTATGTAAAAACTTTGTACTTGTTGAAATTTTAATAGAAGAAAATTTCAACTTAGCTGTTTGTCAGTTGCTCTGGTTTGCGGTATGCAGCACCCCGACACCTTGCCCCCCTGGTAGATAGGTTCAGTTGTTAGAACCTATCTGCCATCGGAGCCGAAGAAGACATTTCGGATCCCCGTATGAGGTTGAGCAAGTGTCCTCGGGCATAGTTGTAACATAAATTGCAAGTCGAATGAACGACTTATTCCCTGTATAACAGAAAAAACTACAGAGAGGAAAATCAAACTCGCTGGGATGGTAGTACTGTTACTGCAACTTAGCTGTTTGACGCATGCAGAATCGATCCTTGGTGTCTGGCTCAAAGCGAACGCTCCGGCCCCCCTGGGAGACAGGCTCAGTTGTTTTGAGTCTGTCTACCACTGGGACTGGACCTCGATTTGCATGAAGCCTTAAAGCAGATGCGGGGACCACCTGGTAGGTAGGCTCATTGGTTTGATGCTAGTTACCACCAGTCAAGGCCTAACCTGCATACCTCTCAAAGTCAAAGCTTAGTAGCAGGCCCGCGGGACTTATTCTGGACCGACCCCCAAGCTAGTACGAGGTCCGGGGCTCCGGATACGCAGGTCCAGGCAGCTCAATGCTTGTTACAAAGTGGTGGAGTGTGTAGGCTTAGGGTACGGAACCAGGCTAAGTCGCTACACAGGGCTCTGGACCACTCCAGGAAACAAACACTACTTTACCGGACCTAGCTCTGATGTTCCGAACCCCTCCCTAGCAGTGGGTGAGGCCATTCTATCGTACTCGATCCTTTGAGATATGGAGCTGGACTTGCCGTGTAGGACTTAGGAAGCCAACCCTTGAGCTAGAACGAGGTCTGAGCCCCTAATTACCCAGCTCCAGGTACTATATCACTCGTTACAGGGTGGTGGAGCGTGTAGGCTTTGGGTACGGAACCGGCTAAGCAGCTACATAGGACTCCGGACCACCCCAAGAAACAAGCACCCCCTCTCCAGAGCAGGTCCCTAGGGGTCCAGACCCCTCTCCCTGCAGCAAGGGGGTCCAGACCTGTACGGCAGTCCGGCAACTCAATATAGATCTTAGCTGTAGCGACAAGAGTGAAAGTCCGCACGGGGGTTAGAAAGGCAAAAGCTCGAGAATCGAAATGCGAAATAAGATATTGGCACAAAGACAGAACTGGGGGGCAAATCCTTCCTTTGCAACTTGATATACATGGCTTGCGCAATGGATGCCAGAGGCCGGGTATATGAGGGCGGACATCTACCGCACTGGGCCGGGCGTTAATGCTAGCCGATGGTGTGATGGATGCCAGAGGCCGGGTTTACGAGGACGGACCCCCACCGCTCTGGACCGCACGCTAATTCTATCTTATTACAAAGGAAAATTTCATTGTCCTGCTCTGTCTAAGTGTAAAACTGACGCAGATGCTCTATGTTCCATGGGTTGGGTAGCGGCACCCCTTCTTCTGTGGCAAGGTGAACGCATCCGGCCCGCCATACTTCTGTAACTTTGAAGGGACCCTCCCAGCTGGGGAGAGTTTGTGGAGCCCTGCTCAGTTCAGAATCCGCCTTAAGACGAGGTCCCCAGCCCGGATCTCCCTACTGTGCACGAACCGTTGATGATAGTGCCTGAGCGCCTGGTTGTAGCGTGCATTTCGGATTGCTGCTTGCCACCTTCGTTCGTCAACGAAGTCCACATCGTCACGCCGCAGTTGTTCCTGCATGGATTCGTCAAAAGCCTGAACCCGTGGTGAGCCCAGGTGAATTTCCGAGGGAAGGCATGCTTCAGCCCCGTAGACCAGGAAGAATGGGGTCTCCTCGGTGGCTCGGCCGGGTGTGGTCCGGTTGCCCCATAGTTCGTATGGAAGCTCATCAACCCATTTTGCTCCATGCTTCTTCAAGCAGTTATAGGTGTGGGTCTTGAGTCCCCTTAGGACATCTGCATTCGCTCTCTTGACCTATCCATTGCTGCGGGGATGTGCCACGGACGCAAAGCATAGCTGGATGCCGATGTCCTCGCAGTACTCTTGGAAGAGTCTGCTTTTGAATTGGGTCCCGTTGTCCGCGATGATGCAGCTTGGGACGCCAAATCTGCACACAATGGACTTGATGAATGTGAATGCTGATTTTTTGGTGATGTTCACCACAGGGGTAACCTCCGGCCATTTTGTGAATTTGTCAATGGCGACGTAGAGGAATCGGTACCCGCCGACGGCCTGGGGGAACGGCCCCAGGATATCCACGCCCCATACGGAGAATGGCCATGAGGGCAGGATCATTTGCAGAGCTTGAGCCGGTGTGTGTATTTGCTTTGCATGGAACTGGCATGCTTTGCAGTACCTTACCAGCTCAGCTGCATCCTGAAGTGCTATCGGCCAGTAGAAGCCATGCTGAAAGGTCTTACCAACAAGCGTGCGAAATGAGGAATGACTTCCCCACTCACCTCCATGGATCTCCGCGAGCAACTCGCAGCCCTCTCCCTAGGAAATGCACCGCATGAGGGACGCCACGGCGGTAGAGATCCCCTTCTACCACCGCGTTGTGTTTAGCCAACCATACTATGTGCTCAGCGGACGCATCATCATCAGGAAGGATATTGTCTTTCAGGTAGTCCCGGATCTCGGAGATCCTTGCATCAGGACCTCCCTGAGCAGGTGGGAGTGGCGCTATGAGGTCTCAAGGGTCCTCAACATCGCACACAACCCTGGGCGTGCACCACGGATGGAATGCCGCCGGGACCACTAGCTTCGAGGAGCTAGCTTGATCCCCTTCACCCAGTTCGGCAGGCTGGGCGGTAGGTCTCAGCAACCGTCTTTCAAAGATGCCCACGGGCACGGATGCCCAGGTAGATGCTCTCGCGGAGAGATCATCTGCCGCTGAGTTGAATTCGCGGGGAACATGTTGCAGTTCCAAGGCGTCGAAGTCCTTCTCGAGCTTCCTCACGTGAATGAGGTATGCCGCGAGCTGGGGATTGTTGCAGCTGCAATCCCCCCGGACCTGCTTGATGATTAGCTGAGAATCTTCCTTCACCAGGAGCTGCCGGACCCCCAGAGACAGGGCTTGTGTCAGGCCAAAGATCAAAGCTTTGTACTCTGCCATGTTGTTGGTAGCCTTGAACTCAAGGTGCACCATGTACTTCAGCTGATCTCCATTTGGGTCGATGAGGACCACACCAGCTCCAGCCCACTGCTTGCAGACGCATCCGTCGAAAAAGAGTGTCCAGTGGGGCTCGGTGAAGACTGGTGTCCTGACTTCCGGCTCCGGGGGTCCGGCGTTGAGGTCCGAACCCCCTGAATTGCTTGGGGAAGGAGTCCATTCTGCTATGAATCAGCCAGGATTTGGCTTTTGACTGCATGGCGGGGCTAGAAGTCCAGCTGGAACTCAGGCAACTCTGCTGCCCACTTGGCAATGTTGCCCATGGCGTTGGAGTTGTGCAGGATCGCTCTCAGCGGGTAAGAGGTCACTACGACAACTCTGTGTGCCTGAAAATAGTGGCGCAGTTTTCTGGACGCAATAAGTATGGCATAGATAAGCTTATGCGTCTCAAGATACCGGGCCTTTGCCTCATGGAGAACTTCGCAGACGTAGTAGACTGGCTTCTGGATGGTCCGGACCCTGGCCACTGGGTCCGGCTCGACCTTGTCCACCACGTCAGGTTATTGGGCCCCCAGCGGTTTTGGGTTCCCACTGGGTTGAGGCTCCTCCGGACCCCCTTTTGCGGGGTCCGGACCTTTAGACAAAGGAGTGGTTGCCGGACCCCCATGTCCGTGGCCCGGCTCACCATCCTTGGCCGGAGGGACCCTGGTGTCCCCCTGGCGAGCTTGCTCCGTCCTCTCGGCGACCAGCACCATACTGACCACCTCTGCTGACGCAGCAAGATACAAAAACAACGTCTCACCTGGCTCTTGAGCCACCAATACTGGGAGCGAGATGAGGTGCTGCTTCAGTTCCTGGAAGGCTTGTTCAGCCTCTTCAGTCCAAGTGAATGGACCGGACCTCCTCAATAGCTTGAAGAAGGGGAGGGCCCTCTCAGCCAGCCTCGAAATGAAGCGGCTAAGAGCGGCCAGAGATCCATGAAGCTTCTGGACGTCCTTGATGTGGCCAGGAGGCCTCATTGCCTCGATCGCCTTAATCTTGGCTGGGTTTGCCTGGATGCCTCGATGTGAGACTAGGAAACCCAGCAGCTTCCCTACCGAGACGCCGAAAATGCACTTCTCGGGATTCAGCTTCGAGCGCGTGGCGCGTAGTCGGTCGAAGACGAGGGACATGTCCTCAACTAGTGTTGCCCCTACCTTAGTCTTGACTACAATATTAGATTACAGAAAGTTTTGTTCATAGCTCGCATAAACGTGGGTAAGACATTCCGCAGACCATATGGCATGACAATATAGCAATAAAGTTCATCCACTGTTACAAAAGCAGTATGTTTCCTATCCTCTCTAGACATCTGAATCAGGTGGAAACCAGAGTATGCATCTAGGAAAGACAAAAGGTCACACCCGGAGGTGGAGTCCACAATCTTATCGATACGTTGAAGAGGATAGGGGTCTCTAGGACATGCCTTATTGAGGCTGGTGTAGTCGATGCACATCCGAAACTTCCCGTTGGCCTTTGGGACGACGACCGGGTTGGCCAACCACTCAGGGTGGTGGACCTCCTCGATGAAGCCAGCGTGTAGCAGCTTGCGGACTTTTTCACGGATGAAGCTCTGCCGCTCCACAGACTGCTTCCGAGGTTTCTGGCGTACCGGCGCGGCGTCGGGGTAGATCCTCAGATGGTGCTCGATCACTTCCCTAGGGATCCCGGGCATCTGTGACGGTTCCCAGGTGAACACGT
Source organism: Panicum virgatum (assembly GCF_016808335.1). Classification (NCBI taxonomy): domain Eukaryota; kingdom Viridiplantae; phylum Streptophyta; class Magnoliopsida; order Poales; family Poaceae; genus Panicum; species Panicum virgatum. Next base: position 55,240,267 of record NC_053149.1, read on the forward strand.
CCACATTTACCTGGAGGAAAGTGATGAGCGTGTCTTCCTATTTCTCCTCCAGGTTTCCCGCGATGCGGATGGTCCTGAAGGAGTCCGCTCCGATCTGCACGGTCTTCACGGGAACATTGTCCGGATCAGACGACTGAACCTTAGGTGCCTTTGCGGGCGCCCTGGCTCGCAAGGTGGATGGGTCCTCCTCGGAACGTGCAGCCTCTGCCGCCAAAGCATGCAGTTTCTCAACTGCAGCGACGGCAGCGGTGCGGTCACCCCGCACGGTGAGGACACCGGCAGGGGAAGGCATCTTCCGGACCAAATACCCGTAATGGGCAACGGCCATGAAGCGGTAGAGAGCCGGCCTACCAATGATGGCATTGAACGGGAGGTTCACCTCCGCAACATCGAACTGGACGCTCTCTGTGCGGAAGTTCTCCTCGGTCCCGAACGTGACTGGCAGAGTGATGCTCCCCAGAGGAAACACCGGATGTGGGCCCACTCCAGAGAATGGGCGAGAGGGAGTCAGCTTGGACTCCGGGATTTGCAGCTGCTTGAACGCTGCATAGCTGATGACGTTGAGGCCAGCCCCACCGTCAATCAGCACGTGATAGAGCCTGATGTTGGCTATGATAGGGGCGGTGACTAGAGGTAGTACACCAGCCCCGGCCATGTTCTCCGGGCAGTCAGATGGCCCGAAAAAGATGGTGGTGTTCCTCCACCTGTGGTGCGGCGCCGCCTTCGGGACCCCCGGCTTCGCCAAAAGGACCTCTCGGCGAAGGGTCTTCACGTCCCGCCGGGAGACAAGCTCCCAACTCCCGCCGTACATTACGTATAGCTTCTTGCGGCGCTCCTCATTGTCAGAGTCGGAGTTGTCGTGGCTGTAAACGCCCTTCAGCTTCCGAGCGGGGGATTGGTACCCCATCTCCTTCTCCCCGGCAGCGGTCTCACTGTCGGAGGCTTTCTCCTTGCCAGACCGCTGGCGAGGAGGGGGTGAGCCGTCCTTGGAGGCCTGCTCATGCCGCCCACTAACCCGCTTCGCGAGTTTCTGGATCTCGCTGCAGTCAGCGACACTGTGGCGAGCGGTGGGATGAACTGGGCATGAACCTTCGTTGCCACCTTGTGGGCGCGGGCGTTTGCCATGTGCATTCTGGCCCCCAGCCGCTACCGCTGCGTCTGGACCGCCGGGATGTGGCTCCCCGCGACTTCAGTTCTTGTTCTTCTTTTTCTTGCCACCGCCCTGGACTGTAGCTCGGGAACCACCAGCCTTGGCGTCTCCGTCTTGGGGGGCTGAGTGCCATTCGCAGCCCTGGCACACTTGTCAGCCAGGGAGAAAAGCGTGGTAACGCTTTCCACCTCGTGCGTCGCCAGTTTCTCGTGCATCTTCTCATCACGTACCCCCTGACGGAAAGCAGTAATGATAGATGCGTCAGAGATACGAGGAATGGTACCCCGTACCTTGGTGAAGTGCGAGATGAATGACCGGAGCGTCTCTCCGGGTTTCTGCCTCACGGCGTGGAGGTGAGCCTCCACACCATGTTGCTGGTACGCACTGGCGAAGTTCGTAGTAAACCTCGCACAGAGCTCCTCCCAGGACTGAATCGTTCCAGGAGTGAGGTTCATGAGCCATGTCCGAGCTGGCCCAGTCAAGGCTACATGAAAGTAGCTCACCATGACAGCGTCGTTACCACCAGCTGCTGTGATGGCAGAAACGTACACCTGCAGGAATTCCGACGGATTAGTGGTACCGTCGCACTTCTCCGGCAGGTGCGGGCGGAACTTGGACGGCCATGACACCGCGCGGAGGTGATCCGCCAGCGCAGCGCAACCCACCCCAGCCACCGGGGTGCCCGCCTATATCCGGGCGTTTCCCGGAGGCTTGGGTGCCGCTGCATCCAAGTCGGCGTTGAGGTTGCGGGCCTCAATGTTGAGGCGGCATTCTCGCGCCCTTTCCACGGAGATGCGGGCATCCTCACCCGCACGCCTGTGGTAGAGCTCCACCCGCAGGTCTTCTGTTCGTGCACCCCTCACCGTGGGGGAGCGCACGGACGCCGACGCACCGCCCTGGCGCCGGTGGTAGGGTACCAACGCATTGCCAGGCGGAGGTCGTTGCCTAGTCCTTGCAGAACTGGGGGAGGCCTGAGCCAGATGGAGGAGACGGTCAACGTCGTCCCGCCACTGCCTCAGGGCGTCTGGCGAGGCTGCAGCAGCCGGAGGGTTGCGAAGCAACTCCCTAGCTGCCGCCAGTGCTCCGCCGCTCGCAGCTTGTGAGGGGGCCCTTGACGGGCGCCCTTACTCTTGCCGACGTGCAACGCGCGCCGCTACCGACGGTGGCTACTCCACGGACACGGTTGCCCCTGGCGCAGGAAGGCGAGAGGCGTGTGGCGCGGATGACGCCACACCCTCCGTCATCTCCACATCGTCGTCGTGGTGGGAGTGCTCAACCACCCGAGCCATGGAGATGAGCAAGAGATGAACTAAGACCAGCTAACTTTCCCTACCTGGTGCGCCAAATGTCGTGATGTGCAAACCCACAGCCGGGTGGCGTAGTGCACCCGCCTAAACCCAGAGGGTGAGTACTCTGGGGTTAGCTAGGATTAGCCCAATCTCGGTGGAAGAACGCAATGAACACAACAGGTTTAGAGTGGTTCGGGCCGCCGGAGCGTAATACCCTACGTCCACTATGTGTTGTATTGCTTGCGCCCTCAAGAGGTTGAGAGCAGAGTTGTTCGGAGTGAAACCGAGCTTGTGTTGTGAGAGTCTTGGCGTGTCCTGGCATAGAGAGTCCCCAGAGTGTGCAGCGAGCGCCTCCCTTTTATATCTCAAGGGAGGCGCGTACATGGCCGTTGAGTCCCCGATAGGTGGACCCAACGATGTAGTATAAAATGACATACTGTACAGACATTATGGCCTTGCAGGCGACGGAGATCTTGTTCCTGTATTTCCTTGCTCTGCCCGTGGGAATCTTCCGTCCGGCATAGACATGCCCTGTCTTGTCGAAACGGCGCCAGGGTGTAGCTTGCGGCGTTGCCTGCAGCGTAGCTGAATGGGCCGTGTAGCTTGCGGCGTAGGCGGTATGATGAAAAGGTGACGTGCCGTCGTATCCATTTAATGCGGCAGACGGGCTCTGCGCAGATGCGGCGCATGAGGCCTCACTGTGTACATCGGTAATATGCGGTCTACAGTGAGGCCTGACAAAGACTGTCCCGCGTGCCGCCGCGACAGAGCACGCCTCAACCACCCGCATTGAATACGGTGGGTGGGCGAGTCTTCCAGCGGAAGACTCGCGCCCGCACCTGCGCCTGCGGGACACGTGGCGCACCCGGACCCCGCCCCGGCGGTATGTTGGTTCTACGCGCGTGGGAGGTCCGAACGGACGCGGGGAGGTCTCGGGCTCCTATGAGGGGCCGAGCCCTCGGCTGTTGGCGCGGAGCTTCCCCTCCTCAAGGACACGTGGCGTCACCGGACCCGTCCCAGAGCGGGGAGCGGGTCCGGGGCCGTTGACCCGGTGAGGTAAGAGCCTGACCCGTGGGGCCCGACTGCTCCGCCCCTTATGGCGCAGTTACGGATGACTACGCGAGTCCTGCCTTACTACAATAGGAGTGGGTATCCCTGCTACAGGGTACCGAGAACTTTCAAATTATTATTTGATTATGAGTTAATCAGGTTCAAAAGATTCATCTCGTAAATTACAAACAAACTGTGTAATTAGTTATTTTGTTTAGCTATATTTAATACTTCATGCATACATTCAAAGATTCGATGTGACGGAGAATCTTGTAAAGTTTTAGAATTTCGAAGACAACTAAACAACAAGGACTGGTTCGTGCGCAATCTCTCCAACATTGGACCTTCTGTCTTACCGTCCTTGGCTCTGTGCTTTACGCATATTCTGAGTTCTTCAGCTCAGACGATACCAGTGAGGAAACTGAACACCGGGGAGTTCTCGTATTCTCTGGGGACTGGGGAAACGGTGGTTGTTCGTATGGTCGTTGTTTAGCTACTTGTGATACTCTGTTTATGTTTTTGTTGGTAGCCTGGATCCTGCAGAGATGGGTTTAAGGAGCTGCTGCTGGGCGAAGCAGGCCTGGCTAAGGCCTTGTTTGTTTAGTTGCGTAAAAGGTAAGCTCTAAAGTTTAGTTGCGTAAAAGGTAAGCTTTAAAATATTGTAGTATTTTCGTTTATATTTGATAATTATTATCCGATCATGAGTTAATTAGGCTCAAAAGATTTGTCTCGTAAATTACAAGCAAACTGCTTAATTATTTATTTTATTTAGCTATATTTAATACTCCATATATATTATTAAAGATTCGATGTGATGGAAAATTTTGTAAAATTTTGAAATTTTTTGTGAACTAAACAAGGGCTAAGTTGGAGACAAGCGCGCACTTACCCCTGCGGAAAAATAACCTTTTTCCAAAGTCGTGAGTGAACATACTGACATGCTGCCATGCAGGCGATGCAGGTTACACGCTTGGGCTGTGGAATTATGGCACTGTTCAGATCTTTACCCGTAAATAAAAAAGCATCACATCGAATATTTTGACACATGCATAGAGTAGTAAATGAAGTATATTTACAAAACTTTTTATATGGATGGGTTGTAAATCGCGAGACGAATCTAATGAACCTACTTAATCCATGATTTGCAACAGTGATGCTACAGTAACCATCCAGTAATTATAAACTAATCATGGATTAATTAGCATCATTAGATTCGTCTCGCGATTTACAAATCATATGTACAAAAAGTTTTATAAATAAATTTCGTTTATTACTTCAAATTTGTAAGATTCCATCGCAAAAAAGTTTTGCGTTGGAACTAAACACGGCAGAGCTCGGGTAACGGGCCCCCCTCTTTCGCACTTGCGGTTGACAGACAATGAACGGCCTCAGTGTAGGCCCTAGCCGACCCGCCCAAAAACAATGTCATGCCACGGGCGTAACTGCCTGCCGGGCCAGTCAAACCACGTACCAGCCTCGTTGCACTGTAGCGAGGGCCATGGTGTCGTGTGCGCGATTCCTCGTGGAATCCATGGCGTGCGCATTAGTATCCGCACTGTGCATCGGTGAGTCACCACAGCCCCGGCCCCTGCTGCACAGCACCACAGGCAACCTTTTTTTCTTTCCTATGGCAAGCTGCCCATCTGGGAAGATCGCCTGAGGTTACCTGGTGCGGACCTCCGGTTGCGGATGTTAATGGAGTGGCTCGCGGAAGATCATACCATGCGTCCATGCCTGTGTTCGCGCGACCGAACGCTTCGGTCCCGTCCATGGCCTGAGCTCTGGCCTCTGTGTTCTGCCTGTGCCTCCTCGCGCGCTTTCTCTCTCGTCCCGTCAGTCGAGTCGCCTCACGGGTGACGAGCCCCCGTCGTTTTATTGCCGAAAGGCTTCATGGCGAGACTCCCCAAAGGCCCAAACCCCACAGTCGCACGCGCGAACACCATCACCATGGCGCCAGCCTCCGCTGCCCTGCTGCTGACCCTGCTGCTCCCGATGGCCGCGGCGGCGGCGGCGGCGGGCATGGACCCAGCCGAGAGGGAGACGCTGTTCCGCGTCATGGAGGCCGTGTCCTCCGACCGGGACTGGCGCGTCGAGAGCCCCGACCCGTGCGGCGCGCCGTGGCCGGGGCTCGAGTGCAAGCCGCCCGGCGCGAGCGGCGGCGGCGGCGCGGCGCGCATGCACGTCACGCGGCTGGACTTCGGCGTGGAGCCCAACCCGGTGTGCAAGGACACGGCGGCCTTCCCTCCCGAGGCGTTCTCCCTGCCCCACCTCCAGTCCCTCTTCTTCGTCGACTGCTTCACCAACCCGGCCGCCACCACGACGCTCACCCTGCCGGCGCCCGCCAACCTCTCGGCCTCCGGCCTGCAGCAGCTCAGCATCCGGGCCAACCCGGCGCTCTCCGGCGCGGTGCCGCCGGCGCTGGCCACGCTCCGGTCCCTCCAGGTGCTCACCATCTCCCAGAACGCGCAGGTCCGTGGCGGGATCCCGCCGGGCATCGGGGACCTCACGTCGCTGGTGCGCCTCGACCTCAGCTACAACTCGCTCTCCGGGCCGGTGCCCAGCCAGATTGGCCAGCTCAAGAGCTTGGTCGGCCTGGACCTCAGCTACAACTCGCTGTCCGGCGCCATCCCGGGGCGGATCGGCGAGCTGCGGCAGCTGCAGAAGCTGGACCTCAGCTCCAACAACCTCACCGGCGGCGTTCCGGACACCGTCGCCAACCTGACCTCGCTCACCTTCCTGGCGCTCAGTAACAACGGCCTGATCGGCCATTTCCCCCCTGCCATCGCCGGGCTGCGCAACCTCCAGTACCTGATCATGGACAACAACCCGATGGGCGGCCCGCTGCCCTCCGAGCTCGGCGGCCTCGCCCGCCTCCAGGAGCTCCGGCTGGCCGGCTCCGGCTACTCGGGCCCGATACCGGAGGCGTTCGGCCAGCTGTCGAGCCTGACGACGCTCTCGCTGCAGGACAACAACCTGACGGGACCGATCCCGGCGGCGCTGAGCCGGCTGGGCAGGATGTACCACCTCAACCTGAGCAACAACGCCCTGGGCGGGGCCGTGCCCTTCGACGGCGCCTTCCTGCGCCGGCTCGGCGGGAACCTCGATCTGAGCGGCAACTCCGGGCTGTGCCTCGACGACCGGAGCGTGCTGCGGGGCGTCGGCGTCGGAGCCTGCCGCGGCGGCGCCGACGGTGACGTCGCGTCGTCGTCGGCCACGGGAAGAGGCTTGATGGCGACGAGGGGTTCCCAATCCCAGGACAGCCTCCTGTTGGGGCTGCTCGGCCCAGCGTGCGTTGCCGTGTCCTGCCTTTTTGCCCTCAACGGGCACACGCCGTATTGATTGGGCTCTTGTGCTCGTACCTCCTCTGTACTTATCTTTGGAGTACTCTTATCTTTGTGTTGCAATGTTGATTGTCAGATCAGGAGCTTACTAGTTCTTGCTTTGACCGAGGAGCACTTCCACGAATCACGAGGGGTGTGGCACTGTGCACCTATAATCGACTGCTAGAGAGAGAACAGAATCGAATAAGATGCTGATCCAGAAGCACACGCTGGTCGGTATGGTCTGAATTAACGCCGACGCCCGCTCATGACGAATGAAAAAAATTTGAACTACAAAAAATTGTAGATCTGGTTAAGATCTACAATTATTTTTTTATGTAAAGTATATCTTCATCCGAGATTAATTAGTTATAAGTTTTAAAAAATGAACTGTCCAGATTAGCCACAATGCACCTACCATCGTTTCATCCAGCTATAGCCGGTTCATTCGACGGTAGTGGTAAAGATCAACAATTTTCCAGTTGAATATATATTTTAAAAATTCATAAAATAAAAAGTATAAATATAAAAAAATCTCTTCATTGTCACGTGCTGCCGGTCACCTTTCAAGTTGCAACGTCTCCGCGGCCTTCAAACCATTAACCACCATTAGCAGCATCTGCCCTGTTTTCCCTCCATTGTTGCCTCCCCTTCCCCGTTCCTCCAAGCGCGTGCTACTCGGGATCACACTAGTGATCTGAGTGGATGAGTCACAGAAACATATGATGGACTATTTTCTTCTTTGATGGACTGAAATAAGAAGTTAGATTGGTCCAATATGTTAGTTCACAATAAATATATAAAAAGATAATTTTTGAACAATTATTTCAGCAACAAATAGAATTTGTTCAATTAGAAAAAAGATTGTTCCGGCATGTGTGATGGTTCGACTACCAGTCATACGTGTCTCCTAATATTTGCCCTCCAAACCTCGCTGGTGAATGGTGAGATGCCTGTTGACTGCCCTTTCCAAAAGCAATCTCCTACCAGCCAGCTGTGTTGAAATGTCTTTCCATATTTTGACTTCGTACTGCAATGACTATAGAGATGATTCCCCGAAATTCCGAAACCCTAAAAACCAAACCTCAATTGTCAACGGAGTCCAACGAAACTCAATCGCGAGTTCGTCACCGGAGTCTTCACGGAGATGACCTAGTAGCATACTAGAGAGCGGTGGCAGCAACACTAGGGTTTTTTGAAGGTCGTTCTAGAGAAAAACGAGGGTGTGACAACATGAATCTATCGAAGGACGAACCGGAGAATTGCACACCCATTATTTCTCGTCCATGACTTATGTAATGTAACATACTAACCTTAAAGTACAAATTGGATGAGCAATATATAAGAAACAGGCTTATGGTGTGTTATCGTCTGCTAGCTCCGTACCTCGTGTCCTTGAACATTAGCCCCGTTTTGCAATCTATCATTCGCATGAAAAACTTGAACTTCTTTCCGTTTTATACAATACCGATGTCTTTATTTTTGAACCGAGACAAGTGCACCTTACGCACTGCCTTGAGTTCTCGCTCGCGTTACTGTGCATTGCTAAACAATTTGAAGCTACGCACTGCCTTGAGTTCTCGCTCGCGTTACTGTGCATTGCTAAACAATTTGAAGCTACATTGTGTATACTGTTCTTTAAAACAAGTTGAAGCCACATGCATGCATGCACGATCAACTGTCTGCTACCCCATTTTTTTTAGGATTATGATTGAGTGACTTTCGTGTGTGTGGAACCCATATCATAGAGATCCCACATATTAGTGACGCAATGTTATCGAGAATGTCACCGTAGAATGTCAATGAATTTACGTCCATTTTTCTAGCACCATAAGCGTGTGTACACTAAAGTTTCTGCATCAGCCACAGGCGACGGACCCACAGTGCCACATGCCATCCGTCTGACAGCAAGTCATTTAGACATCGCTCGTGCAGCCAGCCGTACTCGTGTACGCGGAGGATCGTGTACAGCCAGCCAGCCAGATCGTGTTACGAGTACCTAGCCATTTAGCCAAGCCAACGAAAATATATCGCGTCGACTTACGTTATCCGGTGATCGCAGCATGCGCGTTCCCCGGTTCCCGTGTTTCGACGAAAGGACGGGAGCCCGCCGGCGCCGGCCAGCCAGCGCTGAACGGCGGCGAGGCACGAGGAAGGAAGGCGAAAGGGAAAAAAAAAAGGCGACCAGCGCCCAGCGGATCAACAGTAACTATCGCAGAAAGAGAGAGGCCTTGTTTGATTTTTCCTAGAATGACCTAGAACGCACTTTGATCGCTAATTACGCTGCCAAACAAAGTCAGTTTACTAAACCAACTTCAGAATCCCGCGCTAAGAACCCTAAAAATTCTAATGAGGCCTTTGACCGCGTGATTTGAGGATAGTTACTGCAGCATCATTGTAGCTAATCATCGATTAATTACCGTCATTAGATTCGTCGCGAAAAGTTACACCCATCCCTGAAGAGGTTTTGCAAATAGACTTCATTTAGTACTCCATGCATGCGAGATTCTTCTCTCGGAAAATGTGCGTGCTAGGAACTCTAGAATGCAGGCGCCGAACCAAACAGGGCCAGAAACTATGGACGACGTCCCCGCCGGCCGCCATACCGTCACCGTCCGCCTGCCACGCTGCCTGCCTGGTCAGCGGCGGCGTGCGCCCGTTCCGAGCCGTCAGCCGCGTTGGTGACAGCGGGCGTGGGGAGGCGCACGGGCACGCCAACGTCCAACGTGGGGGCGCTCCTGCGGCGCTGCGGCGAGGCTGGCGAGGACGAGGAGGAGCGGCCGTCGTGTTGAAGTGAGGGTGGGCGTGGATCAGGTGTGTTCGGATGGCGACCTGAATGGGGGCGGCGCCCGGCGGGCGAGCCGGGAGTCAGGTACCTAGCGCGCTGCGAGCAGGGTTAACGAAACCGGTTGGAATCGGTCCGGTTTGACCGGTTAGAATCGGTCCGGTTTGACCGGTAACCGGTCAAACCGGTCCGGCCCGGTTACGGTTTGGGCCGGTATCAAACCGGCCCCAATTCAAAAATTCAAATTTGAATTAAAAAAAAAAGAAAAATTCCCAAAAAATTCCTAAAAATACTTCAAGATGCGGCGAATGTAATGGTGTCAAATTTTCTCAAAAATTTGTTCATTTAATATAGTTTGCGGAAATTTGAAGTTAAATCAAAAAAGAAAAAAAAAACGGACAGCCCATTAAGACCCATCGCGCGGCAGCATCCAGTTAACCCCCTCCCCCTAGTAACCCTCAGCCCCGACGCCCCCCCCCCCCCCCCTCAGTCCGCTTCCCCCTCAATCGCGCCTGGTCCGCCGCCAGCACGCCCCGTCCGGCGCTCAACCCCGGACAGCCGCCCGCGGAGCGCGGCTAGCCGGGCAGGTGCGCCGGTAAGCCAGGCCGGTAGCGGATCTACCGGCCCCGACCGGTTAGCCGCTCGAGCAGCTCGGTTTATCGGCCCGCAGCGGCGGTAAACCGGCCGCGAGCGGCGGTTAGCCCCGGCCAGGTAAGTTTTTTTTGTTTTCCCCCTATGATTTAGAGTATTAGATGATTTATTTTAGTATTTAGGTGTATGATTTAGGTGTACTTAGAATGTAGGTAAGATTTATTTATATTATATGATTTTTTACACTATGTAGTAGGATTTAGGTAGATTTGATTTAGGTGTATTGGTTGATTTTTGACAATATGACTTAGGAGTTAGAATATTAGATGATATATTTTTATTGTCCATGTATCCAGATAGACAATGATAGGCAGAGATAGAGATGTTGTATGGGAACATGGTGAAAATCTTTACCCCGGATGGCGATGCTACTATTGTTGTACGCAGAAAGGAGGTGGTGGTGCGACTAGATTGAAACAACAGTTGGCTGGGCGCGGGACGGAGGTGGTCCATTGCAGGAATGTGCCACCAGATGTGCGTGAGTTCTTTCAGCGTGACATTGATAGGGCAAAGAAGGCCACTGCTGACCGGGCTCGAGAGAGGTTGAGGCGGGAGAAATCTGCAGCAGAGGGAAACTATCCCGGTGATGACGAAGATGAGGAGGCTCAGCTGCAGCGTGCCTTGGATCTATCGAGAGCGAAAGCAGAGTTCTGACATGGGGTGGAACAGAGAGGATGTGCATACGAGCGTGGAGGGGTAGTGGTTCGATGAGGGAAAATGCTATGCAGAGGATGTTTCGAAGGGCCACTTCGCAGAGAGAGAGTCCTGTGGTGGAGGACTATAACTTGGCAGCTGGTGGGAGAAGAGGAATGACGCAACCAAGGATTGATACATGATCCTGGACGCAGAAGGGTAAGAATGCAAAGAAAGCTATTGGTAAAGCTTGGTCAAACTTTTTCCATATTGCAGGAGTACCTGGAAGACAGGCTGATAGTCCATACTTTGTCAGCGCGGTCAGGGAGACACAGAAGTGGGGTAAATTTTATTTCATTGGAATGACACCTTTGAGCTTATGTTCCTGTATCTCATGATTTTCATATGGTTGCAGGTGAAGGTATCGCATCACCCACTAGACGGGATATTGATGGCAAATACCTTGATCAGAACGAGCAAGACTTGAAGACGAGGTACGTAAAGTTTCAAAAAGACTGGCCCTTATTTGGCGTCACGTTGATGTGTGATTCATGGACTGACCCGACGAGGATGAGTGTCATCAACTTTTCGATATATTGCAACGGGGTCATATGGTTCCACAAATCTATTGATGCGAGTGGAAGAACTCAAGATGCCGCATATTTGCTCAAGGTAGCCCCTAAATATGTTCCATTCACATTGAGTATGTTTTGACATGTTGTTCGTCCAGTGGATGCGAGCAGAACTGGAGTACTTTTGCCTTACTGCATACAAAGGTTCGCAATCGGTTGTCGCACAAGAAACTTAACAAGTTTGTCTATGTCAACTACAACCTTCGTCTTCGACTTGAGGAGGTCTCCGGCCCACCGATGCGTGAAGAAGGTGATTTCATTGATCAGCTGGTCCATCTTTCTTTCTATGATGAGAATAATCCGCATGAAGAAGGTGATTTCATTGATCAGCTGGTCCATCTTTCTTTCTATGATGAGAATAATCTGGTAAGGGAATGGATGGAATATAGTAGCTCTAACGGGGCTCCAGTTCTGGACGAGGATGATGATGACGGCGACGTCCCTCTCCCGTCCCATATTGTCAAAGATCAAATAAACCTCTCAGATCTACGTGAGGCTACGGGAGATGATTCCATCAGCGATTGGGCACGTAAAAATGTGGGTGACACTCACCTAGGGGAGAGGAAGCTCCAGAAGGGGCCTACGAAAAGTGACCCGAAGCGTCAAAAAAGAAAAGACAAAATAACAGCAAAACCATTGAGCAGCGACACCGAGACTGATGATGGCGAAAGTGAGCGTAGTCCACCGTATCAGGAGTCCAATGATAGCAGCTCGGCCGATGATGGTGATGATAGTGACGGTGCTGATGCTGATGCTGGTGGTGGTGGTGGTGTAGTAGTGCTTGTAGTGTTCGTTTCACATGTATATATTGCACCTACATATGCATACATATTTCTGACTATGAGTACTAATTATAATATATGGTTAATTATAGGGGAGACTCAGTTCACACATGCTACTCAGGACACCGACCATGGAGCACCGCAATCGCAGAGGAGAACGGTTGGACCGACGGACTACGACACTCCACAGTACTCTTTTCCTCCTACAGCGATTCCTTGCGGCCTTTTCACTACCCCATACCTGACATCAACATGCAGCCATCGACGAGATGGGTGTACGAATGGGAAAAGTCTCATTTTTACACTATGTTAGTTCAGGAATGGGAGACAACATCGGCGTGGATGTGCCAAACTTGGCAATACTATAAGGCTGAACTGCTTAAAGTGCGAGGTATCGCTGTGATGTCCACCGCCGAATACCAAACCGCGTCCTAAATGGGGGTCTTCCCATTCTTACGTTGAACTTTTATTTAATGTGTATAAGTGTATGCAGCTTATGACTCGGTATTTGTATGCACGCTTATTACTATTGTATTCATATATATGATTATAAATTGTTATTTTGGTGTGGTCATTTACATTAATATGTGCATAGCTCATGCCAAAATTTCCTTTTATTTCACACCGAAGAACCACTTTTAACCATCGGAAATTATTGTTAAAACAGCGGTAAACCGGTCGTACCAGCCGATCAACTGGTCGGTAAACCGGCCGGAATCGGTTGCACTAGGACTTTTGAATTCAGATTTGAATTCAACCAGTTTAGACCGGTTTCGGCAGTTTGACCGGACCGGTCGGGATTAATAAAGCTGGCTGCGAGTCGTACGCACGTGCCGTGTTGGCAGCTGAAGCGTCGGTGGCTTCCTGGCGCCAGGGCCAGGCGCCAGGCTTGGTGCTCGCCTGCCTCCTCCTGCCTCGCGGCCGGGCTGCATGCTGCATCGCTGGGTCTGGTCTCATGATGTTTGACTCGACATGTCGGGAGGTTTGTTTGTTTTCCAAAGCTAAAGTTTAGCACCATCAAATTGAATATTTCCATGCTAATTAAGATAACTAAACATAAACTAATTGCAAATCTAATTGCAGAAATGTAGGACTAATTTACGAGATGAATTTATTAAATCTAATTAATCATAATTCAAACCATACTTAATGGATTTGTCTCGCGAATTAGCCTAGAAGTCATGCATTTAATTTTATCATTAGTCTACGTTTACATTTTCTAATTAGCAACTAAATATCCAATGTGACAGGGCAAAAGGTAATAACGTTGAGGCTGCTTTAGCAAATGGTGAAATGGTTGCAAGAGATGGCGTACGAGCTAGGATAATGCAGGCACGCTTATTGGGTTATCTTGCAGCGTCGTCCCCAAGTGATGGGAGGATTGACTCCGCGACCTCACTAAACAAGGCTACCGGCAGCCCTGGAGGGCAGTGGTGGGATGACGTAGCTACGAGGGGTAGTGTGGAATGCAACGATCATGGCGTATACTCAGCAAGCACACTATTTATTGGTGGTGCTAGTCGATGATCAATGGTCTTCTTTCGACTATGGTGGCTCTCTCGTTTATTTATTGTACCATTTTTACCATTCAACGGTCCAACTCTAGTAAGGTCTTTTACAACAAAATCATCACTGGCTAGTCCGGTAGCTGTGGTTTAATGAAATTCAGGTCCATATATTTCGTCCTCCCATAACATTTTAAAAAAAGTTATCTTACTTGCTCCTCCCTCTGTATAGATATGAGTACTTTGCGCGCCTTGGCGCGCCCTTATCTTTTTCCTAAAATGATAACCAAATTCAAGAAGTATTTATTTATAATAGATTGATAAATCTGCAGCATTTTTTGTTTTTCCTTGAAAATAGGTAATTAATTATGAAGGTACATATAAGCATATAGTTCAGCTGATATTTATAAAATCGGAACCAGAATAAGTTTGGTGCTTACCTTTGATAGAGTTAATTCTATTAATATTGTAGGATGTGACATGATTCTACTTCTGTTTTGTGGCAACAAAAAAAGTGGAAGCACATTGCTCCTTTGATCTGAATGGTAAGAAGTGTACTTTGCTCTGCAGAAATTTTCTGGCAGCATTTGAATCGAAGATTTTCTTGCCAGCGTTCAAAGCCTTGTAAACCATTTCGGCGCAATGTAATTCATAGGGCAGTAGCAATTGCAGTATGAAGGAGTTTTGGGCCCATAAACTTAAGATCCTCGCAAGCTTGGTACGGGCAACCAAAGTATAGTTGGTGAAATTAGTGGTTCATATTGATGGCTAATAACCAACATTGATGTGCTTTTCAACTGAGAGGCCAGGAGGGGTCGGCGCGCTCGGCGGCTTGGCACGGCGCTGCACGCTCGCAGCCCCTCGACGAGCGCGCCACGGTGGTGGGTCGGACGAACCGGCGCTGTCGCGTTCCGGCGCCGGCGATGCGTGAAATGTAGGGGCAGCAGGCCGGACGGGTCGAGGGCTCACTGGGGATTCGAGTTTGCAGGTCGGAGGGCGAGGAGGAGGACCGGAGGAGGGTCATCGACGGAAGGCCAGAGCTCCGAGCGAAGTTGTAATGGCGGCCGACGGTGGCAGGATCTATTCTTGCCGATTCGGCCAGGAGGAGCTCAGCGAGGGGCTGGGGAAGATGGAAGGGGTAGTAAGGAAGGTGCTCGCGGAGGGAATCGAGGAGGGGCAGCCGGAGATGGCCGGAATCGACCGGCGAAGGGAGTTCAATTCGGCTTGAGCTAGAGGAGGAAGAAAGCGTAGGGAGAAAGCCGCCGCACAGTTAGGAAGAAGTGAAAATTTCACACGGCAGCGGTGGCGTCAAGCACAGGGAGGGACCGACTATGGACGATATGGTGAGGGTAAAGGGGCAAGAGCGGAAGGCAGGTGGAGGAAGCGGAAGAGCAGAGAAAAAGAAAGAGAGCTCACGGTGCACGGGAGCGATCCATAAGCTTCCGCAGCGAAAGGAGAGGCACCGGCAGGATGCGACGTGCACCGAATGATACGCATCGAGTGGTCCAAATTATTTTCGCTGTCGTGGATGGCCTCAGAGTTCGCCAAGCGGTGGAGCTTTAACATATAGAAATAGAAATGTCTAGATGAGTACCAGGGTGTTACCCTTTTGATTTGGTGCAAGCATGCGGGGGCTGATTTGCATGTGAGGCTGTGTGAGATGTAGTTGCGTCGCCGACTCGCCGTCGTCTTGTCCTCGCTAGTGAGAACGGCTAGATCGATCCAGCGTATCACTTGGGTTAGCATGGGCAGGAATGTTACTTATACGCTGTCATGCCGGGATTGGTTTAACCCAAGAGACCAAATAGTTGTCATGCCGGCTCAGCCCAACGGCAGATTCTTACCATCACGACATCACCTCAATCCATACGGATCTTCTGTTGTTCGAGGCAAATAAGTAATACTTAATTTGAAGTCTCAGGTTCCTTTTAAAACTATTTTACTATTAATGCTCACTCGAGGCGGGCAAGCCCAACCTCCTCGAAGCAAAGATCACGGTAGATGACCTCTTTTCCGAGGCAGGTGTGCTGCCCACCTTGGTTAATCAAATAAAAAGGGAAAAGCCTACCAAGCTCATCACGGACCCGCCGAGCCCATCGGCCGCCGCCGGCGGATCTGGCACCGCCGCCCCGTGCCGCTGCCTAACACGAACGGAGGCCGCCGCAGCCGCTCGCATGCTGCCGTCGCCGGATCCCGCCGCTCGGAGGGAGGGGACGCACCGCCACCGGATCCCGGCGCTCGGAGGGAGGGGATGAGCCGCCGCTGGAGGGAGGGGATGCGCTGCCACCATCGGATCCTGCCTCCGGAGGGAGGGGACGCGCCGCTGCCGCCGCCGCTGGATCCTCCCTCCGACAGCTCGGTCCGCACCGTCGAGCTGGCGAACCCTTGCCGCCGCCCTGCTGCAACTGCGGATAGAGGGGAGGAACGGGAGGGAGCCGTGCCACCGCCGCCGCGTCCGCCCCTGGATCCGGCCCTGCGCAAGAGGGGAAGGGAGGGAGTCAGAGAGAGAGAGAGA
Source organism: Panicum virgatum (assembly GCF_016808335.1). Taxonomy (NCBI): domain Eukaryota; kingdom Viridiplantae; phylum Streptophyta; class Magnoliopsida; order Poales; family Poaceae; genus Panicum; species Panicum virgatum. The sequence goes on from NC_053149.1 coordinate 55,256,579, forward strand.
GTTTGAAAGCGGTAGGCGGGAGGAGCACGGATCTATAGCGTCTCGGTCAAAAAAATATATGGCAGACCATCCGCTCCATAGGGCCGGACCTTCTGCCCCTTCGATCCAAGACTGGGCGTTAGCTGGCGGATGGTCCGCACTGCCTAGGGTGGATCGTCTACCTGTAAAATTTCGGAGGCCCGAAGTAAAGAAAATGTTCGGACATTCGAAGTCATAAAAAGTTCGGACGTCCGAACTAGCAGACAGTCCGCGCCCTAAGGCCGGACTGTCCGCCCCAGGTAGTCAGCACACGTAAATGGGTTGTGTGAGCTAACGGGCTGGGTCTAATTAACCGATGCGGTTGATTTACAACGCCCACCTCGGCTGACATATTTTTCGATACGTTTACGTTAAAAAAAACCGCCTCGATTAATGTCTATTAACCGACATGGACATTTAAGGCGTCTGCCTCTGTTAATCGATTTTGCGAGGCGGTTTTTTATAACCGCCTTGGTTAATCTCAGGCGTTAACCGAGACAGTTCAAAATATTTTCCGCCTTCGAGGATATTTTTAATGGTCACGGTTAATGTTTTCTTTTTTGTAGTAGTGTACAACAGCAACACGGCGCTGATGGAGGCCTTCTTGCAGAAGGACCTCCCTGCAATGAGCTACTTTGCCACACTGACCATGGGGACAAGATAAACCCTTGCATGTGCGGCTATGCCGCAACACCTTGCTTGGCTGCGTTTTCAGCCGCTCGGACGCACCATACCTTGTGGTAACAAGGAGGAAGAGGAGCAAGGAGAAGGCGGTTCCACAACCTGACGCATGGGCACACGAAGCTGGGTCACTCTCCGCAAGCGCTACTGGCCATGGGGACGTGAGGTCGCAGCAGCGGCTCCGGGGACTCACGTCGATGAGCTCAGAAGGGTGCGTTGATGACTCCCTGCGGCATCAGGATGTGCAGCCACATGAGGAAGAAGGGAACGGGAGGCAGTCAGCAATGATGGGATTGAGGAAATATGTAACAGAGCTCCTCCCTACTAGCACTGATTTCTCATCTCCAGAGTCCAGTTCGATAAAGCTACTAAGGTAGTGCACCGGAGGTAGATGTTGCGACGTCTTTTTCCTTCCTCAACTCACTAAGTGATTGATCAAATGTCCAAGAGACATTTCTTCCTGGTTAAGTAGAAGAGCTATGTGATATGCTTGTGCTTGATTTAAGGAAACCTACCTAGAGAAACATTCAGGTGAACCTAACTGGAGCCTTGGCTCTAACATTGCTTAAAGTTAGCTAGGGATCAATGCCATGAAGCTGTCTACTTTTCATAAAAATCGGGCATTCAACATTCAGTTGTTGGTAAAGTTATATTGTCGATGTTCCGAACCGCCGACTATTGATTTTATGTTTGTGCGTCTAGCCCGTCTGTCCTGTCCATAGGCCGCGCAGGGGAGCACCGGGTGAGGCGGAGCCTTCCCACGGGGGTCGGGCGAGCCTGAGACCATGCCCTCAGGGTCAGTGCGAGGTGTAGCCTTCCCGTCAGGAGTAGGGCTATGCGGTCCTTACGTTTGCGCGTGGCGCTATGGGTCGGGAGGATGCCCCATGCCCCATGCTCGTCCGTTGTTGGTTCATCGAGACTTAGTCTCTTGTTGGACCAATCGAGGCTTTGTGTCCGCTTGACTGGGTCAGGCCATCGGTTCGGTGGAAGGCTAATCTTATGATTAGACCCGTAAAGGTTGCACTTCAGAGTACCCGTGATGTTTAACCCTGCCACACCTAAGCAAAAGTTTGTATCAAAATTTCAGTGGGCATGGTTGTTGTGATAGCCATAGTGCTATTCTATAGAAAGAAGAAAAGGTTTTCAAGGAACAACCTGCCCTTTGGTAAGTTTCTCTTAATGTCAGATTGTAATTGGAGGACAGTAAAATTTCATCACAAACAACTGACTAACAAATATTGCTAATCAACGTGCAGGTGAAAAGGGAAACGAGACTAAGTTGAAGGACGTGGTATGTGAAGAAGTAGCACGTCGCGTCCATTCAGAGATAGGGTAGACAGTTCTAAATTTTTCTATTTTGAAAAATAGCTTAGATACATGGATTGATTGCTTGAATATATCTCATCCACATGGGTAAGGAGAGGGGGGCATATGCCCCCTCCTCTCCTGGCGAATCCAGATGTCAATGTAGGGTGGTGTAGTGCAAACCATATTTTTTTTAAGGAGTCGTGAGGTTGAAAATATAGTCAATTTCTTTCAAAAAAAAAGAGAAAAACACAGTGGATAAGTTTGTTGGGCCGAATCTTAGGTGGACTGTGGCCCACCCGATTCACCCTCTAGATATGTCACTGCCTCCTTCCTCATTAACATAATTGATTGAACGTGCAGTTTTTTTTTTTGCAACAAAGACTAGTAGGGGCTTTAAGAGGTTGATATTTTATATCAAAATGACAGCTTTGTAGTCTTACACGCGAGCATTTGCCAATTTATCTTGAAAGTTAGACCCTCCACAGTGTGGGGTGATGCTGTTAAAAAAATCGGGCCCCATGGTGAAAATGGTTATAGATTCCTAGACAGCTGCAGCGTCAGAAATTGTAACCATCGGAGCCACCTAAAATCACCTGGATATTTGTATAAATAAAATAGTGCTCCGACCTTCGCTTTGTTACCCGTGTAGCTTCATTTGGACCACTTTATACTCCATTTGTCGTAAAAATAAGTTATTCTAGGATCTAAAATTTATCCCAACAAATAAGCTATTTTATCTTATTCAGAAAGTGTGCATGTGCATATAACAATCAATTATAGCCAATATGGATAATAAATAGGGGTAAACATAATCATTTTGTCTTCTTGTTAATCTATCATAGAATTTCTAGAATGGCCGAAGGGAGTTATATTAGCGGTTGGCCTCTCGCATTTAATTTTTCTAGTTCCCTCCCTAGCTAATGTCACTGGTATCGTAAGCTAAGATTATGGATTCGGCATCGGTGTGTTTTGTGTGTATATGTGAGAGAGGTGCACAATATCATGACCACGACTAAATTATGCCACATAAGGCGACTAAGTTGGAGAGCAAGCTAAAGAGAAGTGGGTACAAAGTCATTACTCAATTGACGATGTACTCTTTTGTTACGTCTACTTTGGCGTACTAAAAAATATAGGTGAACTCATCATTAAGATCCTGAAAGAAATCGGGTGCTCGTAGCCTAAGAAGGGAAGTGGGTGAATTAGGCAAACTAAAAATCTTAATCTCAAGCTCCAACTATTTGCACATAAATTAAATTAAGACATACTATCTAGATGTGCAACTAGTGTTCTTCTAGTGTGAAAACTCTCATCCCAAAAGAGTTATGCAATCTATAGCCAATCCTATCAAGATTCTACTCTATGAAAGTAAAGGCACACAAGATAGCAATAAGCAAATGCGAAAGATTAAAGGAGGGATGAGAGAAAGGAAACTCTTTAACACGAGGATTTATCTCATAGTTCGATTAGCCACAAAGGCACATCTACATCCACGTTGTTGAAGCACTCACAAAGAGTATTGCTTCTCGGCCACTAAGTCCCTTCCGTGAACACAATCACGGTCACCTTGGCCCCGGTTTCCACTAAGGAGCTTCACCAAGAAGGGTGGGGATCTCCACGTCCCCCGCACAAAGATGTCGTCGCCGCTCCACACCAAACCGGAGGGTCGATGACGATGCCGGCGAGTCACCAAGACTCTAAGGATGACCAGCTCACCGAGTACATGTGGTGGTTCTCTCCTAGAACCAAGGCACAAGGCACACAACCTTGCTCTCTCACAACTCAAGAGCTACTCTAGCATTAACACTCACAAAGCATGTGCTAAACCTAAAGATGTGATCAATTTACTCTTTGGATAGTTTGGAGATGTTCTTCAATGTGTCTAGGGTCTCTCTGAACTCCAGCAAACTCCAAATGACCGGGGGAACCCATATATATATATATATAGCCCTCCAAGCGAACTAGCCGTTTAAGAGCCGTTGATCATTTTCCTGCGTAGGGCGTCGGATAAACCGACTAGGTAGCATCGGATAATCCGGTCACTCACAGACCAAGTGTAGCCGTTAGGTCTTCAAACTGCTGACGTAGCACGGGTCGGATGGTCCGACGCATTAATCTGATGGGTGTCGAATCATCCGGTCCTGAGGGAAATTCTTGTTCTGAGCCCGCACTGCTGACGTCATCTATCTGACGTGTTAGTCCGACGGTCTTCATAGCATGCGTCGGATCATCCGGTCCTGAAAAAGAAATCCAACTCGAGAAAATATGCTCTCTGCAGAATCACCCGAGCCTTTGTCCGACGTTCTTTTTTCACCGTCGGATAATCTGAGTGCATCGACGTGTTTATCCGACCAGGTGTATTCGGATTATCCGAACTCACTGAGTTTTCTGTGTTTCTTTGTTGCACTTGTCCAACTCGTCGCAACGGTCATTTGGACACTTGATATCTCTGCGGTGGGTTGGACACTTCGTCTCGACGGTGCATTGGACCTCTCGTCTCGGCGGTGTATTGGACGTCTCGTCTCGACGGTGCATTGGATGTCTCAGATATGATTTGGACGTCATCCAAGGGACCTAAAGAGTCCTACAAATGTGATTTTGTAAACTCGTTAGTCCCATTGATTGCGTTGTCACTCGATCACCAAAATTACTCGAAATGGTCTAAATGGAGCCATATTCGTTACAGTTCCACAAAAATCACCCTTGTTCTCTTCTCAAATGGCAAGTAGAGTCAAACTCGCAAATATAGCCGAGCTTATACTCACCATCACAAAATCTCAATGCAACATTGATAACTTTGACTATGCCAGTAATAACTTAAGCATTTACGATATATATATAGAGTAACGAGTTACACTTATCACTAACCACTAACCAATCTTAGACGGATGGATATGGATACTTTCTAGTTCTCAACGAAACTAAGCAGAGCGTGACCACTTGCAACAAAAAGGGCAAATGAGAAGACGCAAGCACGACAAACAAAGGTAGGGGATTCACCCAAAGAAGAGAGGGTAAGAGAGGGTTTGAAGTTTGGTGTGAACCAGGGTTTTTTTACCGACCGGAACCGGTCCGGAAACCGCGGTTATCGGTGTAACCGGGCCGGACCAGTTCCGGTACCGACCGGTTGCAAACCGATCCAATTCAAAATTTAAATTTGAATTCAAAAAAAAATGAAAATTTCTAAAAATACTTCAAGTTGCGACGAATCTAATGGTGTCAAATTTTTTCAAATATTCATTCATTTAGTATACTTTGCGGGTATGTGAAGTTAAACCAAAAAAGAAAAAAAAAGGCCGGCTCATTAAGACCCATCGCGTCGGCATATGACTCACGCGGTTGCCTCCCACTCCCACGCTTATTACTATTGTATTTGTATACATGATTGTAAGTGTGGTCTTTTACATTAATATGTGCATTGCTTGGTTTTTTTTGTCACCGGACCGGTTACACCTCAAACCAGACCAGTTTACCGACCAAACCGGTCGGCTAACCAGTGCAAACCGATTGAACTGTCATTTTTTGTTTGAAATTTGAATTTGGCCGATTTTTTCCGGTAACCGGTCAAACCGGTCCGGTATACCGTAACCGGTGGGGGGGGCGGTTTCCTCCCACCGGTCAGTAAAAAAACCCTGGTGTGAACAGCAATCACGAATCACCACATTAGAATCGCTGTCGCTAAGAGAAAAGACCAGTGGTTGCACCCGCAGCCGATGAAACAACGTCCAACATGAACAATAATTAATGCGGCACTGCACTGCCGCAGCGTGCTCATTCAAATTGAGAAATGATGCGGCACAGGGCTCTTCGCCCACTTTCTACCGGCGTCTCGTGAGTCGGATCGTTCCACTCTCTCTTCTATTTTTCTTTCTCCTCCACGTAATATATCGCCGGCTACTCACTGATTGTAGAATTCCTGATTGTAATGCTTGCTCTAACGGTGCCCGCCGTACTGTGCCCATACGACGAATGCACATGCCACAAATTGTCGCGCGCTTGCACCGTGGGTCCGTGGCAATTGAAGCTACTGGCCACATCGACATGATGCAAGCGCCGCGACGAAACCGGCCACATCGCAACGGGAGCGTGCCGCCCCCCGTAACGGTTGCGCGGTAGGGGAAAGGGCACGGCGCCGTCGCATCGCACCCCGCAAAACGACACATCGATCGATTCCCCCGCGGTCCGCCCCGGCGTTGCCCGGCTGGCCCCCACCGCGGCCAGCGAGCCGCACGGGCGCACGCATCTCCGCGCGCCACGGACGCCGCCCGCGGCCTCGCGTCGCGGGGGGTCGCTTTCGGCCCGGGGCCCCGCTGCCGGAATCGAATCTCCCCTCCGCCCCTCCGCCCCGCCCGACCCGTGAGCGACGCATCGCGGCGCAGCCCCCACCTCCCCTCCACCCCTCGTCTCCCGCCGCATCTCCGCGGCGCGGTCCTTCCCGACGAGCCGCCGCCGCCGCCGCTCCCCCTCCATCGGCCAGGTAGGTTCTCCACCTCGCCTCGCCCCCCCTTCTCCGCCTCCCACTCGTCCCCTGGTCTGGGGATCCGGCGGTGCTCCTTTTTCGTGGAGCGGGCGAATCAGCGACGAGCCTGGGTGTCGTGGCATTGCCGCTCGTTCTATTATTGGTCGGGAAGCGAGTGAGATTCGGTAGGTAGCTACCACGCAGATCCGTGCGCTCTCGCGCGTGGGATCGCGTCCTGGTTGTTTGGGGGCTATCGGGTTCTCTAGAGGTGAATCGGTGGGAAAAGGGTGGAGTCAATTTTTGGGTTACAAGCTCGTTTTCCCCTTCGAATTAGGTGTGGCCGTGATTTTGATTGAACTACTTGGAAGTGCGGGCGCAATTTCAATGGATGAATCAGCTGGATCTGACCTGCTCAAATCGAATCGGGAGCTTCGATAACGCCGTGTGTGATATGCATGTGGAAATCACAGCGATTACCTGGAGTTTACTGAATCATATTTAGCTTTGATTGGAATTTAGGGAGAAGATGGAGGGAGCTGGCAAGGATGGCAACCCGCTGAGGAATTACCGGATTGGTAAGACTCTGGGGATTGGTTCATTCGGTAAGGTCAAAATTGCGGAGCATATAAGTACTGGACACAAGGTGGCAATCAAGATCCTCAACCGTCGTAAAATCAGAGGCATGGAGATGGAAGAAAAAGGTTGGTGTCTCGTTGTTACATGCCTTTCCCTAGCTTACTGATCGACTATAATTAATTTTTTTAGGAGTAGGCAATTATCTGGTATACTGATGTATTGTGTTAAGCTCATACACCGCAGTGTGGCCTACTGAGTGCACCATGCAGTACTATATGGCATTATGCTAACCTTACATCTATGAACATTATTGCAATTGATATGAGCAAGGCACCGCCATTTTGCTGCTGTTTGTTTTGAAGGACAAGTTTTTATAGTTGTTTGTAATGTTGGCTCGGACTAACAATTAGCTGCAACCTTTAGGTAGTCACCCATTCCAATTATTTTCATTTGTCTTCTACATTTGCTATTACTTATCTAGTTTAAGCATTCTGCCTGGATGCTGAATGTTTTACCCTTTTGCAGTTAAGAGAGAGATTAAAATATTGAGGTTATTTATGCACCCACATATCATTCGCCTCTATGAGGTCATAGACACGCCGGCTGATATTTACGTTGTTATGGAGTATGTTAAGTCCGGGGAATTGTTTGATTACATTGTTGAGAAAGGTAGGTTGCAGGAGGACGAGGCTCGCCGTTTCTTCCAACAGGTGATTTTTTTAATGGCCTTGAGCCCTTTATTGGCGAATTTCTACTCAAATTGTTTGTTTTTCTTACATATGCTACAATTTCATGATAAATATTTATTGACTAGAATACTGCAGATCAAAACACATGAGTTATTCCTCTCAACTGCTTGTATGTGATAGTATACTCTTTCCTTGCCCCTCTTGGTACAGATTATATCCGGTGTTGAATATTGCCATAGAAACATGGTGGTGCATCGTGATCTAAAGCCAGAAAACCTCCTATTGGATTCAAAATGCAATGTTAAGATAGCAGATTTTGGTTTAAGTAATGTTATGCGGGATGGTCATTTTCTCAAGACAAGCTGTGGTAGCCCGAATTATGCTGCTCCTGAGGTAAGTTTCTATCATGAGGTGCAGATAAAATAGAAGCCATTAGATCAGTATGGTAGCATCTTGAACCACCTTTATTATCAGGTACTATAATATCCTTTTATTTTCTGTAGGTGATATCTGGTAAACTATATGCTGGTCCTGAAGTTGATGTGTGGAGCTGTGGAGTTATTCTTTATGCGCTTCTATGTGGTACCCTGCCATTTGATGACGAGAACATACCAAACCTTTTTAAGAAAATAAAGGTTAGCAAGTGTCTGCAGTGTTCTACATAAAAACATACATGTTTCTTGTTCCTGCTGATTTAAAGTTTATTTATATGTCCCCCTTTTCTCTTGCATCTTAGGGTGGAATATATACCCTTCCCAGCCATTTGTCAGGTGCAGCAAGAGATTTGATTCCAAGAATGCTGGTTGTTGATCCTATGAAGCGGATTACCATTCGTGAGATTCGTGAACATGATTGGTTCAAAATTCATCTCCCGCGCTATTTGACCGTGCCTCCTCCAGATAGTGCACAACAAGTTAAAAAGGTATGGTTTGCTCTGCATCACTTTGCATTGATGTAGTTTGCTCTGCATTAATTTGCACTGATATACTATGAACTCATATAGTATAAGCTACTAAATGTGTTTATTTGGGTGCTAGATACTTCTCCCTCTGTTATCAGAACGCTAAACCCTAATGCACTGCCATAAGCAAATGGGCGCATATGGCAATGTCATTGAATTGGGGTCATTATATTGGGGTCATTAAATAGTATCTATCATCATTTAGGTTCTAGTACCTTTGTATGATGAGTACATTTTCAGCAAGCAATAATGTTGAACCAGAAATATCCCACTGTGTCTACGTTGTACATGTCTATCAAAAAAGATCCTCGCTTCGTCTGAAAACATCCAGTGCTCCCCTGTGTCCTTTTGCCACTATTTAGCTGCTGCTGCCTCAGTATCTTCTGTCAGCTCGAAGTATTTCGTCCTCACTATGTTTTCTATAATATTCTTTTACCTTAAAATGTATATACTATTCAAATATGGTCATACCAACTTTTACAGAAAACTGTCTTGTGTGATTTTGTTGATGCTTATTTGAGAACGTGATCAGCTTTTGCAGTCTTGAGCTTGCATAGTGAGAGCATGTTTTTTTTTTCCTTCTGGTCACATAGTTTACTTAAGTTACTGATTGAATTTCTCCTAATTTTGTAGATTGATGAGGAAACTCTCCATGAGGTTATAGGTATGGGGTATGACAAGAATCTGTTGGTGGAGTCAATCCAAAATAGACTGCAAAATGAGGTATTTTTCGTTTTGCACTTTGTTGTCTTTATACATTTTTTTTGCTGTAATGATCATGACTGGGTTGCTCGTTATATGGACAGGCAACTGTTGCATATTATTTATTGTTGGACAATCGGCTCCGTACAACCAGTGGCTATCTCGGAGCTGAATGCCAAGAAGTTATGGTGAGCAACTGAATGATGTTATTTTTGTATTCCTCGACACTTCGGCTTCCTTTGTTTTGTTGAGGAATGCATGTTCCAGTTCACGCATTATTTGTTGTCATAATTTGGATCAATATTAATTTTCTGTTTTGATTTCTTGGCACATAGGACTCCTCATTCTCAAACATAGCATCATATGAAACACCAAGTTCAGCACGTGGGAATCGGCAGCAAATATTTATGGACTCTCCAGTTGGCTTGAGACAGCATTTTCCAGCTGAAAGGAAATGGGCTCTTGGGCTTCAGGTAATCTAATTTCATGTTTCCTCCATCATTTTGTTGTCCTCTTGCTTCTGTCAAACCCCTCCATTAAACATATCTTTATTCTGTGTCAGTCGCGAGCACATCCCAGAGAAATAATGACTGAAGTGCTGAAAGCTCTGCAAGAATTGAATGTTTACTGGAAAAAGATTGGTCACTATAATATGAAGTGCAGATGGAATCCTGGCTTTCCTGGTCAAATTCATAACAATCATAACTTCAGCGCAGAGTCCATTGGAACTGACGGCTTGAGTGAGAGGTTAAATTTGATCAAGTTTGAAATTCAGGTATTTTCATCTTTTCTATGCTGCTTCCAGTATAAAAGATATTTATGTATCATAGAAGTATGGTCTTAATACCATCAGGTCAAACGCTGAAATCTTTTTAGATCTTATAATATTAGGATGCAGATCTGATTCTCCACTTGTGATCCCCGCATTTGTACATCCTTGTATGTACAGAATTTCAGTTGTTAACATGTGGAGATATTCCTTTATTGTGGGGCAGATTTACAAACCTTGTGCAGCAGTGGAAAATTGAACTTGTATTCATATCCCATCTGATTGAATTTACGATTAATGCACAATACACTTGTTTCCATATGTTTACTACTTCTGTAGACTGTTGTGCACTCTGGCAATGCCGATACACCTACATTTGATGCAGCTTGGCACAATCACGAATCCTATATGATGGGGACCACATTTTATCTTTATTCGTATTGTGTGTGCTTTCTTTTTCTTCTTTCTGATGTGTTGCCTTTTGGTGCAGCTTTACAAAACAAGAGACGAGAAATACCTCCTTGACTTGCAAAGAGTCAGTGGACCACAACTCCTCTTTCTGGACTTGTGTGCGGCCTTTCTAGCTCAGCTCAGAGTTCTTTGATTCCCGGTGTTTGCCTTCCATCAATTGCATTCCTTACGTTTCACTAGAGGAATGTCGAATCTCTTACAAAGCTGTAAATAGTAATCTCTCCAGTAGATTGAATTTCTGGAGTATGTAGATTGTAGACATGCGAAGCTGTTGTGCGTGGCTATCCTCTGAACTAGACTTTGTGGGGCAAGATGCCTCCTGGTTCTTTACGGCTGGCCCGGCTGCCAGTGAAGGCACTAGGATATACAGTGAACTAGTGATAAGTGCTTTTGCTGGCAAAATGTCTATCTACATGAATAATCTCAGCTATTACAATGGCTAATTGAAAGCTGAGCTGCTTACAGGCCATATGAGATGCTTTTGAAGACATTGTTTACCGATGTTTGGTGTGTCTTTAAAAAAAAATTACACGCCTGATCCCTTTAACATTAATTGATTGGAGAAGTTATTTGGCACGCAAAACAGTTACCAGTAGGGCTAGTTATACACTTGCACTATGAGTTTATGACCTCGATACATTGAACATTTGTGCCAGCATGAGTTTACCATACGTGGCCAAACATTGCAAACGCCGTTTGTTTTTCAATTAGTTGATACAGGGCTAGTTCAATTGTTTGGACTCGGTGATTATCCTTGGGGGCATGAAATCTTACTGGTAGGGTTGCATGGATTGAGATTCAGTGACATTCTTGATGATATTGAGTCATTGACGTGTGGGTCTCATTGTGTGGGTCCTGCACTGTTAGTGACTCAATGTCACCGTGAATGTCGCGGGGGGAATGTCACCGAATCCGCGTCCGGGTTGCACCACTGGCGTGCCGCCACAAGTAATGCTACAATGTTTATTTACATGGTGAGAAAAGGCATATTAGATCAACGTGGCATATTTTAGTTGGTCATATTCAGACTGCGCGTGTGATTTGTTCTAAACATATAGCAAACATAGATCTATTAACTCCATAAACGCACACATGCTCGTGCTCTGAACATCAGGAAGTTGCCATCTGCCCCTCCATATCAATTAGCACCTCGCTTATCACCAAAAAAACGATGAGGTAAAAATATGTGCACCAAGCTAAATCGATGATTTCGCTTACCATTAAAAGAATAATAGATTGCGATAAAAAAGAATAATTAATAAGTTCAAAGTATGTGCACTAAGCTAAATCTCAAACCTAGGTGGATTATGCAGCATGAATTGAAGATTGACCTGAATTTACTCGACACCATTCATCACGCCGAAGAGATCTTAGAGGTGTCTTCCTCGGTGAGCTAATATTGGGGTACTACTATGAAAAGTGGTGGGATTAGAGGAAATGTCACTAGCAGCAAGATAGATGCCTGTCAAAGTTAGCAAGTGCAAGAAGGGTGGTGGGGCCACGATGACACCGCCGGCTAAAAAAAGGTGAAAGAGGGTGATTGGACGAGGTATCTTAGAGCATCTCTAGTGGAGTGACTAAAATTTATTTTAGTCACCAACTTTCCAAGTTTAGTCATCCAAAATGTAGTCTCTACTCCAGCAGCACCGACTAAATAGACTAAAAAAGGATGGGTTCTACTTTTGGTAGCCTAAGTAGAGGGTGACCAAATTGAGGGGGTGAGAAAGGAAATTTAGTCACCCCCTCATTGTAGTCACCCAAATAAGAGCCCTGCTAGAGATGGAAATTTGAGCAAAATGACTAAAATGTGAGTTTAGTCACCCAAATAGAGATTCTGCTGGAGTTGCTCTTAGATTCCCTATCCATACAATAGGCTACTTCTACTTTTTAGCCATTGGACCTGAAACCATTATCGGGTCATAAAATTTCCGAGCACCATAAAATTTCTCTCTTTTTATAGAGGAAACATCGTTGAATTATAGTTTTTGTAGTGCAAAAGCTCCTCCATCTGATGAAGACCAGACCCAGCTGCCGCAGCAACACGGAGCCCAGGTTTTCTCCGTTCCTCTCGATCCCGGCCCCAGCCGCGCCATCCAAGTCAACCGAGCGAGCCACCCACACCAGCCGCATCCACTACACGGCCACACGCTACCGCTGGCCGCCTACTCCACCACCTGCCGGCTGCCGATCTTCCCCACCTGCCCTGACCACCCCCGTATCCATCCTCATTTCCGACATTAATGGACGCTTCCACCGCCCGCGCTTTATTTCCTCCCCGCACGCGCACTAAGCGCGCCGATTAGCATGCGCGGGTGTTCCATTCGCTAATCTCTCGCGTACCAGCGACGTCCCGGCGGTGGCACATGTCGTTGCGACGTCTCTGCTTCGTGCTGCCGATGGACGTGGGCGAGGCCGTCCTGGCGCCGGCGGCGGCGGCGGAGGAGGAGGAGGAGGCGCGCTGCTGGGTGACGACGGCCCGCCAGACGGTTCGGTCGTGCGTCCGCGGCACGGTCGGCCGCGTGCTGTCGTGCCTCCGCTGCCAGTCCTGTGCCGGTGCTGGCCGCCGCCGCGACTCGTCGGGGATGGCGTTCGAGGATATCGCCGGCGTGGACGAGGGCGGAGGGAGGAAGCTTGCGGGGTCCGGCAGCAGCCCCAGGATCTTCAGCTACTCGGAGCTGTACATAGGGACCAACGGGTTCAGCGATAAGGAGGTCCTTGGGAGCGGAGGGTTCGGGCGGGTGTACCGCGCCGTGCTACCCAGCGATGGCACGACGGTGGCCGTCAAGTGCATCGCCAGCCACGGCGACCGGTTCGAGAAGTCCTTCCTGGCGGAGCTTGCGGCGGTGGCGAGGCTGCGGCACCGCAACCTCGTGCGGCTCCGCGGATGGTGCGTGCACGGGGGTGAGGAGCTGCTGCTGGTGTACGAATACATGCCCAACCGCAGCCTCGACCGCCTACTCTTCCCGCCGGCCTCCGCCAAGCAGGTTCCCGTCGTGCTGAGCTGGGACCGGCGGCGGCGCGTCGTCGCTGGGCTGGCTGCTGCGCTTTTCTACCTGCACGAGCAGCTGGACAAGCAGATCATCCACCGGGACGTCAAGACCAGCAACGTCATGCTCGACGCCGAGTACAACGCCCGGCTTGGGGACTTCGGCCTCGCCCGGTGGCTCGAGCACGACGCGGCGCCGCCGAACCTGGTGGTGTCACCGCCGTCCCTGCGGTTGTCGTCCTCTGCATCGGCCAACTATCAGTTCCGGCTGATGGACACAAGCCGGATCGGCGGAACTATCGGGTACCTGCCGCCGGAGAGCTTCCAGCGCCGGGCCATGGGCACCGCAAAATCCGACGTCTTCAGCTTTGGGATTGTGCTCCTGGAGGTGGCCACAGGGCGGCGTGCGGTCGACCTGGCATACCCCGACGACGAGATCTTTATGCTCGACTGGGTGCGCCGGCTGTCGGACGAGGGGAAGCTACTCAACGCTGCAGATGGTAAACTGCCGGACGGCGCCTACGCGCTGTTCGACATCGGGCGCCTCATCCATCTCGGCCTCCTCTGCTCGCTGCATGACCCCAAGGCTCGTCCAACCATGAAATGGGTGGTGGAGAACCTGTCCGACGGCTGCTCCGGCGACCTCCCGCATCTCCCGTCGTTTGTGGCTCACCCCAAGTACATCTCTCTCACTTCGTCCTCTGACTCCGGCACGACAACCATCGCCACCGACAGCACGGCAACAACACAATCCAAGCCCGTCTACGCCACCGCTGCTGCAGACACCATTTACCACACTGCTGAAGATGGAAGATCCAGCTCCAGGTCCGCTGATTCAGGTGGCAGCAGCCGGCGGTCGCCGCGGCCGGTGGCGATTCCGAACGTTGACATGCCGCGCGACATATCCTACGAGGAGATCGTGGCGATCACCAACGGCTTCTCCGAGTCCCAGGTGGTTGCCGAGCTAGACTTCGGAACAGGGTACGAGGGCTTCTTGGACAACGGCCACGGCCGCGTCCACGTTCTCGTGAAGCGCCTCGGCATGAAGACATGCCCGGCGCTGCGAGTCCGGTTCGCCAGGGAGCTCTGCAACCTAGCGAAGCTCCGTCACAGGAACCTTGTCCAGCTGCGCGGGTGGTGCACGGATCACGGGGAGATGCTCGTCGTCTACGACTACTCCCCGGGGAGCCTCCTGAGTCACTACCTAATCCGGCGCGACGACGCTGTCCTCCCGTGGCGCCACCGGTACAGCATCGTCAAGGCGCTCGCGTCGGCCATCCTTTACCTGCACGAGGAGTGGGACGAACAGGTCATCCACCGCAACATCACGTCCTCGGCGGTGTTCCTGGACCCGGACCTGAACCCGCGCCTCGGGAGCTTCGCGCTGGCCGAGTTCCTTTCAAGAAACGAGCACCACGGCGGCGGGCACCACGTCGTGGTATCTACCAGCTCGGCGCGGGGCATCTTCGGATACATGTCACCGGAGTACATGGAGACCGGTGAGGCGACCACCATGGCCGACGTCTACAGCTTCGGCGTGCTAGTACTGGAGGTGGTTACTGGTACGCCGGCGGTGGACGGGAGGTTGCCTGAAGTTCTTCTTGTCCGAAAGGTGGTTCAGCTGTTTGAACAGCTGAATCGACCAGTGGAGGCCCTGGCGGACAGGCGACTGGACGGCAAGTTTGACCGTAGGGAGCTTGTGCGGTTGGCTAAGCTTGGAATCGTGTGCACCCGATCAGACCCAGCAGCGCGGCCGAGCATGAGGAAGATAGTGAGCATTCTGGACGGTAGCGACCAAGTGCTGGACAAGTTTGAGCAGAGGAAAGAGAGCGCAGAGGACTGGCCGAGAAGGAACGCTGCTAATCTTGCCTTAGTAAGGAGATTCCAGGCTCTTGGCATACACTGAGGAATGCTTTGAAACACGGACTAGTTATTCATCTTTGGTTGTTCTGGAGACTTGTAACTTCTTCTTTTATGAGTTTAACATCTGATGTATATACTGTTTGTATTTGTGTTTCATGTATTTAGTACTGAATGAACACGACAATATTTCATCAGCAATTCAGTATCTTGAAGGATGAAGCTGATGAATAGACCACCATACTTGTATTTAGTACTGAATGAACACGACAATGTTTTCTTCCTCCTAGACAACCGAATCCTCGACCCTATTATACATAAATTAATCTTCACCAAACATCCAGAAAATTAAGCGGGAAAGTTTAGAGAATTCAAAAGTCAGTTACAATATTTTATCTCACAGACATTTCCAGCGAATAATATAGTAATTCTATAGCTGAGTTCCACTCATCACGCCACTCATCAGATCAGGCAACCACCTAACCAACAATAGCGTCTAGTCTTGTCATGTGAAAGCCACTGTCCTTTTGCAATATCGTCGCGTCATTATCGTTGATCTGAATATCTGATGAACACAGAGAAGATAATAGGTGGCCCAGAAGATATTCCTGGTTCATTGCACCGCTGAAGCTTGGAGGTACTGATGGAGTTGTGGAGTACTCTACCTTGTTTTGATTCTTGCTCCAGATTACAAAACACTTATATCATCAGCGGGTCCGGTTGAAACTTTCATTTCATTCACCGCAAGAATTTCTTTCCATTTTCTCAGACTCCAAGGGGAGCTACGTACCTGGATGACCTCTGTGTAAAAGGTGTTTTTTTTTTTTAAAGATCTCTGTTAAAAGGTGTTATACGTAACAGATCTGATGATCGAGTCCAAGAAAAATAGATATAACTCAAATCTCGCGATACAAGATTAGCCACAGTTCCAAGGACTTGTTTGGGGTTACATAACAGCTCAATCAAAGCAGCATTGCAGTTGCAGTAGCCTGTGCAGTGAATACAGGCTATCTGTTGCGTTGAGTAGATGAACTGCATTTCAAACTACTGGGTCGAAAAAACTGCTTCCAAACTTTCTTATGGGTCCACAGTCCACACCTTGGTGTATAGTAGATCTTTCGTGAAAGATGGGGTTGGCAATTTGGTAGGCTGCACCAAGATTGTCGTTCTCCGTTATTGAGGAGATGGGACGTACTACCTACTCCTCGTCGTCGAGAAGCTATGGTGCCGAGATGAGTTTGGCAGCAGCATACTGGCATTTGCCAGGGGATTAAAGCTAGTCCGGGTTCTAATTTGCCAATCATCTGAATAGCCCATCCGATCGCATCTTAATACACTCTGAGAACTCTGAAGATGGATAATGCGGCCCAGCCCTCTGAAGACAATGTTTGATTCTGTATTTTTTATCCCGTTAGCAGTTTACACAGCATATGTGATAGCTCATGTGTAGCTTGTACATACGTTGGATGCGTGACCATACATAGAGTGTATGCGCATATCAAATACTCAACTTTATATACTAGTACTAAAATATAATAAAAATATATTGAAAAAACGGGCTGCATTTGAAATTTTTCGCATATATCTTTTAAAGTATCTTAGAATTAGTATAGTATAAACGTACTCAAAGTGATAAATAAGTATGCGTATATACATATGGTGTTATACTGATGATGAGAGGTGTTATACTGATGATGAGAGTAGCTACTCTTAATGGTACGTTGGTCTAATTTGAATTTTTTATACTCGTGACTGTAGCTACTCTTACATGTAAAAGAAACTTCAACTAAGGGTAAACTTCAACCAAGGGTACAGAGGAACTTTCCAAAATTTTAATTGTACGTTGGTCTAATTTGAATTTTTTTATAGAGGTACACAGGTCAAAAGACTTTTGGGCGTAATCGGGTAGAGTTCTTCTCCCCCTGAACCAATCGGGCCTCAGTCTCGGCCAAAAATTGGCTGAAATCATAGGGCTTACGATTGCGCCCGTTCAGCAGCATAGTTCGTTTGCCGTTGCAATACCGATACTCACAAGTCACAACAGCTTCGTAAATCGTAAGTAAATCATCCTAATGACAGGTCGTGCATTTTGAGAAGAGAATCGACAGTGTCATTTGCGACGCTGAGGTCGGATTTCGACCAGATTTTACAGTACAATGCACAAGGCAATCCATGAAACAATCACACATCAGCAGTAAACACGTTATCGTAAATCTCAGATCCAGATTCCAGAAGGAAACAACCAGAGCCCGGCGACACCAAAGGTCAGATCGAGATCCCGAAGCCGGAGCTCTGGCGGCGGCGGCATTACTTCCGGGCATTCGCGGCGCCGGAGGGCGGGTCGCAGGAGAAGACCTGGCGCGGGAGGCGCCACGCCTCGGTGGCCCCGAAGCACATGTCGTCGAGCGCCTCGCTGCGGCACCACCGGCACCCGCTGCGCGCCGCGCAATCGCCCCGCGTCGCCAGATCCCGGCACGGCGGCAGCCCGCCGCGGCCCGACCCGCCCTTGCTCTTGCTCGCCCCGGCAGCAGCGGCGGCCGCCCCCGAGAACGCCCCCGCGCTGACCAGGAGGAGCAGCGCGAGCAGGGCCGCGGATCTGGCTCCGGCCATCTTCGGATGCAGCAGCCGTCAGGGCTCAGGGCTCAGGGGGGATTCCAGAATGCGTAGACCGACCGCGACGGGCGGCTGCAGCCCGCTGGTGGCAGGCGGCGGGCTTGACGAAACGCGGCCATGTAGCACACAGCTCGGCCCAATATAAGTTTCTGGCTCACTTCTCTGGTCTGCCAGAGCAATGCGCCGCGACTATATGTCGCGCGTGCGACAAATTCGATGACCATCGCCTGAAGAGGGTCAACTGGATGATTTGGCCCAATATGATAATTTTGGCTCAAGAGGATGGAAAGCTGGTTAGCCCGTGAGTGTAAGCAGATGAGGAGCGGGCTGAAAGCTGCTCTGCAGTGCTGTTGCTGTTGCACGCTAAGCCCTTAGAGACGAGTTTTTTTTTCTTCTACTTTTTCTTCTTATTAATTTTTTTCTGGATAGATGGTATTGTTCTTCATGTTGAATAATTTATTCGTAATTTGAAGTTTTCTATTGATCAAAATTTTCATGATGTTGAATTATTTTTTTGCTTTTGTAGACTAAGTGCTTTTTTTTCCTTCTCTTCTCTTTTATTTTTCTTTTCTTTTTATATTTATTCATTTTCTTATAATTTTCCTTTTGATAGATCTGCAAGCATGCATGCACCAGTACGCTCTTCTCATTTTTCTCTCTCCACATATTCTGATAACACCTATCTTTGCAACATTCTTTTTTTTATGCATGGACGCATGTTTGAAGTTTTTTCTCTCTCTATATACATGCATGGTGCTTTTTGTCTATATGTGCATGCTTGGTGCAGTGCTAGTACGCACCTTTCTTTTCCTTTTTTTTATTCTTTTTCTTCCTACTTTCATTTTTCTTTTTTTATGGAACTCTTCAATGATAATATTTTTCTCTGTTTGAAAACTATATCTTTCTTTTCATTTGATTTCTAATTATTTATTCTTACAATTTTTCTACTTTATATATATAGTAATTGTTTTATATATTTATAATTTGATAATTCATATCTATTCTTTTATACATTCGTGAGTAATATCAATACATTAATACTTGGAGGTACTGATATTCTTTATCTTTATTTTGTTTTGTTTTTAATTCCTATCTATTTGCCTGTATTTAAAAAGGTTTATACCTAATGTACACCAATTTATTTGCATCCCAGACTCATTAGTCGGTGTTCAACTCATGTTCATATTCTATTTGCATAAAAGTTAATTTATTTGCCAGGTTGATACATTGCGAGCATTATTTATTTGCGTGTAACTAATTTGTTCGCAATGTCAAATTATTTGTTTATTTTATAGATTAAATTGTCCGGACATGTTGGCTCATTTGTTCGCATATTTATTTTTATTATTTATTCTATACAAACAAATATTCGCAATGTGTAATGTTTTGTTCGTTGTACATTATTATTTGTTTGGTGTGTTTATGTTTTTGTTCGTAAAAATAATTATTTTTCGTGTTGTTAAAATTTTTGTTCCCAGTATCTGAAATTAATGATTTAGTATTAAAAAATATATTTTTTAAAATATCATGCAAATATAGGAAAGAGTGGTCTTGTTTTGAAGATCTCATTGCAAGAAACTCAATAGTGCAATCAAAATTTAATTTTGATTCTCAGTTTAGAGTCTATAACTTTTTTTAGTCTTGCAATTTATATATATGCATGATGACATCATCAATTCTGTCTTTATCTTGCATGCAAACAGGCAGCCTCTCTCCATCTCTTTCGCACAGTTAAGAAAATATTATGTAAAGATCGCACGAGATTCGTCTAATTAACTCTTCTAACAAAACTAAACACGCTTTAGGTATGTCTGAACAGTAATGTCTTGAGGCGATGGTGTGATATTCTATCGCCTTGAGTGATATCCAGCCGCACTCCCACGGGCCATATGCGCATATCCGTCTCCATACCGGAGATCAACTTTTTATACCGGTGCTTAATGATGTTACCTTACCAGAGTAATCTCTATTTAAGCATTCACATCTAAGAGTATGGCTAATGATTTAGCCAGCTGAAAACTAAATGCTATTGCCATATCATATGACGTATATTATGTAAACCACCTTCGTATGCAAACTATGAAAACTCCAACCTGAATCATCGAATCAACATCCAAGAGGAGAAGCGCAGGGGTGTGGAAGGGGGGATTTGCAAAAATGTGATTACTCAATCCAAGGGCGGGTCTAGATTGTAAAATTATCCCATCCCCATGCTCCTTGGATGTTGATCCGATGGCTCAGATTGAAATTTCTATAGTTTGCATACGAAGATGGTTTAAATAGCATACATTGACTATCATATGAAGTTGGAAATATGGCCGGCTTGGCTGCTAGTTGGCTGTTAGAATGATTGGATTGAAGATGTATAGAATATTCATGTGTCTCAGCCTGGCGTTTCATCAGCAACCGGCTCTATTCTCTCTCTACTATTCTCTCACATCCAACTCAGATTTTTGTTTGATAAAAAAACTCAGATTTTTGTTGACGAGGAATGCTCCCAGCCAGCTGACTAGGCATCATAATACTTGCTCTAAGAATTATTGTACATGCCTTTAAAAGTTCAAACCAGTGCTAACCTTACACGTTTAGCAGGATCGGACCTAGGTGGTTTTTGAGTAGTCCTAGGACTACCCAAATTTTGTGCAATCTTTTGTTTACTAGTTAGATATTAATATCAAATAGCTAGCTCCCGTATTACTATTTTACAGTCCTACTTCAAATCTCTCTGCGAGGCATACCTTAGGTTAAAGTTCTGGATCCGCCACCGGGACACACTTATCGGAACAGTAATAGTCGTGTTGGATCAATGGACTAAACTTTGGGCTAAAGTTTAATCCATTAGATGAAAACAGTCGTGGACTAAAGTTTAGTTACCTAATGCTTACTCACATAAAATTTAGTCCGGACTAAACTTTAGTATTAGGTAACGTGACTTTAGTCTTCATGACTGCAAATCGTTCGGTTAAGCTCAGATGCCGTACATCCAGATCTTGCATGTATGTTCTTCGCCTCATCCAGTGGTTCTATCACCGTACTCGGTTGTTAAGGCCCCGTTTAGACTTCAAATTTTTACACCCAAAAACATCACATCAAATATTTGGATACATGTATGGAGGACTAAATAAAGTCTATTTATAAATTTTTTTACATGGATGAGTTGTAAATCGCGAGACGAATCTAATGAGCCTACTTCATCCATGATTTGCAACAGTGATGCTACAGTAACTGTTTGCTCATTATTGCTTAATTATAGATTAAGTAGGTTCATTAAATTCGTCTCGTGATTTACAACTCATTCATGCAAAAAGTTTTATAAATAGACTTCATTTAGTACTTCTAAATGGTAAGATTCCATTTCCAAAAAAATTTGGGAGAGGAACTAAACACGGCCAATAGTCATAGGAACGGAGTACTATATAACCCCTGAAAAGGAGCCTGAAGAAAGGAATGAATAGGTGACTCACTCAACTAGTCAACTTTACGCAAACTCACACGACGAAATAGACTAGCTGTGGGTCGACGCTCTCGGGAATTCGTCTAGCACGCGTGCTACCAAGACCACTGCAAGTGGCCGCCAAGGAGTCGGCCAGGCGGTGAGCACATGCCATGTAGCTCTGGTAACCGTGGTCGGCTTTGACGCCTCCACTGGGAGCAGGGGAGCCGTTGCCAGCGTCGTTTGGCACGAGCCCACGGGCGCAGCTGGGGTCGTAGCGCCAGTCTCCGGTTTTCCAGTCGAAGCTGTACAGCGGCAGGAACCGGTGGCCGAAGCTGGCCACGAAGTCGACGGCGTCCAGCACGAACTCGGCCTCCTCCATCGACGTGTAGTAGGCGAGGCTGACCCGCGTCCACCCGGGCCGCACCCCGTGGTAGCCCTGCATCCGGTATCGAACTCATCGTCAAGCTCCAGCCGATTTGTGAAAATAATGCGCATGAAGTGCGTGATCGCCGGAGACATCGCTCGGCGTTGAACCGCTTATTACCTGCTCGACGGCGGATCTGATGGCTTTCGCGCGCGCCGGGCTGATGCCGAGGAGCCGGTGGCCGTAGGGCCCCGCGCAGGCGCACCCCGCCCGCGCCTGCACGCCGAACAGGTCGTTCAGCAGCTTCGTCACGAACCGGCAGTGCAGCTGCAGCCTCGTCGCCGGCGCCTGTTCCGTGCCCCCGCCCTCGAGCTCGGCCTCGCCGTACCCGTACGGGGAGTACACGACGAAGGAGAGCACCGGGAGCCGGGGCGCGCTCGCGGGGTCGGCGCCGAGCAGCAGGCGCAGGTTGGGGTTGGCGGCCGCGCGGACGCGGCGGAGTGCCAGCGCCAGCATGCGGGCCTCGTGCGCCTCGATGCACGCCTCCCCAACCCACTCCTTCACCCGGAACGCCAGCGCGGCGCGGATCTTCTGGATGATGGCCGGCGTGCCCGCGTCCTCGCGCTCCTCGGCGTCGCCGCTGTACACGGCGTCGCCGTAGGCGCTGACGTAGAGCACGGTGCCGCCGCCGCTGGTGGACGGCGCGGTGCGGCGGAGGCGGTACAGCCGCGACGCCATGGCCAGCACGCCCGGGCTGCCGGGCCCGCCGAGGAACTTGTGCGGGCTCAGGAACACGGCGTCGTAGCCGTCGTCGTCCCCGGACCGCATGTCGACGCGCACGTAGGGCGCGCTGCACGCGAAGTCGAAGCAGGCGTAGGCGCCGTGCCGGCGCAGGAGGCGCGCCACGGCGCGGGTGTCGGTGCGCAGGCCGTTGACGTTGCTGCACGCCGAGAAGGCGCCCAGCATGGGCCGCCCCGACGGCGCGCGCGCCGCCAGCGCCGCCTCCAGCGCGCCCAGGTCCAGGAGGCCGTCGTCCGGGCGGAGGCCGATCTCCACCACCTCCGCGAGGCTCTCCCGCCAGGTGAGCAGGTTGGAGTGGTGCTCGTAGGGCCCCAGGAAGACCACCCACCGGTCGGACGGCGGCAGCGCGGCCAGCGCCGCGGCGCGCAGCGTGGGCGGCACGGCCATCCCCGTCACCTCCTGCAGGCGCTTGATGGCGGCGGTGCAGCCCGTGCCGCAGAAGAGCAGCATGTCCCGCGCCCCGGCGCCCAGGCTGCGCTTCACGTACCGCGCCGCGTCGCCGGCGAGCTTGCTCGTGTGCAGGCCCACGTAGCTGTCGGTCGTGTGCGTGTTCCCTGCGCTCCACCATCCGCATACGTGTAAGCACCCGAAATGTAGTAGTAATTTGTCGAAGAAAAATAGGAAGAAAATTGTTCACGGTACTGCGTGTACGAACCGTAGTAGGGGAGAACGTTCCGGAGCACGAACTCCTCGGAGAAGCGGAGGCAGCGGCCGGACGCGGTGTGGTCGGCGTACGTGATGCGGCGAGTCCCGAACGGCGACGCGAACTCCGCTTCGGCCCCGATGATCTGCGACCTCAGCCACTCGAGCTTCTGGGCCGACGCGTCGTCCGCGCCGGGCTCGTTCTTGACGACGCCGTCGCCGCCACCGAGCACGAGATCGTCGAACAGGGTGCCATCGGCGCGTTCTTCTGCTGCTGCTGCTGCTGCTGCTGCAGGACTAGGAAGCGCAGCGCAACCACACACGGTGGTGCCAGCAGAAACGGGCTGCGCCTGCGCGCGCTGCACGAGAAGCGGCATGGCAACTTGGGCAATTCGAGCTGAAAGTTGCCAGTGATCCGATCGAATGGGAGGACGAGAGATGATCTGACGATCGTTGGGGCAAGCATATATAGGGAGCTACGGCTAGCTGCTCCTCCTGCAGAGCCAGCCCAGCCCAACAACAATTTCCTGTGTCCTGTGATCTGTCTGTTTGGGGAAGGAAGGAGCTGCCTGGCGTGCCGTGGGTGGCGGGTCAGGTCACATACCAAGGGCCAAGGGGCAGGCCGGCAATACCGCAGACCGCCAGATGCAGAGGCCAAGGGTTGCCGGCGAACGAAACTAGGCGAAGCACGCCCATGGGCCAGCGGGCGAAACGGTGGGGACGAATGGGTTCGGCGGCCTCGGTGCCGGGATGCCCCCTGGATTGGGTTGGAGCTCCGCGACGCGGCGGCGGAATGGCCGCGCCGTGTAACTCAACCAATCAGAGCGAAGGGAACGTGTCATCCCGGCATCCGGCGCCGGCGCCGGCGGTTTTGTATTTGCAGTGGGAACCGGCTCATTGTAACATTCTCTCTGCTGCGCCGAACAGATACGCAAGGGTCGGCCCATCAGAGAGCTGAACTCAGCGTCTCAGCCTGCCCAAAGGTAACACGGAGTTGAAGGCCCGTCATGCATCGTGAACTCGGCCTGCCCAAAGAACACATCCGGACCTGTAGTCTGAGCAAAAATTGGTCCATTTTTTACCCATCAACTCTTCCATTTGTCTAATTTTAATCCCAAAATTAAGTACCATTCTATCTACAGCGCAACCAAAATCGCAAGAACACCACTGAATTAAGCATCATGATGAAGTGAGTAAACCAAAAATAAACAATAGCATGCCGTAGTATATACAACAATTTCCTTCGAAGTACAAACAGATGTATCAACCAATACCTCAACTACCAACCGTTCAATTATGCCCTTCAAGCGCATTTTGATAGTTTTCGGGTGACATGGCAATGTTTTTCCCTCTAAATTAACCAATGTCATGGCCAATGCAGCAAGAGAAAGAAGAATGCCAATCTGGAGGGAAACCCACTTTCACGTCGCCTGAAAAAACACTAAAATGGGATAAGAGTGTCAAATTTAAAGGGTATTGATAGTTGCGAGAGTAAGACAATTTAGAGTTGGAAGTTTAAAATTAGACAAAATTTAGGTGTCAAAATTAAAGGGTATTGATAGTTAGGTTGCCAGAGTAGGTACATTTTGGACCCCGAAAAATGGTAACTTATTCAGATAATATAGGTGATCCAGGGTAGCCTTTTACTCTATTGTCCTTGGACCATAAGGTAGAATATATAATCTGGGGAGGAAACAAACGGGGTCTTAGACGAAAATGACTCAAAAGTTGTGCATATCAACGCAGCCCGTGGCACTGCAACATCTGTGTCTCTAGTCTAATAGTATTTTTTTTCGCAAGAAGGTCTAGTCTAATACTCCCCCCTCTCAAAAAATAAGTCATTCTAGGACTCAAATTTTATTCCTAAAAACATGTCATCTTATCCTATTTAGTCTGTGCATGTGCATGTAAAAATCAATTAATGCCAAATATGGCTAATAACTAGGGGCAAGTGAGGTCATTTTACCATTTTTTAATATGTTCTAAAATTTCTAAAATGATTTGTTTTTTTGGGACGGGGAGTAGTTAAATTGACCTTTTGGATCTTTTGGTACTGGCACATGGCTGCCTACAAACACAACTAGAGAAATGAAGCATGCTTCCATTTCGTCCTACAAGATAGTTTCTGGTCATGGTTCATTTTCACCCACATCACTCTCTCCACCAGAATCCAGAGTCTCTCAAACTCTCTTTGCCATGTCCCTCGCCAATATTCTCAAAGCTTCTCTCCACGCATTGGGCACGATCGATTCCTGGCAAAAGAACTGCATGCTGATGAAGCTACGTTGCAACTTGCAAAAGGCAGAATACTACTGCGCTGAGCTATCGGTTGACAGATTTTCTTCTCGCCGTGCCTGTACCGGAAAGCCCGAAAGCATCGACTGCGGGGGGGGGGGGGGGGGGGGGGGGGGGGGGGGGGGCATTTGCATTGTTTAATAGTTGCATATGTGATACATCTTCATCATGGCCCGTTCCTGGAAATGCAGGAGGAGAACATTATGTGCTACCAAGAAATATTTCGCGGGAGATTATGCTCAAACAGGAGTAGCGAGTATGTAGAATTTCGCGGGAAGGAAGTGTTGCCATAATCCGGATACGTCTAAGGCAAGTCTTAGTGTGAGTTTTATGGACACAGCTATCTAGACTGGGAACTAGGTACCTGTGCCAGATGAGTTTTATGGTGATAAAATTCTCCTCGCATCTCATAAAACTTCATCCTTCTCTCTCCTTGCCATGTCAGCAAAATTAATAATATTTAATGCTATGAAACTCTCACTGAGAGCAAGACTAGTGAATGCGCCGGCAGCCGGCGAAAAGGATGACAACGTGGCATTTATTAAATGCTGCTCTAGCAGCCTCAGTCAGCAGTGCACCGTCTGGAGCCAATGGGTGGCCAGCCTCGCAGCAGCGCAATGAATGAGACGGCCCCGCGCGCATCCGTCCGCTTCCGTCGACGACTCGTGAAACGCTCGCTTTCTTCTCTCTTCTGGTTTCTCTTTCTCCCGTATTAGATCTCGCCGGCTTCCTGTTGCCTATAATACTTGCTCTGAGACTAGCCTAATGGGCGGAGAGAAGAACCTTCGCAGGCGTACGCGTGTGGGCCCGTCGGAAAATCTGAATACTGTGTGGCCACGGTCAATTATATTCTGACGACTCGTGAAACGCTCGCTTTCTTCTCTCTTCTGGTTTCTCTCTCCCGTATTAGATCTCGCCAGCTTCCTATTGCCTATAATACTTGCTCTGAGACTAGCCTAATGGGCGGAGAGAAGAACCTTCGCAGGCGTACGCGTGTGGGCCCGTCGGAAAATCTGAATACCGTGTGGCCACGGTCAATTATATTCTTTTTCAGTTTCCACGTGAAAATGGGTTCACGAAAAAAGCATTCTGTCCACATTCGAGCTGTTCACAAGTTCAGAAAACTCGCAGCTCAGTTTATGTTTATCCGGAACGAAAGGGATCGCCAAAAGCGAGAGCGCCTCTGAGTGTCAGCAGTCTACTGTGCGCTTATCTGCTCATCATCATCGATCAGTTGGCTAAGTTGTCATCAAGCGCCGGGTGCCGTGCATCTGAATATCCTTGCCGTCTGAAATTCTGAATCCAGCCTTGTCATCGCCATCGCGCGCTAATTCTGGAGTCTGGAACAGGACCGATGGTTTTTCTTTGGTGTTTCTCCACTCTCCATCATGGTGAAAACTGAAAAGGCAGGGCGAACGGTTTTCTTTGTGCTGGATTTTACGGTGCCTGGCTCGGCTGATTGCAGGCTACTCACAACGACCTCCATGGCCAAGCGTCGTTTTCGTCTCGTATTTTCTATTGGTATTTTTTTTTTCAGGTATGAATCTCGAGCTGCCGCGCAAGGACAGGCCACTGCAGGCGCAGCACGATAACATAAAAAAACAACAGCGGCGCGCTAGATTAATCAACGATCACATATATTCGTTAATTTTCTCTGTTCTTTTTCTTTCAGATTTGCCTGACACGGAAGCGTGGGTACAGCGTTTCCTAACGAGACAGCCAGTGGCCGTTCCAACACCTAATCCCCCCGTATTATTGTTGTCAGGATCTCGAGCGATCTTTTTGTTAGTTTATATGAACACTGCAGCTGATCCGAGCATTCCACGCGCTCTGCGCCGATCGACTAGCAGCTCCTCATTACATAGAGTACATCTGCTGCCGAGTAAGCATCACGCTCTTCAATTGTCGCCGGTAGTCACGCATACTTTTCTCAACACGCGGCTTTCATCATTTCTCCTCATGAATTGACTACCTTGGTGCTTAGCGGCCTGTGTTGCATTGCAGCGAGAGGAAGCTAACGAATTTTTAAACTTGGTTGCGTCCCGGTCGGCCTTCAATTCCCGTCGTCCACTGGCAATATATTTTCATTTATCGCCGTTGTGTACTCCGTATGCGTTAGGAGCCGGCCGGTTCAGCAAGCTCTACAACAATCCAATGGCCACCAAACTCGTCAACGTCCATCATAGATGAGCTCATTCCCCAGTCGGCCTATTTTTTTTTTTAAATTCCCAGGAGTGACCCTTTGACAACAGCCGCACTGGTTTTTCTTTGGAAAGCAGCCGCATCGTTTTCTAGAAGAGCAGCATCAAGGATTGTTTTGCTTCGAGCGCACGGCTGCCGCCGCCACTGAGCTGAATTTCCACGCCATTGCAAGAGCAAGGCCCTCTTTACTCCCCACCCAAACCTCGTAAACACAGAAAAACATCACATCGAATGTTTCGACACATGTATGGAGTACTAAATAAAGTTTATTTATAAAATTTTTTACATAGATGGACTGTAAATCGCGAGACGAATCTAGTGAGCCTACTTAACCCATGATTTGTAATAGTGATGCTACAGTAACCATCCGCTAATTATTAATTAATCATGGATTAATTAGCATCATTAGATTCGTCTCGCGATTTACAACTCATTTGTGCAAACAGTTTTGTAAATATACTTCATTTAGTACTTCAAATTAGCAAAATTCCATCGCAAAGTTTTTTTTGCAAAACATCTCAACACGGCCTAACTACCCAGATACTGCCGCCTCGCACCAAAAGCAAGCTCGGATCGGGCCCCGTGACGGCGCCACCTGCTCTCTCGGGGCGCATCGAACTCCATAGAGATAGAGCCGATTACATACACAACTGTAAAGCTGCTTTCCCCTCTCGTCCCATCATAAGATCACCCTGTTTCGGCTAACGCACGCACTCGACGAGGCGCGCGCTCCGCGACGACGGAGAGCGCGACCGGCATCCGACTTCGCGTGCACAACGTGGGGCGCGGGGCGGCACCGAAACGATTAGGGGGATGCCGAAACTTGGCTTTGGCTACATGTAATCTGGGCAGAAGAGCACGGGGACGCGCGTGCGCCCGAGAGGAAACAAACAAACAAGGAGCCCCCAGTCACCCAGACCGGTCGACCTCGACCGGATAAGCACGGCTCCCGTTTCCGTTCACCCGGGGGAGCAAGAGCAAGCACCGGCAGACACGAGCGGACCCGCGGTTGTGGCACGGCGGCACGGGCACGCGTTCTTATCCACTCGGGCGCGGGGAGCCGAAGCGGCGCGCCACGCGGCCGAAGCGCACCGCCTTGCCACCGTCGGATCCACGGCGACCCGGTCAAGCCCTTCTTTATCCTCCACCCCCTCCCCCACCTCACCCCCCG
Organism: Panicum virgatum; assembly: GCF_016808335.1. Taxonomy (NCBI): domain Eukaryota; kingdom Viridiplantae; phylum Streptophyta; class Magnoliopsida; order Poales; family Poaceae; genus Panicum; species Panicum virgatum. Next base: position 55,285,583 of record NC_053149.1, read on the forward strand.
GCGCGACCATCCCCGGCCACTACCCGCTTCCTCCTTTCTCCTCTTCCCCCGCCTTTCCCCATTCCGCCGCCGATTCCCTCCTCTCGCCGGCCTTGATTCGCTTCGAATCCCCGATTGGCCGCCGAGCCCTAGCGAGGAGGGGCAACGTTAATCGGGAGCGAGCGAGCGAGCGGCCCCGCGGTGGTGACTGGTGCCGCGCATGGAGATCTCGTTCGAGGCGTGGGAGGGCGTGCAGCGGCACGGCCAGGACCTCGCGGACCGCCTCGCGCAGGGCTTCACGGGCCTGCTGCAGGCGCCGCCGCAGTTCCCGTGGCCGCCCGCCGCCTCGCCGCACAAGCGGATGCCCTTCGACATCGACCTCCCCGTCGTCCCCTTCGGCGCCGCCCGCGGGAAGGACTTCCCCTTCCCCGCCGCCGCCGTCTCCTCCGTCATCGACATCGGCGGGAGGCTCGGCCAGGCCGGCGCCGAGCTCGGGGCGTCCGTCGGCGGCGCCGTGCAGCACGCCGTCAGGCACCTGCCCGTCCCGTTCCGGAACGGCCAGATCCGGCGCCGCAAGCAGCAGCAGCCGCCGCCGCTGCAGGCGCCCCTTCCCCCTGCGGCCTCGGTGGGCGAGGGGGCCGTAGGGCTCTCCGTCGAGAGGGCTGCGGTGGATAGGTGCCCGCTCGAGGCGGCTGCGGCGGCAGCCGCCGCGGCGACCGGGAGCGCGGCCGCGTCGAGCGTCAGTGGTCATGTTGGCGGAGACGACTTGGATGAGGAAGACGAGGGTTTCGGCTGCGAGATTGGGACTTTTGGAAACTTCAACAAGGCCAAGGTACGATCCAACTCGTGCTTGGATTATGGATTCTAGCATGTCAGGTGGTGTTTGCATCTCGAATTAGGCGCACAATCGTGGTTCAGCGCTCATGTCTTTAAAGTACCACAATTTTAGGCATTCATTCTAGCAACTGGTCTGCATATCTCTTGTCCTGGCCACGGCACCTGGAGGAATCTGGAAGCGGGTTATCATCTGAGTTACTGCTATCATCTTCCTCACAGTAAATCCGATATCATTGGTCCTTGCAGGGATCTCATATTTAAAATCATAGAATGAAGCTATCGTAACTATTGAATCTGCCATTGAACTATCCTTCTCCTGTCAATTTTTTTTAAAAGATTGTCGTGTACAACCTTTAAGTCAACTCACGCACAACCCAGATATCTGAGGCTCATTGACCATAGATATCCGAGGCTCATTGCCCTTGTATGGTCGTTCCCTCATAAATCGAAGGGCTTAAATGCGTGGATGTACATCAAAGGTTGTACATGAAGTAATTAAGCTAAAACTAATCTTCAATTTAGAATCAATCAAATTTCCGTACCAGAATTTTGGATTTGTTTTACACCTGCTGATTTCCAGTCATGTTACATTGAACCTGATGCTGCAAATCTTGATAATAATTATATAGGGTACTGTAAATATGTCGGCAACATACACCACCAGGAGTAATGACATCGAGAGTTCTGTTGTTGCACGTGGAGACCTATGGAGGCTAGAGGCCTCACGTGGTGGTTCAACTTCTGGAAATGATACCTCGCCCCTCTACCTTATTCAGTTGGGACCTCTACTATTCGTTCGAGATTCTACACTGCTCTTGCCTGTTCATCTATCAAAGCAACACCTGCTTTGGTATGGCTATGATCGCAAGGTACTGATCCTTTGTATTGCCTTATCCCAAAGTGTTCATTCTTGACAAGCCTCCTCTTATAATTAATAGTTTATCAATTATTTTGAATTACACTGTATGATACAAATTTTATTTGGATCTTTCTTTTGTTATTTCATCGTTAAATATTGTCTGCCCCTTTGTATATGCAAGGTTATGTTCCTTATAATTTATTAGAGATCAAATTTTAGACCAGCTCTACCTTGATTTGCAAATTTAAGTTAAGATTTGCTAGTCTATTGCGATGCATTTGATGTATATGCTACTGGTAGGTTTGCAATGTATGAGCTTGTGTGGATTGTTGATCATTTTTTAAGAGAGAACTGTAGATCAATTTTTGTTACTGCATGTGCATGACAGGATACATTTCAGATGCTATATTTTGGGTGGCTGTTTTTAAAATGTTTAAAGTTGCATTATTTTGAAAGTAAGCATGATGTTCATGTTTCAAAGCTAATCAACAACTGTGGCGTTTAAATTATACGAATAGCAACTTATGATTAACTTATCTGATGTATAAATGTGCATTTGTATGTTTACTGATATTTTATACTTTTACATTACTAAACTTGGTATTCCATTACAGAATGGAGTTCATTCGCTCTGTCCAGCTATATGGTCGAAACATAGAAGATGGTTGATGATGTCAATGATGTGTCTCAATCCAGTAGCTTGTGTAAGTCTCATCCTCTTTTACTTTATGAATGTATTTTAGTTTTATTCTCATAGGTTAACTGAAGAAAACAGTGATTGTTTTTTATATTTATCAAGCATAAAAGTGTTTTAGGTATAATACAGATTACTTGTGGTCGCCAGTGACCGGTGAGTTCTGTTAAGTTAGAGTAAAGCAACCGACTCCGATCTTTTGGGAGATCTTTTCCTTGTATGTTGAAAGGATAAATCTTGCCACAGTTCCTCAATTACAAGTGTTACCATTTTTCCTGGTAGCTTGACAGATAAGCCAGACATCGGAATAGTACTTTAAAATTAATTAGCGTACCATCTTCTTTTCAATTGATAAGGAGTACGATAACCTAACTTGTATTTTGAAAAATTTAAAATGTGTTCTTGTATAATGTTACTGTGATGCTTTTGAATTTGTCAACCGGCATTGTCCTAGTGAGTCCAGTTTAATTCGCTTGATGATCAAGATTCCTTACATTCTATTTGTGCATATGAAGCTGAGTATTAATAATTTCCTTTATTGCAGTCTTTTATGGATCTGCAGTTCCCTAATGGGCAACTGACATATGTTGCTGGTGAGGGAATATCAGCCAGTGGTTTTCTTCCGTTATTTGGTGGGTTGCTTCAAGCTCATGGAAAATATCCTGGAGACACAAGAGTGAGCTTTTCATGCAAGGTTAGTGTTTTATATTTATGTTCCCCATATTAATCAATTGTGGGGTGAAATTTGGTTAACGCACTCTGGAAGGCAGTTTGCTTATGTCAATGTGAGATCATCCTGCAAATTGTGCTGGTACCTAGTGTCGCACGAAACAATGGCAATGTGTATTAGATGCTTGGCAGTAATATACCTTAGCTAGTAACTAATCAATGGTTGATCAGAAATGTTTTATGATGTTTATTGGTCACATCATGCTCACATGTGTTCCAATAGCAGATGATTTCAATCTGACTCTTGTCCTCTCTTTTTTAAAGAATAAACACGGCACAAGGTTCACTCCTATGTTTCAATGGCCCGACAAGTCTGTTTCATTAGGAGTTACTCAACCATTGGCATGGAAAAGGTCCGGTCTCATGGTCAGACCCAGCATACAAGTCAGGTAGTTTTCTAAATACATATGGACAACAACATTTTATGTTCGACAACTGTGTAGCTTTTCATGCCTGGATTCTTTTTAGTAACTTGGCTACAAGTGATTATTTATTTGTTGCCATCCTTGTTCATGTGGTGCTAAAAAGGCTGTGCTTGCTGCATTCGTCCTGTAAATGGCAATAATTGTTAACACTGCTAGATGGAACTGTTAGCCGATGCCGATTTCATTGCACATCAATAGTCTTGTATGCTTCATGTTGGTTTCTTCGAATCCTTGTTTTCTCTGTGTTAACACTCTTGTCCTTGATGTTCTATCGGCAGTTTGTGCCCTACATTTGGAGGAAGTGATCCTGGGGTACGTGCGGAAGTTGTCCATTCATTGAAAGAGGAATTGAATTTGATGTGCGGCCTCTCTTGCTCAAGGCATCCATCGGCTTTTACCGCGCTCTCTGTAAGCTCTCCACGCCTGAACATTTCTGATTGAGTCTTTCTAGGATTCTATTTTGCCTATAGCTGAAAATCCCTACATGACAGATTGGGCGATCCAAGTGGAATGGTCAAGTGGGCAGTTCTGGAGTGGTAATCACCTTGGAAACACCTCTTAATAACATTGGAAGGCCGTCTTTATCAGTTCAACTGAATGGTGGTTTTGAGTTGTGATGTCTTGACTTTGGCGTTGAAGTTGTACATACCAGTGTATATATGGCTATCACTAATGTCCTTGCTCCATAGTCATGGATTGGCTTCTGAGCTGATCAGCCTAGAAAGTTCGTGGAAGTTGGTTGCAAGCTTGCAGCTCGTTTTTGTCTCTGTAAGTCTCAAGTCTCAACTTTGGCGAATCAGGTGCTATGTTCACCATGTGGGCAGAGAAGTCAACTGCTTTGTTCCCCACTCAAGAGACTTGCATACTTGGCATTTCTCGAAGAGATTGTGATACCTGCAGTTGAGCTTATATTTTAGTAGAAGTTAATGGAGTGCCACGAGCTCATCTTGCTGTGACCTGACTGCCTGTGCGCAGCTATGCTGTCATGGAAGGAAGACTTTCATACAGAAGCTCATTCATTTGGTGCAAGACCGACAATACCTGTCGCATTTCAAGATTTTTGATACCAAATTGTCTTGTGTTGGGTATTATGATCATCGCACCTAATCACTGTCTGGTTTGCATTGTTGAATTTCGAGAAACTAGCTGGTGTGATTTTGACTGCAATCTTGTATTCCTGTACGAGTATTGATAAAATGAATGGAAGACCATCTTGATCTTGGTGTCATGGACCATTCCGGTGCTGCTGACAAATCTCGCGTCTTTTACCAATTCCGTGCTTCCTTGTTCTTAACTTTCCGATTTGTCGTATCAAATCTGGTAACGGGACATTGGGTACCGTATGCTCCTGTCGTTTCGTCTTGTGAGCGCGGTAGTACCTCTATCTTGTCATATTACTATTTTTTTAAGTAACCTCTAGCTCTGTCAGATTATTTTTCAAGTAACGCGTAGATCTAGCGCTTGCATTCACGAATGTTATGAAGTACAGTACAACAAATAAATGTTCTATGCGTAACCGATTAGGCGAATACTACACCAATATAAGCACATGAAACGAACCTAAGCAGGTGAAACCTCTGCGCCCGAAGTCGACCATGAAGATCGCTCCCACAACTGCGCTCCCGCTGCTGCTCCCGCTGCTCATCTTCTCGCCGGCCGCCATGTCCTCGGTCTTGGCTCCTTCCGGCGCCGACGAGCACGGCCCCGGCGTCTACATTGTCTTCGTCAGCCGCGCCGACTACGTCGACTCCCTGGACTACGACCTCGGCCTGCTCGCTTCCGTCGTTGGAAGGTCGCTGTGACGCGTCGGCGTCGGCACGCTGGCCGCGCGCGTCCATGCCCGCACCACCTGTACGAGTCACGACCACTCACCCTCCTGCTTGTTCCGTTGCAGCGCGGCGGAGGCCAAGGGCGCGCTGCTCTACCACTACAGCGGCCTCGGGTTCGCGGCGCGGCTGGCACCGGAGCACGCCGCTCAGCTGTCGAGTGAGTTCGGAGCCCTATTACGACGCGTCGTACGAGTCATGGGCGCTTCAGGAGATCTTGTGTCAAAAATCTCTCTCATCTTCCCGGTCGCCTTTCGGTTTCGATGCGTTGCAGGCAAGGACGGCGTCGCGGTCTTGAAGGACAAGATGTACGGCGTCCAGAAAGACGGCCGCGTGCCACGTTTCTCGCAGGAGAATGTCTGAAGGATCAAACGGAGGAGCTCGCGCAAGATCGCCCCCCGTTTCGAATTTCGAACATACCAGTTCGGCGGTCTGAAACATTTTATGTGAAGTTTGAAGTGCACATTTATCCCCTTCGTTTTAACGATCTGAAACATGTCCTATGAAGTTTGGAGTAGACTTTTATCCCCTTCTCACGATCTGAAACATGTTCTATTGCTTACTTGGGGTAGACATAAGCTGCTGATCCGTCTTGCTTGCAAGAGATCTTCGCGCTAGTTTGTTAGTTCTGTCGCTTTCAGCATGGTATAAAAGAGGTTCCTCAAGCCTTCAGATAGTAATAGCATGATGCCAGCCATGCAGGTCGCTATAGGATCGGGGCTAATCCTAAGAAATTCCTCACACCATTAGGAAACTGAAAAACCTGTACTGCTCCTATTTCTCTATTAGCGTTGCAGAGTGCGTTGCAATAAGGTTTCTTTTTCAAGGGATGGAAAATGAATAATCATCAGGGGTCGAGAAATATGAAATGTGTGACAGATTTCGTTACTGCAGGTCAGATGGCCAATAGAAACATCAATTAAACCCCAGCCAAAAATTACCTAAACAAAGAAAAAATTGTTAACACGTAGTAAGACTAGTAGTTCAAGTGTTGAACTCAAGGACTAACTATTAAGTCTGACCATCAAAGCAAGATTTGTTTTAGATAACAGGCTCTTGGCCCAGCTTTATAAGAAAGCAGAAGGTCTTACTGAGGCTACCACTGTACAATTCAAAAGGCCAGGAAAAACCATGACGCAACAAAGCGCCAGAATGCAACAAAATCCACTTCTAAACTCTCTCTAATTCTTCCAAAGAGGTAAGAACACAACAAGCTAACTAGATCGCCAAGGACTGGATTTGTAGCTTCAAGCGCTGTACCTCCTGCTCTATCCGACAGGTGGACAGGTGGGCCATGGACCACCCTAAAATTAGTAACTCATGGTATAAGTATAGTAATTATCCATCAAACGATCTGATATGTATGCAAAATTCAGACTTAATTATTGATTTCAAGATGTTTAAAATTGTAAATTAAAACATTTTAGTAATACAATATTAATTGTTTAAGCAATTCACCCCTGCTATCCGAAGACGCCCATCTCCCTTCGCCAGAATGGCCCATCTCTGCATGAAAAAGATTACACGGGAAATACCTACATTAGGTGAAGACACTACTACATTGTTAAAGACACAGTCATTCATAATAAGCCAAAGGCTCCAAACAACACAGCCGAAAAGGAAAATAAAGAAGCGGTAGGTCTCCCTCTGCACACCCTCTAAGATGTTTTCCTGCTGTTGGGATTGGACCTTCGGGTCAAGCCCTCACCCTCGGAAATGCTCCCTAACCTGTTTGCAGGGCCACAACGAAATAGAGCCAAGCATACTCGAAGTTATCGGATGAACACTAAGAAGTGCAAGCTCAAAGACCATGACCTTCGGGCCGAAGGATATCACCTTCTGAAGGCCGAAGGTAACGGATGGCTGCCCAGAAGCGCAAGCGCAAATACCAAGGCCTTCGGTCGAAGGGTACCGCCTCCTCCGCGCCAAAGGTGACGAACGGCCACCCGGAAGCATAAACTTGAAGATCAAGGCCTTCGGGCAAGGAGCCCGCGGCCGGGAACGATGGCGGCTGGTCGATCGTTGATGGAACCTTCATGGCCCAAACTCCCGGAGGTACCCGAAGGTTATTGTAACCTTCGTCGACTGAAGACGTGTGAGTAAAACGTGAATATGTAAGAAGATCGGAGTTGTACACCTTCCGAATACGTGAGAAGGTCGGACTTGTAAACCTCTCACCTTGTAATTTTACCCCGGAACCGGCTGAGAGTGAGCTGTAAATGAGTTGGGAGGGGGCAATTTAGGAAAACCTGGCAGAGGGCTAGGGGTATAAATAGCCCCCTCTCCACAGTGTAGAGGGTTGAATTTTCTGATCATTATTGGAGAGTTCGACACTCACTTTCATTGCCACCTTTTTTACTGTTCATGCTCCCTGTCTGGGCATCTACAAAGCAGAGATCCCAACAGCGGTGCCCACCGTTCCAGCACGTAAGACAACCCTCGATGGCCCCAGCGAAGAAGAAAGCCATCGCCGGCACCACAAGCACCTCCACTGAGCCTGGCCGCAACCTCGACGGCCCCCAACCGCAGCACGAAGGAGTCAACCCACAAATGGAAGACATCAACAACGAAACTGCCCCTCATGGAGACCTGTTTGATAACACTGAAAACACCGAAGCTCATCAACTCACAGAAACTGCACTCAAGCTCAAAGCCCTCGAAATGAAGAAAAAAAACATCGAAGTCCAGCTTGCAACCAAAAAGAGGGCAATGGACCAAGCCAACAAGTTAGCCGAGGCCAGGCGCGGGCTAGCAGAGATGGAGGCAAAAGTTGAGAGCTTACAGAGGGCATACCAAGAAATGCCCGAAGGTTCCTCCCTAGCAAGAAAACCGCGTCATCCTACAGACAGCCTTCGCTCATAATGAGAACCAAAGGCCACCGCCGGTCAACCTCCCATTTGACCCGACCTCGCCACTCTCAGTCGCTCTGTAGAGAACTTCATGGCCGCTCGGCTACAAGCCAACTCAACTCCCCAAGTACAACGCCACAACAGATCCAACTCAGTTCCTCATGGCCTACGAAGCAACCATCGCTTCGGCCGGAGGTGACGACTCCACCATGGCCAAGTCCTTCGTCATGGCTTGCGAAGGTTCTGTGGCTAACTGGTATTCGTACTTGCCTCCGCAATCAATCAACAACTGGTATCAGCTGAAAGGAAGGCTCCTCCAGGACTTCCAGGGCTTCAGAAGGCTGACTACCAACACTGTCAAAGATTCCAAGTGCCCCCAGCATGACCGCGAGCCTCTCTATGACTACTTCTGGAGGTTCGTCCAAAAGAAGGCTCAAATTCCAAACTTTCCAGAGAAAGATGCGATAGAAAAATGCATCGAGGGACTCCTGCCTGGTCAGCTTGCCTCCCACCTCATAAGAGAGCCTCCGAGGACTCTAGAAGAGCTTTATTCAGAAGCAGAAAAGTATGCGAAGTCAGACGCCGACCATCGCAGAAGGGTCGAGCAAAGAAGAATCATGCGTCAGGCTGAAAAGTACAACCAGCAAACATGGCAGCAAGAGAAGCAGCCAGCTCACCAGCTCATCTTACCTCTGGAAACTTCGCACGAAGATGAGGATCAGATAACCTTCGATCCCTTCATGACACCACCAGAGCCAGAGCCCCAACGCTCAAACGACAAGCAGCCTTCGTCCGGGGCACGAGGCAGAGGTCGCGGCAGAGGAAGGGGCCGAGGTCGTGGACCTTCTCGTGACCCCAAAAAATTATTCTGTCACTTCCATGGATCTGACTCCGACCACAGAACAAACTAGTGCCCGGAGAAGAAGAAGACCCTTGACAGAATGGAGGCCGAGAAAAAGGCCAAGCTAGTTGGGCACACTACATGGCCACAGACCCAACAACCTCAACAAATACAGTACACACAGCCTTCGTTCGTTCCACCTCAACCATTTACACAAGCATACCGCCCACCCATGTTTAACTACAACTACAATCACAGCTGGCAGCCGCAGCCAAACCCTACAACGCAAACCATCCAACCCACAGCCCAAGCTCAACCCACTCAGGAGCAGCTACCGCCCTCCCCAGCTCACCCACTAAAACAAGAAAACCAAACCACAAATAGCCAACCCGCGGCACTACCATCCTTCGGCATGATCATGCCCATCTCCGGAGGTTCTACCCTGGACTTCGAAAACAAGAGGCAATGCAGGGACTACTTCAGGCAAGTCCATTGCATCGTCTCCGAAGGTCCAACCAAGAGAACCCAGTGGTCACACTCTCCGATCACCTTCTCTGAAGAAGATGTCAACCTCATCAGCTACCCACACACAGACGCTCTTGTCATCGAGGCAAACATTCAGGGCTGGAGGATTGGCAAGATACTAGTTGACACCAGCAGTTCTGCAGACATCATCTTCTCCGATACCTTCGATAAGATGGGTATCGACCGAAGCCTGCTTCAACCTTCGGAAATCCCTTTAATGGGATTCGGAGGAAAGAGAGTGAATGCAATCGGCAAACTGTCACTCCCCGTGTCCTTCGGAGATACGGCCAACGCAAGAACAGAGCACATCACCTTCGATGTGGTAGAAATGCCGTACCCATACCGCACAATCTTAGGAAGAGGAACAATTAACAAGTTCGAAGCTATCGTCCATCAACTATACTTGTGCATGAAAATGCCAGCTCCCGCAGGGGTCATCACCATTTGCGGGGACCAGCAACTTGCGCGGGACATTGAACGGGGATACACCCCAGGACAGAAAAATGTGCACAATCTTCGGACTGAATCCAAGCCAGTTACAGTCGAAAAGCACAAAGGGGACAGCGAGAAAGCAACCTTCGAAGAAGACTGTGAAGTCAAGAAGGTCCCCCTCGATGAACACCTCCCAGACAAAACGGTGACTATCAATGCAACCCTAGAGCCTGAAGAGGAGAAAGAACTTCTCGAGTTTCTCCGCAAGAACCAAGATGTTTTTGCATGGTCCACCAACGACCTTCGGGGAGTCAGCAGAGACATCATCGAGCATCGCCTGGACACCAACCCAAACATCAAGCCGAAGAAGCAGAAGCTTCGCAAAATGGCAGATGAAAAAGTCGCAGCAGTCAAGGCCGAAGTCCAGAGACTGCTAGATGCAAATGTCATTAGAGAAGTCAAGTACCCAACATGGCTGGCAAATACTATGCCGGTCAAAAAGAAGAATGACAAATGGCGCATGTGCATTGACTTCACTGACCTCAATAAAGCCTGTCCGAAGGATGATTTCCCATTGCCAAGAATCGACAGAGTCGTCGATGATGCGGCAAACAGACAACTGATGTCTCTACTGGACTGTTTCTCCGGATACCATCAGATCTGGATGAGGAAAGAGGACGAAAAAAAACAAGTTTCATAACCCCCTTCGGCACCTACTACTTCGTGAGGATGCCCGAAGGACTAAAGAATGCAGGACAGTCTTTTTCAAGAATGTCTTCTGTAGTCTTAGAGCATCAACTTAGAAGGAATGTCCTGGCTTACGTTGATGACATTGTTGTAACCAGTTCAATAAGAAGCAATCACGTGGCAGACCTGGCCAAAACCTTCGCAAGCTTAAGAAAAGCAGGACTGTCCTTGAACCCAAACAAGTGCATTTTTGGAGTTCACAAAGGAAAGGTGCTAGGATGCCTTGTGTCCACCAAAGGCATCGAAGCAAACCCTGACAAAGTAAAAGCTCTTTGGAACATGGAGGAGCCCAAGTCCATCAGGGACGTACAGAAACTTACAGGGCGGATTGCAGCCCTAAACAGATTCATCCCACGCTCTGCAGATCGAAGCCTACCATTCTTCAAGGTCCTTCACAACGCAAACAAATTTGAGTGGGGCCCTGAGCAAAGCGAAGCCCTCAAGGCGCTCAAAAACCACCTACAGAACATGGTCAAAATGACCTCACCTGACCCGAAGGATGTGTTGCTCCTATACATCGCAGCATCCTACTCTGTCGTCCGCGCAGCGCTCGTGCTCGAGAGAGAGAGAGAGAGCGAAGGAAAAAAGAAGCAACTACATGTTTATTTCGTATCCGAAGCTCTCACAGGCTCGAAGCTTCTGTACTCAGAGCTAGAAAAAATCGCATATGCAGTAGTCATGTCTGCCCGGAAGCTTCGATATTATTTCGAAGCTCACAAGATAATCGTGGTAATAGATCAACCCTTGCATGACTTGTTCAGCAACAGAGAGGCCTCAGTCAGAATTGCAAAATGGGCTTCAGAGCTATCGGAGTTCTATATAGAATTCGAAAGAAGAACAGCCATTAAATCACAAGTATTAGCAGATTTCATTGCCGATTGGACATCCCCAACATTCAAGGAGGAATCTTCGACTGAAACTTGGATCGTGCACTGCGATGGGGCCTGGTGTAACGACGGAGCGGGCATTGCTGCAATCATAGAGTCTCCTTCGGGAGCAAAAACAAGATACGCAGCACGACTTACCTTCGGCAAATTAGAATCATCAACAAACAACAGTACACAACCGAGTACGAAGCCTTGCTCCTGGGACTTCGCAAAATGAAAGCCCTTGGCCACCAAAACTTCATAGTCAAAACAGACTCGAAGGTTGTCAGAGATCACATCGAAAAGGACTCAGAGGCAAGAAAACCCGAGCTTATCCAGTACCTTGATGAAGTTAGATCCATGGAGAAATATTTCAAAGGCTTCGACATCGTTCATATCCCGAGGCACATGAACGACGAAGCAGACAAACTGGCAAAGGCAGCATCAGGAAAAGAGCAATTACCACCAGATGTATTTTTCGAAGAAATCACAGAACCTTCGGTTAAGCCGAAGAAAGAAAAACAAATCTCAGTCATCTCAGCCGAAGATTGGAGAACACCTATAATGGAGTACCTTCGGGGAAACATTGAGCTGCCAAATGAGAAAGAGGAAAAGAAAATGTTCCAAAGAGCGAGGGGCTACGCTATCTCCGAAGGAGAATTATTCAAGTCAGGTGTAACCAGCCCATGGTTAAAGTGCATCTCAACAACCGAAGGAATCGAGCTCCTCAAGGAAATTCACTCCGGGACTTGCGGATCTCACATTGGCTTCAGATAACTTGTCTCCAAAGCCTTCAGGCAAGGATTCTTCTGGCCAACAGCCCTGAAGGATGCTCAACACATAGTCAAAACATGCCAAATGATGGGCCCGAAGTCCACGAATCCTTCGGAGCCAATTCAGCTGATACCCCCCACCTGGCCTCTTCAAAGATGGGGAATTGATCTAGTGGGCCCCCTACCCACAGCTCAGGGCAATTACAAGTACGCAGCAGTTGTTGTTGTGTACTTTACAAAATGGATCGAAGCCAAACCACTCATCAACATCACATCGGAAACAATCAGAAAATTCTTTTGGCAGAACATCGTCTGCAGGTTCGGGGTCCCAAGGGAGATCACCGTCGATAACGGAAAACAGTTCGATTCACAGCTCTTCAGAGAATTTTGTTACAGTCTTGGCACGAAGGTAATCTTTGCTTCGGTGTACCACCCACAATCCAACGGGGCTGTCGAAAGGGCCAACGGCATCGTCTTCGGCAGCATTAAGAAGTGCTTGTTCGATCAGAAAAAGGGCAAGTGGGTAGATGAACTCCCGAAGGTCATCTGGTCCCACAACACATCAGAATCAAGAACCACAAAGTTCACTCCATTCAGGCTACTATATGGTGCCGAAGCAATGACACCAGAAGATCTTAAGAATCGAAACCTAAGGGTGACTCATCAAGTCGAGGGCACACCCTCTGAGGAGAAAGACCTCATAGAGCTAGACATCCTGCAAGCTTCGGAAAATCTAGAAAAATATCAACAAGAAACAACGAAGTGGAGAGACAAGAAAATAGTGAAAAAGGACATCGCAGTCGGAGACTGGGTCTTAAAAAGGAAGCCAAATGCCGAAACCTCCGGCAAACTACAACCCAAGTGGGAATGACCATTCCTTGTAATCAAAAGCAACAGGCCAGGGTCATGTCACTTGTCCGACGCCGAAGGCAATGAGCTGCAGCATCCTTGGAACGCCGACAGCCTAAAAAAATACTACATTTAAGTTTGTAAAAAGGACGCATCGCGAAGCTATAAGCGATCGCGAACCTTCGCATTTATTTTCAGTTATTTCATACAATGTAAATGGGCCATACTCTTTTCCTCACAAGGGGAAACTCCGCACAGGATGTGAGGTTTTTGATGAGGCGGACCCAGTGTAAACTATCTCAATACAATGAATTTTCCCCAAACCAAGTGTCACCTCCGCCGAAGCAGCCCGAAAGGCAAGCTTCGGCAAGCATCTACATACTGCACAAAAATAGTAAGTTAGCAAAGTAGGCAGAAGCCGCAAACTTTGCATACTTATCAAAACGCACAATAAGCGCAGAAACGCCAAGGGGCTTCGACCTTACAAATGGTCCGAACCAAAAAACCTTCGGCAAAAAAGCAAAACGCACAATAAGTGCAGAGACGCCAAGGGGCTTCGACCTTACAAATGGTCCGAACCAAAAAAACCTTCGGCAAAAAAGCAAACGCACAATAAGTGCAGAAACGCCAAGGGGCTTCGACCTTACAAATGGTCCGAACCAAAAAACCTTCGGCAAAAAAGCAAACGCACAATAAGTGTAGAAACGCCAAGGGGCTTCGACCTTACAAATGGTCCGAACCAAAAAACCTTCGGCAAAAAAGAAAACGCACAATAAGTGCAGAAACGCCAAGGGGCTTCGACCTTACAAATGGTCCGAACCAAAAAACCTTCGGCAAAAAAGCAAACGCACAATAAGTGCAGAAACGCCAAGGGGCTTCGACCATACAAATGGTCCGAACCAAAAAATCTTCGGCAAAAAAGCAAACGCACAATAAGTGCAGAAACGCCAAGGGGCTTCGACCTTACAAATGGTCCGAACGAAAAACCTAAGGCAAAAAAAAGCAACTCGAAAGAATCGAAAGACGGATGCCAGAAAGGGGGGGAGACGTTTTTCCTTTCCGAACCCTCGGCATCCATCATTCGACAATCCTATGAGACAACGTCGCGCAAGGGGGAGACATTTTTCCAAGAACAAAATTTGCGCGCATTGCCTCTTATGGCAACAACTTGTTAACCGAAGGACACGACCAGCAAAGCACTAACGCACAAAAAGCACAAACCCCCAACCCACGAAATAGGGACACCAACGAATCAAGTGCGAGAAAGGGGGGAGACGTTTTTCTTAAAATTCCTCCCGCACTTGACTCCTCGGGTCCTAACGAAGCCGAAGAATACAGGAAGCGTAACACCACTAACAAAGTGTAACAAAGCACCTCGAAGGATGCACATATCAGAACATCCCGAAGGATGAGAACAAAGCATCTCGAGGGATGCAATCATCAAAGCATCTCGAAGGATGCACACACCAAAGCATCTCGAAGGATGCACATATCAGAACACCCCGTAGGATGCGAACAAATCATCTTGAAGAACGCACACAACAAAGCATCTCGAAGGATGCACAGAACAAAGCATCTCGAAGGATGCACATTTCAGAGCACCTCGAAGGGTGAGAACAAAACATCTCGAAGGTTGCATCCAGAAGGACAAATCGAAGGATACGCACAGAAAGGCAACCCGAAAGGTGCAATAATAGGCCGAGAAAGAATATTATACACTTTGAAAAGCTTCGCGAAGGTAGCGTTCCGACAACAAAACAAAAATTACAACGAATCACGACCGGACCAGCATAAGTACTCTGCAACGCTGCATCCAGGATGAGCAAGGCTGAAAGCCACCCAGCTCATCAATACCCTAGCAGTGTTTGCATCCTGCAGTATGTGAATATTTACAAAAAATTCCAAGTCCTCAAAACAAATCCCCACAAGCTAATCTTTAGACCTGAGCCCTCGGCGATACGTTCCCGTCGAGTCCCGAAGGAGTCCTGCTGTCCTCGGGCGTCCCGACGATCCCCGAAGGCCGATCAGGAGTCGCCTCCTACACCAAAGAGACAAAATCAATTAATAGCAAAACAAAAGAAAAAACAAAAAAAGGTTGCTGGAACCAACCCTACCCCAGCAGCTGCGGCAGCCAGAGTCTGAACGGCAACTTTGCCAGAAGGTTCCCAGAACCGCTCAAAAAACGCAGCCTTCACCTCTTGAATTCTTCCCACCTCCGCTACCAAGCCTTCGTAGGGTACATACTGAAAATCATCGAGTCGGGCAAGGTCAACTGCGCCGGCATGAAGAAGATTTCCAACAAGCCCCTCGAAGGAGACAGAGGCCGCGTTGTCATTTGCAATACTCATCACTTCACCGAGGCCCTCGAACTCCGACAGCAACCAATCCAAAAGCAGGAAGAAAACTTGGGGACCTTCGACCGGCTCAGGCAAAGGCAAAGGCTCCGCTCCAAGGGCAGCAAGAGCCTTCTTGTACTCTTGGTACACCCCTTCGGCCCGTCTGGCGACCTCGGGTAAGACCCGCTCAAGCTCAGTCACTTTCGCCTAAACCCACTCCAGCTCAGTGATCCTATTCTTGAGGGCAGCCTTCTCGTTCGCATCCCCCTCAACGGTCCTCCGAAGGCTCTCAAGAACCTTCTCGTTATCCGAAGTAGCAGACTCCAGCCTCGAACACCTGGTCTTCTGTTGCTGGTTCTCGTCCTTCAAAACGAGAATTTCCGCCTCAGCCCGCCGGAGCTTGTCAGCCAAACTCAGTCTCTCGGTGGCACTCGCCACCCGAAGGTCCGCGTCTGCTTTGGCCTTCTGCATCAAAGCACGGCTGGCGTGGGCAAGCTTCTTGCTCAGCTCAGCAATAATGAAAGCAGCGTCGGAGGTAGACGCTTCAGCCACCGCCGCATTAAAACCTGAATCAAAAACAAAATCACCTTCGGGAACACTAAAAATTGATCAAGAGACAAAAATAAAACAAGACCACACCTTTCTCGGGAGGGAGAATCCAGTCGCGCCAGGCCCGTGCATCACGGCCAAGAGCTGCTGCATCGACGCCGATACAGCTGCAGAAAATATCATAAGTAAAAACCCCTCGGAAGCGGCGAACGACCTAGGAAATCAGGAAAAGCCAAGTAGGTGAAACTTACCAGACTCGTCGAAGGTCATCCCCTCCAAAGCCTCCACCTCTTTGTCCGAAGGTGGAGCAGAGGAACCTCCACGAGCCTCTCCACCTCTGAGCGTCATCAGCGTCTCACCTACCAGGATCTCCCCCTCCTCGATGTTCACCGCAAGAACAGGCTGCGCGTCCTTCGGCGCCGGAGCAGAGTCCTTCAGGACATCGGCCGTCGAGGCAGCCCCCTTCGGCACGGGTGGCTTCAGAAGGTCCGCAGGCTTGGCCCCAGTCTTGACGAGGTTCTGAATCCTCCGGCATTTCGTCGTACCTTCGGATGAACAATGAAGATTAATCAACGCTTTCGTCACCTCAACCCGACGGCCGGAACCGAAAAGCATGGTCCCGTACTCATCGCTAAGATCATAACTGGATCTAAAAAGCCTCCCTTCGGGAACTACAATCTCCCCGCCCACCGTCCCCATGAGCTCTTCCATAAATAAGGGCGTACCGCTGTCGCCCGAAGAAACCTCCTCATCTTGCGCCTTTCTCTTGGCGCTCTCAGCCCGCGCAACTGAAACCTTCGTGCTCGAGGGTTTCCGTCCACAACCACGCCCCCGCGTATCGATAGCCCCGGAGCTTCCCGCCTCCTCTGCCTTAGCCTTACCTCTGGACTTCGCCTCAGGAACCTCCGAACCTACGTTCCCTGGCGGCGTCATCCTTGGAATGGCGTTAGCCGGAACCGGCCGAAGCTCGTAAGCGAGGCCCATCTCAGCTAGGCACCGGTTCAACCGAAGGTTCCCTCCGCACACCTCCACCAAAAAACGGTACTCCTTTTTGTTCCATGACCCCAGTATCTCCGCAGCCCGACGCTTTAGCTCATCAACAATAACTTCGTCGCTGGCACCTTCGGGTCTCTGAAGCCCAAAAACTGGAGAAATCACATCGTACTTCAAACCAACAAAACGCTTGCACTCGAACCTCAACGGAGACCAGCCAGCAGCCAGTGGCCAAACCTTGGCAGCCAGAAATTCCTCGACAGCATCCCTGCCACCACAAACTTGGCAAGCAGTCATGAAAGCTTCCAGACACGACTTGAAACCTGGCCCACATTTGTTGAAGGCAGGCTGATAAACGTGATCGAACATCTCAATGTCCGAAGCAAGAAGATACTTCTCCTCGCTAGAACCTTCGGGATCGGAGAAGCCAATCTTCGCGTAAAACCAGTATCCCAACCAGTTCCCCTCCCACTTGTTCTTGTAAGCTGTCGAGAGCATAACCTTCAACAGGCCAGTCCTTTTGTTCGGCTTACGAGGAACGAAGGTGCATCAGCCGTTCTGAACCTCGCTAAGCTCGGCATTATCATCTACATAGACCTTACGAGGCTGGCAGTGCAGCTGAAAAAGCCTGCAAAACGCATCCACAGACACCTCCCCTCCGAAGCTCCGCACTACCCACAGAAATTTGGACAATGTAACAATCCCGTTCGGAGTGAAATGGTGTAGCTTCGCATTGAATGGCTCCAAAAGCTTCGTCACAATTGGATCCATCGGAAGTCTAAGTCCCGCTGTAAAAAAATCCTTAAGGACCACAACCTCGCCGGTCTCCGGTACAGGATCAATTCTGCCCTCGGAGGGCGACAAACCCCCTCGGCGAAATAGCACTTCGTAACGTAGAAGTCTATCATGCTCTGAGATATGACAGATGGCTCGAAAAGCAAAGTCTTACGTTTCTCCGGAGCCATTAGTTCCGACACGTCCGCAGAAACAGCCGAAAGGCTCTCGCTGGACTGCTACTGCTGAGAAGGCTGCGAACCACCCGCCTCTCCTTCGGAAGCTGGACCAGAGTCTGTACGGAGAACCGCCCTCTTAATGAATGCCATAACTACAAAAATAAATAAAAAACAAAGTCAAATTATAAACAAATACCCAAACGAACCTTCGATCAACCTCGCTGTCTGTTTAGTGCGAGCCATGAGCCACAGTCACTTACACCGAGGAAAACAAGCAGCTTCACCGCTCACGAAACAAGAACCTTCGGACAAAACACTTTATAGCAAAAAGCGACGAAGGATAGCAAAGACTCGAGAGGGCACAGGTTTTACCCCCCCTCCTCCGCTTATATAGGCGGTGAAAAGGAATAGTTCCAGCGGTAAAACCGAGGAGACGGCAGCCCAAGCGGCGCAATCAGACAACGACACGTACACAACAAAAACCGACTGTTGCAGCCGACGGTTCGGGAGATGTTTTTCCTCGGGAGCTCCCCGAAGGTTACACGCAATCTTCTTCATTAACAAGGGTTCGGACCGTCGGCTTCGGACCTCGCCCTCGAGAGGCTACTGTTGGGGATTGGACCTTCGGGTCAAGCCCCCACCCTCGGAAATGCTCCCTAACCTGTTTGCAGGGCCACAACAAAATGGAGTCAAGTGTACCCGAAGGTTTCAGATGAACACTAAGAAGCGCAAGCTCAAAGACCATGATCTTCGGGCCGAAGGATATCACCTTCTGAAGGCCGAAGGTAACAGATGGCTGCCCAGAAGCGCAAGCGCAAATACCAAGGCCTTCGGTCGAAGGGTACCGCCTCCTCCGCGCCGAAGGTGACGAACGGCCACCCGGAAGCATAAACTCGAAGATCAAGGCCTTCGAGCAAGGAGCCCGCGGCCGGGAACGATGGCGGCTGGTCGATCGTTGATGGAACCTTCATGGCCCAAACTCCCGGAGGTACCCGAAGGTTATTGTAACCTTCGTCGACTGAAGACGTGTGAGTAAAACGTGAATATGTAAGAAAGTCGGAGTTGTACACTTTCCGAATACGTGAGAAGATCGGACTTGTAAACCTCTCACCTTGTAATTTTAGCCCGGAACCGGCTGAGAATGGGCTGTAAATGAGTTGGGAGGGGGCAATTTAGGAAAACCTGGCCAAGGGCTAGGGGTATAAATAGCCCCCTCTCTCCACAGTGTAGAGGGTTGAATTTTCTGATCATTATTGGAGAGTTCGACACTCACTTTCATTGCCACCTTTCTTACTGTTTATGCTCCCTGTCTGAACATCTACAAAGCAGAGATCCCAACACCTGCCACTCATGAACGCTTGTGGGGGCTCTATGCCCCCCCGCAGATCTCTGCACACACACACCAGACAATCTGAGCAAGCGTACACCCGAAGATGATATGATCAATTGTTTCATCCAGACCGCAAACCTTTATAGGATATTTCTCCCGGCCAGTTCCTTTTCCGAAATTGGTCAGCTGATTGGATTTTATCGTTGTACACTTGCCAAAGAAAGATCTTAATTTTTTTTGGGAAGTGGGGCATCCCATACCCCAATCAGCCATCTATTGATTAGATCGAGGAACATTAATTCTTTGCACATCGAAGCAGTCGAGAAAATTTTTGTTTTCTCATACACCCAGGTAACTAGATCTGAAATAGATTGGGAAATATCTTTTTTTTTTAGGAAAATAGCAGGTGCTCTGCTTATGCATTATAGTAGGGAGCAAGATATGTACAAGAGGTTACAAAAACCAGAAAATAAAGAAGCTAACTGACAGTAGTTACAGGAAATCAACTAGTCGCCCGTGCTAAACGAAAATCATGAAGGTCCTGTGTGATGACCTCTACTAGTTGTGACGGCCTTTGTGCCTTGTTGTCAAACACGCTCCGGCAGCGCTCCTTCCAAAGGTTCCAAGCAGTGTAGATGATAGCTTGCAGATGCTGGTCAAGTTGTTGGCTGTTTGCTGCACATAAGCGAGTCCACCAATCTTTGATCCGGGGAATGTTCAGTGTTGTAGGAACACAAAGTTGAGTACGGGTTGCTATTGCATTCCAAACTTCTGTTGCGTACGAGCACTGGGCCATTAATGTGGGTAGTCGTTTCATCCCCTATGTGACAGCTGGCAGATTGGGTTTGCTTGCCTCCATGTTTGATGATGCGATCATTTGTGGGGCACAATTCAGGAAGTGCAGAAAGTCAGTCAACGCACCCACGTTTGATTTTGACAGAGCAGACTAGTCGAGAGCACCAGACTGTATTTTGGGGCGAAGTTTGGTAACCGGAGCTGTCAAGTAATTAAAGACTGCTGCAAATTAAAAAATGGTAAATTAAAGGTTGACCTGATGCCGGTCTCCGGCCGGCCTGCTACATTAAACTGAGTGGACCTAGAATAATTTTGCTGGACTGATCAATCCGTGGTGAAGCCAAGAAACTTAAGACCTGGATGTGCTCTTCACCACTGACTCTGTAGGCTTGTCACACGATCCGTTCGAAGCCTATGCCTGAAGCTGAAGATGCATCATCTTAGCTTCCTGCACCTGCAGTGTCCGCTCCCGATCCTCGTGCTTCTCCTGCTGTCTGTATCTGGTACTGGCGCCGCCATTGGTGATGGCCAGTTCATCTACGATGGTTTCTTTGGTAACGACCTCACCATGGACGGTGAAGCTTCAGTCATCGACGGCCTCTTGCGCCTAACCAGCGGGCAGGCGCAGTTCAAAGGTCATGCTTTCTACACTTACCCTCTCAACTTCACAAGTGCCGTCGTTCCAAGTAGCTCCTCTGCTCCATCCTTCTCCACAACCTTTGTCTTCGTCATCATCGGGCCATATCAAGACTTGAGTAGCCATGGTCTTGCCTTTGTGCTTTCTTCCACCAAGGATTTTTCTAGCGCCTTGCCTGGCCAGTTCATGGGCCTTCTCAATTCCAATAATAATGGTAACCCATCAAATCGCCTCCTTGCTATCGAGCTTGATACCATACTCAACACGGAATTCAGTGACATCGACGGCAACCACATCGGGATCGACGTCAATAGCCTGGTTTCCATGGCCTCCCGCACTGCAGGTTACTACACCACTGATGGCGAGTTTCATCCTTTGAGCCTTGTCAGTAGAAAACCGATGCAGGTGTGGGTGGAATACGACAGCAAGCATACCAGGGTGAACGTCACCATAGCGCCTTACTACTTGAGGTCCCCCAAGCCCAAGAGGCCACTGCTCTCGGTGGCATACAATCTTTCCTCCGTTTTGGCAGCGACGAGCACCATGTATGCCGGGTTTTCCTCAGCGAATGGCATCCTTAACTGCAAGCATTACATCATTGGCTGGAGCTTCAAGCTGGACGGAGAAGCTGCACAGCTCGACTACAAAACCATCCTAGGCCTTGCGCAGAAAATTGAGGGTCGGCCGAGCAATTACAATTACAAGACAATACTATGCATAGTTCTCTTACCAACTGTTACAGTCGCCGTAGTTGTTTGTGCTCTTCTTGTTAAGGTCCATATGAAGAGGCGATTGCAAGCAAGAAAAACTGAACTCGAGTGGGAAAGGGAGTATGGGCCTCCATCATTCACCCACAAAGATCTATTGGTTGCCACCAGTGGATTCAAGGACGAGGTGCTTCTCGGCAGAGGAGGCTTTGGGAGTGTTTACAAGGGAGTGCTGCCCGTCTCCAAGCAGGCAGTTGCAATTAAGCGCGTGTCACCGGGGTCAAAGCAAGGGATGAAGGAATTCCTGGCCGAGATAGTCATCCTTGGTCATCTCGGCCACCGCAATCTTGTTCAACTGCTTGGTTATTGTCGCCACAAGCAACAGCTTCTCTTGGTGTATGACTATATGCCCAATGGAAGCCTGGACTGTTACTTGCATAATCAAGATCACAGCGCCACCAATAATCGTCTATGCTGGGCTCAAAGGTTCCGCATCATCGAAGGCGTCGCATCAGGTCTTTTCTATCTCCATGAGCACTGGGAGCAGGTCGTCATCCACAGGGACATCAAAACAAGCAATGTTCTACTCGACGGCGAGATGAATGCGAGGTTGGGTGATTTCGGCCTTGCAAGGTCCCATGCTCATGGAGCTGACGCTCACACGACACACATGGCAGGGACGTGGGGTTACATCGCCCCAGAGGTGGCAAGGCTTGGCAAGGCAACCAAAGCAACCGACGTGTTCGCATTCGGCGTCCTGATGATGGAGGTCGCCTGTGCAAGGCGGCCAATAATCCGGGCCGATGGAGAGCCTGTTGCCCTGGCGGACTGGGTGCTTGCGGCATGGCGGCGTGGCTCCATTACCGACGCCATCGACCCGAGACTGGGTGACGACTATGTGGAGGAGGAGATAGAGCTGGTCCTGAAGCTTGGCCTGCTGTGCTGTCACCCGTCGCCGAACGCCAGGCCTCGGATGCGCCTTGTCATGCAGTACCTCCAGAGGGATGCAGCGCTCCCAACAGACTTGCAACCTGATACCTTGCTGATGATCAGCGTGGAGCCCCTCCTGCAGGATGAAATGCAGCATGCCATGTCATGTCCAACCACGGCTATAACCGATCTTTCCAGAGGAAGGTGACCCGGCCTCCATGCGTGCTGTGTTACTTTGCTGCTCTGCCTGCCTCTGTGTCCGGCAGAGTTTCAGTCAATTTATCTGGCCTATGTATTTATATATCAAATCATGTAATATTGTCCACTCAATGTGCATTGAACCTACCAGAGCATGTATTTTCCATTTGAGATTAATTATCTATATAGTAATATGATCTTACGAGCATTTTCAAGAGTTTGCCAAATTTTACTTGGCAAATTTTGTGATTTGCCAACTCCCAAAAATATATACCAAGTAAAAAAGACAGCTTCTCTCCAATAGTTTTTTATTTTAGACTTGGCAAAAAGAAAAACTCATTCGCATCTGGAACCCTGCACTTTTCACTAAACAAGTAAGCCTAGATCTAAAATCTTCTCTCTATCCTTCTTGCATCAAGAATCCTGGAAGAGAAACGAAATTGCATTTTTATTCTTCGGTCTTGTTTAGTTGTGCTATGTAAAATTTTTGAAAGGGCATCTTTCTACATTTGAAGTACTAAATATAGACTAATTACAAAATAAAATACAGAACTCGTCTGTAAATCGCGAGACGAATTTAATGAGCCTAAGTAATTCATCATCATCAGAGGTAAACAAGGTTGTTTACTGTAGTATTACTATAGCAATTTAGAGTCTAATTACGACTTAATTAGGTTCATTAGATTCGTCTCGCGATTTACAGACAAATTGTGTAATGTGTTTTTTATTTCGTTTAGATTTAATTCTCCATAAAGGTTCATATTGCTGCTGCTCGATTGCCGAGGCCGTACCGCGGCAGGCGCGGCGACCGGCGGCCTGGACACGCGGGCACGCACCGCACGCAGCCTGGCTACCTGGGACACACGGACTGGACCTGGCTGCGTGGGACACGCGGGAAGAAGAAAGATGGTGAATGCGCGGCGGATGTGAGAGCATCTCTAGCCGTTTGGAAAATGGAATTGTCATCTTTGATTTTTGGCAAAAATATTAAAAATACTCCTCCAACAGTTTGACAAAAGACTTGGTAATTTTTGGCAATTTGGGAAAAACCAGCCTCCAGCGCGCAAATATACGCGCACGGCACGCGGTTGTCATCGTGGTTTCTAGTCAGGTGGGAGGGTGAAAAAAATAAATAACAGAGAAGGGTTACTGATTTAAGTTTTTAAGAGGTGGAAGGGCATAAATATAATTTTATTTCTCTCTCAGAATTCCTGATGTAAGTTAGATCTGGTGAATTATGTCAAACTGTTGGAGATAAGTTCTTTTTTTACTTGGTATATCTTTTAGAAGTTGGCAAAACACAAGATATGTCAAGTAAAATATGACAAACTGCTGGAGATGCTCTGAGCGCGCATATTTGCGCGTTGGAGACCCGTATTTGACAACTTGCCAAAAAATGCCAAGTCAAATGCAAAACTGTTGGAGGCAAAAAAAATTTCATTTTTGCAAAAAATCAAAAATGACAAATCAGTTTAGCAAACTCTTGGAGATGCTCTGCGTGCAGCATAATAAGGTTTGAAAGAAAAAGTTGTACGTACTCGACCAGCACATCGCCTGGATCGGCCCGGCCCCTTTCAGAATGTTGCAAGTTTTGGTAAATTTCATGCTTTTCGATGATTACTCAAGACATCTTAGAGCTCCCAATTGTATTTTTGCAGCTAAACAAGCTTTTGCTTTTTAAGTATTTTTTCCTGTACAGATTGCAGCACATAGTATCCACTCCATTTTCTATCTTAAAGATTCATTTCGCTAACAGGCATTTATTCATCACTATGGTGTTTGTAAATCCCATCCCCCCTGCATTCTTTGGCCTCATTAAGAGGTCCCAACTGGCCCTATGATACTTCCTCTTCAAGTTTGGCCCATGCCAGAAAAATTTAAAACGTGCAGTATCCATCTTATGGTGTGATTCCTCAGGTAAGAGGTATACTCCCATTGAATAATTTGGGATAGCACTTAGACAAGCTTCAATCAAAACCGTCTTACCCCCCCCCCCCCCACACACACACACACACAGAAAGAGTAGCACTCTGCCAAGTAGGTAGTTTCTTCTCCACTTTTTGATGTAAGAATGGCAGATTAGCAGCAAACAGATGGCGATCACTCACCATAATTCACAGGTTTTCATAGGAAAGTCCCAACATTGCAGTTAAACAAATCTGCCACCCTCTTTTGGTCATCCTCAGTAGCCCCAATAACATATACCTAGATTTTCTGGTAATTTATTTTCAGGCCTGACATGTTTTCAAAATAGTATAGCAAGATTTTTGTATTGATAAATTGATTGTGTGTTCAAATCCATAAAGATCACAGTATCTTCAGCATACTGCAAATGTGTCAACCCCCCATCAATCAAGTCCGGTATCAGCCCTTGGATTTCTCCAGCTCCTCTAGCATTGAGGCTAATGCAGCACAGACCAGATTGAAAAGAAGGGGCGAGAGGGGGTCCCCCTACCGGAGCCCCTTGAATGTTCTAAAATATTCACTGGGTTTTCCATTAATATTGATGCCCACTCTTCCTCTCTCAATTATTTGTTTCATCTGTCGGGTCGGGTTGGGTTCGGGTTGGATCACTTTGAGTTTCGGGTCAAAAAATATTAGCCCATGCCCGGCCCATGACATGGTCGGGTCAGGTCGGATTTGGGTTGGGTCGGGTTGACCCGCAATTTTGTATGTAATTTTCGGGTTGAATCGGGTTTTTTTTTCGGGTCAAATATTTTGGCCCGTACCCGACCCGTCACTTGGTCGGGTCGGGTCGGGTTTTTTCGGGCGGGTTGGGTTGGGTTTATCGGGTCGGGTGTCCCGCGATCAGGTCTAGTTTCATCCATTCTATCCATTTTTCTGGGAAGTTTTTCTTAACACCTCTATCATGAAACCCCATTTCAAAATCATACCTCTCTTTTTCCTCACTCTTAGTTCATGACTTCATGCAACACTTCGGGGAGAATGATGACCCCATCCAGAATGTACCTCCCAGGGACGAAGGCAGTCTGTGTTGTACTTATGAGCTTGTCAGCAAAAGGAGTGAGCCTCATGGTCAGCACTGTGGTGAACAGTTTACAAAGCAAGATTTGTGCGACTTAAACCTTGTGGCAGCTGATAGCATTGCTTCACTGATGGTCTTGAAGACCATATCAACGTTTTCCCAAGTCCTAGTAACAAAAAAAAAATACATGAACTAGAACAAAATATAAGTATCCAATTTATCCTGAAGAAGCATCCACCATTGCCAACATAACAGAAATTAGCAGCTGATAAGATGAACTACATAGAAAACTAACATATTAGTACGTGAACTTTCAGGCTACATAACAACTTAGAAACACCAATCAATCCCCTACCAAAAAGCACAGGAACAATCAGAACCATTAACATCAAGCATTAACTCTAATCCCGAATCGTGATTTGTTCAACTCAGACCTCGTAGATTTCATCATAGTACTTTCTCTTGTACCAATCATGGTGACAATTATCCCAATGATTGCCTGGCAGCTTACCTCTGAAGAAGAGGAAGCGAGCATCCTTAGATGCGCGTCTGTCAAGGCAGAGGAGCTCCTGCTGCTTCCTGACCCATTCTACACTCGGTGGCTTTGTATGATCCTTGGTGCCACCACCACTTTCACGCATGCAGTGGAACTCCACGGCTTTGAGGACCCTGCTTCTCCCGTGAAGGAACTTGGCCATCTCCTGCTGCCACTCTTGCCCCCTATAAGCCTCGAACACCACTTTCTCGAGGTGGTTATGGACGCAGGGGTTGTGTCTCAACACGTCCCACGACTCCGATGCAGCAGCTTGGATCCTGGACCAAGTATCTGACTGAAGAACATGAACAAATTTTGGCCATCGAGGTTGATCAATGGAAGACCAAGGAGCAGGTACAATAACACACAATGCAGTAGCCAGATCAACTTACCCTGATGTAGAGCGCCTCTAGGCAAGGGAACAGGTTGAGCAGTTGGATGATCCAATCAATGTACCCCTCATATGTGTAGCTTACTTCGATTGCAAGTGTCTTTAGGCTCGGCATCAATGTCTTCACAATAATTTGGTGCTCCTGCGTACATGACATGGTTGATTCAGATGAAAACTGCATATCGAATAGCTAATTTCTGATTGCACATCAGTGGGTTGTGCTGGTCTGCTAGAGTAAGCTCACCGTGAACATTGTTTCCCCAATCTCAAACTTATGTAAGTTCATGCTGAGGTAGCCCATGAACTTCAGCTTCGGCGCATGCGCAATCTTGAGGCACACCCCTTTCGACCATTCTCCTTTCAGGTGCATGTACTCACCGAGCAGCCACTCCAGATTGGGAGCGTACTCGATGAAGAGCTTATCGAAGTCGCCTTCGCTCTTCAGGATCTTGAGGCTTGGAGATCGAACATGGACGAGGCCGCAGTTGCTCGTTCCATACATACTCAGGCGCTCCAGTGCCGTGCACTGCGAGAGCAAGAAGTTCACGAAGGCATCGGAGATGACGACCCAATCAAGCTCGATCTCGGTCAGGCGTGCCAGGGGCGGGGCGGGCGCGGCGCCGAACCCGGCCTTGGGGACGTCCGGGAAAGTGCAGGCGCTCGCGCGGAGGCGCTTCAGGGAGGAGCAGTCGAAGAGGGAGTCCGGGATCCTATGATGCCAGCCGTGGAAGTCGAAGTCGAGGAAGAGCTCCTCGACGCCGCGGCGCGCGAGCTCCTGGAGCCAGCCGCCGCTGGATAGGTCCTTGCCAGGGGGGATGAAGCGCCAGCTGGCGCGGAAGGAGCGGACCGGCGCGGTCGGGTGCGCGGCGAGGATGGAGTTGACGGTGCCGATTGTGTCGAGGCGGTCCGGCATGTTGGCGTTGAAGTTGAGCAGGAGGGTGGAGGAGAATAGGCGGCGCCATCGGGGGGCGAGGACGGTGCACCTCGCAGCCTCGTCGAGCCGGAGGAGGGAGAGGATGGAGACTAGGATGGCGTCCGGGAGGTCGCTGAGGCGGTCGCAGGGGAGGTCCGTGCCGACGTCCGCCGCCATCCCCGGCCGGTGACGACGTGTGATATTTAGGTTTGCTGCGCTCTCGCTGCCTGCTGGAGCGGCTGCTTCTGGGGGAAAAAAAAGAAAAATATGTTACCTTGCGCGCGGGGGGGGGGGGGGGGGGGGGGGGGGGGTGTTGGATATCCATTCAAGTTGACCTACTCACGATGATGAAAAAATTTACGGCGTCACCATTTACGAATATAGGAAATTTGCTAGTGACATATCTAATTAACCCATTGAAGTAGGAACAATCTAAAAATCCAAAACTTGTAGAACTTGCCGATCGATTCTCCCCGTACAAATGTGCTCTAATGGTTCTGAAGTTCTAGCAAACGGTAGCTAGAAACAGCCATCAATCCCTGCCTATCAACTCTATTCATATACTCCCTTTGTTTTAAATTATTAATCGTTTTGACCATTTAGATACATAGGCTTTATTAAATACTCCTTCCTTCTATTTTTATAAAGTGCACACGCACATCATGATTCAAACTTTGCAATATTTGATCAATAATTTGACTATTGATTTTTTTTATAGTGCAAATTTTATATAATTGGATTCGTAATCAAATATATTTACCATTTTTTGGCTCGGGACCCGACCTAACAAATGAAGTGCAGATGTCATCCATGCAGTGGAATTCCATTGTTTTCAGGAACCTGCTCCTCCGGTGGAGGAACTTGGCCATCTCCCTCTGCCATTCGCGACCTCTGCAAACCTCAAACACCACTTTCTGTAGCTGTTTGACAATGCAATTGCAAGGTACGGATCCAAGCGCTGCCCTTGACTCTGTTAAGTCTTCTTTGATCATGGGTGCAAATTCAGACTGCAAAGATCATCTTACCCTTATGCAGAGCGTCTCTAGGCGAGGGAACAGCTCGAGCATCTGCATGAACCAATTGATGTACCCCCACGCTTCTGTTCATCAGTTCGACGGCAAGCGTCTTCAGTCTTGGGCTCTTGGCATCAAGGTCATCACCAGAATCTGATCTCTCTGCGCGTGCAATGCAATCACCGTTAATTCTCATGGAACTGCAAATGCCATATCGATGAAACAACGGGTGGTGCTAGTAGAATGTTTTTTTTTTCGAAAGTGCGTGCGCGACCCTGAAGCGGGCTCCTTGTAACTCGAGGCTGGGTGGGTTAACTTTACTGGTAAAAAATCAGAGATGGCCAATAAACTTATTTATCGGATTTCTCAAAAATTTATTGGATTTGCCGTTTCTCTTTCGGACAAAATTTATAAAAAAATTCCTCAAATCTTACACAAAATATTCTAGATGATATCGAAACAATCTAATATACAAAACAAGACATCACAATGCTTAGAAATTAGAAGATATGTAGCTTAGAGGGTAAGGGGTTAAGTACGAATTCAAAATTACCGAGAATTTTTATAAAACCGGTCACCACCAATAAACGTGATTATCGGATTTCTCGGAATTTTTTCGCGGAGAAAATTTTCCCCGGGCTGGGAGCGTCCTCGACGAAGAGCTCATCGAAATAGCCGTCGTTGCTCAGGATCTTCAGGCTCGGAGACCGGACGCCGACGCGGCCGCACTAGAAGATTTCGAGGGTTCAAGAAAGCCTTCGAGTAATCAAAGGAAAAGTCAGAATTTCTGGATGTGAATGCACTCCTGAACAAAATGGCTGAACGCCGAGTCAGAGCGATGACTGAACGCAGCACAGTGAGCAATAGCAATCAGGCACTGAGCAAAATGCAACACAGCAAAATTCCACGGTTCGCTTTTCGAGTTCCACTCTCTCCCATAGTATCAATAAATTCTAGCATGCTAAATCATTGTATGAATATTCTAGTAGGCAACTGTCAAGTTGCTGTACATCCGACGAGAACAACAGGAAGACTAGGACTGCTAATCTACACCCTGCAGATATTGTACTCCTGTTGGTACGCTAATTACGTTCATGATGAGAAACCAGGCAGAGACACCACGGCTCATGCAACCCAGAGTGGCATCGGCAAAATCCAACAAAATCCAACTCAACATTAGAAATTGCAAGGGAATCGATGCAGCAACACCACCACCAGTTATTCAGTTATGCAGCTCACGTTTCAGCCTGTGGATTCTGAATGGAAAGCTTATATCAGAGCACCTGAGCAACGCTATACTTCTGGCATACCTGGCAGCAGCAGTGGCTAAGGAACAGCTTGCGACCTGGAACAGAAAAGAGAACTCAGCATCTGGAGAAGCTCTAGCCCAGGGTTTTCCTTTCCATAGCAGAACTTTCATACTACAATGTTCAAGAAATGCACTGAACAGAAAAATGTTTACTGATCCAGTGCTACATTTTTTAAAAGAAAAGCAGGAGCACTGCAATAGTGCTATGTCATTTAAGAAGGAAGAAAATGAAATCTTGCGTAGAATTTCACACTCAGACGTACATCTAAAATCAACGGGGAATAAATCAGAAATCTGGTGTACCACAACTACAAGCTACCTGTCGCAGAGCAACTTCTTCCTTGATCAATCCTAGAACCTGCCCAGGCAGCAGACAATTTTGTTCGAAGACCCTCCTGCCTGATCCTCTTTTCCCACAATTGCCATAGATACAGTATACATGAGAATAGCAGCAGTGTTCCTCCTCAGCAGCCGACCTCACATGGGCTTCCTTGGCCACCATGCTTCAAACGAAACCTCCACGCTCCACTTGATCTGGCACAGTGAACGGAAGCCCAGTCCACTCCTTCGTCCAAACTTCTTTGGCGTAGCAGTAGTTCAGCACAGATGCCGCGCTGTTTCATTTTCCTGGTCACATACACACATGGGCAGTTTCTGATGGCAAGTTTGTCGGCAGTCAGCACATAACAGTGAGACAGTATCAGCTTAGTGACGTAACCAGGAAGAAAGAAATATGCCAACAGGACAACCAACACGCCGCTCCAGCTTGGGAGCGTATTCGGTGAAGAAGCTCATCGAAGTTTCCTTCACTACAAGATCTTGAGACTTAGACTGGACATGGACATGGCCGCAGTCATATCTGCACATGCCAATATGCCATATATCCTCAGGCGCTCCAGCGCAGTGCACTTCGAGAGCATGGCGTGCAGGGAGAGGGAGAGCTCGTCATCGAAAGTAGAGGGAGACGAGATAGTCCCTCCGTCCTAAAAAAACAAGTCATTCTAGAAATTCTAGGACAACTTAACAAGAAGGTAAAATGACCATGTTTACTTATTTGGCACTAATTGATTCTTGCATGCACATATACTTTTTAAATATGGTAGGATGACTTTTTTGAAACAGATTTTGAATCATAGAGTGACTTGTCTTTTTGGGACGGAGGGAGTATGTTGTTACAAATTAGCAGTAGTAAAGTGACTGAAAAAACAAAGGACATGCCCCCCCCCCCCCCCACCCACCCAAAAAAAAGATGGTGTAAAAAAACTGTTTATATGATCTCAGTGTGCCATTGGAGCTCGACTTGATGCCGACAGTCATCCTATTCTTTCAGAGAATTGTTTTGTAATCCACGAACAGACAATCGACCGCTGACTGCTGAGAAGATGGCAGTTACTGAAATATCAAACAAAGACCATATATGGACATGGACGAACCAAATGAAAGTTGACCAGAATCAATGATGTACAAACTGAAAGTGCCTGGTGCTCAAAGCTAAATACTGCTCATGCAACTGACAGCAATTTCATGGATATTGAAAACTAGATGTTCCCCCTATGTACAAGACTACAAGCTATCTTTTCAAATTTTCATTCATACTCCTACACGCTCAACCAGGCTATCTTACTAGCTAATTGATACAAACCAGACCACCAGGGCAACAAGAAAACTACCCTGCTACTTGCTAGTCTGCAACCTACACAAATTGTTCTCCTGTCGCCAACTAAATAAACAGCTCCTTATACTTCAAACGTAAATATCACAACTTGTGCACCCTGGACGGAATTAGAAACCTTCAGTCAACACCTGAAATTGCAAGCAAGATCGGGACAGTAACAACATCTTATTCTTTTGCTGCTTCAAATTATCATCAGAATTCAGCATGTGAAGCTTGAATAGCTTATATCAGAGCAACTCTGTTTTTCTTCTGGCATCGCTGAGTGCAGCAGTGGCACAAGTAAAGGTCACTGATTGGCTTACAAATTGTGAAAAACTGGATTTCGGCATCCGGGGAGGCTCTTTTTTTAGGATCCAGTAGCTCTAACTGGTCACTGGCCCAATCTTTGCCCGTCCAACAGTAGACCTCGACAAGCTTCAGAGCTCTTGCCATGGATAGCAGAAAGGTCAGAAACCCCCACTGGCAGTCTTCCCCTCCAAAACACTCGAAGACCACTCTGCTGATGGAATGCTCAATGCACTGAATAGAATTTTCAGTGTCCCCCCATTCTTCAACATTAAACCGCCGGGAGATAGAATGCTTATTAGGCTGCCCAGATGAAGTGTGACGAACACATAATCAGGGTTAGCCAGAGACATCACAAATCAGAGGCCGGTAAGCAGTTAAGTGCAACCATAATATTACCTCCACGTGGAGCGCCTCGAGACAGGGGAAACATTTGAGCAATTGAGAAACGAAGACGGTGTATCCCTTTTCGGAGAAGGGCACTTGGATGGCCAATGTCTTGACGCTGTGCATCAGTGTCCTGAGCTGCACGATCCCTCCCTGTAATATGCAGAACATATAGCAGAATTCAGTAGTCAGAACCATTTCAGAGCAATATCATCCAAAATGTTCAGAGCTGCAACCAGCAGAAGGGGAAAGGGCATTACATCAAACACAGTGTCATGCAGCACGAGTGGGCGGACGCTGATCCCCAGATACCCCAGCAACTCCAGCTTGGGCGCAAAAACGATCTTCACCTTCGCGTTCCCGCTCGGCAAACAGATACCCACCAATTCTTCGAGGTTTGGGGCGTCCTCAACGACGAGCTCTTTAAAGTCGCCGAAGTCACCGTAGAGGCGCGTCAGGCTCTTGGACCGAAGGCAAATCTTGTCCACTCCGGTGACGTTCTTGAGCTTCACAGACTCCAGGGAGGTGCCGTAGGACAGAATGGCCTGCAGGGATTCTTCAGGCACGTCCACGTTGGATAGGTCAAGTATCTTGAGGGCGGGGAGAAGCGGCGCCGGCGCCGATCCGGCATTGGGAAATCTGCAGTTGAACACTTTGAGGGTTTCGAGGGAGGCGAGCTTGAGGAGGGATTCCGGGAGAGTCTGCCTGGGGCCCGCGTAGAACATGTCGACATCCAGTTCTCTCAGGCCGTGACGCGCGAGGGCGCAGAGCCAGCCGTCGACGACGTCCAGGCGGCCGTCGAAGCCCCTCCCGTACATGACGAAGCGGAAGCTCCGGATGCGGATGCGCGGCCGGGCGGCGAGGATGTCCGTGATCGCGCGGATGAACCAGTCGCAGCCGCGGCCTTCCTCCGGGGGGAACGGCTGGCACGCGTTGAAGTCGAGGAGGGATTGATCGAACAGGCCGCGCCACCGCGACGAGAGAACCGCCGTCCGCCCGGCGTCGCGGAGGGGGAGGAAGGAGAGGACGGACAGCAGGACGGCGTCCGGGAGATCGCTGATTCGGTCCCTGCCGTCCCCGGCCGGCCGATCCGCGGTGCAAACCCCATCCCCGCAGCCGGACTCCGGGCGAGCGCGTTTGGCCGGCCCGCCGCCGAATTCCTCGTCGTCGGTGTCGACGGCCTGGGGCGGCGGGGCTGGCGAAGGCGGCGGGCCTTCGGGCTGCGGGTTCGAGCCGTCAGACGGATCCGGCGGCCACTCTGAGGCGACGATCTGACCCCGCCGCGACGAGGTCGCCGAGACGGAAGGCGTAGAAGGGCTCAGGCAACACATGGCCTGTTCGGTTTCCTGCTGATGTGCGCGAAGGCGGCGTGCAAGGGATGGAGTCGACCCCTCCTTGGACTTGGATCGTGTCGACCCTAATTTAACACGTGTACGCGGAGCGGGGGATCAGGTTGGACGGGCATACAAGTTTTCTGTTCATTCTAAAAAAAAACGTATTCAGCAAAGTTGCAAAGGTCCCTCTCAATCCCAAAAGGTGCAATTGGCTACAGCTAAGGTCTAACTAAAATCTTAGTGTTAAACTTTAGTATATATTAGCACACACATATATACTAAAGTTTTTAAATCTTGACTAAAGTTTAGTTGATTTCCTTAGCATTTTTCGTTTGGATGAGCTCGTGCTAAAATTTAACACTTTCATCTATTAGCACTTTGGATCCAAATAGACCCTTAGTCATAAATAAAATGCTTTGCAATCATCAATAATATAAATTATATGGAGTGATAGCCTATGAAATTGTTATTAATATTTATCACAAAACATATTTTTATAATATGTAACTCTTTCTATCTAAAAATATTATATTTTTTATATATTGTATGTTAAAGTTTGTTGGTGTAGTATATATTTATATTTATGATGGTCGAGGGTACATACTAGCTATTGTTGGTACATAAGAATACCTGCATTCCAGAATGTAAGATTTTTAATTTTATTCTGAGTTAAGTATTTTATAACTTCAATGAAGTTTATATGAATATTGTTTTAACACATACAAACTACATATAGAAACATACATAACAATGTAAAATGTCTATATTTACCTTTGCCTCCAATAAAGTATACATTTTTACTCAATTGCAACAAAAAAAAGATCGAGGTGGACACTAGTAGAATTATGCAACATAGTTCCCCGCCATGGTTACTTTTTCTAGGACTCTATTGATCATCAGCCTTGGGTGAATATGACGTTCCCGAGGTATGAGGCACCTTGTCCTCTTCTGCAAAAACGACTAACTTTTGGGATTGCCTTGGCACAAGGCACTAGAGTCCATATATCACCGTCATATTCACCCATGGAGCTAGCTAGCATGTGCTGATCGTTGTTGTCTCGATCGTCGTCCAAGGCTCCATTCCAATCATGCCAGTAGATGACATGTCATGTGTTTTGGAGGTCATCCAACGACCTACAAACATGCCTTACTTCACCTCTTTATTTTTTTATTAGGAAATGGTAATTGCTCCTCAAACAAATGTCTTGTCCTTCAATTACGCTTTCATTTGGGTCCAAATGAGCTTGACGTGGAGAATGGAATGGAATAGACAACAACTGATTGCCATGAGAAGTCGCAAAAAAAAAAACTGATTGCCATGAGCATGTGCCTCTGAGTCTCTGACAACACCTATTTATGTGACTTAAATCACTAAAAAGGGCTCTGGCGACAAACCTTTATTCATCAGATCAAATTAATGTGCACTGCTACCCCAGAAAATATTAGGACAATCCCAACCAACACATTATCAGATAGTGATATAC
The DNA here is from genome assembly GCF_016808335.1 of Panicum virgatum. Taxonomy (NCBI): domain Eukaryota; kingdom Viridiplantae; phylum Streptophyta; class Magnoliopsida; order Poales; family Poaceae; genus Panicum; species Panicum virgatum. The sequence goes on from NC_053149.1 coordinate 55,320,554, forward strand.
TTATCATGTCCTGTAAATAATACACAAATAACTATCTCCTAGTTTGTAGTTTCTTCAATATAAATCATCATCTAATCCCTTGTCTTCTCTCTCCTTTCCTATCATCCCCTTTTTCTCGCCGTGTCTATTCATCGCGCGCGCGGGTGCGAGCACTCCTGTGCAGAAGAAAGAGAAGGAAGAAGAAGCGCCGCCACTGTTCATCTTCCTCGCGGAGACGAGCGCGCCAGTGAGGGGTGGGAGGTGGGGGAAGGTCGGCCGGGGTGGGAGGTGGGGGGAGCGGCCGCCGGCGAGGTCGCCGGCGGCCGGGGTGGTGGTGGGCGGCGGCGAACCTTTAGGGTTTCGAATTGCCGGGGCTTCCAATAGCCGGTGGCCGTAGAAGAGGGGGCCGGGGGCGGCCTCTGAGGGCGACGAATAGACGTCCCATTTTTCTTTCCTTGTTCTTGCATACGCATGGTTCCTATACTAGAAACCATTTCAGTCAATTTTCTTTTCTTAAGAACCTCAATTATGTTGCGGACTCAGCAAATTACTTATATGCCAGACTAAAATATTTTTATTGAAGGAGTATCTCAGTAACCCTGTTGTGATAACCGTACCGGAAGGAAAATTTTATTGCTAAACATAACGGGCAGGACAAAATGTCAACACTGTTTTCCTAGGCCATGATCTTCTCCGCTGTTATTCCTGCTATCACGCTTGAAGATAAATCATGGTAACATCTCGTTCCTGATATTTGTTTCCTGCAGACAGCATGGCAGCTGCACAAATAGTGCGTCAGTGATGGTCTGATGGAACACCACCTGCATGTTCAGTTGGATCACGGATGCGGACAAACGTTTTCGAGATGGGGGACGGCCCACGCACTGCCAAGTTGGACCCGGCCCACGGACAGATGGCTCTTGCCAGTTTGCCTTGCGCTATCGGTTGTGTCCAGGACCAGTCTGCCTTCTTCTGTAGGCCCCACCTGCCATTTGCGAACAACTAGAAAAACCCAATAAACCAAACTAGCAGGATCAGCGTGCAGAAATGGCATCTTTTTAGCAGAAAAAGAGCCGAAAAAGCATACTATTTTGATTTTCCTCCAAAGGACCCATTGCCATTTTGCCCCGGTACTCGCCTCCTCCTCGGTGTGCTAGTGCTACCCGCACCCGCACGCATTCATGGCCGCAGAGCCGACGCGGGCGCCGCTGTGCGCCAAAGCGCCAAGCAGGCGTCGCGTAGCCCACCGGCGCAGACCGGGATCCCCGTGAGCGGCCCTGGCCCTGCTCCAACATAGCTGGCGCCCCAGCCGCATCGGTTTTGTCCGCGTCAGGCGCCCTCGCCCCGGCCACAGCAGCACACGGCGTCCTTGCATGCGTCCATGGAGCCATGCAGGGGAGATTTCATTTCACACGGCAGCGGCAGAGCCCAGCTTCCGCGGCTCTCCCTCCCTCCCTCTGAAATCTGAATCGATTTGAGCAATTCGATCGAGGCGGAACCGGGGCCGCTGGAATCCGTCCGATCGCCCGCCATGTTCTCGCGATCCTACACCAACCTGCTCGATCTCGCTAACGGCAACCTCTCCGCCCTCGACTACTGCGGCGGCGGAGGGGGAACGGGCGGCGGGGGCGGGGGCGGGGGCCGTCCGCCGCGGGCCAGGCGGATGCAGCGGACCAGCACGACGCCCGGGACGTTCGCGGACCTCGACGAGGACCGCGCGGGCAGCGTCGCCTCCGACGCGCAGTCCTCGCTCGCCGGCGACCGCCTCATCGTCGTCGCCAACACGCTCCCCGTGCGCGGGGAGCGCCGGCCGGACGGCCGCGGCTGGAGCTTCAGCTGGGACGAGGACTCGCTCCTCTTCCACCTCCGCGACGGCCTCCCCGACGACATGGACATGGAGGTCCTCTACGTCGGCTCCCTCCACGCCGACGTGCCGCCCGCCGACCAGGACGACGTCGCGCAGGCGCTCCTCGACCGCTTCCGCTGCATCCCGGCCTTCCTCCCCAAGGACCTCTGCGACCGCTTCTACCACGGCTTCTGCAAGCAGACGCTCTGGCCGCTCATCCACTACATGCTCCCCTACTCCGCCGACCACGGCGGCCGCTTCGACCGCTCCCACTGGGAGGCCTACGTCCTCGCCAACAAGCTCTTCTCCCAGCGCGTCATCGAGGTCCTCAACCCCGAGGACGACTACGTCTGGATCCACGACTACCACCTCCTCGCCCTCCCGTCCTTCCTGCGCCGCCGATTCAACCGCCTCCGCATCGGCTTCTTCCTGCACAGCCCCTTCCCTTCGTCGGAGCTCTACCGCTCTCTCCCCGTCCGCGACGAGATCCTTAAATCGCTGCTCAACTGCGATCTGATTGGCTTCCACACCTTCGATTACGCCCGCCATTTCCTCTCCTGCTGCAGCCGCATGCTTGGGATCGACTACCAATCCAAGAGGGGATACATTGGCCTCGATTACTTTGGACGCACGGTGGGGATAAAGATCATGCCTGTTGGGATAAACATGGAGCACCTGCAGTCACTGCTCCAGCAACCTGACCTCGAGCGGAAGGTCGCAGAGCTCCGGAACCAATTCAGCCGGAAGACTGTCTTGCTTGGTGTGGATGATATGGACATATTCAAGGGCATTGATCTCAAGATTCTTGCATTTGAACAGATGCTCAAGGCGCACCCGAAATGGCAGGGCCGAGCAGTGTTGGTGCAGATTGCGAACCCAAAAGGCGGCAGCAGGAAAGAACTGGAAGAGCTGCAGGCCAAGATTGAACAGAGTTGCAAGAGGATCAATGACCAGTTTGGACGGCCTGGATATAGTCCTGTCGTGCTTGTCAATAGGGCACTGTCAAGTGTCAAGAGGATGGCTTATTACACCATTGCCGAGTGTGTTGTTGTCACCGCAGTCAGGGACGGGATGAACCTTACACCTTATGAATACATCGTGTGTAGGCAGGGAATTCCAGGTTTGGATGGGTCTGGGGGTGATAGACCAAGGGGCAAGAGTATGCTAGTTGTCTCAGAATTCATTGGTTGCTCACCATCACTGAGTGGAGCAATTCGGGTAAACCCCTGGAACATTGAGTCAACAGCAGAGGCAATGCACGAGTCCATCGCTTCATCTGATAATGAGAAGCAACTGCGGCATGAGAAGCACTATCGGTATGTCAGCTCACACGATGTTGCCTATTGGTCTAAGAGCTTTATTCATGACTTCGAGAGAAGCTGTAGGGACCATTTTAGGAGAAGATGCTGGGGTATTGGACTAGGATTTGGATTTAGGGTCGTTGCCCTTGACCGGAATTTCAAAAAGCTTACAGTGGATTCTATTGTTGCTGATTACAAGAAGTCAAAGAGCCGGGTCATACTACTGGACTATGATGGAACTCTAGTACCACAAACTACAATAGACAAGACTCCAAATGAAACTATTGTTAGCATGATGAATACTCTGTGTGCTGATAAGAAGAATGTTGTTTTCATTGTAAGTGGAAGAGGAAGGGATAGCCTTGAAAAATGGTTTTACTCTTGCCCAGAGCTTGGCATTGCTGCTGAACATGGCTACTTTATGAGGTATAGCCATTACCTGGTTTTTCATTACTCTATTACAGTTCTTTAGTGTCTTTCATTGCCCTTTTGTCTTAGGATACACCTGGTATTCATTTTCCAACTGTTAAGGTGAATGAATCCAACTCTCTTAAAAGAAAGTGAAGAAGGATTATTTTTCCACTTTTCATTATTACTATGGCGAAAACCCTTTAGATGAAACAGGCAAACAGCATTGTGGTATAGATGGTTCATGCACATGTTGCTGACAACATTTTCATACAAAAATACTAGAAAGACAAGAAACTCACTTGCATTATATGCACGATGCTGATGCATCAAGAAACGTTTATATATCAACCCCCATGGATCGATATTTTATCATACAACACTTCAACATGACTGAAAAACCTTAACATATCACCATTGTTTAGTTGGAGTATTTTATATGCGATATGTCTTTGATGGCTCAATCAAGCAGGAGCACACTGAAAGTTCTGATTGATAGTTGGGCTATTGGCAATAAACGGGTCCGTTTACGCCGGCTGGGAGATAAACTAGGCTGCAAATGGATAAACACTCCCAACTCTGCATCCTGCATATAGGAAATGCTTGCTTGTAAACTGTTGAACAAACTCTGAAACTTCTGTGTTCTACTATTCTTTGATGGTTCTGTGTAATTCTTTTTGGATATTTGTGAGGTTGGGCAAACATTGGTTTTTCTGTAGGAAGTTTGGGACATACCTCAACAGTTGCTTATGTCTGCAGATGGACCAGAGATGAACAGTGGCAAACACAAAATCAGAGCTCAGAATTTGAATGGATGCATATGGCCGAGCCGGTAATGAAACTGTATACAGAGGCAACTGATGGATCATATATTGAAACCAAAGAGAGTGCTTTGGTTTGGCACCACCAAGATGCTGGCCCTGATTTTGGATCTTCACAAGCAAAAGAAATGTTAGATCACTTGGAAAGTGTCCTTGCCAATGAGCCAGTCTCTGTAAAGAGCGGCCAACATATCGTAGAAGTTAAACCTCAGGTATTTGATATCTCCAAACACCATTAATATACTTTGCATAGTATTATGTAATATCCAAAAGTAGTTCATTAGTGTTTATTCTATTTACCTGATGATGGTGTCAAACTCAATGTAATCTACTATGATTTCTAGTCTATGACATACCGGCCGTATTAATAGCATCGAATATTTTCCTCTGATGATATGTTATGCCAAGGAGAATAAGAAATTTGAATTTTCATATGCTTAGCTTCCATAACCTAGTTGTATTTGCTATGAAACTTGGTCATCAAATCCTAGTCTGTTTTCGTGTTGAAAATGATTTATCTTTAGCAGCAATTCAGTTACTTGCTACCCTCGTTTAAATCCAAACTTGTTGAACTGTAGGCTGTCAGCAAAGGATTTGTTGCAGAGAAGATTCTTTCAACTCTCATGGAGAAGGAAAGGCAAGCAGATTTTGTTCTCTGCATTGGTGACGATAGATCAGATGAGGATATGTTTGAAAAAATTGCTGATATCATGAGGAGGAACATGGTTGATCCCCAAACCTCGTTATATGCCTGCACAGTAGGCCAGAAACCAAGCAAGGCTATTTACTATTTGGACGATGCAAATGATGTTCTGAACATGCTTGAGGCACTTGCTGATGCATCGGAGGAGGCTGGCTCTGGCTCTGGTTCACCGGAAGAAACAGAGGTACCATCTACACTGGAGGAAGCATGATGATGACATGAGATGTCCTGGAGATGTCGAATTGCTTGGCTGACGTGACAATGCCACCAGCAAGTCTTCTGACAAAAACTGAAGCCGATTTCGTTTGGCAGGAAGTGAAAAATTAGCAAAACTCAGATAGTCGGATAAATGTCAATAACCTAGTTGTTTAGTGCCATAGTAGTTCTCATGTTGTCTAGATAGAAGAAAAAAAATTGTCTAGAGGGAAGAATCCATGGCGGCATCCTTTGACTTCTTGGAGTATTGCTAACATGGGTTCTTCCAGGAAAAATTCATGGAGTATTCCTGCGAGTTTATAGAATATAAGCCGAGATTAGCAGTAGCTGACATTGGGATTTAGCCTACTGTTGGTGCATATCATCTTAGCCGTCTTTTTCAGTGGAAAAATCTGGGTACATGAAGCTTCTTTTTTTTTTCTCGAATACGCAGGAGAGCTGCGCATCATTGTATTAAGAAGAAGAAAGTTTACAACAACGCGGAGCTAGGGAGCCCACACAAACAGTCAAGAGCACCACTGGTGCAAATGGGAAACAAAGTCACACATGCCCTGCAAGGCAAAACAATCTGTGGACTACTCGCCTTTCAAACAACCAAGGCGTGTGGCCCCAGCGTCAACCCAAAGCTTGATGTCAACCTTGATCCGCTCCCGGACCTCAAGAACATTGGAGGAGAGATTATCGAAGAGGCGAGCATTGCGTTCTTTCCAAATATTCCAGAGGATGAGCATCACCAGGGTGTCAAGCCCACGCCGTCTCTCTTTGACCTGTAACCGTCGGAAGAGGCTTTTTGTTTGTCCATTTCAAAATATTGCAGAAACTTCAGTTAAACAGAAAGAAACTGAAAATGCATCCGGGGAGTGAAACAGCATACGCGGTACAGCGAAAATTGAAGGGCAGGGCGTATCTACTTCTTTAGCAGTTCATGTGCTCCCCATGATCAGGTAAAGGACCAACTTCAGCTGCTGGGCACAGTTGCAAAACTCACAACGAAAAACGTAAACAAGACAGATAAGCAGTGACTGCGCAAGCTTCCCTGCAAACCAGATATGCATTTCGTTGTTTCCATTTACCCATACATGAGTGATCTCAGTTGCTCTTTGTACCCTCCCACATCATCCGAGGATTTTTTACCCGATAAATGTGGGCCCGCTCCGGAAGATAAATTTCAAAGGTGGAGGCACTGAGGATGCAAGGCAACCATAACAACGTCGAGATTCTATTGTCACCGGCAATATTCCCGACGATCCATGTCATTCTCAATCTCAAAAATGACTCGGACGAGTAGCTACTATCTCTTCACTGCGGCTCACCTCAACCCTCTTCCACTCCACAATTTTGTGCAAGAAAATATGCACACTGCCCCTTGTAGGTCCAATTTTATCAACGAGCTGAAGAAAGTCATGCATTTTTCGATATTCATCCATTGCATTTGACAAAGCGACAAATGTTAGGTGATGGTGACTTCAGAAGTTTTTCGTTCCTTGCCTTGCATTCAACGTGACATATTTTTCATTTTTTTGTCCAAATGATTCTGAGGGAGAATAGTTAGGTGCTCGAGGAGTACTAACTTGGGACGTGGTAGCTATCTATAGCTTGAAGCAAGAGACAACGTTAACATGCTTTCATCTTCAGTGTGTATGGTGTCACTTTGTAAGCAATTCAAATTAGTAGAGGGTGCCTGGATGGTTGTACCACCATTGGAAAATATAATTACCGTTGATGTTACAATTTACAAAGGCATCACAGAAAGAAAATCATCGGATATACCATCATAAGAATTTTTCCGTTTCTGCTAGTAACAAGAGATTCTCATCTAAGTCTCCCACATGCTTCAGTGTTTGCAAGTTAGTGGGACATGTCAGTGTTTGATATATCAAACCTATATGCTTTCTACAAAAGCAGGGAATCCTATAAGAAAAGGTGTCGCTGTAGGCTATGTTTTGAAGAAAGGTTAAGGGATCCAGCGCAAAATATGGTCATCCGCGAGGAGGATATTGCGAAACGGCGGAGAAAAATCGCGGGAGAGGAGTGGCGGAGAAAAACCAAAACAAACTCAGGCGCCAAGAAAACGGACCGGAAAACAGAGCAGGCGAACCCCACCGCCCACCGGCCACCGGATTCCGGATCCACACCGCCTTCCTTCTCCTCCCTCCCTCTTGCCGGAGCCAGATCAGATACACGCTGCCGTCTCATCTTATGGCTCCTCTCCTTTCCCCACCGCTGCTCGCGGACTCCGTCACCAAGTTCCATACGGCCTCAACGGCGGTCCCCTGCTCCGGCAGCTCACAGCGATATGCCATCACGGGGTTGGCCGGGGCAAGAAGAAGAGACCGGCACCGGTGTCGGAGGACGCGGGGAAGAAGGGGCTTGGTGGTGGAAGCGGTGGCGGCGGAGTCCCGCAGCTCGGATGGTGGCGTCGCAGAAGATTATTACGCTGTTCTTGGCGTGGTAGGTGCTTCATCTTCGAAGCATTCGTTTTGCATTTTTTTTCCACTCTTTTGAATTGTCTAGTTTGGCAGTAGTGGAACATAATCAGTCTTATTTTTTAAAAAAGAACATAATCAGTCCTTTTTCTTTTTACTGTGAAACCAAAATTGTTCTGTATAATGAAAAAGGCATAGCACTTGCCATGGTTCCTCTCAAAAACATAAATTGGAGTGTTTGTTGCATCATTGGCAGTACTATAACACACTTAGAAATTACTCTTCATGTTTTCAGATGCCAGATGCAACACCTAAGCAGATCAAGAAAGCGTACTACAATTGCATGAAGTCATGCCATCCTGATCTTAGTGGGAATGACCCTGATGTGACAAATTTCTGCATGTTTATCAACGAGGTTTACACGGTACAATCCTAACTCCTGCCATTTTCTAAACATGTTATCTATAGAGCCGTACTGCATTTTATCTGTGATGTTAATATGATAAGTGAAAACCAGGTGCTTACCGATCCCATCCAACGGGCAGTGTATGATGAGATTCATGGATACGCTGCTACTGCAACCAATCCTTTCTTGGATGACAGCGCACCCCGGGATCACGTGTTTGTCGATGAGTTTAGCTGCATAGGTATTGATGACTTTGCCCTGAACAGAAATTTTATTTGGAATCAATTTAAGAAGCTTTTAATTATGTTCTGCCCACATTCCTGCAGGATGCAAGAACTGTGCTAATGTGTGTTCTAAGGTCTTTCAAATTGAAGAAGATTTTGGACGGGCAAGAGTTTATGACCAGTCAGGCGACATAGAACTGATTCAAGAAGCTATCGAGAGTTGGTGTGAATGCCAATGTCCTTTTTTACTTTGCGTTTTGTTTGTTAATCTATCAATTATCCAAGCATCCTCGCTTGAAATTTGGTGCAAAAATTCGTCGAAACAAAAAAAAATGCAAAGTGGGGAAAATAATTTTTCTGTTGGTCTGAAATCCTGAATACTGATATTGTTCTGATAAACTTCCACTTATGTTCAGTCCAGTTGACTGCATTCATTGGACTTCAGCTGCACAACTTTCGCTCCTTGAGGATGAAATGCGCAGAGTAGAGAGAGTAAATGTAAGAATTTCTTCCTGATAATTTCGATGGCATGAACATGTTTGTAAGATTATTATTGTGAATTTTGCTAGTTAATGATAGAACCAACCTTTTATGTTCAAACTTCAAACCAACTAGGGATGTTATCCTACCTTGTACTAGCATATGATTTTCTCCCCTATTTTATCAGGTTGGATTGATGCTTGCTGGGATGGGAGGTTCAATTGATGTGTTCCGGATGGTAATCTCTAATTCATATAACTTTTGTTTACAAATGGACCATCCTCTTTTCTGCAACAGTTGTTGTAGTATGTTGCGGATCCTAAACATTGTCATGGTTTTTGTCGCAAATGCACCCACCTCCTGAAGATGAAATAAACTTAATTTCAGAGTTAGAAAACAACGTACATATGTCTCACATCGTGTTAACATGTTCTATTATGTTTGATTCCTTGTTGTCAGGCAAGTTCACGCTGGGAGAAAAGACAAGCTAAAGTCCTGGTAAATTTCTCTGTTTGATACACATGAAAGTGCTATTAACAAAATTTCCAGGATCAGAAATTTCTCACTACTCACATGTGGACTGCTTGCACATTGTTCTGAACTTGTCTGCGTCTTGCAGGAAAAGGTGAGAAGGCGGATGAGCCAAGATGATTCCAGTAAGGGCGGCTCATGGAGTGATATCTGGGGAGCACCAACAAGATACCAGAAGAACGGTAAAAACTAGCACATTATGTGCTTTTAGTATTTTCTATCCTTCACATATGCCTTCTTAACATTCCTGCTAACACATTAAACAGAGGAGGAGGCAAAGGAGAGAGCCAAGCGAGCGGCTGCTGCGGCGAGGAGGTGGCGAGAGTACTCGAGGAAAGGCGCAGACAAGCCCCCCACGTTCAAACTTCCAGAGGCAGTGTCCAGCAAGGAGTGAGAACACTGCAATGGGAGATTCCTGCAGTACTGCAGCCGATACTTAACCCCCAATTTACATCATGTATACTTGTATAGCCTAATCATTCACAGGAGAGCTGTAGCCTGTATAGCGGCAGCTCTCCCGCCCTCGATTCCACATCCTATACCTGTAAATCCTCTGTTAGCGATAGCTCAGTTAGTCCATTGCCTGCAGAGTTCAGATCCCAGCAGACGAGAAACAACTGTACACAAAAATGTGGCACTTGCTTCTCTTACAATAATGATTTAGTATGAAGCATGGACACATGCAGATACTTGGGATTCTATGAAACTCGCTATCTCAGCTTCATGCGATCAAACTGGAAAGGTGAGCAGCAGGAGTCACAATGCTCCGCAAGCAGACAACCATGAACAGATGCGTTTATTCACTTATTCAGAGATGCAGCAAAGAATGGGTGTTGCATTCGACAGACAAGCGCGAGCACTGCAAAGCAAAGTTTCTGGATCGAGGGTGCTTATCTGACGGAGCACGCGACAGCGTGAGCCCAGGACCTGAGGTGCGCCTTCATGGCCACGCCTTCCCCGGGTGGCGGCATCCGCGCCCGCGAGCACCGGGCCGCCGCGGCGACGCGCGACCGCCGCCGCAGCTCCTTGTGCCAGGCCACCATGCGCTCATCCCACTCCCTGTCCCCGCCGCACCTCGCAGCCGCTCTGCGCTCCATTGCCACCGCCGCTGCCTCCTTGACGCCGTTGGGAGCCTGGCCGGAGCTTGCGCTGGTCGCCTCTGCCGAATCCTGCTGCTGCCTGGACTGCAGCTCCTCGGCGCAGTCTCCCTGCTTGTGCTTGGAAGGCGGCTGGAGGAGGACGCTGGAGTGGAACCACAGGGAATCCATGGCCGCCAAGATGTCGTCCCCTTCCATTTCTCAGGATACAACAAGTAGCGCACGCGATCTTGTGGGCTTGGTTCGGCAGGGTGCGCTGCTAGCAGCTAGAATTGCGGAAAAGAATTGGAAGCGATGGGGGATTTGGGCTTGGACGGCATGGACGCCAGCTTGAGCTTGGCTTGGTGCGATGGCGTCCCGTGTCCGGTCGTGTCCGTTTGAAATGGTCGCTTTATTTGGGTCGGGTACCACGTACCAGACTACCAGTGCCGCAACGGCTCGGTGCATGCGTGCTGGACGTGACCAAAAAGTCCATCTTTTGCGCGCCTTTTCAGGAAGGCCAGGCAGGTCAGGGCATGGGCGGGGGACGCGACCGGACCCACGGGGAGCTGGCCGGTGGGGCCTCTTGCCAGCCTCAGAGCGAGCTGGACTGGAGACCTTTTGTTGAACGCGGCGCGGCGGAGCCGACGAGACGGAGGAGGAGAGAAGCCTCATGGGCCTTCCTGGGCTGGAAACGGTGTTGACCCTTGGGCTGCGTGTGTCCAAACCCATGCTTGCACATGGATAAAAAATAGAAGCAGCATTTCTATTTTACTGGCATTTTTTCATAAAGAAGAAAGAAAGAAATGGAAGATTGACAGAAACGGGAACGAACAAGATCACGCAACGCAGCAGGCACAGTAGCTCGAGAACGGGCACGCTAGTTTGAGGCCGCAGAGCTGCATGGCTGGGCAATTCTCCTTTGGCAGGGGCCGGCCGATCGACCGCTCTGCAGCTGCAGCTGTAGCGCTGCAGACGCGAACACTGCCAAGGAAGACTCGCCCAGTAATGCAGGCGACCCGATCCGATCACACTTCTGATTCACCTTTGGTGGAGTGCTGCTTGCTCCCTGCTCGTCCTAGGTTTCGCCGTCTGCTTTTATAGCCGGGCGGGCGACGGAATGAAATCGGCATCATCCGGTTGGGCGAATTCTCATTCGGCCGTTCTGGTTAGTTTTTACTTGCAACGCTTGAGACTGCTGGCTTTATGGTCAGTTGCAGCTAGTGTGTTTCTCCTTTTTCCAATGATTTTACTAGATCTTCGTGGATATTCGTGGAATGCAGTCTGTAGCATATGCTCGCTATATATCACATAAATATGCTTTTTTTAGATTACACCATACTACTCAGACACTTACACCCCTATGAACACGCATACGCAAACCCTACCTCTATGAATATCTTCGAAGACTGAGCTGGCAAATTCTCGAGATTGATGAAGTCACCACAGACGTCTCGCTGTCGATGGGAACGTCGCCCACCACTAAATACACAACGTGTTAAATCTCAGAATATTCTCCAGAGAGTCGAACCCAGGACCTCAGATGCTACTGAATCTCTTGTAACCATTAGGCTATAGGCCCTTTCGCCACATAAATATGCTAAAACGGCAAGTTTTCTGACTTTTGACAGAAAAGAAAACGCTAAATCTCGTGCTCTCGCTAGTCGCTAGTGTTGTGAATTTGAATGTAGATCGTCTCTCTTCCTTACCTTGTTTGGTAAATGTGATTTTCTTCGTACCCTAGCTAAGCCTATTAGTATTTAGTAGTACGCAAGCCAAGGTTTTTCCGAGTTTTGCACAACCGTTTAACTTAATCTCTCCAATAATCAAGGTGCTCACCGGCCATCATAAAACCTCTTCTCATATATTTATTCAGCTGCGTGACGTCTTGATTCTCACCGAGGGTCTGTTTAGAGGAGCTAAAGTTGAGTATTAAACTTTAGCATCTATTAGCATTTATATCCATTCTAAAGTTTTTTTAGTTTTGGCTAAAGTTTAGCCATCTTTATTAGCACTTCTATTTGGATAGATTAGTACTAAATTTTAGCATTTTTAGGTATTAGTATTTTGACCCAAACATCCTGTGAGTACTACTAAGGCTCTGTTTGGATAGAAAAAGTCCTAGAGCTTAAAAAAATCTCTAGTCTTAAACTTTTAGTCTCATTCTGTTTGGTTAAGGAACTTAGAGAGACTTTTAGTCATTAAATGAAGCTCTAAAAATACCATAGTACCCCTAGATTGCAATACACGCACTGCCCTCCATGCCATGCGCCTGCATGCATGCGCTGCACAGCACACCGGCTGCATGCGCGGGTCACAGGCAGGGTTCAAAATTTCGGTGAAATTTCGGCGAAATTTCGGTATTTTTTTCGTTTTCGGTAGTTACCGGGAAGTGGAATTTCGGTAAATTTCGGTAAATTTCGTTTCAAAATTCAAAAATTCAAAAAAATTTGTAAAAAAATATGTAAAAAATATGATAAAAAACTAGGTGTTTTTCTAAGCAAATAGGACTAGAACACACTCAAATCTAAGATCATTTGCTAGGCTAAAATTAACATTTGAAACCGTAATTTGAATGACTCGTCATTTCATGTGCAAAAATTTGTTTTCTCCCCTCGACTTCAACTAGACTTTGGTTTATCATGATATTGGTGAGGTACCTATTCAATTTCATATGCATACCTACAACTAGGATGATGATCCATCGGCCGGCCCGGGTGGACTATACTCTCATCAGTAGACTAGTAGATCTGGTTTCCTCGTGCTGTCCAATTAGGCTCGTCGTCAATCTTGCTTCGCTTTTGCCTTTTGCATCTGCTTTTATATTATCATCTAGCAGCTCTTTTCTTTTGTATGTAGCGGTGAGATCGAATGAGATGGCAGCTAAAGCCCTCTGTCTGCTGTAGTCTATTATTCTTAACCAGGCCCTCGATCTGGCTCTTCTTCTAGCTTTGTAGCCGGTAACTGTGGAGACTTGGGAGTTTTTTTTTTGAAGTTGTGGCCATTGCTGATACGTGTTAAATTCCATTGGCAATTCTTCTCCATTGGCAACTGCAGATTAAGTCAGTTGTGGCCTTTGATCTGCCCCCACTTCGTGGAAGAAAGCTTTGCATTGCAATAGTAGGTCGGTGACTGTAACCTTGATTCCAGTGAATTTCCTCCGACGCCATTCCAGTCCCGAGGATAAGAAGAGAAGGTCAAATTCTTGCATCCACAGCATGCATGTGACCAAAATCTTAGGCCACAAGAGAATTGTCACCATCTATAGAGCAGGGAAAAACTTTCCGTTGGAAAACTGCCGGAAAACACACCTTTCAGAATGCTTTAACAATTCTCTATACAAATTGAATCAAACAAAAAATTCAAACACTGTCACATGAATTGATAACCAATTCAAATCATGTTTGTCCTGGATTTAAAACAACTTTCAATTGGATCAACTAATGTCCCTAAAAATTTATAGGAATATCCGCCATAACAAGAATAATAAAAGTCCAGTTGAGGCCTAAGAGAGAAAATGAAAGTTGTCACATGAAATGACAAGACTTTTAATTGGTAGTTTTTGAAATAATTAAATAACTTTCAAACCATTGCTCAAATGAAAAAGTTCTTGAAACAAAAGTTGTAGATCTCGAAAAACTGAACAAAGTTGGTATTCAAAAGTTTTTCATTTGACCTCGGGAACAGTACGAAAATCACAACGGACATCATTTTCCGGTCGAAATCACCGAAATTTCGGCCGAAATCACCGAAATTTCGGTCGGAATTCACCGAAATTTCGTTTTTTGAATTTGAATTCTCTTTCCGTTCGGAATTAGCGAAATTCGGCGAAATTTCGGCCGAAATTTCGTTTCCGGCAAACGGCGGGATTCGGAAAAAAAAACGAAAAGGTAAACCCTGGTCACAGGTGGGAGTGGGACTGGGCGCGCGTCGCGAGGGATATGTGGGCCCGGCGGGGAGGGGTAGGCAGGAATCAAGCAAAAAAAAGTGCCAATAAACTCCTCTTGAGAGTCTTTTTTATTTTACACTGTAAAGGATTTTTAGTCCCTAAAAAGTCTCACATGTTTGTTTTTTTAGTCCCATAAGTCTCTGGGACTTTTGAATAAGTCCCTTGAAACAAACAGGGCCTAAATACTCCCTCCATTCAAGTATGATAGATAGATTTCCAAACTTCAAATGTTCAAAAATAATAGCTATATTTGCTATTGGTATGGATTGTGGCAATAAATAGCACTAGAAACGATGAGTTTCTAGTTAAAACATTGGAGGACCAACAAAAAGTCTATGTTGCATTTATGAGATTGATAAACACACTTAGTGTCTTTGGTGATTGTGCCATATGGAAATATATCTATCATATTTGGATGGAGGGAGTACATACTTCACATGGAAATATGTTGGACTTAGACAGACACCTACTAGCAGTGGTGGTAATAGATCATGACTCTAGTGACCTCTTCACTATTCAATATGGTTCTTATATATTTTTATTTTAAAATTATATAAGATAAAAGTTGGTTATTTTGGACCTGGTATTTAGATTATCTAGACTAAATTTTGCTGCTGGAATTAAAAAAAAAGCTAATGGCGTGTTGCGGTCAGGCCCAAAGGCTAGAAAGCTCGCCATTCTCAGACAGGGAAGAAGATCCGGATCCGGCGGAATGTGCCCTCGCGGCCACGGCCTCGCCCGTCACCAGCCGCGCGCTAGTAACTGCAAGGATCGCGTCGGGGTATGCGCATGAAAACTGATCCTTCCTGTTGGACCGCCTAGCCGCTTGACCACTTCCTCCGAACCCTGCATGCGCCATGAAGTTAGTCAGTTACCATGGCTGCCGCCTGCCGGTTGTTGTGCTCTGAATATCCGATCAGCTAACGGTTGCAGAGCGCCACAAAAATGAAGGGCACCACGAAACATCTGAACCGAAGCCGCAGCCGGGGGCAGTCACACACTCACGTCGGTCGAGGAGAAAGAGGAGCTCGGTGCCCTCTCGCTTTTGGGGGCGATAGAGCTAGGCCGCGCCGGCCGGGGACAGCAGGGACAGGACCATTCCGGCAGCACATTCGGGCTTCGGCCGGGGAAAATCCGGCGTGAGATCTCCAGATCGCCATCAGGCAAGGAAGCTCCCCCGGAATAGTCTTCGTCCCCGAGCATATGCCGCCCCGGATCCGCTTCAATCCCCGAGGCCAGTTCGATTTCGCGGCGTATATATAAGGTGCCGCCTGGGCCGGCGGGTCGAGACGGCAGCAAGCCGGAGACGAGAGCCTGTCTACGAGCTAGCATCGTGTTCGTGTATGACCGCCGCCGGCCGGCCGAGGGGGTGAGGTGAACGCGCCGGGCTGTGGATTACGGGGCAGTTCGTCTTTGGCACAAAGGCACGAGGATTCAGAAGTTCAGATCGCTTCAGCATGCGTGCGCGTGCCAAAGGAGAATTGCCCTGCGATCCGCCTGCGCAGAATCCGATGATCTGATGCTGTTTTCCCTTGATCTGCACATGCCTACATGTCTGAGAGAGATCTGAGTGGAAGTTGAAACAAATGCAATCCTGCATGTGGAGAATCGCCCCGAGATTCAGCTTCAGATTCTGCTGTGTGTTGCCTGTGGTGCTGACCTGCGTGCGTGTGGGATCTGCTTCTTCCTGGGACTAATTTCCTGCGTTTGCCTAGATACTAGACATATACTACCTGCTTGTTAACAAGTGCTCACTCAGCCTTGTTTAGTTCTTTTGGCCAATTTTTTTGGACACCGAATCTTACTATTTCGGAGTACTAAATAAAGTCTATTTACAAAACTTTTTGCAGGAATGGATTGTAAATCGCGAGACGAATCTAATGAACATAATTTATCTATAATTAGCAAATGGTTATTGTAGCATCATTGTTGCAAATCATGAATTAAATAGGCTCATTAGATTCGTCTCGCGATTTAGAGCCCATCCGTGCAAAAAACTTTATAAATAGACTTCATTTAGTACTTCATGCATGTGTCCAAATTTTATAAATTTACTTTCTTGCTAACTCCCGCCACAACTTTGAACATTTTTGTTAGGCTATGTTTAGTTCCTGAATTTTTTTGGATTTGGGTACTGTAGCACTTTCATTGTTATTTGGCAATTAATGTTGCATGGAGCATTAAATGCAGTTAAAAAAATAATTAATTACACAATTCAACTGTAAATGACGAGATGAATCTTTTAAGCCTAATTAGTCTATGATTGAAGACGAGAAAAGGGTGTAGGCGTGTGGTAGGTGTAGGTGCCCGTTGCAGCATCTATATAGTCTGTACGGCACATAGCAACCTGCATGTGAGAAAGATACTACTACCAGGTTTCCTATGCATGTGATCCACAAACTAGAAAAGGGGGGCATCAGCCTGATTGCCTGCGAGGCGTTTACTCGCGGGAATTGTTAACTCCCTCGTGTTGCTGGGCACTCCTTCCCGGCGAAGCAACTTGCATCGCGCGCCGCGCATCATGCGTGTCGCGGTCGCGGCCGCTCTCGGTCAAAGCCATCTCGGATCAAGTGGCGCGCTAGGCGACGGGGACGGCCGCGCGAGTCGCCGACGTGCGTGCACATTGGCGGAAAAGGGAAGATCGAGTCAACCGTTAAGTATCGCCGCGTTGCTGTCAGCAGCACAGTACGAGCTACTAGCTAGCTAGGCTCGCCGGTGGCAACGAACACGGCAGTCGGCAGGCGCGAGACGACGGTAGGCGGGCAGTTCACACCGCCGTGGCGTGGTCGCTGCCTGCCTGCCTGGGCAGCACGGCAACATGCAACTCGTTTCCGGAAGGGAAATGTGCTTGCAACTCGGTCGGGATGGGGAACTAACTGGTAATGTCCCTGAAGACTTTCAGAGAACTTGCGTCTGACACGAAATTGGCGAGACGATTTTCTTTTCTGGACCCCTGCTGTCACGAAGAATTCAATGTTATCCATTTGCGCAGCACGACAGTGACCTAGCTAGGCAGAAGAGTTTGTTTGATCGAAGCAATGTTTTATTCTCTCTCATTTGTACGTGTGTGCTGAACGTACCCAATCTTGCATAGAAAGAAGATGGTTCAACCGAACTATGGCCCCAAAGAAAAGATCTGTGTGTCCTTCTCAGTGCCCTCACTCACCACCACACCAAATCAACTATGATCAATCAATGGCAAATGCTTAAAAATTTTCTATGTGCTAGTATATATGTGTACGAGAACCAATCAAAAGAAAGATGCAAGAAAAAACTAGGTGACAAAAGGGGAGAGAGCAAGGAGCCAAAAGTAGATAGATCAAGAGGAAGAAGCTCTACATGAGTTTGTCTGGTTTTATTGGAGCCCGGGCCGGCCCCGAGTGTCATGCCGGGCCGCATCACGACATGGCCGTGCTCTCCTCCGGCTGCTCGACTTTCACCCCGCCCCTCATCGGCAGCCCGCCGCCGGCGTGCCGCCGGAACACCATGGCGCACTCGGGGAGCTCGCCGAGCCCCGCGAACATCGCGTCCTCCTCGCCCCCTCCTTCTCCGTCGAACAGCCCGGCGACGTCGCCGAACTCGTTGGGGAGGGGCGCGGGTGGTGCGGCGCCGAAGAACATCGTCCCGTACAGCATCTCATCCGCCGCGTCGACGTCGGAGGGCGACGTCGACGAGGTGACGGACACGCCGTCGTAGAGCCACCGAAAGTCGTCGTGCACCTCGACGGCCGCCGCCGCCCCGCCGCCCTCGGCCGTCGCAACCGCGCCGGCGCAGGCCGTGGCGGCGACTTCGTGGCTGCCGGATGACAGAGACTCGGCCGGCTCCGGCGGGGCCGGCTTTGGCTTTGGCTTCGGTGCCGGGCGGTTCTGCTGCGCCCTCGGCACCACGTCGGAGTGGTTGTGCTCGAAGGAGTAGGTGACGATCACCATGTCAGGCTCGGCCCGGTTTCGCTCCACCTGCTTCCTCGCCGGGCACCCCTTGTTGCTGCTGCACCTGTAGTAGGCCCTGCAGCGCCGCCCCATAACCCAGATCAAAACGTGCGGCGTGCGCAAGAACTCGAAGAACGCAGGAGATCAAGAAAGGATGGATGTGGTTGATCAGAGCTCTCGTGTCGCGTACCTCGGGAAAGGGGAGCCCTTGATGGGCTTCTGGCCGTACTTCCGCCACGCCCACGAGTCCGTCGGCGTGTTGCCCTCGCCGACGTCCTTGGGCCGCGGGCCGCTCACGTCGGCCAGCGGCACGGTCACCACCCGCTTGTTCGCCGACCGCCGCCTCCCGCTCGCAGCTGGCGCCGCCGTCGACGGCGCTGGTGGTGACACCGGCGGCGACAACCCCGGGCAATCGTCCGCCGGAACACCACGCGGCCCAACCTTGCCCTCGCCGCCGGACACCGTCGGCGACGCCGCCGCCGCCCCGTCGCTCCACTCGCCATCCATGGCGCGATGCGATCGATCCGGATCCGAACGGAGCCGAGCCGAGACGCCGGGCGGCGGCCGGGCTAGCTTCCTAGCTGTTGGAGCAGTTCTTGGCCTGATCCGAAATCCGATGTCACCAGCTGCCTCGAGGCAGACGCACCCGACCCGCGGGATATAAAGAAACGGCGGTTGCGGTGCGGAAGTGAGCTCGCTAAACTATTACCACGAAGCGACGACGTCGCGGTGACGCTGTCACGCGCGCGCGCTCGCAGTTCGTGCGGTGTGATTGGCGGGGGACGACGTGGGGTCGTGGGCGTAGGGGTGGTAAAGGGCCCAACATTTTGAACTAGAAAATCTAAGGATCGGGCTCTAAAAGGGCCGGGCTTTAAACATATGTATTTTTGAACTAAAAATTTTAAGGACCTTATTGGGTTGTGAAGATGCCATTAGGGCCATGGCCCATTACCACCCCTACGTGGGCGCGCACGCAGGCTACCATTGCTCGGCTTCGAGACGGGGAGCTTAGGCCCTGTTTAAACCCGTAAATACAAAAAAAAATCATATCGAATGTTTTGACACATGCATGGAGTACTAAATGAAGTCTATTTATAAAACTTTTTCATGGATGTGCTGTAAATCGCGAGACGAATCTAATGAGCTACTTAATCTATGATTTCCAACAGTGATGCTACAATAACCATCCGTTAATTATAGATCAATCATGGATTAATTAACATCATTAGATTTGTCTCGCGATTTACAACCTATCTATACAAAAAAATTTGTAAATAGACTTCATTTAATACTTCAAATTAACAAAATTTCTTTACAAAATTTTTACACGTACACAACTAAAAACGGTTAAACTAAGAGGAGAGACAGCCCGGACAGCTTGGGAAGGCGAGCGTGTGACGGCGACGTCTCCCCAACTTTTTTCCCGTGTCTTCATCGACCATCCCCTCTCATCTGTCAGCAGTTAGTTGCTTCCTCTGATCGGGAATCAGACGACGAGAGGAATCAGTAATCTACTAGTACTAGCATATTAGCATACGCATTATGCGTTGGGGGTGGTTGGTGAGGGATTGCAGCAGAGGGGGGCGTGGTTTTCTGGGGGGGCGAAAGAAACCATCAGCTTTCTTCAGCTCGCTGTCAAGCCCACGCGCTGCAACAGTGCCTGCAACTGAGACGCGCATGGCAGCTCACACGCCGAAGAATTCAGTTCGCCGCCTGTTAAAAAAAAATCTAGAGGCGTCGGATATTTCTGCGGAGACGCCAAGCTAAGAGACAGGTGCGTGTGAGATCGTGGTAATTCAGGATCGGACAGGACAGGACTGGTCGTTTTCCGTTGCTTGGGGAACAGACAACCACTTCGCTACCACAGCAGCAGCTGCCATTAATTTCTCCAGAAGTTTAACAAGCCGATTACTACCTCGTCTAGATAGATTATGATATCCTGGGTCAAATTAACCTCCTGATGCTGGGAACCGAGGGAGGGGCTGGATCGCAGGACGTCATGTCAGAGATATTCCTTAGCAGCTTCGCGTTTGACAGTTCCAACTGCGGTCGTAATCCTCCCATGGGGAACGGCGTAGCGCCGCACTGCGCGGAAACAGACACCGCCGCGGCGTTTGTTCTGTCCCAACGCGCACCAGGCAAGCCTCAAGATGCAGGCGGGCCTGTCTGCAGACGCCTGCAGGGCCTCCCGCATCACCTGCCAGCACTAACTAATCACTCTGCAGAAGCCCGCTAATGCATGGCTGTGTTTAATTGCGAAAAGGATGCGAAAAGTGTTTGCGAAAAACACTGTACCACTTTTCGTTTGTATGTGGTAAATATTATCCTACAATAGGCTAACTAGGCTCCAAAGATTCGTCTCGCAACGTACATCAAAACTATACAATTAGTTTTTTTATTTACCTACATTTAGTACTCCATGTATGAGTCATTTGTTATATTTAATGTTTCGATGTGATGGAAAGTTTGGAGGAATTGGGGGAACTAAACACAGCCCATGTCGGCAACCAGCAACCTCCTGCCGGGTTTTGTGGCCAAAATGAAGCAGGCTTGCAGACGCCTGCAGGCACCTGCGAGCTAAATAGCTGCTGTGGGCCTGATCAATATAAATATGGAAATAATCCACAAACTTCATTCATAGCTTCGAATTGTATAGGCAGTACAGACACTGATCAAGGTGACAGTACGAGCTAGCAGTACACTGATAAAGGAGGCGACAAATAACCAGCCAAAATTTTCACTTAGGCAACGACGACCTACAATCCACTCTAACACCGCAGTGCTCCCTTGTTTAAGCCTTCCTGGTCGCAATCTGAGACTCCGCCTGAAGAACAAACAGATCAGCCAAATTAGCACAACAGTATCAGATTTGTTGGATAGATGGACGCAAACAGTGTACAGAGAACCACAAACCTCTTTCTTCACTGGCTCTTCTTTCTCTGACAAGATCAGCTCAATGTGGCACGGGGAGGACATGTAAGCTGCAACAGGTGGTTAAACGTGTTAAGATGCAACATGCGAAACATTCATGCAGTAGCAAAACAAAATAAACGGAACAAACTTCAACTTCAGATAAACTTACGGTTGATGCGTCCATGGGCACGGTAGGTCCTGTGCCGCTGCTTCTGAGCTTGGTTTACTTGAATGTGCGACACATACAGGGTATCGACATCAAGACCTTTGACCTACAGCAGGGAAATTCACAATTAGCTAATAACATTAGTAATCAAAGATAGATATGATAGGGCAAAGTATAATTGCAGACCTCAGCATTGCTCTCAGCATTCTTTAGAAGATCAAGAATGAATCTAGCAGACTTGACGGGCCAGCATCCCTGTCCATTTGAGTGGCGCGACTTAGCCTGAGCAGTATAAAAGACATCAGAAACTGAACAATAATATGTGCCTTCGTATGGATGGGCACAACTAAATATGGGCTCACACCATAGCTAACAAATTGTGAAAAGAATGTGTCATCATTTACTGAACCAATTGACATGGAATTGTCCAACACATGGACAGGACCAACGGTTCACCCAATAACGATGAACATAATGTTCCTAAAGTTTAATACTGCTATCAAATAACACAGCATCCTGCTTTTTTCTTTAGGGTACTAATTAAAGAAACTATAACTTTACGTTATAAAGACACACATAACTGCAAAGGACTGCAAAACTGCTCTTATTGGAGTTACTAGAGATGGTGGACCTTGAAGAATTTTAATCCCTGAAATTTATCTAACTTTCCTCTAGCTGCACACAAAAAGTGTCCATCTACTTCAACAACAGATGTGACAATATGACACCTTCATATAGACTGAACTGGAGAAATGCATGTCATACAAAAAGTACACAATAAATTGCATGGAAACAACAGAGAATTCAATCAAGGAATAATCAGCAGGATAAAATGGCAAATTTACTGAACCAACTGGCATCAGGCTGTGATCACCGTTCAACCCAATAACAATGAAGTTGGCATTCTAAAGTTTAGAAGAAGCATATTGTGTCTATTCTCTTTTAGTGCCAGCTACATAGATCAAAGAAGCTGCAACAATTATTACAGCATAATCTCTAAAACACGAAACGGCATCCGCGCGAGGGCCATTCTCTGAAACATCATCGTGCCACGTCACCCGAAAAAACAGCGACCGTCTGATTGGGCCGCCTCTTCATCCAAATCGTCTGCTCGGCCGCCCGCCCCCTGTCTCCTGACGCCTCCGCTCCCGTCTACGCCGCGTAGACCTTGCTCCGCCACCGCCCGCCCCCTGTCTTTGCCGCCGCCCCTGCTCTGCCGCTTGCCCGGCCCTGCCTCGCCGCCCTCGTTTGTGTCCGGCCGGCTGCCCTGACCCGGCGCGCGAGCGCGGCCTGTGGCGCCGCGCACACGCCCGCGGCATCGCGCCGCGGCGGCTCGGCGCGGCGGCCGGCGGGGGTAGGCGGCCAGGAGGGGAGTGGAGGGCGGGCGCGCGCGCACACCAGCTGCCCAAGGGTGTGGCGAAGCTCACCGGCCAAGCGCAACGTGGGGAGCGCCGGCGAGGAGACGGGGCGACGATGTCAGGCGACGGTGGCGATGAAGCTCCGCCGTGGAGGACCTGCGGAAGAGGAATCGACCGGGTGAGGACCGGAATCGGTCGAGGAGAGGACAGGGAAGCTCCCTGCGCAAGGAATTGAAGGGGGCCTCACCGGAAACGACGAATCGAGGGCGGCCGGCGGTGGGGAAGAAGGTGGCGCGATACATATACTTCTTTAGCTTTTTGTCTAATGTAATCATTTTATTCATTGAAACTACGGTACTTACAATTTTCATTTACTCACTATATTTTTTTTGTGTGCACAGATACATACACATATATACATATATACATATATACGTGTACACATACATAAATATGCATATATATATTCCGTGCACAGATACATACATATATATACATATATATATAAGCATATATATTCCCATATATATTTGACATATATACACGTGCGCATGGAGCCGCCGCCCCAGCCCGCCGCTTAGCCCACCGCGGGCCCATCCTGTTTCGCCAAAGCCGCGCCCCTCTCTATCCCTGGCACCAGAACGTGCCACGTCACCCAAGAAAAAATGTCTGTTGGATCGAGCTATCGAACGGCCACCATGTGCCGCCGGGCCGCCTCAGGCCAGCACAAGGCATTTGGTTTGTTTGGATCTTAAGCTTTTATCAGAGAAAGACTTTGTTGAGCAGGTTGGAGGCTAAAACAATCCAAACTTGTTTCCTTTCAAATTCCATAGCAGCAGGAGCAATCCGTCTGAGTGATGACAGCTGCTGTAGATATTTAGTTTGTATCATAAAAAAAAAATCAGCTGCAAAGATGAGTTCTTTTTTGTGAGAAATTTGCAAAAATGGGACCGCAAACATTGGCCTTTGCAGTTTTGCCATTGGCCCCACATTTCATAGGCACAGATGGTCCTACCGTGTCATTCACTGGGAGTGGCAAATTCACGAGTGGTCAGTGTTTGCAGTCCTAATATTGCAATTTTTTCCTTTTTTGTATACATAACTTTTAACTCAATTTGGAAAATGTAAGTTACAGTTCAGCTGCATAATTGGTTCATCTTCTACCAAAATCAGGTCACCAGAGATCACTTCAAATATAAAGATCGAGGAAGGGGGCCCTCAAGCTCGGCAATGGCGCGCCATCTTTCTAGTAATCCACTAAAAGAAGAAACTCAAGTAGTTGAGAATTCCATGACACTAAGACAACATTACACTAGCAATGATAATTTATCATACAGCCATGCTCCAAAAAGGAGGGCTGTCAACTACCTCTGCAATGCAACAATTCCTAGAGCTAAGTACATCATACAAGTAAACCTCTCAGTAGTACCAAACATTCAGATCAACCTCTCAGTACCTGATGACTACGTACTCTAGCTAGCTACATTGAAATAAACAGCACATATAACATGGCATTTCTTGGTCTTGGATGCGAGCTAGCTAGTGGCAGTAGCATGCAAGATCCGGAGTAGCAACATATCGAGGATACTAGTGTCCAGTCAACAAGTTGAGGCAGATACACATATACGCCTGAATATAATCGTGGCAGTAGAGGGAATGAAACAAAGAGCAGCTAATCAACAAGTTCGGATTAGATGGGATCGACAACTCGTGTACCTACAGCAGCCGGAGACGACCCTCGATGCTCTGATGAACAGGAGGGGCCCGGCGAGGAGAGGCCCGGCGAAGAGGAGGAGAGGCCCTCGCAACGGGGAAGAGGAGGAGGCAGGTCGCGACGGCGGCGAGGACGAGGTCGAGGTCGAGGACACGCGGCTCGCCGGATCCAGCGCGCAGGCGGAGGCGGACTGGAGGTGCAGGGCCGTTGCGTGGAGGAGCGAGGCGGAGTGAATGGGCGGCGCCGTTGAGTGGAGGAGCGAGGCGGAGTGGAGGGGTGGGGTGGCGCCGTTGCGTGGAGGAGCGCGGCGGAGTGGAGGGTCGGCGCCGTCGCGCCGTCGTGTGGAGGCAGAAGGGGATAAGGTTTCTTGGATGCGCTCTCACAGGCCTCGCAGGATACCTGCAGGTGGTCGTGGGCTTTCCGCTTGAGCCCAGCAGGTTTTGCAGGCCCATCCCACTTCAGCCCGCCTCCAAAATGCGGTCGCCTGCAGAGGCCTGCTAACACGTTTTCGCAGGGCGGGCCTAGTGGGCTGGCAGGCCCACCTGCGCCTGCCTGCATCTTGAGGCAAGCCACGCCCAAATCGTACGTGGTTGCTCATCAGATCCTGCTCTGACGCCGTTGTTCTAGGGCTAATCTGTTCGGTTATGGCGTCGCGATCCGCGCTCGGTTGCTGAGTTTCTTTTAGTTCCCTCGGATGTTCTCATCGCCCCGGACCTGTTCAAGCCTGTTCGATCACGAGGCGGCAAGGCATCACGGCTCAACGACCGGTTAGTTTATGTTTATCCGGGGAAGAGAGGGTGGTGGTTTAGTGATGCTTCATGGCCTGCCAGAGAGCCTGGATGGGAACGCGGGAACATCTGGTGTCTGCAATAGAAAAGGAAACTGGGAAATGATTCTGGTGTATGGTAAGCTGATCGGCAATCCAGCAGAATGCAGCCTGCATGCCTGCTTGAGTGAATAGTTTACGCAGCAGCTTCAGCGCAATCTGTGGCTATTCCCTTCTCAGATCCAAAGCTGATCAAGATGGAGGATAGCTAGCACGGGACAATGGTCTGCTGAGTGCTGACTGTGACTCGGCCTGAAAGTCTGAACTACTGCAAATACCTTATTTTAAACATCAACAATAGAAGATTTCAAATTAGCACACAAATTGAAGCCTGATCCATTGAAAATTGACAGTGTACAAGACATTTGGGGTGTATTTACACGTTTATACTGTGGAGTACAATACTCGCTTTCACATCTTGTATCCTGTGGGTTTATACTGACCTTCTAATTGCTTGAGAGGGCTGAGAAAAAGAAACAATTCCGGCCAGTTATCGGGCCTTCTGACTGGCGCCTTGCCGTGGAAAGCCCATCCAACTTGGAGCCCAGCAATGGTTAAGAATGCGACACTTGAAAAGAGCCCACGTTGATATCCCAGCCCACTGCCAGGGACACTAACCTCCGAAGGATTCGGAGCCTCCCCTCCTCTAACTCCGCATCCACCAAAGCGGCCGCGCTCTGTCGCTGGCCTCGAGAGCTCAGCACCCTCTCACCCCGCCGCCGCCGCCGCCGCCGCCGCCGCGCCGCGAACATGAAGGCCATCGGGAGCGGCGGGGAGTGGTGGTGGAACCTACCATCTCTCCGCCGCAAGTCGGACTCCCGCCGCCGCGGCCGCCGCAACACCGACCCCCGCGGCCGACGCCGCGGTGCCCCGCGGGAGCCGCGCTCGTCGTCGTCCTCGGAGTCCATCGGCCGGAGCAGCGGCTGGCCCGTAGAGTTCCCCTTCAGGCAGGCGCTCACTGCCGCCTCTCTCACCTTCACCGGGGACACCATCGCGCAGGTCCGCGGCCGCATCGTCGACCGCCGAAGACGCGGCACCGATCCCGACAGCAAGGTCCACACCGGTTATACTGCATCTCACTTATGTCTTGAATTCTTAACCGGTTTGGAAGCTAAGAACGGGAGTGTGCTTCGTTGTGATGTGAAATATAAAGTGTGTGAAAGCGACCTCAAATTCTATAAATTTCCATTTAAAAAAATTGTGTAAACTTATTATGCTTCGCTTCGTATGGCTATCTGAATAACCGAGACTATAACAGATGGCACCTGAAACCGGACAGGAGGCCTTGTGTGGTGGTGCCCTTGTTGGCTATGGTCTAGAGTTTTGAATTAGCGGCCTAGTGGGTGTGGTGTGTTTGGAGGGTGCAGCGTGTGGACGGAGTCGCGGTGAGTTTGAGTTGTATGGGTGGGGTTGCTGTTGTAGTGTTGTTGTTTGCCCACTCTAGGTCTATCTTCTTTTTAATATAATAATCGGCAGCTCTCCTGCCTGCCTGGTTCATTTCAAGAAAAAAAAAACAGATGGCACCTGACCAAAATTCTACCCCAGTATTTTATCTTGCCTTAGAGATGCAGATTAAATTGTGCAATCCTCAACTCTGTACATTGTGTAGTGCAAGACTGCAAGCGTCATCTTGCTCTACTTTGGCAAATTTTTAGCTGGTGTATTGTGCATTGGCATTTGTCACATTGTGATTTCTGATATCTGTTTAGGTGCTCATTTCAGGAACTCATACCAGACATATTGCTGAATCATGATTGGCTTCGTGGATTTCGTTTGGCTTCTTATGGATTCCTTCTTTATGGCCCAGGATCCTATGCATGGTATCAGTTTCTTGATCGGTGTATGCCCAAGCAGTCATTTGTAAATTTGTCAGTTAAGGTGTGTTTGCCTCCTCCACTGTGACCTCATGTGTTGGGTCATTTAAGCATTTTACTCACAAAATATTCTTTTCTTATGACTATTGTTGATTTCACTATTTTAGGTCATACTGAACCAGATCGTGCTTGGTCCTTGTGTTATTGCTGTAGTTTTTGCTTGGAACAACTTATGGTTAGGGAAATTATCAGAGCTGCCATCTAAATATCAGAATGATGCGCTTCCTACACTTCTATATGGTAATCCTTCTGCCTGAATGCAGTTTGAACTACCTGAACAGAAATAACTGATATTGTAGTACATTTCACTTTGTCATGGATATTGCAGGGTTTAAGTTTTGGATTCCTGTGTCAATTGTCAACTTTGGGTATGGACATTTGGCTTATCATTTTTAATGTTCATCTCAAATATTTCTAGTACCAATCAGGCTATGGTTGGATAAACTGGATAACTATTTACTTGCTACTTGCTCCATTGGAGCAATGCAGTTGGTTCTTATGCTAGTTTTGGTTGTGTGCCAGGATGATTCCTTTGCCAGCTCGTGTTGCCTTTATGTCCTCTTGTTCCATTTTTTGGAACTTTTATCTATCGACTGCTATGAACAAATGAATCTTATTGTTCATCAGGTTGGTGTCGACATTACTCAATTTTTAACCTATAAACTTATGTTGGCTAGGCTTACGTATGTTTTCAATTTTCAATAACTTGGCTCATAGTATCTGCATTTGCTGCCACCTTTCTTTTGCTTTCGCTCGCCTGACATGGACATTTCATGCACAATTGCTTACCTATCTGGAAATTTACACTGAATAATGTGACATGTTGCTTTATAGGATATGTATGAGCCCCGTTCATCATGTTATCTACCCCCAATAATAAATTTATGCTCCGGTTATTGGTTATATCCATCCAACAGAGAAGAATGTGAAGGAGATAGTTTTGACAGGCATAACAGTAATGTGAGGTTTCCTCCCCTTGAACAGTTCCGGTGCATCAGCATAAGGTCGCTGTAAAACTTATTCAAGATGTTGACGAGCATAACATCAATGGAGGACGTGAAGTTTTGTCTGATCATGTATGAAGCACCTGCCTCCAGTATGACTTCAAAACTCAAAAGGCGTTCAATTTATTATTTTGGATATGTGCTGCATTAGCTCACTCCAATGACAATGGCATATTGACAGTCATCTCTGAACAGAGATGCAGGTGTATTAGTTATGCTATGAGAATTTGTGAATTCAGTGCCGGATGTTGTATCTGAAATTCCATCTCAAATAAAAAATATCTTTTCAAAAAAAAAGGAAGACACTGTCATAGTCAAATGTCCCTGTAATCTCAAAGGAACAAAAAGGCCCTCTTGAGCTTGGCGTTTCAGAATCAGGTGTCGCGGCCAGGGTTTAACTTCCCGTCGGGAAGTAATTTCCCGGTGAAGTCCGGGAACGGGAAACCGGGCGGTTTCCGGCGTTTCCGACCAGTTTCCGGCGTTTCCCGATCGGTCTCTCGTTTTTGAGTCGGGACGAGAAACGGGAACCGCGGAAACCGCGACGGCTCCCGTCCGGGAAGTTGAACCCTGGTCGCGGCTGCGGGCCTTCAAGCTCGATCTCCTCAGGTCCTGTTAAAGAGATAAGAAAAACGCTGCAGAACCCAAAGCTGGCACTGTGATCTGCCATGTCCGAACTGAACCCTCTATGACCGTGGGAGTTTGCTTTTCCTATGCGTATAACTGGAGATGAAGCCCGTAGTTGAACGAAGAATGAGGCCAAGACATTTATTAGAGAGGCTCCGAAATACATGTTTTTATTCTGATTGACATTTAAAAATTACAGAGCATTTCGACATAAGAATTTGCTATGATTCCTATCATAATTCTTTACATGTCAAGAAATATACATAATAGAGAGAGAAAATGAATCTACAAACTGACGGCTACAGCCTACAAGGTACAGACTGAATAATTATGCATGCTAAGTTAACAACTTGTAAAATCTAAGATTCAAGTCTTCTATCTCGGAGATCTGGTAGTAATGCATCTTCCACACAAGATGAGCCTTGATATAGTTCTTGACCTTCTATTTCTGACCTTAATTGAAGAGAGCTGCAGAGAAATGATTGGATAAGCTAGAGAGGGAAAAATCTCGTGCAGAACTGCATTTTAAGCTAAGCACCATTCGCATGCCCTGCTGGCAATTAGTGAAGGCATATACCCCTTCCTGCCACACGACACTACTGTCTTGGAAAGTGCCAGGTTCCCCACAACATAACTTTGACCACTAATTGATATCATCGTATGCCTATAAAACCTAGTAAGATTAGTACTCTAAACTCTGTAGCCACACAAAAATTAGAGAACTAATATAATCTAGCCACCATTTTGGTGAATACCATCTATACTATTGCCATTACCAAAGGAGCATAAACATCTGCTAGTCTGCACTCATTTATGCTCTGCAGCCATATCATTGAGATGCAAACTTACGCAAGAATGCCAGACGTCAATTTATTTGTGGAAAACTTGCACGAGAAAAGATATATTTCATTAAAGAGTCATTTAGACTCAAGAATTGACCAAATTAACGATAACAATCAGATCCATACAAGTTCTGCTGAAAGGAGACTACTAACTATCCAGAGTTTAGGTACCATCTAGTGAAAAAGGCATCTAAGATTAACCATCGCTGCTGTACCGCCACAAATAATGATTCACGCAAAATGAATTGTCTAAGTTTTACCAAATAATATACAAACGAGTGGTGTGAAGAAAATTGATGATACAAGCTAATATTAAAGTGAGTATCAACAGAATATAACAAAATAGAAATATGAAAGATTACCTTTCGTCGAGTTCTTGAAGTTCTCCAGCATAGTAGACTCCTTGATTTAGGCTCCAATCTCCTGGACACAAACACTTTCCCGGTGAGAAACTTGCAGTACAAATGCAAAATCTCAACAGGCAAATGTGTCAAACATGTCTGCTACAACTCAACATGTTTAACAGTCCTTATGATTTGAGGAAAATTATTATGAGCTTTTGGATGTTGCTAGTATTTTTTTTCATACATATTTTGGTAACACAGAAGTATGACCTTTTATATGAGAAAGTTTGACTGTACTGATCACAAGATAACAACACTTACAAATTCTCTTGCTCTAGCTTTTCAGCAATTGATATAGCTTTACGTCTAGACCAGCCTCCTCGTTGAGAACAAGCTTCAGCCCTCCCAATAACATGAGCAAGAGATACCTTTCCTTTTACTATGCTGTTCTGTCGACGCTGCGTATTGCCACTTCCTTTTCGATTAGTCATGCTCTCTTGGTTCAGTGATGATGAAGTTTCTTCCTCCCATGCATTCTCCTTTCTTCTTTCATTTATGTCAAGAACACCGTTATTTCTTTGCGCATGCCAATGCATGTGAGAGGGCCCAACTTCAATTATTTCACCCTCTGTTAGTATGTGGGGGTCAGATTGCATCCATCTAGTCTTACTAGAGCTAGCTCCCTTCACAACACTATCCTTTTTAAGCCTCCTACTTAGATTCTCACCTCCAGAAGAGAGTGGACTATGTTTAGTGAAGGACCTCCTCACTGTTGTGTTGGAAGAGTCATTCTCAGGGTAAGGAAACATTGATGGAGCATGGCTTGCTCTTGCATCGTTCTTTGATTCATATCGGATTTCAAGTATTATAGCAGAACGAAGAACAGACTCGAATGCCTGCAGAATCTGAGCTCCGTAGTTTTCAGCTTTGGACTTATTGACACGAGAGCTAAATATCAGCTGCACAGTCGGTGCTGTTGGAAGAAGATAAGATGATGTTAGAAAAAGATCTGCTTGAATGGTAGTCTATCAACACATTACATCATGTACCCAAGCAAAAGACCATATGAAGGTGTACAGATTTGAGTTTGAGAATAATAATTAACCAGTATCAGAGGTATTACAGTTTAGAGTTTAGAATACATGTGCAAGGAGCTTAGCTGACGAGCTTAGCTCGCTAGATACATTACTACTTTCAACAAAGTTATAATGCCTATACTCCTAAATTTCAAAAGAATGTCATCAACCCAATAATAGATAGTCGAAGCTTTGTTCAGTGCAAATGCTGTAATCACTGAGCCTGGATGAAAATCATCCACGAGTGCTGCATCTATTTTCAGAGAAGTGCCAATAATTACTAGAACCACCCACCCACAGATAACAAGGCAAGCAAAAACTGGCCGAATTGTCTGACTATACTGTTTACAAATTACTTCTAAATGAGTTTTTCCTCTGATTTAAGCATTAGATCTATATACTCATCTGGCTATAAAGGAAACTTATTCTTGGGGAAGAACATGTGGTGAACTCATGCCACAATGTAACCATTGCGAATTTTGATATGGACATCAGACTGAGAACCTTACCCGTGCCTAGGCTGACAGAGCTTAGCCTTGCCTCTTTAGCCATCATTTTTCTCAATGTATCTGACTGGATACTCTCAAGCACAGCTTGCCAGATCATTTCATTTTCGGTTTTTCT
This sequence comes from Panicum virgatum, assembly GCF_016808335.1. Taxonomy (NCBI): domain Eukaryota; kingdom Viridiplantae; phylum Streptophyta; class Magnoliopsida; order Poales; family Poaceae; genus Panicum; species Panicum virgatum. The sequence goes on from NC_053149.1 coordinate 55,352,214, forward strand.
GTGTTTAGTTACCCCGTTTGCTCTGACAGAACTGGTCGACAACATATGGCCATTTTCTGTGTGTTCAACAGTTCTCCTATCCCCATAAGAGGTGCCTGCCATGTTACCTTTATGCTCGATTGCTGAGGTCCTCGCCATATCCCTATCAGGAAACGAACCAACCAACACACCATGGTTCAAACTTGTACTAGTTGATGAACTTGGCAACAGGTACTGTTTATCAGGAGCAAGCTGAAGCAGAGCAGCTGTAAGCCAGGTTGTCTTGTCACTAGAGACCCTCAACTGCTTTTCAGCTTCAGATAGTGTTTTCAAGGCCTGGCGTAGTTTTTCCATATCTTCTTTTGACACTGAAATTTTTGATAAAAAACCTTGATCACGCCAATGCAGAATATTTACCGTAATAGAACAGAGAGGCTGGACGAAAGAAAATGTTTTTTGAACTACCCAATTGTCAAAAAAAAATAATTGCTTACAAGTAGGACGTTTGAAGAACTTTCTCCTGGGCCTTTCTCGTGTAAACGCATAGGAACCAGCAAGAACGTCAGTAATTATTGTGGCAAGTTGAGACATCAGTGCTAAAGGCTCAACACCGGTTTCCGTGATGTCTCTTAGTGTCTTCACGGTGTTTACGGTGTCGGCAGATAGTGCCAGATCCAGCAAATCAACTAGTTTATCATCAGACACCAGACCAACCTGTAAAACAAACAGGGAAAACTAAAACTTACTGTTGTTGCAGAGTAGACCTGAAGATGAAAAGCACTATGCGAAAAAGTTGTGATCAGTTACAGGGATATTAAATTGGTTACTTCCTTAAGTTCAGCTTCAGCACAAATAAGAATACATCAGTGAGACAGTAGCACTTGCAATCTGCACCTGCCTATAGGGGTTTGAATGCTAGATTATATGGGGAAATGGATTCGCACACTACTTCTACCTATTTAATTATGTGACACATTTCAGCAGCGCTCAAAGTTATCAAGATCCTGACCATAAAATTCTCTAGAGATTTATTTTCGGCTATAGAAACTTCAGATTAATGTTGCTAAAAAACATAGAAGATATCGTGATGCTTGTGAGATATCTTACCAGTTCTTGGACAAGAGACAAGGAAATCCTCTGTCCCAGCAAACTGAGCTGATCAAGAGTCATCTCGGCATCCCTCAAAGACCCATCAGAACGAGATGCAATTAGCTTCAGTGCATCCTTATCAACATCTAGACTCTCGCTGGTGCAAATCCATTGCAATGTATTGACAATGTCACACTCCCTTAACTTTGGAAAAAAGAACTTCTGGCATCTCGACAGGATGATATGAGGAAGTTCAAGGCTTGGACTGACAAGGATAAACACAACATGACGGGGTGCCCGGTCCACAACTTTAGAGATAACACTCCAAGTGTCAGCTGGCAACGTATCACAGTCATCAAATATAAACACCCTGTAGTGTGAAGGTGCTGGTGAAAGCATAGCATTATCGAGGACGTCCACAATGCCATCCATGTCAATGTTGCCAACAGGCCCAATTTCCATCAGGCTCCTGCTCTTGCCAAGATTGTGAGCGATGCATGACGTGCACGAGTCGCAGGGCCTGGGGTGCTCAGGGGAGAGGCAATTGAGCGCTTTGGCGAAGACACGCGCACATGAAGTCTTGCCTGTACCATGAGGTCCATAGAACACATACACCAACCCAATCTTCCTCCTCAGAATGGCGTTGGACAGCGCCTGCACCACCAAGCTCTGCCCAACAACGTCCTTGAACGTCTTCGGTGCAAATTTCTGCGTGAGGCTCCGGTGACGCCCACGGCCGTGCTGCGAGGCCAGTGACTTCTGCCCTGACTGAGACTCAGACAGCAGGTCCGAATCCATCTCGCTGGTCTGGTTAGAGAAAATCCCAAGCTCCCCAGAGTAGCTGCCAGAAATGCCGCCAATGCGGTTGCGTGCGCCGGAGGTGGCCGCCTCGACAAGCAAGGGCAACGCGTCGGAGTCCGAGCTCGTCGAGGAGGCGAGCCTCTCGGACTTAACAGGGAAAAGGGGACGCGAGGCACTGACGCGGCCGCCGGAGGCCGCGGCAGCTTCAGATTTTCGCCCCGCCGTCGATTTCGAGTCGGAGAGGCCGCACGAGAGGCTGCGGCCGGCCATGTCGAGGATGGACTTGCCGCGGTGGTGGAGGCGCGACCAGTTCCATGGAATGCCGCACACGTTCCGCGAGTCCTGCGACACATGGTGCCGCAGCTCCTCCCCGTCATAGTCGTCGTTGTCGTCCTCGCCGCCGTGGAACAGGTAATTATTGCCGCAGACGGCCTCCTGGGAGCTGGAGTTAACGGAGAGAGCGGCGGCGCGGTCGGGAAGCTTGCTGATGGCGGTGGCGCGGCGGCCGGCCCGGCGTTTGAAGCGGCGGGGCGGGCGCCGGCCGGGTTTCGAGTGGGGGTGATGGTTCTCGGCGAGCTGGTCGAGGAGCGTCTTGAGCGCCCCGGTGGTGGTGCTGGCGCCGGCGCTGCGGCGGGACTTGGCGGGGAGATCGTCGCCGTCGTCGGTGTCGGCGTCGGGGTCGGCCGCCACCCTGGAGGACTCGACGGAGCGGCGCGTGGACGGGTCCCGCAGCGATCGCGAGCGCTGCAGCGCGAGGAGGTCGCGCATCAGCGCCGCGGACGCGGGGCTCCGCCTCCGCCCCGACGACGACGCGCCCCCGCCTGCCGCTCCCCCGTGCGCGTGCCCGTGGTGGTGGCGCAGGTGGACGCAGCTGGCGAGGTGGGCGTGGCCGCGGAGGTGGCCCCCGGCCCCGCCCCCCGCCGCGGCACGATCGGGCGCCGGCATTGCGGGGCGCGTATCCTCCAAGCTACGCCGCGCCGACGCTGATGGCGCGCGCGCGCGCGCGCGCGAGAGAGAGAGAGAGAGAGAGGAAGACGGGACGAGACGGCCGCCCTCCGCTAGGCCATTTTGAGGGGCGCCGGCCGCGGCTGGCGCGCGTGATTATGGCGGTGTGGTTCGGAGATTTCGCCTTTTTCGTTGGATCCTGGAGGGTTTCACGGGAAGAGCGACGGAGGTCGGGGAGGGAGGGAGGGGGCGGGGCGGGTCAGTTGGGTGACTGGGTGGGTGGCGAGTGAGCGGCCTCGGCCTCGTGCCGGGTGTGGGAGCGGGCGGTGCTTTCGGAGCTCGCGCCCGCGGGGTCCTCGTCCTCCTGGGGGTGGGAGCCTGGGAGGGGATCAGTCCAGAGTCCAGACTCCACTTCCGTTCGGAAGAGGCATGGCGCGCGGCCACGGGGGCGTGGATTCGCCACGAGCCCATGGCTCGGCGGCCTCGGTGGGGCCCGCGCGTGGCTGGCGGCGGCACGGCGCTACGGGCACTCGGCGAGTTGGCCCCCGGCTCGGCACGAGCGGCTGGGAGCGTTACACTGTTGCGCCACCAGCACCAGCTTGCTGTTGGAGTGAGGGACTAGTGGGAGCGGTAGACTGGTAGTACTATGCTGTTGTGCAGTTGCCTTGCCGGCGTCGTCCACCCCGGAAGCTGACGACGCCGGCCGGTGACGAGATGGGCCAGAATGTGCCGTTGCGGCGGACTGGTACGCTCCAGTGGTCACCGGTCAGGCGGTCAGTGGAGTAAATTACCCGCGGTACGCTCTGACGACTGCTTGTTTCCCGTGAAATTTGAACGGCGATGATTAGCTCCCGCCCGCAGCCCCCTACCCTCTACCTGCCTCTGGTTTAGTTGCGGTCGTAAAATTTTTGCATATTTAAAATATTAAATATAGATTGATTATAAATTTATTAAAACTAACTAATTCGTCATTAGCACATATTTGCTGTAGTAATTTAGTATTTAATCATAGTCTAATTAGTCTCATTAGATTCGTCTCGCAATTTACAAGTAAATTATACAATTCATTTTTATTTTATCTAGATTTAATACTCTATATATGTAAAGTTTTTTTAATGTGATATTTTTGAAATTTTGAATTATACAACTAAACAAGACCATGAGCTAGGCTGCGAACGTGCCGCGGCGCGTTGAGGCGCTGCACGCACCGTTCGCGCGCACAAAGCAGCCGTTCTGTCTGTAAAAGAAAACACCTCACCTAACAGTAGTAATTAATGCAAAATCGTACTTTGTACTTTCAAACATCTAAAAGTGAATGCAAAATTTGATATTCAAACGAATTCTAGTAAAAATGATCGTTTTATGCTATTTTACCGTTTTTTATAAAATATGTCCTTGGAACTGGAGAGTGGGTATCGCGCTGAGCCCGTGCCCACGGCTGCGGCTTGCCAATGTTTTTGGGTGTCTGCGCGTGCGTGTGCGCGTTTGAATTGCCCTGCCCCGGTGGATGACTACGGGTAGAGTACTACTGTACCGTGCTAGGATAGACCGATAGACGAGCGAGGGGGAGGAGGGGACCTGAGCGGGCAGGACGACGCGCCGCTCGTTCCCGTGTTTGGCCGGTCCGGCCATCATCGGGGACGGCTACTCGGCCGGATCACAGGAGGAATCTCTTGCCCCGCCCCCGCGCACGTCGCCGGCGACGAAGCGCCCGCTATGGTCCAGGGGCAGCGCTCAAATCATTACTCCAGATTGCTGCTGCAGCGTCAGTCGACGGAGACGGCCAATCGACGGTTTGTTGCCGGCGCTGCGCCAGGCAAGGAAGCGCTGAAAGCGAGGGCACACATGCGCTGCCCACAGCCTTGCCGAGTGCCGCCTTCGATGGCACTTCCATAGTTCCATGATCAAGGCCGGGAGAAGGCAATTCCGCATTATTTTTCTATGTAAACAGTAAAGCAGAACTGCAGTATATAGTATGGTGCTAAAGAAAGCAACTATGCGTCGAGCTTCTTGAGCAATACCAGAGCAACAGTGGTCTCTATTCTCGAATGGTCAGATTCAGATTGCTCAGATTCGGCATGCAGTTATAGCGACAAAATAGTCACACTGCTCGGCGAGGCTTCCGCGTACACGACTGTAGTAACGATGCTGCTGCCATAGCTCTGGCACGTTCATGTGCCGTAGAATAATTTAGCTCTGCCTAATGCCTACTAGTATTACAAAATAAATTGAGCAAAAAGGCATAGCATGGGGGCCAGTCGAATCCAAAGCCTTGTAGGTCACTCAATCCCCGGAGCTCACTACATTTTCCCTATCAAATCCTAACCACCACCCCCATCACAATTAAGTATGCTAAACGAATCTCCTTTATCCCAGCAAGCTTTGCTGGAGGATAGACACACCCCACTTGATGTACTTCTTGTGCACTACTACTACTAGTAGTAGCAGCTGCGTTTTTCATTTCATACTAGCAGTGCACTAGTAGCTGTGATGAAAAGTTAGGGGTATCCCAATAGTAAAACAATTGCACTAGCTTCTATACCAAGCTATGATCAGCATGTGGATAAGTTGTGGGCTAATGGCTAATGCCACTAGGATAAACCGGAGCAGCCATAGCCAGCCGTAGGCAGAATCTTGCCTAATCCCGTCGCGGCATAAACTAGCTGTTGAGCAGGAACTTGGGAACCAGAGCTCCAATCAAACAGCTCTCGATGCCGGACCATCCTGCATCGCGTGTGCCGCCGCACAAGCGCTTCTCCCATCTCCGTGCACATGCATCTGGCCCGGACAAAAGTAGCTTTGCAGCCGCAGGACAGGCTTGAGTTCACTCTCCCCGTCGCCACTCGCCGGTGCCGATGCCTTTTGTTCTTCCTGCCCCGCCTGGCCGCCGCTTTTGCCCTTTGCGGCGGCTTTGTCTATCTGACCTGATTTGCACGTACTGTTCTCTGCAAGGCTGCAGCTGAACCATGAACTCACGGAGGAGTCGGAACAAGCCCTGGGCATTGGGCAGGCACACGGGCGGGCAGCACATTTGAAATGGCCGTGTCAGGAGCCGCTGGGCATCTTTTTACAGTACCGTACGATATGTGGGGGTTTTCTCTGTCGAGATTGTGAGTACCAACTTGTTCATATGCGCGTCGTGGAATCTGATTCTGGCAGCACTACTAAACAAAAGATGAATCCATCGGGCTTCTGAATCTGCTCGGTTATTTTAGCTGAACTTTTTCAGTCTTTGTTAAGCGAAATGAAGCTAGAAAAACTCTGAAACGGGACTGACTTGTACGGTAGTTACATGAAGTATCCTAGGCTCAGGTCTAGCGGCCCCCGGATCTCATCTGTATACTGCTACGGTCCTACGGATCACACTACCGAGCTTCAACAGCGTAATCCAACCCGCCAGCCCACAAAAGCTGAGCTCATGTGATCGGCCTGAAAAAACCTCGAGGCGAACCTGGATCTCAGATCTGGCACGCACGCCGAAGGTCCCAGTTGCTCATCACCTGGCCTGCTTCCAAATCCAAATAAAAGCCCCATGTCTTCCTCCTGTTTCTCCCCCTCCCCAACTGCAAAGCAAGGGGAATACTGATGCCCGTGAATGAAGAACCCAGCATCAGCTAGCAGCAATCATGAATGCCAGATGCGTCCCTTGTACTGATGCAGGAAAATCCTCTGCATTACAACAGTGAGTGAGAGAGACACGTCGATCTGTCAGTACTCGGTACAAGTCATTGCAACGAGGAGCAGCAGATGATTGAGCCTCCCTAAGAATTGCACGGGCAGCGAGTCAAGGGTACCAAACAACAGACAGTGAACTACAGTACTCAGTACTTCAGGCTAAAGTGTCAAAAAAAGATCTGGTTAGGTGCAAGAGTATCCATGCAGGTGATGGCTCAACTAAAACAGAAGAAAAATATCCAGCGGCAACTGACTTTCATCCAAAATTGCCAGCACCATTTACAAGTGCCACAGGTGATGGATGCATGCACCAATGCCAGCCGCCGATGCTTTAACAAAAGTTTCTGGCGCAGAAACTCTGAGGAGAGACACCACTTAAGGCCAAAGGAAAGATGGTTCTCCAACAAGCATCAGTGAAGGGGATTGGTAATAGGCAAAACCACACAATCTTGAAATGTCCTTCAGACTGTTGACTGGTCTGAGAAAACTAGTTGTAGTGTGCGGAGATTTATGGTTATTGCTTCTCTAAGGCATGACCGTACGAGAGTTTAATGCGCTACAATCCAGGACAAGGGACTAGAAGTAGGAGGACAGCTGAAATCGGACTTCCGGTACATTGTAACTTTATTTGAAGGTCCCAATCAGGTCAGGGTTCGTATCAGTTAAATGAGATTTACATAATATACATTGGATCATTTATATTCTATACGAATTTAACCATCCCTGATCAAGTTTGTCGGTTCGCTTAGAACATACTTCGGAAGTTCATATTTGGCACCTGCATTATAGTGAACAAGGACATTAATAATTTGGAACACTATATCACACAAAATGATGATATGTAGAACAAGAAATAGGAAAGGTCATATACAAAATACCTCTTTCGTCATAGCAAAGTGTCATGTCGGAACTTGATACGATGATGCCAGCGCTATCCACTATGGTCTGTGCAAGTGCCAAATCAGAATCTGCAGCAGCTCTAAGTGCATCCCAAATTTCTGGAAGAAAAAGAAAGGTTAACTTTGAGCTAAAAAACACCGTCATTAATGCTAACTCTTTGGTTGTATTTATCATATTTATTGAGTATCACCACGAAACATAAACATTTATGTCATTATGTGTATAAGGCAATACACTATGTAAATTCACAAGCATCTACTCCAACCGTTTCCACATAACCAAGCGAAAAATAAAGGACTAGTTTAGGAATATATTTGTCATAAAATTCAAACCCTCAAAAAATTGTTCATTCCCTTGGTGAGTGGTGAAATAGGAGATGTCCATTTCTATCTTGCAATTACTCTTGTTACAAGATCAGTTATGACTTATGTTATGGTACGTAATCCACTTTTTTTCCTCTTAAGGCAACAGTTGATATGTCAAACTTAACACCAACTAGAGGACTGACCAACTGAATCAACATTATCTGGATGTGAATTCAAAGTAATGCGCTGCAAACATTTATTTAGCAAAGCCAATTGAAACAGACTGGGCCTTCATCTCAGGAGGCAAAGAAAACGAGTGGTCCACCAAACAGTATAAATGCATCACAGATTCATTAATAAACGTCAACAGTAGTAAACTGGACTTGCCATCAGTAAATACACAATGTACCTTTCTGTCCACCATAGTGAGGGGCAGTGTCCCAAAATTCATCACGCATCTGTCTGAGTTGCGCTGGAGTTATTGCTTGGGTGTGCTTCCAAGGCTTTGGTTTTTTCAGCTTCTTACCATTATCTGAGACAAACAGAGAGAGTTGGGATGTTGGGCATTAATAACTGAGTAGTATATCAGCAGCATGTATGGTTCACAGTAAATAAGTAAAGCATTATGTAAGTAAAGCATTATGCCAATAAACCAAATCAGATTGCACATTCCACCAAGCTAATGCCATCAACAAAAGGTGAAAAATAACATTCTACTTCCAAGCATTGACAAATAATATGACATTATGTTATCTCTAAACAAAGTTCCGACCATGCTGATGAAATACTTAGATTAGTTTAAAAATAAACCCACTAGTGTCTCTAGTAAAGAAAAGGGGTGACATTTGGATATTCTTTTAACATCTGTTCCAATTTTAGTATATTTATTTATAGAACTTATAAAGTTATAATATCATGAAAATGCTTTTTTTCCACAAATCCGAATGCCAAGTCAACATTGAAAATTAAATGCTAGCAAACTGATAAATGTTTGACTCCATCCTTTCCAAAATTTCATTATTTTTGTCACTTGGGGGGAGTAGTTTACAACCCTGATTGTGAAAACACTACTTTTATACCGCACAAATTCGTCACACGCTGAGCAAGAGAAGATACAAAATTGACCTCACTATCAACGCTTGCAGTGATTTTATGGAGGCCTACAGAATTGTCACAGCTTGATGAACATTTTAAAGTAGTTTAAACTAGTACAATAAGGATGGGCCAGGACAAAGTGAAAGAGTCAAATCGTGCACCTTGGTTTAACAGCATGCCTAGAATTAAACAAACAAGGAAAGATAACTGCACAGGCAAGAATGCCTTCCATCTGATATTGTCATCTTGCTCCTATCTGATCTGCGCCTGCTGGATAAGGTAGCTGCAACCGAACAAAACTATCTAACAGAAAGCAAACCCGCTAAATCAACTAATGGCTTTCCTCCTATGAATAGATTAAACCATCGCTTCAATTTTCCTTTCATAGTTTTATATTTATACTTTTGGTTCTGCTACCCTGTAGAAAGCAATTTCGCTTAACCAGTGGAATGTCTTTCCCCCAACCACGGGAATAAAGCATCATTTCAGTTAGAGATTCATAGTGTCACATCTTTTGATTTTGCTAGGCATGAGCAGAGCTACAGAAGTGCGTCTGTCGTACGAAGAATAAACTGTCAGTTCCACTTCCTCTCACGAAGATCAGTCATATCCTCCTCTCCCCATCAACTGTATAATCCAACTTTTGCCCCCAAAAAGAGAATAGAACCTCCTTTCAATTGCCATGTCGTAATAACAATGTCTCTCTCCACACCTGTTGAATGCGAACTCCCTCCATCACAAGAAGCTGTACCACAGATAAGCTGATCGCGGCTCTTCCCTGCAGCTCAGTTAACCATCGATAGCAGCAGGCATAGCTACTTCGAGTTCCCAATCTGCTACCAGATTATACAAAAACCAAGGACCCTACTAACAAACTAGCTACCCTTGTATTCTATAATTCGGTTCAGGAACCAGATTACCCAAGATCCCAATCTGAACCACAAAAAAACAAGGGAACGGAAACAGCAAGGAGCCGAGAGAGAGAGAGAGAGACTAGGCAGAAGAATAGACCGTCAGTCTTTGGAGTGGATCCGGCGCATCCCATGGCGACAGCAGATCAGACGGTCATCGGCCGACGGCCTCCCCCTGTAGACGCTTCTGGACTAGAAGCGGAGGCGGGCGCCGCGGGCTGAGGGATGAGACTTCGGAGCTGTGGTGGGGAACTGAAAAGCGGGCGCGGAGCAGGAGTGGGGGCGGTGGCGGATGCATCGGTAGGTGGTCGCGCACGCAGCACGCTGGCAGCAGGCCAGCAGCTAGCCAACAAACCGGAGCGGGTAGCGGCAGATACGCCGCCGCCGACGAGGTGGTTTTATCCTGCTTTGTCCCCCATCGTTTTTCTCGGGCGTTTTTCTCAGGTTGGGCTGGCCCAGCCGAACGTTGACAGGCCTACAGCCCACGCCCCGACGAGTGAGGACGTCAGGCCCTGTAATAATTTAAGTCCGTGCCGGCCCAGTATTCTCCATTCTGAATTTATCTAAAAGCATACTCCTTCCGTCCTCAAATATAAGACATTCCAACATTGTTGGAGAGTCAAAATTTTTAATGTTTGACCAAATTTATACAATAAAATAATAACATTTATGATATCAAATATGTACTATTGAATTCTCCATTATATATATTTTTATAATATATCTGTTTGGTGCCATAAATTTTTATAATTCTCTATAAAAAATTAGTCAAACTTGAAAAACTTTGACTCTTCAAAAATATTGGAATGCCTTACATTTCAGGACAGAGGGGGTACTCTCTCCGTCCTAAAACAATTTCAATTATATAGTTTAAAATTTGTCCCACAAAAATTGCTAACTTTGACATACCTATAACAAATAACAAGGCAATTCCCGAAAGATTTTTACAAAAAACAACTAACACCTTTTTTCGCGAACGTGCCTGAGCACGTATTTCATTAAAAGGAAAGCAATACGACCATTACAATTCTTAATAGGCAGAGGCTATTAAGGAGAAAACACCACAGTGGCAGACGACCCAAACAACAAAGAACAGCAAGAAAGACGGGGGATACAAAGGAGAACCTGCAAACCTAGACATGACTACAACTAAACCTGCTAAAAGATGCTACAACACCATGGGTGCAAGGATCGACAACACAATAAGGTGGCAAAGCATCCACCCAACCTATCAAAGCGGCAAAGCATCCGCTCAAAACCAAAGCGACGATGGCGGCAAAGCATCCGCCCGAGTAGAGAAAGGTGGCAAAGCATCCGCCAGGCGACGATTACAACAACCCCGACGAAGTAGACAAAGTGAGCGAAGGTAGGTGCAGATGCGGACATTCTCCGAGGAGAATAGACGACCACTACCAGCCGAGCTTCCAACGATGCCTCCAGGGAGGGAGCGACGCCACAGGCGCCATCGTCGTCCGATCAAAAAGGTCAAGGCTTTCACCCAGAAAGCACACCAGAGAGGAGGGGGGAGAGGGGCAAAAATGATGCCTTCAACAAGGCATACGACGCCCGCGGGCGTCGCTGTCATTGACCCGCAAACAGGCCCAGGCTTTCGCCTCCACCCCAATCCCCCCGAGATCCAAAGATCAATGAAGGCCGCAGCCGCGCACGATCGCCAGACAACCCACCGCGGACGACCACCAGAGAGCGGCACCAACCTCATGCACGGCCGCACCAACCGCACGCACGGCCGCAACAACTAACACCTCATCCACTCATCACAAAAGATAAAAGATATTTTGATAATTTTACACATAGCATTGGTTTGCATGTTTGATTCTAGAATTGTATTTATTTTGGGACGGAGGGAGTACATTAGAGTTTCAAATTTTTGAAACTCAGCACGTGCATAGTTTATCCATAGATGTATTTACTCTAGTGCATATGCATCCGAATTTGTCATTTTTCTACGGGTTTTCCAAAACAATTTTGAATGTCAACTTTTCTGACAATAAATTAATGGACGAATCATAGATTGGCCAAATCTTTCATTTTTGAAACTTGAAAGTACGTTTTAGATGATTTTGCCTATTTTTGGGATGTATTTTAGGTCCTCTTGGAGATGCTCTAACAAGCTGAGACGTCTTGCGTCACAACCCAAACGGATCGTCGAAGTGGTGAACATTGCTGTCTTGGTGACACCTTGGATGGAACTCTTTCAGCTGGGCCACTTTTTTCTTCCCGAATCACTGGGGATTGCATTTCACTTTCCACAACTTTAAGCCGGCAGACAAGCAATCGTTTCAACAAAAGCTGATATTATTGCTGGTATTCAACTAAGCCAAGGCGACGCCTTCCAGCAAGAAAAAAAAAGCAACCAACAAACACTACCACTAACACCACACGATTAACTTCTCCTTTTCTGTTGAACGAATAGTATACGATGAACTTCACTTTCAGGACTGTTCTTCCTCCCAGGGAGGTCTCCAAATTTGAAATTTCTTCTTATCACGAAGCAGCAATCAATGCAGTACAGTACCACGGTGAGGGTCACGGAAGCTGGACACGTTTTTATTCGCCAGGCCAACCATCTTGGTTTCCCAATCACTCCGGCTTCCCGGAGCTGAGAAATGGGCAGTCTCCCGGTGGCGGGTCAGCACCTGACGCCGACAAGGTAGCGGCCTCCCCGAGCCTCTCGGCGAGCGCCACCTCGCCGCGATCCTCCTCGGACGAAGCCACTTTGGGGCCCTTGAGGAGGCCACCGAAAAGCTCGCCCGGGTCGTAGTACACCTCCACGTCCTCCGCCCGCAGCTGCTCGTCCACCTACGCGCACAGTAGCAGCAGGTTAGCGACAGGCGGCAACTGACACTGTCAATTTTGGCTTTTAATCCTTTGCTTGAATTCTGGTGCCAGTAAAGAAGAGATAAGAATCAGCCTATGTAGTAATTACTTTTCTATTAGTATCGGATATTATCAGTTTGATTATGATCACTATCATATCCATAGCCATAAAGTAAGGGGGTAAAGGAGATCGCTCGAGAAAACGGGGATTTTTTTTCTACCAAAACACGTGATCCGGACTGCCGATTGCCACGTATACGTTTCTTGCAGTAGCAGTAACTGATGAGGCGGGGCAAAGGAAACAGCTAGTGGCAACCTTGAGGACGGCGACGCCGAGGAACTCGACCTTCTCGCCGGTGGCGGCGCGTCCCTTGTACGGCCCCTCCTTGTGCCCCCAGTGCCGGAACTTGAAGGCGATCACCGGCGGGCCGGAGTAGACCCTGAGCACCTCCCACGCGAACCCGCGCGGGAACGCGGCGCGGAACAGGTCGTGCGAGGACGCGAACGTCTCGGCCGCGGCGTCGTACGCGCCCGCGGCCGCCAGCAGCGGGCTGCCGGCCAGCAGCGCGTTGTAGCTGCCCGCGGCCAGCGTCTCCTCCCCGCCCCGCGCGCGGCCGCCGTTCACGGACAGGGTGAACCGCCCCGGGCTCACCGACTTGAAGTCCGACAGCCGCGCCTTGTGCGACAGCTCCATCTCCCACGTCTTCACCGCGTTCTGCACCACCTCCTCCAGCGAGCCCGCCGGCCACTCCTGCGCGATGCCAACGAACGAGAGAGCAACCGATGATGCACCGCCGCGCAGGCGGAAGAAATGGATGTGGAGAAGAGAGGCCAGACGACGGCGCGCGGCGGACCTGCGTGCGCTCGGCCTCGAAGAGGGCGTTCACGGCGTCGTACGTGGGCGGCGCGCCGTGGCGCCACACGGTGTCCTTCTCGCCGTCGCCGGCCAGGTGAGACCTGTACGGGTCGCCGCCGGAGGAGTCCATCCGACCGAGACCTGCCCGCCGGAGCGCGCGCGTGGGGTGCACGAGATGACACGAGAGGCGGACGGCGCGCGCGCGCGCTGCTGCGTGGCCTGTCCCTTGCCGTCGTCTATCTCGCGCGCGCTTTTCTGCTCGCCGTGAAATAAATGGGACGGACCGATGCGGCCGGGGGGAGGGGGTTTTAAAGGGGTGCGCGTGACGTCAGTACGTGCGTGCACCTGTCCCAACTCCCAAGTGGGTTTGTCAATCGGGTGGTGCTGGATCAGCGCGTGCTAGAACCATTTATCCATCGCTTACATCGTTTGGACTTTGCAATTTGAGACTGGCCTAAAGGATATAAATGGCTCCTCCCCTTGAAAGTTGAAACCGTCACACATAAAAAAACAAGCCGACCATATCATCTTCCAAATGAAACCACAAGATTACGAGGGGGTAGCTATGGCATCATTGTCCCCGAGATCTTATCAACAGAACTGTTACATCTATGCGGCGTTTATCAACTCATCATCAATTAATTCGTACAATCATGAGCAAACACGAGTGTATATACAGCCAAAAGTAAACAGATCCATCAATCAGCCTACAAGAATATACAAGTACGAGGTAGCTGTCGCCGCTCCTTGGACGAATCATGCAAGTCGCCATACGCCCATACGGGACGATGGCGTTCTGGGGCTAGGGAGTGATCAGTCTATCTGAGGCTTCTGTCGTCTAGCTGAGGCGCCATTCTGGAGAGCTTCAACCTAGGACGGTGACATCTGACATTGGCCGATGGTGGCCGCCTTTCCTCAGGTTCCTGCGGTGTTGCATGCACGCATATGGCGGAAGGAAAGAGTGTGCTGCTGGTGCGTCCGCGCGTGAGGGTGAGGGAGATCGGAGACGATGGCGGCGAGTCAAGACTCGACAGCTCCTCTCCACGAACGCCGCCAGTGCAGGCCGGGGGATGGAGTGAGCTGATTGTCAATTTGCCATGGACGTTCCATGTCAGATCGATCGTCAGGTAGCTGGCAGTGGCATCCATATTGAATAGATCGTCATTGCATCGGACGGGTGTGAGTTGCTTTTAGCATAAGCAGCTAAAGGTTTGGGGAAAATTTCATTGCACTCTCAGCAAATCACAAGCGACACGTGAATTTGAATCACATCTTAGTTTTGCGAAGCAACTGTCATGACAGCATTAGAGTTTCGGATCGAGCCCACATAAGGAACCGTCGATCCGTCGATGTTGTAACAGCCCAACCCGTAGCTGTTGAGCCGAAATTGGCTCAGCACATGTGCTAGGTCGGTGTTAGGAACACTAGCAGCAGTTAGGGATATAGCTTCATCTTGCTTGGCGCCAAGCACGTAAGGGCACTCCGTACATCTCCACCTCCACCAGTTGAGAAGAAGAGAGGGAGAGAGAAAGGGACGGGTTGGAGATCGGCCGTGTTTGGTTTTCTTCAAAACACGCAAATCGAGAAAGATGTATGCATGAAATACTAAATAAAGTTTTTTTACGAAATCTCTTCACAGATGGATGTAATTTTTTGCGACGAATATAATGATAGTAATTAATTAATGATTGGCTACAGTAACCATCCTTTAATCATACGATCAAAGATCTTACTAGATTTTTCAGAATTCTTAGTGCAGGGTTCTGGAGTTGGTATTGTAAATTCCTAATACATGGTTTTGGAGTTAGTATTGTAAATTAACTTTATTTAATATTCCTAATTAACGGTTAAAGTGTTTTGAAGGATCTTTAAGGAAGACCAAACGGGGCCATTGCAGATAGAAAACGGAGACGGATGAGTTGCGACAACGACGGTGTGATTACTTACATTTGTTGAGATGCTCCTGGTAATTTCCAAAATCGGAGACTAACCATTCCATAGTCTGTTTTCGTCCTTTTAGTAACATAAACATTGCAAGAAAGGGCTCATTTAGCTCTAGAGTGGCTTGCTAAGTGAAGGTAAAAGATAACGCAACACTCCGGGGTCTATCTGTAAAAACCCCAACAAAGACGCTCGAGGTGTGGTCCCTTGCATTCGGTCGCCCTCGCACCACCAAATTCGCCGCCGCAGCATAGGGCTCTCCATCCGTCGCCGACGACAGAGCCAGCGAGGGGAAGGAGAAGATGGGTGGCGGGATGGAAGTGCACAAGAACCGGTGGATCGAGGAGTGGAACGCCGGCCGCGAGAACCTCGAGTTCAACTTCCGCTGGACGCGCCGCAGCCTCGCCGTCGTCGGCCTATTCGGCCTCGCCGTCCCCATCCTCGTCTACAAGGGCATCGTTCGCGAATTCGTACGCACACCTCCCTTCCCCTCCCATGAATTCTCTTCCTGTGTGCTTTTAGGTGGTTCTCTTAGATTCAGATCTGGCTGGGGCCGAAGGCAACGCCCATTCGTTGCGGTGGAATGATTAATTCCCCCCGTTTGTTCTTTCATCCAAAGTTAATTGCGAAAGTGGATCCCTGGTGCAGTGACAATGGTTCGAACATCAGTTTGAGAGCTGAGTCCATCCAGATATTGGTATTAGCCTGTTGCTTAGAAGGCGAAAACATGGTAGCGTTACAGTTTGCACTGCCCGGTTAAGTTAGAACCATAACATTTGTATCGAATGAAATTGTGAATTCCTGCATTTAAAAAGTATTGAACTGTTGCTTATGATATATTAGACAGTTCACTGGCATAGCCAAGCCACCTTCTTGATGATAAAAAAGTTTTCTTTTCATTTTTATATCTATTTCAAATTCTCATCTTTCAAGATTTAGAGAAAATCTTTTACACTTAGGTCTGAAAGAAAAGTGGATGTCTACTTGTCACCTGGATCCAGAGAATAGGAAAATCTTTCTTGTTGGTTTCACGTTTCAGCATCAGTATTGTAAATTATATTCTTAGATAGCTCATAGCTCAGCTAGTATAACCGCATAAGATCAATTTCCTTTCGCACTTAACCCTCAGATCGTTTTTCTAGAGCATGTTCTGTTATTTCTGTGCTTCAGCCTATGTTGTTCATTAATTGGAACGTGAAATGATTTCTATTTCAACCAGGATTTGGAATTATTTTTTTCCAAAATGCATCTCAGTGCCATCTTTTCAGTATCTTTGAGAAAACAACCATGCGCAGCACTATACGTTGAATGGCTGAGAGCATTGTAACACTGGGAATGTTTGGGCTAAACATGACCCAAATGTATCCCAAATCCCTTAGCTTGTGAATTCTTAGTATATGATTCTTACTGAACCTTGTATTTGCTATGCCTGTAAAAATGACCCTTGCACAGATTTTGCTCAACTGCAGGGGCGGAGCTATGTTGTAACTTGTAAGTTGTAACTCCTGGGTGTGGCCGCACCCAGAAAAAAAATCCACAATCACTTATCACCTCTAAATTTTCACCATATTTGCTTGAATATCATACATATGCTATGATGTGCTGTACCCCCTCTATTTTTCCTCTAGCTCCGCCCCTGCTCGACTGTCAACATATTCTGTTTCTCTTGTTTCTAATTTGGTTATAATGGGTATAAGGGAATGCAACACTTGATTTTCGCCAAGGCTTGTCAACGAACCACAATTTGAGTTAATGTGACGGTGATGGGATATAGCCCCACCATCCCTGTTGGTACCCATGGAAGAAGTCCTACGGCGATTTCTGTTTCTGGAATTAACTATTTTACATCATCTTATTCCATTGCACATCATTATAACCTACTTGGCTACTTCGTGTTTAAGTTCAAAATAATTCTGCTAAAAAATAGTGCATTCATGCTCACTTCTGGTTTTGCTTAGGAATATACTCATTAAGTCATTTGTTTTGACTTGGATAGCTTGTTATGAGTGAGCTGTTTGTATTTAACATTTTTACACCATCGTGGCACTAAAATTTCATATCTGCAACATATTCACAACATGATTATGCTAGTAAACAAAGATTACCACATGACTATATTTTGAAGTAAATTGTACCTGTTTGGGTAACATATTAACATCATTTATGATAACCAATGAAATTAAATGAAGCTCTGCTTCCTTCTTACTTTTTAAAGTTTCTATATTGCAGCACATGCAAGATGAGGATGCGGGAAGACCGTTGAGGAAGTTCCTGTAACCTGGAGAACCATGCTCATTTTGCTTAAGAAATAAGTGTTTTTGCCAGATCTTGGCAGTGTCAACATGAGAAACATAATTATACTCAGTTCTCTGTCACCACTTTAAGTTGTTGTGCTTCGCTCCAGCTGTTTCTTTGAGGAACCTGTGTACCTTCTTGGCTTCTTTATGGCCATGGGCATACATTATCAATGCCCAACCCCCCAAGAGGAGTATGCAACTGTGTAGCTGTGATGGTGGGTTCAGTTTTTTCAGTAAGCTGGTGCACCCGTGTTTTGGTAAAAATCAAATAGCCTCACTGACCCTCGCCCATGGAGCACGGTATTTTTTGTAATGCAAAATTTCCATAAAAATGTCTTTTCTGTGCTTTGAGACTCCTATGCTCTAAGCTTCCTTTTTAGGGTTTGGAGACGTTTTTAAATATATGTCAATAATTTCTCTTACAATATACAATTGCTTCAAACTCAATGTTGGGAAATCTTTTAAATGCAAATCTATTTATAAAACTGCTGTACACTAATCATGTGTGTAATTTGACTAATTGTTGGTCATTTTGTCAAATAAATAATTTACAAATATTCTAGGAACTTTTATATCTATATGTGTTGACATTTATCTGTCGTAACGGATAATTAGAAGCCAGTTGAGTTAGTACGTCAACATGAATTAAGGCACGTTTGTTTCAGATTATTTGTCCTCTAAATTATATATACTCATGGACAACAAACACTATAAAATATAATCTTCTCAAGATATTTTTTCCAAAATCTGCTTAAGACACGCTTATTTAGATTATAATCTCAATTACATAATTTATCGCATTTAAGCTGGTTGAGGTATGTCAATTTTATATTATAATCTGAATTATATAATCCAGCATGCTTAAGTTGGATTATATCATCTGCCTAGGAAACAAAGAATCACTAAGTAACTCGGCTTGTTTAGATCATTTTGCATTTTTGGAAGGGAATCTTCAACATTTGAAGTATTAAATGTAGACTAATCATAAAACTAATTACAGATCTCGTTTGTAAACTACGAGACGAATCTAATGAGCCTAATTAATCCATCATTAGAGTATGTTTACTATAGCAATTTAGTATCTAATCACATCCTAATTAGGCTCATTAGATTCGTCTCGCGATTTACAATCCATTTGTGTAATGCGATTTATTTTTCGACTACATTTAGTATACCATGGAAGCGATTTACAAAATTTTGCATTTTGCGTTTTGAGATCTAAACAGGGCCTTAACTGGCTTCTATTTTTGTGACGCTTCAAGTATGATGTATCATGCAAGAATTTCGTCTATCTATAAGGATGAAATAATTTTTTTATAAATATGGAACAAATTGTAGCACTCCGTATTTAGCATTTTAGCTCATTTACAAGGGTGGCAAAATTAACTAAAGTTTTGATCTTTCTATAACTTAAAGCAAATATAGTTTGCTCCCACTTAAGTGAACAGATTCCGGCCCAAATTAAGACCTTTACTAATTTAATTAAAAGATTCTTAATTAAAGAACTCATGTGTATTTTTGTTTCTAGGAGTTTTGCTTCCCAGATTTGGGTTTGAATTAGATTCAAATTCAATTACGTAATTCTGATCCAATCATTGATCGCTCTCAAGCCTAACCTCTAGACGCATCACAGTTCATTTGAAATCAAATCTTAAATACCGAGGCCTTCCAAAACGATTCTCCAGCCAGAATAAAAAAAAACCCAAATTAAACATCGTTGGTGATAGAACTCCGCCTATGCTGACTGGAAGACTCTCTCTCCTGAGTCGTCTCAACATAGCCGGTCCC
The DNA here is from genome assembly GCF_016808335.1 of Panicum virgatum. NCBI lineage: Eukaryota > Viridiplantae > Streptophyta > Magnoliopsida > Poales > Poaceae > Panicum > Panicum virgatum. The sequence continues at coordinate 55,371,634 of NC_053149.1, forward strand.
AAACCCGGGTAAAGAAGGAGGGTTGCGTTAGGTTTTGGCAAATTAGCATAAAAAATAGCCACTCTAATGGATTTGAAATCCACAAGAAACTCGTTGGGGGGGGCGTAACCCTCTTAGCGACGCGCTACATCGAAACCCGGGTGTGGTGATAAATGGGCAAGGGCTGGGTCGCCATCCCCCAATGGCGCGTCGTATCGTGACCTGAGTACGATGATAAGTGAGCAAGTGTCGGGTCGTCACCCAAATGGCGCGCTACATCTACGCCCGGGTGTAGTGAAAAATGAGCAAGGGTCTTTGCACTTCCCTCGACGGGTGCGAAGGGTAAGGAAGCTAGCCGAGCCAACTAGGATTCGTATAGGTAGCTGGAACGTAGGGTCCCTAACTGGTAAGTTGCGAGAGCTAGTTGATGCAGCAATTAGGAGGCGTATAAATATTCTATGCGTTCAGGAAACTAAATGGAAGGGCCAGAAGGCGAAGGAGGTTGAGGATACTGGCTTCAAGCTTTGGTACACGGAAGCAACTCTGGGTAGGAATGGTGTAGGCATCTTGATTGATAGGAGACTTAAGGATGGAGTCGTAGAGGTTAGAAGGTAAGGTGACCGGATTATCCTAATCCGGTTGGTAGTTGGAGATTCGGTTTTGAATGTGATCAGTGCCTATGCCCCTCAGGTAGGCCTTAGTGAGAGCACCAAGATGCAGTTCTGGGAAGATCTAGATAGCATGGTTAGTACCGTGCCTACCAGCGTGAAACTCTTCATAGGAGGATATCTCAACGGCCATGTGGGTGCGACTAATGTAGGGTTCAAGCGAGTGCACGGGGGTTTGGGGTATGGTAGCAGGAGTCAAGAGGGGGAGGATGTGTTGAACTTTGCATTAGCCTACGACTTGTTAATAGCCAATACCATGTTTAAGAAGAGGGAATCCCATCTTGTGACGTTTCGTAGTGGACAACACTCGAGCCAGATCGACTTTATCCTTGCTAGGAGGGAGGATAGACGTGATTGCTTAGATTGTAAGGTGATACATGGGGAGTGTGTTGTCCCTCAACACAAGCTTGTGGTGGCGGACTTTCGTCTTCGGGTACGTGTCCACCGGGACAAACGTGCCAAGATTGCGAGAACAAAGTGGTGGAAGCTTAGAGGGGAAGCAGCACAAGCGTTTAAGGAAAGAATGCTAGGTGAGGGGTCTTGGGAAGAAGGAGAAGATGCAGATGACATGTGGCTAAAGATGGCAACATGTATTCGGAAGGTGGCCTCAGAGGTGTTTGGCGTGAGTAGAGGAGGCAAACAGGAGGGGAAAGACACCTGGTGGTGGAACGACGAGATGCAAAGGGCTATTAAGGAGAAGAATGAGTGTTTCAAGCGCCTCCACCTTGACAATAGTGCAGCCAACATCGAGGGCTACAAATTAGCGAAGAGGGTTACAAAGCGAGCTGTGAGTGTAGCAAAGGATCAGGCGTATGATGACCTGTATCAGCGGCTAGGCACGAAAGAAGGGGAGAAGGACATTTATAGGATGGCTAGGATCCGCGAGCGGAAGACAAGGGACATCAACCAAATCAAATGCATTAAGGATAGGACAGATCGACTGCTAGTGAAGGATGAGATCATGGATAGATGGAGAGAGTACTTCGACAAGTTGTTTAATGGGGAGAGTGAGGGCCCTACCCTTGAGTTAGATGACTCTTTTGACGATACCAACAGATGTTTTGTGAGGAGAATTCAGGAGGTAGAGATCGGGGATGCTTTGAAGAGAATGAAGGGAGGTAAAGCGATGGGCTCTGATGGTATCCCCATTGAGGTGTGGAGATGCCTAGGAGATAGAGCAATAGTAAGGTTAACTAAGCTTTTTAATCTCATTTTTCGGTCAAACAAGATGACGGAAGAATGGATGAGAAGTATATTAGTACCTATCTTCAAAAACAAGGGCGATGTTCAAAGTTGTACTAACTACCGTGGGATTAAGATGATGAGCCATACGATGAAGATTTGTGAGAGGGTTATCGAGCATCGCCTAAGAAGAGTGACAAGTGTGACCCAAAACCAATTTGGGTTCATGCCTGGAAAGTCAACCATGGAGGCGATTTTCTTAATACAACAATTGATGGAGAGATATAGGGAGCAGAAGAAGGACTTGCACATGGTCTTCATTGACTTTGAGAAGACATATGACAAAGTACCGATAAATGTCATGTGGTGGGCCTTGGAGAAGCACAAAGTCCCAATTAAGTACATTACCCTCATTAAGGATATGTACAAGGATGCGACGACGTTTGTCCGGACATGTGATGACAACACCACTGACTTTCATGTTAACATAGACCTACACCAGGGGTCAGCATTGAGCCCTTATTTATTTGCTTTAGTGATGTATGAGGTCACAAGGGATATACAAGGTGAGATCCCTTGGTGTATGCTCTTTGCTGATGATGTGGTGCTAGTTGACGAGAGTAGGGCAGGGGTTAATAGGAAGTTAGAGCTGTGGAGACGCACGTTAGAGTCGAAAGGGTTCAGACTTAGTATGACCAAGACCGAGTACATGATGTGCAATTTCAGCGCGACTAGACATGAGGGGGGCGTTAGTCTAGATGGGCAAGTGGTGGTCCAGAATGATACTTTTCGGTATTTAGGATCGCTGCTACAAAAGGATGGCGACATTGATGAAGATGTTAGGCATAGAATTTCAGCTGGCTGGTTGAAATGGCGGCAAGCTTCTGGCATCCTTTGTGACAAGAGGGTGCCACAAAAGCTAAAAGCCAAATTCTATAGGACAACAATTCGTCCGGCGATGTTATACGGTGCTAAATGTTGGCCTACAAAAAGGCGACATGTCCAGCAACTGAGTGTAGCAGAGATGCGGTGGTTTTGCGGGCACACAAGGAGGGATAGAGTCCGGAACGAAGTTATTCGGGATAGGGTCGGGGTGGCACCAATTGAGGAGAAACTTACCCAGCATCGGCTGAAATGGTTTGGACACTCCTGAGGCGCCGGTGCGTAATGGGGTTCTTGAGCGGGTAGATAATGTAAAGAGGGGTAGAGGTAGATCTAAACTGACGTGGGATGACTCGGTTAAGAGAGACCTTAAGGATTGGAATATCTCTAAAGATATAGCTTTGGATAGGAGCGCTTGGAGACTAGCTATCAATGTGCCTGAACCTTGAACTTATTTCTTTCGGATTTTATTAGTCTACTACAATTTGTTTGGAAAAAAAAGGCTATGTTGTTGTAAACATCGTTGGTGATAGGACGTTTGGTGCGCTAAAACTCAGCGCACCCTGTGGATGCTTGCGCTTGATTACACTGGCATGCGTGTCAACTGTGCCATGCTTTCCAAATGGGATGAGTCTACGGGCGTCGACTTGTGCCACGCTTTCAGAATGGGATGAGTACTTTGCAGTACTGCACGGGAACTCACCTGCTGATGTATGAGCCTGAGTAGTACAGTTGAGCCCACACCTTACCGAGGGAGAGTCCCTCTGCAGCACGGGACTACTCCCTTAAAATGAGAGTATGGTACTACCAAAAGTATTCTCTCAGTAACCATAATCCTGCACTTAATTTTAGTTTATAAGTTCATGCCCTCAAGCGTCCAAGTCAAAGTAGTCTTGAGTTGGTTAAGCATCCAGGAAAAATAATCAAATAGAAAAGGTATCATATGGAAAATTTTGAAATATATATTTTTCAGGATCTGTGCTGTGGTTCTGCCTACAAATATCTACACGATCCATCCTTTGGATGGTAGCCAGGTTGACAAGCTGTGAATCCACATGACCCAATAGTGGCCGCAAAAATCAGAACAAATTTACACGGAGAAACCAGGGTAGCATAAAAATAATCAGTAAGCTTGCTAACAGAAAATTACAGGAGGGCTGCTGTCTCCAACAATGGTTTTCCCTCTCTGTTGTTTGGATGTTTGCCATTCTTCGGCCATGCCATTGCTCCATGAATTTTTTAACTTCCAACCCGGTAATGTTTTTGGCATCTGAACCACATATTTCGCAGCGCCTGCATAGTAAATGAAGGCTTTAAATTCATAGTTATTTGACACAAGTGCCAGAGGTCGTGCAGCAAACTAACATGAGATTGTTGTTAAAGTAAAAAAGATTATAAACAAAGGTAAGTGCTGCTAGTTGCTAACTAGTAGAAAGTAAACCTTAAAACCAGACTAAATCGTTGGCTCTGTAACAATGTCGGAAACCCCGATGTTAAAGCAACTCACGCGAGGGTGACAAAAAGGCAAAAGCTTAAGATAGACAGACAGTCACAGATCACCGACAGAAATGCTGAAAAGAAGAAGTCCAGCATCTGGGCACGAATAGTTCTTTGCTTTATCTCTGCCATCGACCCTTTCCCCAAAACAAAGGATGCCGACCTTGCGTTTGCTTGAGATATGCATTTGGGCACTAAACATTTTTAGAATACGAGCTCCATGTCGATTCCAACCTGAATCAGCTCGGACGGTAAAAATGGCAGACAACTTGATAGCATGTAAGGCATGTCAGTATTACTAGAGTAAGATAGCAGCATTGTTTAATTCATGGTCGAACTTGTTATGTCAAGCTTTATCCCAGCGGACACATATGAAGTATGGAGCTTTTCCTCAGAAAATCGCTATGATCCTAGAACATTTCAGAACAAGGGGGATTACAACAAACCTGCAGATCATTACCACGCGCAACTGCCAGGACATCACCGGGGAATTACAACAAACACATATCCCGCATTACGTAATCTAATCGAATCATACATGTCGGAGCAAGCAGGCAACACGGGGCCGGAAAAGGAGAGAGCGAGAGATACCTACCTGTCGCCCTTGATCCTGAACCACGCCTCGGCGCATTGCCGGTGCGCGGCGCCGAGCTCGTCCTTGCAGCAACAGCCGAGCCGGATCACCTCGGACCCTGGCGCCGCCGACCCGCCGCCGTCCTCGGATCCGAGTTGGCAGATCCGGCACCCCACCCCAGGGGGCTCCGCCAGCGGCGGCGCCCCCACGACGTCGATGACCACCGCGCCCGTCGGGAGCACGGCGGCGGCGATCGGCGGCGAGGCGCCGGCCGCCGTGGGCGCGGCGGCGACGGCGTCCCGCCGCATGCGCGGGGGGTCGGGGTCAGGCCAGCGCGCGCGCGCGTCGGCCGCGGCTGTTTCGGACGGAGGCAACGGCAATGGGGGTGTTGGGCGGGCGGGTGGAGCGGAGGACGGGAGGAGGCGGGCGGTATAAAAGAAGGCGAGGGGCGCGTGGATGGCGCTCGCTGGTTGGTCGCTCGCTCCAGATGCGGGCGCGGGAAGCGCCGAGCCACCGGCCGCCGCGCCGGCGCACTCGGCTGCACAAGAAAGGAAACGGGCGGGGCCGGACGGCGCGTGCGCGTTTGGGACGATGCCGACGCGCGCATAGGTTAACCGCCTAACACGCCGTGCGTCTGCCGACCGCCGGCTTTGGCACGTCGCGCCACAGGGATGCTGCTTGTTCGCGTCCGGTGACTCGGAGAGCTCTGCTGCCGGGCGTAACCGTGCCTCAGTGCTTGTGATTTTTCACCCGTCGCCCATGGATTTGGGGTTGTTCTCTTGGGTGTGCAGTAGCTATTGCTTCCGTTGCATATGATCCGCATGGTGCTCAGTGCAGTGTCAGCGGTCGCTGATTGGCTCAACTTCCCTCGGCGCATCTCCCCTCGTAAAAGTCCTATTGCTACAGTACTTTCAGCCAGCTCCAACCGGCTGATTGGCTCAGCCTAACAGGGCTGGAGGTGGATGAATGCAGAAGTAGCTCTAGAAGTACAGCATGGGAGATAGAGGAGGAGGGAGAGCCGAGGGGAAGGAAGGAGTTCAGTTCTGAACTTCTGAATATTTGCTTTCAGTCTGGTACTGCTCCGGACATACTCAACCTCCAACAAGTCCTGGGCTCTATGTAGCCTTTTTCCTGTGTTCATGTTCCCCTTCTTAAGAACAATTTCACCTAAATGTTTTGAGAATTCGAAGTCTTATGTCCATTAGTTTAGTGGTCAATCTCTTTTAGAAACCATTTGGCTTACTCAAACGACATTCCTGGCCTGCTGCTATAGACTAAACAGTCAAGTTTGATCCACCTGAACTGACAATACAAAGATACACAGCGAAAAGAACCAACCGATTTGAGAACGGATAGAAACTGAAGAGATCCTGCAGTTCGACTGTTCGAGCTATAATAAAGGCATGCTCGAGATATAGGAATTTCACATGGACCAATTCAATCTCAAAACGAAAAGTAAAAAGATTTGCAAACAGAGCTGAATTCTAAGCCTTGCAGTCCTGAGGACGAGGCCAACCTGACAATTGACAACTTCCAATGAGAAGCCAAGTTCTGTGCTTGGCTTTTGCATAATTAAACTCATTGCAATGTCACCACGAAACCAGTAGATGGGCGACAATCTGTACTATACTGGGCTGCAAAATGTAAGGTGTATAAAGAATATAGGTGAGGAAAATTTTCTGATTCTCGCAACAATACGAATGCCTGGGCACCGGCATTTCGTGTGCATTTAGTTTAACCATCAACATTCTTAGTGTAGAGATATCTAAAGCTCCAATGGATCAATATAGTCACAAACTGACCATGGGAGTATGGAGATTGTCCACAGCAATTTCCATGATTTGGACTCGGAACTCCTTTATCATAAACTCAGTGATACAACTTAATTAAGATAGAATTATATCAAACGTAAAGAAAAAATTGTAAAAGTACGCAAGTAGCAAGAAATGCAGTACTGAATTGCAGGAATCGAACGGGATTGGGGCGACCGAGGAGGCCTAGATGGGGGAGAGGAGCTGGGCGAGGCGGGGCTTGGGCTCGGAGTTCATGCCGACGAGGATGACGAAGGGGATGAAGCCGTAGTGGGCCACCACCTTGGCCTTCTTCATCGCCCACGTGGTCCACTCCCGCGCCCGCCGCGCCGCGCTCTCCGCCGCCGACTCCGAGCTATCCGCCAGGGCCTTCCCCTTCTCCGCCGCCCCAGATGCCATCTCCGCCAGGGAGAGAGGAAGGGGTGGGCGCAGAAATGGAGAGTGGTGGTGAATTGCAGGAATCGAACGGGATTGGGGCGACCGAGGAGGCCTAGATGGGGGAGAGGAGCTGGGCGAGGCGGGGCTTGGGCTCGGAGTTCATGCCGACGAGGATGACGAAGGGGATGAAGCCGTAGTGGGCCACCACCTTGGCCTTCTTCATCGCCCACGTGGTCCACTCCCGCGCCCCCGCGCCGCGCTCTCCGCCGCCGACTCCGAGCTATCCGCCAGGCCTTCCCCTTCTCCGCCGCCCCAGATGCCATCTCCGCCAGGGAGAGAGGAAGGGGTGGGCTGCAGAAATGGAGAGTGGTGGAGATAGGTGGAGACTAGAGAAACACAGAGAGTACACAAATAAGTGCGACGGAAAGTGTAATTATTTACATTGTTGAGGTGCTCCTCGCAATTTCTCAGTACATAAAACATTGCAAGAAAGGACTCATTTTAGAACCAGACAGACACTACATACAGTGACCTAGTGAAAGTAGAAGATAACGTACACTCGGGGGTCTATCTGTAAGAATCCGAACAAAGACGCTCGAGTGGACATCAAGAAAGGGCGGGGGGGGGGGGGGGGGGGGGGGTCCCTTGCATTGCAAGGTCGCACTCGCACCATCCCCCACCAAATTCGCCGCCGCGGCATAGGGCTCTCCATCCGTCGCCGACGAGCAGAGCTAGGGAGGAACCGAGGAAAGGAAGAAGATGGGTGGCGGCATGGAGGTGCACAAGAACCGGTGGATCGAGGAGTGGAACGCCGGCCGCGAGAACCTCGAGTTCAACTTCCGCTGGACGCGCCGCAGCCTCGCCGTCGTCGGCCTCTTCGGCCTCGCCGTCCCCATCCTCGTCTACAAGGGCATCGTTCGCGAATTCGTACGCACGCCTCCCGTCCCGTACCGTGAATCCTCTTCATGTTTGCTGTTAGGGTGGCTCTTAGATTCAGATCGGGATGGTGCCGGAGGCAACGCCCATTCATTGCGGTGGAATTAATTTCCCCCGTTTGTTCTCTCATCCAAAGTTATTGCGAAAGTGGATCCCTCGTGCAGTGAAAATGGTTCGCACATCAGTTTGAGAGTTGAGCCTATCCAAAATATTGTTATTTGTTTGTTGCTTAGAAGGCGAAAATATTGTAAACAATATTGTTATTCGTTTGTTGCTTTAGAAGGCGAAAACATTAAACATGGTAGGGTTACACTTTCGGGTTCTTAGAGCATCTCCAACAGTTTCTTATATTTTCCCCCTAAAACTTGTTGTTTGCGAACTCCCCAAATAGTTATGAGGCAAAAAAAAAAAAAGTCCATCTCCAAGAGTTCTCTATTATTCCTCCCAAAAATGAAAAATTGTGGCCCCGTTTGCTCCCGCGATCGCCTCTGTCGCGGCAAAATCGATGACAACAAACTTCCAGACCAAGAGGACCCCAATCCAGAGAGGCAGGGGGGTGACAGCGCCGGCAAAGGATGAAACGACGAAATCAGGGGGCAGCTTCTTGCAGGCGTTGGTGGCGTGGTGCAAGGCAAAGCTCCGGCGGCATAAGCAGATGTGGCCATCCCTGCCATGCTCAGCTCCCCGCACGGCTGCACTGGCCACCCAAGATTCCAGGCAAGGGATGGAAGGGGATGGCGACGACAGCGAAGAGATGCTGCAGGAGAGCTGGCTACCGGCGGCGTCGACCCTCAATGCCGCTGGCGCTGATGGGGGCTGCAGGTCCCTCACGTCGCCATGGCCAGGCACAATTGTGGGAGGCCTTTCCGAAGACAAAATTGAAGAAAAACGGTGGCCAGGAATATTGAGGTTCTGGATCTATAGGTTGATTTGATTTTGGGAGTGAATTTTGGGGGGATTGTGGTGGATTTGGTGGAGGAACTGCCGGCGGCGAGCTGTCACGAGAGGGTAGTTCAAGGCAGGCGAGGAAAGAAACAATTAATCAAACAACGTTTCCTTCGGCATACCTGTACTCGACGTCGGCGTCGTGCTCCAAGTTAATGGCGCCAAAGGGAAGGAGGCGTGGCGTGAAGGGGGAGAAGGGCGCAGGAAGAAGATGGTGACGGGAAAGCGAGCGGATGGGGAATGACGGAGGCGTGCGTATTTTTACGCACAAGAGAGCCCGGTTTGCCAATTGTTGGTAGATGGGGGAACTTGGATAGGGAACTATTGGAGATGATTTTTTCTTTCGTTTTCAAAAAAAAACAAGGATGGGGAAGGGAGATTGGGAACTGTTGGAAATGCTTAGAAGTTAGAACCATAACATTTTTATCGAATGAAATTGGGAATTCCTGCATTTAGAAATATTGAGTCATTGCTTCTGATATATTTGACAGTTCACTACTTCCCTGGCTTAGCGTCTTAGTCAAAGCCCTGGACCTTCCTGATGATAGAAAAGGTTTCTTTCAATTTTTATATGTATTTCAACTCGTCCTTAAACTTTTAGAGAAAATCTATTGTTCTTAAGTCAGAAAGAGAAGTGGATGTCTATTGGTCACCAGGATATAGAGAATAGGAAAGTCTTTCTTCTTGGTTTCATGTTTCAGCATCAGTATTATAAATTGTCTTATAAGATAGCTCAGCTAGTATAACTGTATAACCGTATAAGGTTGATTTCCTTTCATACTTTAATCCTCAGATAGTTTTTCTAAGCATGCTGTTCTGTCCTTGGCTCCTTGCTGTGCTTCAGCCCATCTTGTTCATTAGTTGGAACATGAAACAGTTTCTATTTCAGCCAGGATTTGGATTTTTTTTTTCGAAAATGCATCTCAGTGTCATCATTTCATTATCTTCAAGAAAACAACCATGTGCAGCACTACCCATGGAATGGGCGAGAGCATTGTAACACTGGGAGTGTTTTGCCCAAACATTACCAAATCCCTTAGCTTGTGAATTCTTAGTATATGGTTCTTGCTGAACCTTGTATTTTCTATGCTTGTAAAAATGATCAATGCACTAATTTTGTTCAACTGTCAACATTTTTACTGTTTCTCTTGATACTAGCTCGGTTTTTCGCCAATAGCTCACCATAAGTTGAGTTAATGGGTGTGGTGATGGGATATACCTCCCCCCCCCCCCAAAAAAAAAAAACCCTGTTGGTGCCGCTGGAAAGAAGGCTTACGGCTTATTCTGTTTATGGAATTAACTATTTTACTTCATTCTTATTCCATTGCACACCATTATATACTACATGTTTAGGTTCAAAATAAAGCTGCACTAAAATCATGAATTAGAAGCTGAAAATAACCTACAGCAGAGTTGGGGGACAGCAGTGCATTCATGTTTACTTCTGGTCTTGCCTAGGAATAAGCTCATTAAGTTTTATTTGTTTTGAACTTGGATATCATTGAGCTGTTGTGTTTAACATTTTTACACCGTTACAACACTAATATGACATACCTGCAACATAGTCATGACATGGTTATGCTAGTAAACAAAGATTTCACAAAAGTATATATTCAAGTAAATTTCACCTGTTTTTATTACATATTGACATCATTTATGATTACCGATGAAATTAAATGAAGCTCTACTTTCTTTTTACATGTAAAACTTTCTATGTTGCAGCAAATGCAAGATGAGGATGCAGGAAGACCGTTGAGGAAATTCTTGTAATATGAAGAATTATGCTCACTTTGTTTCAAGAAATAAGTGTTTTTATCAGATCTTGGAGCTTTCAACTTGCTTGAGAAACATAATTATACTCAATTCTCTGTAAGCACTTTAAGTAGTTGTGTGTTGCTCCAAGTGTTTCTTTGCGGAACCTATGTACCTTCTTGGCTTCATTATGACTAACTATGCCACCCGGGCATGCTTTATTTCCCCCCCAAGAGGACAGTATGTAATTGTGGTGTTGTGCTGGTGGGTTCTGGTTTTTCAGTAAGCTGGTGTACCCATGCTTTATTTTTCCCCCAAGAGGACAGTATGTAATTGTGGTGTTGTGCCGGTGGGTTCTGGTTTTTCAGTAAGCTGGTGCACCCATGCTTTGGTAAAAAATCAAATAGCCTCACTGACCCTGGCCTGTGGAGACTGTTTTTTTTTCCTTCCTAAGTTGATACACGACGCATAAATGACTAAATTTCATGCAAAACTTCCATAAAATAGTCATTTTATGCTTTGATATAACTTCCGTCAAATGGTATTTTCTATGCTTTGATATAACTTCCAGAAGTCGTTGTTGGATTAGGAGACCTGGTCAACAATTTCTCTTACAATATACAATTGTTGTAAACTCAATGTTGAGAGATCTTTGTCATGCGAAAATATTTATACAACTGTTGTACACTAATCATGTTTATAATCTTAATAATAATTGTTGTTCACTGTTTTCAAAAAGTTATTTTAACACCCGATACAAATATTTTAGGAACTACTGATATACATGTTGTGACAAACATAGGAATTTTTATCTGCCATAATGTGCAATACTCCCTCCATCCTAAATTATGTCATTTCATATTTACCGGATATATAAATTTTGACTTTTGAGTGCATCTCGATATAGGCTATGTGTAGATACATTATAAAATATATGTAGCTTTAAAAATCTATACACGTATAATTTGGAATTGATAGGGTATGTTACAACTCTAAGCATACAAAATATTTTAGAGTGCAAGTGTTTTTAGCTGAGTTGCAAGGTTTTCAACGGAAAAATTGCAGACTTGTAGTTAATAATATATTTTCTGCGTTTTAAATTATAGATTGTTTTGATTTTTTAAACAGATGACTTTTACTCAAAACAAATTATAATTTGGAATTTGGGAGTTCAAAAGAAAATACAGTCACCCACCAAGAACATGTGTCTTCAAAATATCCGATCGGACCGGCTCGCGTCCCACCATCTCCCTCCCGGTCCCACCCAATCCACTTCTCAAGCTATTCACTCCACTCTTCACTTTTCTCCCCAAACCCCGCCGCACACGTCTCTCCGCCTCCAAAAACCCCGACCGCCGCCGGCGGCCATGCTCCTCCGCCACCGCCTCCTCCCTCGCCTACTACTCCTTCCCTCCACCCACACCTCCACATCTACCCTCCTCCGTCCCTCGCGTTTGCCGCGCCGCCTCTCCCTCTCGCCCCGCTTCTCAGCACTCTCCCACCTAGCGGCCGCCGAGACCGTCGACCAATCAGACAACGAGGGGGCGCCCCACGAGGATGTGCAGGTCAAGCTCCCGCTCGATCGCCTCTTCGTGCCGCCCGGGGCGACAGTGGATGCGGGAAACCAGGAGGCCGTGAGCGCGCGGGTCCTCAAGGGATCCAACATCGTGCTGGGCCCGTACGCGCGCGGCGACGCGCAGGTGGTCAACGCGGATTTCGTGAAGAGCAGCGTGCGTCCCGATGACTGCCCCCGGGACGGGCGTCCGGAGTTCGCGCTCGTTGGCCGGTCCAACGTTGGCAAATCATCGCTGCTCAACTCGCTCGTCCGCCGCAAGCGCCTCGCGCTCACCTCCAAGAAGCCTGGTAGGTTTTGCTTTGCCAGGGTTATTTGCCTTGTTCGGTTCTTCCTGTAGCGTTATCGTGGTTAAGGTTCAGTAATTAGTGGTTAACATAGGTCCTACTTGGTGAGAAGTTGAATCTGAAGCGGATAATGAGTCGGTTTCGTGCATTGTAGCTACTGTCAAAGTTGGTAAAAGGTGGGAATAATCTGAGAATTGGCGCAGTTGTGTTCGAACGAAGTTCTTTTGTGTGGAGTTGAGATAACCCTTTGTCCCTGCGATTCAATAATTGCAGGATTTTTGTAGTTGTATGTGAACAGCATTTAAAAAAAACTGTCAGCAACTGATTACCATTAGCGAGTAGAACTGGTTATGGGCTATGTTTGTCCTGTTGGACTCCCTTTGGTTTACTATGGTTACACACTCATATGTGTTGTCATGTCTTTGTCTAAAACTCTAAATATGATTTGCTTTGTTTTCAATCTAAAATGTTGATCTATTGGAAATTAGAAGGTCTGGTCAACCAGGTAGTCTGTTGTCCACACGTTTAAGTCCTATTAAGAGCGATTATCACATTGAAGCTAGAACTTAGAGACTCCTTTTCCCCCAACTTCTTACTTATAAGAGCTATCTTCCCATGTGAGAGTATAGAACTGTCTGGTTAGGGATAATAATTATCTCTAAAATCCATGTAATTGTGCTTTGGCACCACTTTTATCTCTAGAAAATATCTCTGCAAATTCACTACCTAGTCTTCTGGTTCTCATCTGGGCACCTACAGTTTAACACTTTGGGGACATACTGCAGCTGTACAGCAGGACTCTAATAAAGCTAACAGCAGTATCTGTAAAAAAAAAGATTGATTAATTTTATTGGTTCTCTAATTGCAGGGAAGACCCAATGTATCAATCATTTCATAGTAAATGACAGCTGGTATCTTGTTGACTTGCCTGGTTATGGGTAAACTACTGATTGGCACACTTTCAGTTTTACTAGTAGATTCTTTTTTCCCCCTGTAATCATGTAGATGAATGTATTTACATTCCCTTACGATTGAAAATATTATTCATGTAGGAATGAGATAGATAGTATATGGTCTTACATGTTTAATCCACAAGTACTATTCCATGGCTTGCTACTGCAAATATTATTGGAATGAACCTGGCAACGAAGGCCAATGCGCAGTCCATCCAAGAATCTAGTAAGATAGGGTACTTTGTGCCTCTGTTTCATGATAGGTGCTGATGTGCTTAAATTGACCACCTAACTCCTTTTAGGCATAAATACACATGAGTGTTTGCTTGAGGTACACATGCCAGTGGGATGCTGCAGCAACGAGCACCTGGCCTGGTTTTACCCCTGAAAGAATTGTTAGTATTTGCATGAAGGTGATATGGTTTGATACTTCAATCTATATGTGAAAACTGTCAAACACTAAATCATCTAAATTCCGTTTGCAAGTTTAGAAGTTTGTTTTACAGACTCACAGTATTAACTGAAAATGTTTATGCCTAATAATTTTACTTTACTTTGATCTATATGTGAAATGTGAAAAGCACTAATTCGCTATGTGATACTAGATTTTTCTTTGTGCAAGTTAATCAAAATAGCTGCCCTTTGTTATATGTGTAACAGCGAGAAATGAATTTATAACTATAGAAAATAACTATGCACCCCATGAGTTGGAGCATTTTATTTAGGTGACATTCTCCATCTTCTCACATTAACAAGATCTCTTATTGAACAGATATGCTTCTGCACCGCAGGAAGCTCGTACTAATTGGGATGAATTTACTCGAAATTATTTTCTCAGTAGGGAGACTTTGGTATCTGTTTTTCTCCTTATAGATGCAAGTATACCTGCCAAGAAGATTGATCTTGACTATGCTAGTTGGCTTGGTCAGAACAAGGTAAGCATACTTCTCAAACGACTGCCCCCCCCCCCCCCCCCAATTCATGAAGTAATTATGCCACCATTCTTTCATCCATATGCATTGGGACTGCTCTTTGATATTGTTAGGAGATAATCTAGTTGATCTCGGCAATAGAAAATAAGCTGCTGATAAAAATTTAGTCTGGTTAAAATACACCAGTTTGTCAAGTTGAAATTCTGATGCATGGGTGATTTCTAGCAATAAGCTGAACCAGATTCAATTGCAGTCATTTTAACTTTACACATGCAAATGTGTATGGATGCTATCTGTTCTTCTTAGTCAAAGTTTACTTTGATTTAGTGATTTATTTATCCATCACAATTCAAGATGTGTGCCGGTACACTTGAGTCTTCGTTATGTTCTGATAGAACAAACTGCAACACTGTAGTAGACTTTACGCAGCAACAATCAATCCTTTTCTTGAGGCGTTGGTCAGAAGGCATGTTTCCATTCTGGACTAAGCAAAAGAAAATTTGTCACCGACTTGTTAGGTCACACAAGTATAGTGTAGCAAGTCCTAAGATTTTTTGTTATTATGAAATTATTCAGTAATTTAGGGCATAACTGCAACGGGCTCTCTGTTTCTGCATTTTGCCACTGGGCTTATGATGTAGCCTGCTGTTTGTATTTTGTCTTGTGCTACCTGTTGCAAGACCCAACCAAGTCTGCAGAGTGCAGCTTAACTCTGAATCCCTTGCCTCATTTTTGAAATTTATAAGGCTAGTACACAGTAAAAAGGCTTTGGCAACAAGTCCGACATATATGCTAGTACACTGTACTATAAAGGTCCAGAAAAGTATTAGATTCATGCCCTTTTTTTCCTTGCCCTGTCCCGGACATAGATCTAGTTCCATTCTTTGTGCCTGTGCCTGCACTGAGCCACCAACCAGGCCTGAACTCTCAAACCCTGGACCGCATGCCCTACCCACCCAGTCAATATCAATCTACAGCGCCCCCCCCCCCCGTCCCCCTCTTTAAGCTTTTCTGTCCTTGCTGCCTTCCATCCACTGATCCACGAACCATTATTTCGCCAACCCACATTTCTGTTTTGCTCCAATTTAGTGCAAAATTATCCTCCTTGGACAATGACCTATGTTGGCATGAGCCTTGGTCCTGGGGACACCAACATATACCTTTTCGGACATACAATAATGGAATGGACTTGTGTACATGTAATAACAGGCAAGATCCAAGATTGCAACATTGTTCCGCGTATTCATTCCCTTTGATGTATTCTCAAAGTAGCAATGCGCTTGCCATCATTTCTGCATCAATCAAGCATTACTGTTTTTCCATGTGAGGAATTTAGAGGAGGTTGAGCAATAAATCTGGCACTGTTCATTTTTAATGTGTTTATACTCAATCTGTTCAGGTCCCCATGACACTGGTGTTCACAAAATGTGATAAACGCAAGAAGAAGAAAAACGGCGGGAGGAGACCGGAAGAAAACGTGGAAACCTTCCAGAGTCTGATCCGTGAATACTTTGAGGCGGCACCTCCCTGGATCATGACGAGCAGTGTGACCAACCAGGGCCGCGATGAGATACTGCTGCACATGTCTCAGCTTAGGAATTATTGGCTCAAGCATTGAGATGCAATGACAACAAACAGAACCGAAGCAACCGAAACGGCATATAGAGCTCTGTGGTTCATTGATGCATCAGCAGTCGGCACCTCTTCAATCAGGCCTTGGCACCAACTAACCCTGCCTTTCGAGCTGTTGATTGTCCAATATGGCCCCTGTACATGATTTCCCAATCAACACTCTGGGAATGCAGAGAAGGCGCTAAAATCGGCTGATCCTGGGTTTTCTATTGTGTACACGTACAATACCAAACGTTTTCCCTTTGTTCCCTCCTGATTATATTAATAGGCTTGTGTATGATGTGGATTAATAAACCCTGGTGTCAGCTAATCATCAGCGGGAATCTCACTTTTTTGTTCGTTACTTGTGTGCTCCCTTGGACCCTGCAGCGTACAAATGGCAGGAGACGCAGGGGCTTGACCTGTTAAGCGATGTGGCTTCATGGTGTACAGAATGTATTGACAGCGCCACATTATTGGGATCCCTTATTCTATCCTACAGTGACTTGTTTATCTGTAACAGAAATGAGCAGGGAGCCGGTGGCCCGGTACAGGTCTGCCTGGGGACAGAATGCTGGCCATGTCATCACAGGCCAGCTTCGCTGTAATTTTGTTGATCGTGATGATTCCATAGGCTGCAGTAGTCCATCTGTCCTCTGTTTTACTACTATAGTTGTTAGTTCTGACACCCGTGTCTTCCTCTAAAGAAAACACCTGTTTGTCCTCATTCGGGGTCTTAAAAAGCCGTGCGCCGTCTAGGTGATAGGTGCTTGTATAATCCAAGAGAACAGCTCAGCTGCCTAACCACAGCTGGAGCACGCATCAGCCGCTAAACAATGCAATCAGCGCGTACTGACGCCATGGAGGAACTGAACTGCATGCAAACAAGGCGTTGTTTACGCTCGGCAAGGATCTGTTCAACGCTTCAGTATAGTTGTAGAAACTAGAAAGTAGACGGTTTTGTGCCGAGGCCGTGGTGTAGAGTTGCGGTGCGCGGTCAATGGCCGGTACTCGCCGGCTCCAGTGCGTGCGGTCATGCACAGTAACTGGGGGCAGTTGCAGCCTTGCAGGAAAAAGGAGCAGTTGATCGCACGGAAAGCATGTAGACCAACCAACTGATCGTTCTACCACCCTAGTTCACTTTCCCCGAACTGTGCTGCTGCGTGCGACCCAACACCGCCCGCCTCGCAACCGTGTTTGGTTTTGTCCCCAGCCCACGATCACAGTTCACAAAGCTGCGGCTGTTTTCACAAAAGGAGCCGTTACTTTCCACTGGCTCCCGGCGGGAACACCCGGCGTTCCACGTGCACGCAGCGCGGCGCTCACGAGCCAGTGAGCCGCACACCGTGCGACGCCGAACGGCTAACCAACAAGGGCGACACCGGCACGGCACGAACCAATCTTGTACGCATCCCTTGTTCGCAAGCTAAGATCCATGGAAGGCAAGCGAACGCATCTGGGATACAGCGAATACGGCATCCGGCCGCGCCCGCGCACGACGTCGCCCCCGCCGCCGCCGTACGGCCGACCCGGAACGGGGCCGTCTCCGCCTCCCACTACCGCGTTACGTGCAGAGGGAGAGGGAGAGGGAGCGAGCCAGCTTCCACGACCCGAGCCCACTCCCCCAACCGGCACCGCACGGCCACACCACAAGTCCACAACCCTGGGGCGCGGCCGGACCTGGCAGTTTTTTTGTTCCTAGCTCGCGCCGCGGGAGGTTAAAGCCGTGCGCGAGGCCGCATTAGCCCGGCACGAAGGCGATAGACCAACTGCAACTCCCGCGCCCGCCCTCTCTTCGCACACGCTCAGGCACGAAGCGAGAGCGCACGCGCGTGAGCAGCCGAGCGAGCAGAGCAACATGCACCTTCGTGAGGCGATGGAGGAGGGCTCCGGCGCGGGCGGCGGCACCGGGCGCAAGAAGCTGAAGCACCGCCTCGCGGCGATCCTCTCGGTGTTCTCCCGCCACGCGGGCGGCGGCGGCAGGAAGCGCCGCGAGAATGAGAACGAGGGCGAAGCGAAGCCGCCGCCGGTGGCATTCCCGTTCTACTCCCGCATCGGCGGCAAGAAGCCCGGGGGCGGGATCGCCGACCGCCGGCTGTCCCTCTCCGTGCCGCGCCCCGCGCCGCTGGTCCACATCACCATCGACTGCGCGGGGCGGCGCTCCGTCGACGCGGCCGACCCGTCCATCCTCCCGCTCCCGACGCTCGACGCCGCGGACAGGAAGCCGGAGCGGCGCGCCGCGGGGCTGCACAACGAGGCCGGCGAGTGGGAGGGCCGCAAGTGCCCGCCGTCCTCGCCCTTCGTGGCGCACCTGCCGCCGCTGCCGCCCGTGGCGCGGTGGAAGGAGCGGGCCGGCAGCTCGTCGCAGCGGCTGTCGACGCACTCGTCCCGCCGGCTCGTCAGCAGCTCGTCCTCCGACGACGAGTACGACGAGGACTCGAGGAACCTCTTCTCGTCGCGGAGCTTCTCCTCCGACTCGTCCGACTTCTACAACTGCCCGCGCAAGAGCACCAGGGCGCGCGCCTCCGTGTCGGGCCCGTGCCGCGCGCCCCAGGCCTCCGCGCGGCGCGGCGCGTCCCAGAGCTGCCGGTACAGCTTCGAGCTGCCGCGGGGCTCGACCGCGTCGGCCGCGACGGACGGCGGGTTCGCGGTGGTGAAGCGGTCGGCCGACCCGTACGAGGACTTCCGCAAGTCGATGAAGGAGATGATCGCCGAGTGGCCGGCGGGCGGCGGCGGCGGCGAGGGGGAGCACAGCGCGGAGCGGCTGCTGGAGACGTACCTCGTGCTCAACTCGCCGCGCCACTACCCGGCGATCCTCGCGGCGTTCGCCGACGTGCGGGAGGCGATCTTCCCGTGAGCTCGTGTCGTGCCCCCAGCAGCGATCGGGCCGGCCGCCGGCGCCGATGCGATGTTGATAGGAATTAACCTTGTCAAACCGAAGCAATGCCACAGGAATTGTGCGTGTGCTCTCTTCTGCGCGTACGTGCATTCGGCTCTGTCGTCCTTGGCCTGCTAACCACTGCTTGATTCGGCTCTGTTCTGCAGTCTCTGTCCTTGATGGTAATCTTTCTTTGTTCGGTTGATGTTCTTGTGAGCTTTGGGCTTGTTACCATGTACATACTTCTCCATTTGTGCATGATGAACTGCGCGGCCAAAGAAGAAGATGAACTTTGCAGCTTGGTGCATTCTGTGAATGCTCATCACGTTCTGAGAAGCATGGATTTGCTTTGATTAGATATGTAGCAATGCTCTGGTCTGTACCATCTCATCGTAGGTCGGCTCTGACAAAAAGAACTGTTTCCTGACAAACACCACGGTCCACAAATCCTTCCGGCGTTTGACTCGGTTTTATTAGTCCATCGCCGCCCCCCGCTTTCTCCATCTCCTGAATAAACAAAGGGCGTGTTTGGTTTACACGACGAAATTTTTTTCACAAAAAGATGAATGGGAGTACTAAACGAAATTTATTTGCGAAATCTTTTTACGGATGAGTGTAACTTTTCGAAATGAATCTAATGAAGGTAATTAATTCATAATTTGCTACAGTAATACTATAGTAACCATCCTCTAATCGTGCGGTCAAATGCCTCATTAGATTAGTCTCGCAAATTTACCGGGGGTCCTGCAGGTGGTTTTATAATTAAACTTTATTTAATACTTTAAATTAGTGGTCAAAGGTGCAAAAAGTTTTCGCGAATTTTTTTCCAGCCCTAACCAAACACAACGCATGTGGTATCATTGGCAACGAAGCGTACTAAATTCATTTCTTGACAACTTAGAACATACCTTCTTCTCACTATGCTTCAACGCAGATATAGAAAAAAAACACTTGGAGGAGTAGCCGGCAGACAAACAACCAAACCTAGCAAGAAGTGTCAAGCTGGCAACTTCATCATCCCGAGAGAGACCCAGGCGTATGCAGGGTTAAAAAAACCGGCCGGAACCGGTCTGGTTACCGCGGTTACCGGTCTTACCGGCCCGGACCGGTTCCGGTATCGGGCGGTTAGAAACCGGCCCAAATTCAAAATTTAAATTTGAATTCTAAAAAATGGAAAAATCCCAAAAAAATCCTTAAAATACTTCAAGGTGCGACGAATCTAATGGTGTCAAATTTTCTCAAAAAATCATTCATTTAATATAGTTTGCGGGGATTTGAAGTTAAATCAAAAAAGAAAAAGAAAAAAAATGGGCCGGTCCATTAAGGCCCACCAGTCAAACCGGCCGGTAAAACAGTCAAACCGGTCGGTAAACCGGTTTCACGGGAGCTTTTAAATTTGGATTTGAATTCAAACCGGTCAAACCGGCCGGTAAACTGGTTGCACGGGAGCTTTTGAATTTGTATTTGAATTCAACCGGTTTCCACCGGTTACCGGTCCAACCGGTTCCGGTTTACCGGACCGGTTGCCGGCGGTTTGGGTTAACCGGTCGGGAAAAAAAACCTTGGGCGTATGCCGCAGGCGTTACCGGAAATATGATAGTCTGTATGTGGATTTCTATTGCGTGCGTGCTCGCTCTGCGAACGTTGCTGCTGGTCCGCTTCGTTTCGGCAAAGACCCTGCTCGGAGCAGAGTCGGAGCAGCCATGTGCGCCCCCGCCGCCCCGCGTCGGTTGGCGCGGTTGGTGGCCACCACTCCCGTCTGCGCGCGATGGTTGGCGAACCGGAACCGCAACGCACCAACAACCAAGCGGCCGTCCGCCGGCGTGAGGCTAGGGTAGGGATGGATTCGGATCGGATACGGATGAAATCGGATTCGAATGTCACCTTTTACTACATTTTAATCCAAATACGAATGCGAATGTAGATCTCATCGGATCCGGATACAAAACGGATAGTTCGGATCCGGATACCTTCTCGATTTGAAACATAGAGCTATCACGAATATCAGTTTATTTTGTCAACAATTTTGCATAGATCAAAATCATTGTAAGTAGAGAGTAAAGGATTAAAAGATAGCTAATAAAAAAGAGTATAATTATTTATGTATAGCTTTTATATTAAATATATAATACTAATTTTAAATGTAAAATAAATAAATCTTTAAATACTTAATAATTAAGATATATAAAAAGATTTATCATTAAATAAATAATTAAGTTGACTTGTATAAAATAGTTTTAATCATGAAATAAATATATTAAATAGTTGAAGTTAATTTTTATATCATTACTAATTTTAATAAATATATTATTAGTTATATAGCTTTCTAAATAATTTAAATAGTGTGCATCATTAAGTAATTATGTATAAAGATAAGTTTAAAATTGTCTCACTAGTCACTTTTTCTTTGCGGATACGGACGAATATGGATGTGATCGGATATTCCTCGAATACGAATATGAAATCGGATAGAGAAAAATTCTCAAAGTCGGATTCGGATGCGTCCATTTGACATTCATAATAAAATCGAATACGAATACGGATATCCATATTGACATTTTAAGTGATATGAATACGGATAATTCGAATGTTCAGCCATCCAAATCCATCATACGTGAGACTGCTTCGACGCGGTTGGGATTTTTGCCCGTCGCCATCGGCTGCGGGCGGCCTGCAGGGCGCCCGGCGCGCCCGCTTGATTCGGCCGGGCAGGCGCGCGCCGCGCTGCGGCCTGTCACTCAGCTCAGCGCCATTAGCAGCCTTTCAAAGTCGCTGGCACTGGCAGTCGGGGCGGACGGACGGGGAACTGTAGATTGGATGGGCTTCCATGCGCTTGTCCGCGCCCGCTTAGTGCCGGTGCCATGCCATGCCAGGGCCACTTGATCCGACCCCGCTGACGGATCGATCCGCCGGCGCGCTCGCGATTCTCGCCGCGCGCACGGCGCCACGGCGCGGCCTGGAGCGAGCAGAGAGAGGCCAGCGGCCGGCCAGGGCCCGTCCCGTCCGGGCGCTGCCGATCGATCGATCCATCGACGGGGACGTGACGCGCACCAGAATGTTGCCAAACCCCGTCGCGTCTTGTCGCCGCCCGCCGCGCGCTAATCAGCGCCCTGCAGCTCCGACCCCGAGCGCCCGTTCGCCGACGACGGAGCAGCAGGCGTCACGTAGCTAGCCACGTAGTAGGTTCCGTCCCCATGCACCTCCACTCCATGTCGCGACGTCGCAGCGCACAGGGAGGGTAGCAGTATTATCAGGTGCGCCATCATCAGCCGCCAGCCGGTGGTTAACTTCTGGGCTCCTGTGGTGGCCGTCCAAAGCCGGCGATTCGCCGGCCACGCCCCGCTGAGATCGGGAGATCGGGGTATGAAAACGTGACGCGTCCTGTGCTGTGTGTTCTGTGTGTTTCCGTGCGGGGGAAAAGGCCGCCGGAGGACGGCGGCATGAGTGACGTCTCGGAGCATGGCCCGTGCACCAACACCACCCTTTTGGCGACCTGTCGGACGGGATGTTTTTGGCCCCGGCCGCGCCCCGGGTATCCCGACGGCGCGGCGCGGTCGCGTCTTGTCGACGCTCGGCTCCGGCCGTGAGGCAGGGCCTCCAAAGGCGCGCAACCCGCCGCGGCCGCATGCGGCCTCGTCGTCGTGCACAGGGAAGCTAGCTCGATCTAGTATACCCGCGCGGCACAGTGCCCATGCACTGCTGCGACGGCGATCCCTCCTCATTAGACCCACATTTTACAGGCAGATGATTCCACAGTACCATTCATTGAGTGACAAAATCACGAATAGTCAATGTTTGTAGTCATAACCTTACCATTTTTCCTCCTCTGCGACAAGCGCACAACAAGCTAGGAACACGATGCAGCCAAAAGAAAAAGTTTAAATGCATCTTGACAAGTAACCGTACCAACACCGTCGCACGTGATGGGATGTGAGATGGATCACGCGGCTGGAGGGCTAGATGGAAGCATCACGCGCGGCATCGACGGTCTGTGACAGGCTGACTGCTGCTTCGCCTTGTTAGGTTTAGTGATTGGGATTATAGTAGTAGCACGCGTGTCTACGGCGGTGGGAACAAGCCCTAAACACTTTTAGACCTCCGTTGATGATAGAGTTACTAACTTAAAAAACTGCCTCGGAATTTGTGGGCGTGCGGATGCATGTTTCAGCAAGCGCCAACGAGAACGCCCCGGCCCCCAACAAAGATTCCTCCGCGGCAGGCCGATCGCGATCGAGCA
The DNA here is from genome assembly GCF_016808335.1 of Panicum virgatum. Classification (NCBI taxonomy): domain Eukaryota; kingdom Viridiplantae; phylum Streptophyta; class Magnoliopsida; order Poales; family Poaceae; genus Panicum; species Panicum virgatum. The sequence goes on from NC_053149.1 coordinate 55,394,709, forward strand.
GAGAGGTGCAGAGCCCGCGGCGCTGCGGCGGCCCCGGGCGAAACTTCCCCCTCGATCCGCCCGTGGCCGCGCGACGAAGCCGGGCACCGAGCTCGCTCCGCTTCAGCGCCCAACAAACACATGGCGATCGATGCGTAGAAGCAGGAGGGGGGCTCCTCGCGTCCTCCGATCCATCAGACCATCACCCTCCCTCGAGGCCTCGGCGGCTCGGCGTCGTCCCGTACATACTGGCATGAGAGAGAAAAGAAAGGGAAACAAGAGAAATCAAAACAGGGCAGCTGGCTAGAAGCAGCGGAGTGCTATAGAGATTAGAAAGAATCCACGGATTAGGTAAGCTAAGCTAAGCTAGCTACGCGTGTCGAATTTATTAGAAGCCTAGCTGTACGAACGGGTGCTTTGTCTTTTCCCTGCTGGGATGGATCGTGAGCACGAGTTGTACCGCGCGCGTACGTCGTGACACGCACTGATCGAGCCCGAACCACCGCCCCCTGCGTGTCCTAGCTCCCTCGTCGCGCCTCCGCAACAACTGCGGATGCTGCTGCGCTACTACCACTACCAGCTCGTGCCCGCCGCTCGCGACTCCGGCCGCGGCACAGGCCGGCGCGCATCTGTTGGCTTCGAGGGCGATGAACTGGCGCCGGAGGGACCGTGATAAGGCAGCGAGGAAGCTTCGTCGGGGGGATTTGGTGATGGATGATGCCGCAGCGCACGGTTCTTGTGGTGCTGGCTGCTGAGTTGCCCGGCCGGCTGATTTTTCTTCGGTACAAGATCGTACGGGGGGGGGGGGGGGGGGGGGGGCGACCCTGTGCCGGCCGGAGCCATGCGTGCGGAAGAGCTGAAGTTCAAACAAAGTTGCCAAGTCCGTGGTGGACTTCGGAATGCGAGAAAAAAAAAGATGTGATAACAGTATGCCTATGCTGCTTGACACAGCAAAATTATAACTCTTTGTCATTTCTGAGTTGGAATTTCAGAATGTACATCTACATGTACTGCACTAGGGGAAAAAGCTGGAGGAGCAGATGTAATGTACCGAGCCACCTTTGGTTAAAAGAGAAGAGAGGGGATGCTGCACTACGGACCTGCGGGTGTGCCGCAGCAGACACACAAGTACGCACAGTACACGAGCGCATCGCAGCGACCTGGTTTTAAGGGACACGACACTGATTTATCCGGTACGGTTAGCACGCGGGGGGGCCGCCTCCCCTCCGTGCCTACAGCTAGTAGCCGCCCCCCGGTACCGGTACGGCTGCGAGCGTAAAGTGTGAGTGAATGCCCGGTCCCGTCTGTCTGTACTCCGTTGCACAGTACTCCTACTACGTACGCTACTCCGATCCTTCGTAGTCTATGCAGCATCGTAACGGGAACCTCCGTATTCATACAGCATCGCCGCTCCTCCCGGCCGTATGCCGCCGTTACTCGGCACGTACTCTCTCTGCGGTCAGTAACCTGTAGTAGCCTGTACCACGCTGCAGGACTTGGGAATCGTACACGGCCGCTTCCGTACGTGTACGTGTGTTGTTGCGGCGTCACGTAAGTACCGTGACTGTATATAGGATGGCCCCCGTACCGCGTACCGGGCGATCAATCGGGCCGTCGAGGGGACTCGATCGGCTCGGAGTTTCGTTCTACTGCTGCTGTTATCTTTTCCCTCGGGCCCGTCTAACATAGCGCGGGACCAAGAAAGCCAACTGTGCTTAGAATCTTCGCACGGTCGTGGCACAGGTCAGGAGAGCATGTCGCGATGTTTTGAGTATGTAGCACGGCAATATGGAACACGTTGCTGCCACGAACTTTGTGGATGCGCACATAAATCGTACGAGGAACTAACGGCTGGCGACGAGATATAAAACTCCAGTTCAACGACCATTTATGATGGATGGGCCATGGATCGTGCTTGGGTACGGTCTAGCTCAAAGTTTTATTGGGTCGACATGGCGACGCACCATGAATGATGAATTCAGCGTGGCCATCTCCAAGTACTACGACATAATGCGGCGCGGCCCAAAGGTCCCCCCTCGCAGCCGCTTCAAGCCTTCAACACAGTGCGGTTTTTGCCAGCTCAGGCGCTTTGCAAGCTAAGGGTCTATTTGGATCAAAGGAATTCAAAATAGAGGAACCGAGAAAAACGCAGGAACAAGATAGAGCCAAAAGTATTCAGTTTGGTGAGATCATTTGGCGATCGACACCTAATGGAGAATACACAACAAAGAGTGCATATCGTATTCAGTTCATTGGCCGCACCAGAACGTCATTGTTCCACCCAATTTGGAAGGCCAAAACCGAATCGAAATGCCGTTTTTTCGCCTGGCTCCTACTCCAGAAAAATATCTTGACAGCTGATAATTTGGCGAAAAGGGGTTGGCCGCAAGACACGTTATGCAAGCTATGCAATAGCGAACCAGAAACGCGGACACATCTATGCAAAGACTGCATTTTCATGAGAGCAAGCTGGGATAGACTCATAAGATAGCTAGGAGTTGAGAGTTTACCACCAAGCACGGCGTCGACCACATTGAAGGGGTGGTCGAAAAAATGCAGAGCTAGATTCGACAAGCATAACAAACCTTTGTTCGATGGCATTATTATCTATTTTTTGTGGAATATTTGGAAAGAACGCAACAGATCGAAGAACTTTCAATCACGTCTCGAAGTCAGTAGAGGAAGTGGCTTTTGTAGCCAAAGAAGACTTCCAGCAGTTCAGTTTAGTTTTTCCTTTTCCCAACATCCCTGGTTAGTTGGTTTGTTGCTTGGTTGTTTGCCCTCAGGGTTTTTTATTCTGTTGTTTTGTCCTTTGGTGCAGAGAGTTGCTCAGAGCACCACCGTCTGTTTTTTTCTTTGGGTGGTTGGTTGTTGTTTTGTTAGAGGGGGCTCTTTGCTCTCTAGTTTTTTTCTCTTCTAATAAAAATTCGACAAATCTCTTGCCGTCCGTTCAAAAAAAAAAGTAGAGCCAAAAGTGAAAACCTATAGGATTCTAAAATACATACAGGAATAGAAAGTTTAGTCTGTTTGGATCGCAGGAATCAATTATATGGAAATCATAGAATATGAAATATTGTGCTCATATAAAAATACAGAATTTGTTTAGATGATAACAAATTAACTTGAACAAACGATTAAAGCTAGCATTCTTTTCAAGGTCATAGAGGAAGACGATGCTTTGGAAGCGAACGGGAGCATACAGCCTAGGATACTAGGCAGGTGCGTACGCCAAGGACGGGCCAAGCTCTCCGTCTTTATGCCAAGGTGGATTAAGCTTAACTGCTTATATAGGTCCATCTAATCTCGCTAAGCAGACGGGTAAAGCGCCCAGCAGCCTCGGCCCTCGGGCTTACGCGACGGAGTAGTAGATGTAGGAGTGGATGTTTTCAGTCCTGCGAAATCGTGCTGTGACTACAGTATTCCGGAGGAAAGGGATAGCTCGCTTCCTTTGCTCCAAACGCCCTCCTCTTCTTCCTTTCCTCCGTTTTGATTTCCTCCACTTTTCCTTTGAAAATCCTTTGATCCAAACAGGTCTAAATTTCAAGTCCTACGTGCAAAATCTTGCAGAGAAAACCAAGGCGTTTTTGTCCCGTTGATGAGAAAATGTATGGGTATAATGCACATGCAGCCCACGGGCCGTAGCCTGACTCGGAGAGCCCAATCAGACGACCGTCGGCCCAATATCCCTCGGGCTCAGCCGCTCAGGAGTCAGGACTTTGTGCGGGAGGAGGCGACGAAGTCGGGCAAATTCGCGCGCGGTTCCTCCGCCTCGCCAGTACTAGCGTCACTCGTCTCAGCTCACCGTCCCCGAAACTCTCTCCGGCGCCGTCGAGTTTCGGGGGTCCGATTGCGATGGCGCTCGAGCCCGACGGAGGCCTCGCGCGCTCGGAGGGCCCCGGGATCCCGGCACTCGCGGTGGGGTTGCGCGCGCCCGCGATCGGGCCCCCGAGTCTAGGGTTCCGGGGAATTCTCCAATCCTGGCGCGGAGAGGTGAGGCACTGGAACCTTGAAGCCTTTTTCTGTTGTTAGTTGTCGCCATGGGTGATTTTCGGGCACGATTCGACTGGAATTCCGAGCGGGCCGGTTGCTGGGGTCGTGAGAACATTTAGGTCTGAAATGGTCCGCCGGCGGCCGGATCGGATTGGGGTAGATTGTAGTGCGGGGACCTTCTTACGCTGGAAGCTGCCCCATGTTGAATAGTCAAGAGTAATTTATGGTAGTTGTGGTAGATTCGCTTCCAGAAGGTGGAACTTGGTGCATGCATGGTGTGGTGATGGGAATTATATTCAAACTGGGCCATTGCATCTACCAATCGGGAAGGACTTGCGGTGCTGTAATTCCTCAAGGATATGCCACATGCGCCATACTCATACATGAAGGTCCCTAGTTGTACATAACTAAGGAACTCCTGCCTCTCACAAGCCTGCTGACTGCTGAAACTTACTGACTCTTCACTTGCAGTTCCTCTCGCTACTGGATACTGATTAGTTGTACCACATGCTCTTGCCACACTTCTACTAGTGATATGTTCGCAACCTTACAATTTCCGGGGAAAAGTCATAAGCAAATTCACTTTCTGCACTTCCCCCCTTTCTCACATTAGGCTTACTGTACTCTAGACGTTTACTCCATCCGTCCCATAAAACAAGTCATTCTAGAAATTCTAAGACAAATTAACAAAAAGGTAAAATAACCATGTTTGCCCCTATTTACTTCCCATATTTGGCATTAATTAATTCTTGCATACATATGCACTTTCTAAATAGGGTAAGATGACTTATTTTTTGGGACAAATTTTAAATCCAGAATGACTTGTTTTTTGGGACGGAGGGAGTATTTCTTATTCAGCTAATGTACAGGAGGATTGTAGTCAGCGTGAAATGTGGAAAGAATTTCATAACAATTTTCACTTCGTACAGTAGAGCATCGTCGTTCGTGTATATTAATTACAGTATTACCAATAGTCTGTTATGCATTATCTGAAAGCCATCTCTGCTGTCTTCAGAATTCATGTAGGAAAGTAGGATGCGTATAATGTGGTCGATGTATTGCATTGAGCCTCTAGGGCGAATATATAGATTACATGGCTTGGAAGTCAAGTAGCCTCTCCTAGAGATAAGGAAGGTTATCCCGGGATTACAATTAATCCTAAACTAACCATATCCGGAGTTGCCTAATATACTCTAACATCCCCCCGCAGTCGTAACGGTAGCAACACGAACGGTCAAACTGGAGAACAATGGAGACGTATCCCCCTGCAGTCGGAACGCCGGTGCAAAAGCTTTGACTGGAGACTCATGCAGATGATAGCCCTTTAGTGCCGTAGTAGCCGAAGTCGAGGTGGACGTGGTCGAAGCCATGGAGGAGGCGCGGGTCGAAGCGTCGTTGAGGTGCTCGAGTTCACAAACTCAGCAGCTTCTTGCCAAAGACAACAGCAGGACGGTGCGGCGGATGACGATGGTAGATGGCGCGGTTTGCGACTTAGGTCACGCTCAGGACAGGGGTGGCGACGACGCAGGTTGCAGCAAGTGTCGCGCTCAGATTAGGGGTGGCGATGACGTCTTCCTTCAGGAACATCGGCAGCGATGTCCGCGTGAGAACGGCTGGAGGCGCGGAGATGGATCGAGCGCCTGCTTGACGAAGACCGGCGGCGAGTGGCGCCACCGCCTGAAAAGGCGACGACACCGGTAGGGTGACTTGATCACGAACGTCATCTCTGCAGCCTGGTGGGCGCAGCGTCAACCTCGTCATTCGGGAGTGTCAACGATGAACGGCGACGAACGGCAGGGCGACGCAAACCTGATCTCTGATCGGGAGAAAAAGAACAGCAGCAGAGGACCGCGGGTACAATCTCGGGTGCACATACTGTTTCCTCCCCTCCCTTATCTCTTCCCGAGCATGGTGAGCCATGTGCACGGAAAAAAAAGAAAGGGCGGAGAGAGGAGCCTACAGAGACCCAATCCGATGGGCGGAGAGAGAAGGAGCCTGCAGGTGCAATCCGAGCGGCGCCTCTGTTCGGCGACGGCACCGAGCACAGGGCCGGTGAGGGGAGGGCGGAGGCCCCCACGGCGCTGCAACCCGCCGGCGACGACGATGGAGCGGCGCAAGGGCGTGGTGGACGGGCGTAGCGAGGAATCCCCGCAGAGACCCGTCCACCGGTGGATCTCGTCGTGAGTGGCGTACGTATGAAGACGGCGCGACAACGTGGCTCGACCTCATGCCCCCCGGTCGCGCGGCAGCACAACGCCGCCACAGGCTTCCTCCGCTGCTGCGCGACCGCGCCCGAGGCAGCTGTTGTGGCGGCACAGGAGGAGAGGGGCGGCACTAGGCCAGATGCGCGGGAGGGGCGACGGGGACGGTGGAGCCAGCCCGACGAGATCCAGGCGACCATGGGAGGTGAGTCCCTCTGCTGCTTGACGACGACAGGCACAACAGATCAGAGGGATCCGCCGGGCATCCTAGGAGGGCGCTGCCCCCGGTGGAGATCGATCTCCCTGGGGGCTGCGCGTGGCGGCGGCGGCTGCGGAAGCGGAAGCCTAGGTCGAAACCCTAACTCGTGATACCATGTAGAAAAGTAGAATGCGTATAATATGGTCGATGTATTGCATTGAGCCTCTAGGGCGAATATATAGAGTACATGGCTTGGAGGGCAAGTAGCCTCTCCTAGAGATAAGGAAGGTTATCTCGGGATTGCAATCAATCCTAAACTAACCATATCCGGAGTTGCCTAATATATTCTAACAATTCAGATTGTTGAAATCTTATAGTTTCTGGTAACTATTTTTCGAGAGTACAATTTACCTAAGCTATTGATGCCAACTCTCAGACTTATCGCGTCGAGGATTTAAACGGACTTGTTATGTTGAAATAACTCTGCCAAGTGAGGTTGCTGTGTGACAAGTGACATGACGTAATGCCTTGCATCTTTGGCGAGTGTGCTTTCAAGCTCATGAAGTTTCTGTGCTTCTGATACATGACTTCATGCTTTGAGGTTTGACACTGTCCTATAATGTGGTTCGTTTTATCTTTAGTCTTTATGCTATCTATATACCACCATAGTGGAATTATATTCAGAGGAACACAACAAGGCCAGACTAGCCAAGTTCTACCTTTGCCTCCCACAAAGTGCACCTATTATTGATTGAAATCTATAAATGCGCCACACTTGAACACACTCTGAACAATCATTCCTTCTTGTCACCCTCCATGGAATATAATTTTGAATGGAAAGTTACTTCCAATTTTCTAATAGCAGTTATTACGATAAACTGATGGAGCATGCTAGAGTCTTCAACACTTGGAATAATAAGATTGCACTGAAGCAATTTTTTAGTCACATGATAGCTACAAGGACACTATTTTGAGCCATAATCACATTGGTAAATCTGAAATGCTTATTTGTCGTATTCTCCTTTTCCATAAAGGAAAAGAGGAGCCGTATGCAATGTGGAATGTGGTTCTTTACCTTTCCTGCCATACTTTTTCAATGATGGCCCAGCAGGTATGCCCATATTATTTTTCTTATGTATTAGCTCACGCATGCACAATAATATTGCCCTCAGAAGTGCAATTTGATTAATATATATACAAGGAATTTGGTTAGTTTCTATACTTGCTTCATGATATTTTTATTTTTTTAGAGAGGTAGTGTTATGACCGGCATTACCTATGCCAGGCGTCGCACCAGTGGCTAGGCCACGTTCAGTAGAAGGCCCAGGGCCCATAGAAATTATCAGGCTTTTATCAGGCTTTATTGTTTAGAGAAGGAGTCCTAGAGACATATAATTGTGAACACTTGATCATTGGGAATTAAGCTGCAACAATCAATTTGTTGCCGGCTTCATTGGAAGCTCTAGCCGCCACCTCTCCTGTTCTGCGCCATCTCCTTCCTCCTCGCTGCACCTCTCTCGCGTGGGAACCCTAGCTCCTACCAGGTAGACTTCATCAGCCTTTCTTGCTCTGTCTATTCTTTTTGCATGTCCAGTTAGTTTGCATTGTCCCCTCAACATGACCTAAACTATCCATGAATGAACATTAAGTGCTTTGCTATTCCGTAGTAATTATGTTCTATTACCTTAGTATATATCTGGCATATGCACACTGGCAGTATCACTAAAGTTTTTTTTTTCTTCAGGATTCTTTGTGAATTATGATTGTATTCTTTATGTCCGGGAGTTTTGCTCCACTAAGAAGTTTTACAATGTAGAAGGACAAGCCCAGCTAACTAAAAGTAACCGACTTAAAACTTGCTTTCAGAAAGTTACGCTGTAAGTTTTCAAAAAAACCATTCATGCAGAGCTGTGATTGTTGTTCCAAAACTATTTAAGGTTATAGCCATAATGGATCTTGCGTGTTAACCACGCATCTATGCATATTAAATGCCCCTCTACAAAGTAGATTTTGCTGTGTGTTAAATACAGATTACCTTCTGTTACTTCTCATAATGACTCCATTCTATTACTCGTTGTCAACCATACATGGTTGGGCAATAGAGTTAAAATGAGGATCAAATTGCAGTACTTAAAATAAGTATATATTTAATGTATTTATCAGGAGTTTCCTCCCCTACTGTTCTAAGAAACAAGTATATTTGCTAGTTTGTTACCACATGCAATCATTGTCAGATGAACAGTGCATAATAAACGAGGGTCTTTAATCTTTACTATAGTTTAAAGCATTATAGATGGACTTATTATGAAATCTGCATTCTTTTGCTTAATTAATTTCCTATTATACCCTGTAGCTGTTTCTATAGATTCAGTCAAATAATATCTGAAGAGTTAACCTCTTCTTTATGTAACATTCTATAATAAGGATTCACTTTTTTGCTAAGAAAGTCAACAGTGGCAAAAAAGGCTGGAAAGTGCCTCGTGTTCATCTTGAAGTTATTTTACTTTAAATAGACTACTTCACAGGATAGATTCTCAAGCTTTAAAAGTACAGTTGTATATTTCAAGCTACATGACCATGCACCTTTGCTATTAGTATAATCAATTATCAGAACCCAACAAGCAAATGCATTGAATAGGAAATTCGTTGTGCCTTGTTAGTGGTTCTGGCCCCTTTTACGTAGTTTACAGTAGGATACCCCAAAACTTTCACTTTTCCTAGTGCTCTATTTTGACACCATTGTAATGGATTATAAAATATGGTTGCATACTCCTTCCCTGATAAAAGAACAAGTTAAAATGAGGATTCTTCTTCATCTGGCTATTTTCTTGAAGAAAATTGTAGATATATTTGAGCTTTACTGTTCTGAGCTCTAACTTTCTCATCACTGATTGTCATGCTTTGATAGGCCTGCTTTTTATTCTTGAGGTGCCTATACTGAATGATCAGTATTTTATTTTTCATATTTTTTAGCACAAAACAGAGCACAATGCTCTACACTTTAAAATGGAAAACGACAAAGAGACATCGACCCATAAGGCCATAATGCTATGTTATCCTTTTTGTTTAGTACAGTGGTATTTTCTGGAGAGAAACTATGTATATATGAGAAAATTTGAAATTTACCACTCCAATGATTCATATTTGCAATTTTGCCATCCAAATATTGTCACATGTTAAAATGCCATTCCAAACATTGCCACTTTGACTATGCTGGCATTTTGGTCCTTTATTTGTTTTCAACTTCTTTTACCCTTACCCAGCAATGCCGTAATACTGTTTTGCCCCTCAGTTGGATAAAGGCTGGCTGGGTCCAACATCTGGATTGAGCCATTCTGCTCGTCAGCTCCGAAATGCCTCACCTCTATTAATCTAGCCCCCGCCTTGTGCTATCAATGTTTAAGTACGGCATGTTATACGGGAGGCTCTCATGGACGCTCCTCGCGACCGCCCCGCGGGCGACGGGGGCGATACGGCCGTCCCTCATGGCTCGCCCGCCGCCGGCGCCCATTCCCCCCCTCCCACCTCCGGCAACGCCGCCACCATCCACCCGCCACCCACCAACACCGCCGCCAGCCACCCACCACCTCCACCCGCCCCGCCTCTCCCTCGCTGCGCCAGCCCTACACCTGCGCCGCGAGCTCGGTCTAGTCTTGAAGCCCGGCACCGCGTCGGCGCACCGCTGCAGGTTGGAGCCGCAAGCCACCCGGGGTGCACCTTCCAAGATCGCCTCCTCCGCGACTTCCATGCAACCGTCGTACCAGGTGCCATTGTTCCTATGCTCTCTTCGCCTCCAGCTTCTCTCTGGGCCACTCCTGGTTCGAGAGACAACCACTACAACCTTGCTTTCATCACGAACATGCTTAACTATTTGCTCACAGTTAGTCCGGGTCGCCTGCGTGTGTGTCGTTTGCGTCCTAGAGTGTTCCAGTTCACTGTCTCGAATCAGAACATTGCTAACGTTCTTGCTGTTCGGGGTTCGCTGTGTCTGGGTTCTTCCATTCTCTACCTTCATGCCACCATGGCTAGCGCTGTTCGAGCTGCTCGCCTGATGCGAGACGACGCTGCTTCTCCTTCCGCAAACACGCCTTCAACCACCTGCCAGCTGCGGGACAGTGCAGTCACTGCGGCACACTCTGGTAGCAACAACTTTTTGCGGCCCGTGGCTCAAGACGCTGCGCTTTCAACTGCGAAGATCTCCGTGGATTCACCTGGCTCCCCTTCTTGTCCACCCTGTGCACCGGTCATGTCTCCCCGGCCGAATTCGTGCCCGCGCCATACCGACAAGACCTCGATTGGACTCGCCAGCTGTGGAAGTAACTCCCCCCCACAGTCCCCACTCAATGCACCCCACCAACCCGCCGGCCCCTACAAGCTCGCCATCCTCTCCCCAGCAAAACCCCCCCAAACCCTAACCAAGCGCCCCCCGCCCATCACTTCCACCTCTGCCTGCTTCCGCTGCCTTGCGCGTGACCACCAGGTGAGCGCCTGCCGGGATCCCGTCCGCTACCGCAACTGCCGCGGGAGCGGCCAACGCGCTCACGAGTGCAAGATGCCGATCGCCCGCGTCCTGACGCCGATGCCGCGCCGCCCCCATGCCGCCCCAAACGTCCCCAACCCTGGGCAGCGTGCCCCTGTGCACGATGTGCCCTTCTCGCCACGCCCTACCACCTCCCCCCCCCCCCCGCCAACCACGGCCCCTCCGCCACCTACCCCAGATCACCCCGGCTCTGACTCCGCGGCCTTCGACCCGCTCAGGATGATCTCCTCCTCCAGCACGGCGGCGCCGGACTTCGAGCTCCCACGGGGACTCGCAGCTGCGGTCGGCTCCCTGCAGCATGGCACCACCTTCCCCCGGAAGGCGGTGCCGGGGGGCTCGGCTTCGCCTGCTCCCACCGCCAATGGCACTCCACCGACCTGTGGGGCCGCTGTCTTCCCTAGGGCTGTCGATCTTCATGTGGTTTCCCCGTGTGGGAAGGAGCTGTTGGAGCCGGTGTTCCACACACCCTCGGCGCCTTCTTCCCCCGGGAGACGCTCCCCGCCGTCCTCCGCGTCGCCGGTTCGTGCTGCCAGCACTTCGCCTGCGAGCTCTGGCGGTGTTGGTGCCCCCTCGTCGGAGTCCGACTCTGCCTCTGACAGTGAGGTGACGGTGGAGTGCGGCGACATCGACACTGATCCGGAGGATCCTGCCTACTGGGACGGACGCATCCACTCGCTGGATGTGTGGCTCCCCCAGGGGCACGAGGATGTGGCCGCTCGCCTTGCCTTTGCGTATGTCACGCCTGCCGAGGCCGGCGCCAGCGTTGCCCTCTTCCTCCGGGCTGCCCTGGCCTCCGTGGCTCCCACGGTGCCTGTGGAGTTACTGCCGTCCTCGCGCGGCGCCATGCTGCTGCGCTTCACATCGGCGGCGGACCGGGAGGCTGTTCGTGAGCTCAGCCCTTTCACCCATGCCGGCGCCACCTTGGAGCTCGAACGACCGCAAGAAACCTCCAACCGGTTCTTCCGGGAGCCGGAGTGGCTTGCCTATCTGGCTGTGGTTGACTACCCGCCTGAACATTGGGTGGTTGACCACATCACGCGCTCCGTTAGCGGCTTTGCCAAGGTCGTCGAGATCGATCCGGCCTGCCTCTCTGGGTATGATTTCTCGCCGCTGCGCTTGGTTGTTGCCGTCCATAACCGCCTTGATATTCCCTCTGAGCTATATGTTGATGCTGCGCGCGGCAACCTGGGTGGGAGCATTGCTCAGATCCTCCCCATCCGCATTTGGCCTCGTCAACAGCAGCTTAACCATGCTGGGGAACACATTCCGTTCTTCGGCCCACCCCCACCAAATGCTCCTGGGCCCAATCATCCTGCTGAGCCTTTGTTCCTGGGCCCAGCCGCAGAGCCGCAGCCGCAAAACACACCCCCCACCCGCCGCTGATGCACCTGCCTTTGGGCCTGCGCCGGTCACCCATCTTGCGCCTAGCCCGCCAACCAGCCCAGCACACCTTGCCTCCCACGCAGCCAACCTCCTCCAGCTTACCGCCATACTCTCAGCTTGCAAGCGTGCTGTGCAGTCCCCGGTCGCCAACCGCTCCGATGAAGAAGCCCCAGATGCTCCTCCCACCTCCCCTACTGCCCAGCCTGCTTCTGGCACGCGCCCGGTCCGCCGCAGCCGTCGTCCGCGGGTTGGCCTACTGCTCAGTGCTCCCAAGGCCCCGCGTCAGAGTAGCCGCCTTGCCGAGAAGGCTGCGGGGAGATTTGTCGACTCCACTGACAAGGCCGTCCAGCTCAAGGCGCTTCAGAATGCTCTGGTTCCTTGCTCGACTAAGCTGAAGCAGACTGTGGAAAAGAAGAACCTGCTCAAGCGCTCTAAGCTCCCGATTTCCGCTGCTGATCTGCGCAAGATGGTGGCTGCTGCCGGGCTTGGCGACAAGCCGAAGGTGCAGAGCATCCCGGAATGATCATCTCCATCCTCTCCAACCCCGACGGCGAGTGTTGCAGTCTGCCAGTTGTTGTTCGTCGGGTTCTTGGCAGCTCGGTTGTTGGTTGTTCCCCTTGTTATCTTCTGCTGCTAGCTTTGTTGTTCCACGACCCTTTGTCGTTGTTGGCTTTGCTGTTGCTACTGATCCAGGGTGCTCGGGGTCGGTCCGTGTGTTGTCCGTGTGGTAGCTTCGTTCTACCGTCTGTTCGTGTGTCCGTGTCGGTGTCTGTTTTTGCTTATGAGTAACCGCTTTAAGAAAATCTGTGTGGTGTCGTGGAATGTGCGTGGGTTAGGCGACCCGGATAAATGTGCAATTGTTAAGGATGCGCTCGTCTCTGCTGCGCCGGCTTTAATCTGTCTCCAAGAAACAAAGCTCCGCCACATAGATCAGTTTCAAGCACATAGTTTCCTGCCCTCGCACTTCGCAACCACGCTCCAGTACATCAGTGCTGCTGGCACAAGGGGGGCATACTCACGGCCTGGAACTCGAATGCCTTCTCCCTGGAAGGGTTCATTTCCAGGCGCCACACCTTAACAACCACTCTCTCCTCCACTGCCTCCGACCACCACCTCACCTTAACCAATGTGTATGCCCCTTCCAACCATCGGGACTCTCGGCTCTTCCTGGAGGACCTGCTCGAGCTGCAACCCCACATCTCTGGCCCGTGGATCTTGGTCGGGGACTTCAATCTCATTCGGTGTGCCTCTGAGAAAAACACTGGCAATTTAAACCCCAGTCTCTGCAAACTTTTCAATGAAACCATCGAGCGCCTCGGAGTAATGGAGCTCCCACTCCTTGATCGCCTGTACACTTGGAGCAACAAACGCACCTGTCCGGTCATGGCTCGCCTTGACCGTGCTTTTGTCAACCCGGCACAATGCAACGCCTACCCGAACACAACCCTCACAACCCTTGTCCGTCCTACATCGATCATGCACCCCTGCTCCTCTCCATCGCTAGCAACGTTCCAGAAGCTTCCCTTTTCCGTTTTGAAAACGCTTGGTTACGCAACCCGGCTTTCCTCCCTGAGGTGCTCCCTGCTTGGCTCACGGCTCCCACGCATACTGATGCTGCCGGCCGCCTTGCTGCGTGCCTCAAGACAACCCGTGCTGCGGCAAAGGTTTGGGCTCGGCGTATGAGGGCGCCCCCTACTATCATACCAAACTGCAAGTTTCTTATCATGTTATTCGACTTCTTGGAAGAATCTCGTCACTTGTCCACGCAGGAATCCGATGTACGGGACCGGTGTCATGCTGCGCTCGCCCAAGCGGTGAAGGAACGTGCTGCTTATTGGAAGCAGCGGGGGAAGCAAAAAGCTCTATGTGAAGGTGACTCTAACACTCAGTTCTTTCATGCTCATGCCACTCAACGCATGCGCACGAACAAGATCAAGGTTGTGGAAGTGGATGGCACTCGGGTCACGGCACATGAAGGGAAAATAGCCGCGCTCACATCTCACTACAGGAAGCTGCTTGGCCAGGATGGATTCAGCACTTTCAGCTTCGACCTCTGCTCCCTCTACCATGACCGGCGCTTTGCAACTCCGCAGCTGACTGCGGATTTCACTGAATCAGAAGCTCTGCAGGCAATCCGCTCGATGAACAGCAGCAGTGCGCCCGGACCCGACGGGTTTGGGCCGAGTTTCTACAAGGCCGCCTGGGGGACAATTAAGGGCGAGGTGATGCAGTTTCTGCAGGGGTTCTTTGATGGTTCGGTAGATCTGAAAAGAATTAACAGATCCTACATGGTGCTACTGCCCAAGAAGCCCGGTGCTACCTCTGTGGATGCGTTCAGGCCTATTTGTCTTCAGAATTGCAGTGTGAAGATTGGTGCCAAACTTCTTACCACACGGCTGCAACGGGAGATCTCTGGGCTCATTGACTTAGATCAAACTGGCTTCCTGAAAGGCCGCACAATTGCTGAGAATTTTGTGTATGCCGCAGAGTTGCTGCAAGTCTGCCACAAGCGGAAGACTCCTACTTTGGTCTTAAAGTTGGATTTTGCAAAGGCGTTCGATACGGTCAACTGGAGCTGTCTCATGGCAGTGATGGAAGCACGGGGTTTTGATGCTCGGTGGTGCTCTTGGGTGCGTCGACTGCTTGATACCTCACACACAGCCGTCTTGGTGAATGGTTGCCCGGGCCCGTGGTTCACATGCAAAAGAGGCCTCCGACAGGGCGATCCAATGTCACCCTATCTGTTCCTGCTTGTGGCAGATGTGCTACAAGCGCTGATCAAGTATGACAACACTGTCCGTAATCCGCTTGACCACTCTACAACCTGCCCTGTGTTACAATACGCGGATGACACCCTCATTCTCATGAAAGGGGATCTGATCGATGTGGAGCGGCTACGATCTCTGTTGGATCAATTCTCGGTAGCGACTGGGTTGCATATCAACTATCACAAGAGTACGGCAGTACCCATGCACATGGATGAAGAGGACATCCCCGCCTGCATCTCGGCTCTTGGGTGCAATCGCGGGACTTTCCCCCAAACTTACCTGGGACTGCCGCTCTCATGTGACAAGCTACGCCTATCTGCGTTTGATCCATATATATGCAAGGCTGACTGTTACCTGGCTGGATGGCAAGCCGCACTCCTGAATCCCATGGGCAGAACCGTGCTCATCAACACTGTCCTGGGTGGGCAGCTCTCGTATGTCATGTGCGCCATGCCCATTCCCCCAGGGGTGATCGCCCAAATCGACAAGCGCCGCCACAGCTTCCTGTGGACGGGAGATGACAATGCCAGTGGTTCGAGTTGCCTTGTTGCCTGGGACAATGTCTGCCTTCCGTGTGATCAAGGCGGGTTGGGGATCAAGGATCTTGCTACTCAGAATACATGCCTGTTGCTGAAACTCCTCCACAAGCTCTACGGTAGTCAACTCACATCTTGGGCAAGGTGGGTCCGTCGGAATGTCTGCCTTGCCAACCTTGAAGGCGGCATTCAGGGAGCACACTGGGACACTCTGAAAATGCTGCTTCCCCTTTACCAAGTTATCACCACGGTCACTGTGGGGGACGGCCGATCAACATCTTTCTGGCACGATGTGTGGTGCGGAGATGAGAATTTCTCTGAAAATTTTGGGGGCATTGATGAGTCACTGCAAGGATGACAAGCTCTCTGTACACGATGCGGTCACCGGAGGCCTGCAAGCTTCTCTCGCCCCCCGACTCACACCACTGGCTGCTTCAGAACTGAATGCTGTGAGCGGCATCACCTCTGGGCTCGCACTAACTGCCTCCAGTGACACACGCCATTCGCCTTTCGCCGACGCCGATGGGGCACTACAAACCTCTGCACTGTATGCTCTGCTCAAGTCTATGCAAGCTCCAAGTGCCGGGCCGGTAACCACATTCTGGAAGTGCAGTGCCCCCCCAAGAGTCCAATTCTTTGCCTGGCTCCTTCAGCGTGACCGAATCCAGTGCAAAACCAACCTCCTACGGCGCCACGTCCTGGTGGATGACATTTGCGACCTGTGTGGACAGGCACCTGAAACGGCTTCACACTTAATCTTTCACTGTCAGTTTGCAAGCATGTTCTGGCGCTCCATTGGCTTCCAGCTGCCATCAGAGTTTGCAACCAAGGAGCTTCATTGCCTACCGAGGCCGCCTGGCATTCCGGCCGCACACTTTGATACCTTCACGCTGCTGTGCTGCTGGCAATTGTGGAAGCGACGGAACGGCATTGTCTTCCGAAATGAGACGCTGAATCTACACCAAACCTTGCAAATCTGCAAGACTATTGCCCAAATGTGGACTTGCCGGTTGCCGCGTGATGATCGCGCCGTCATTGATCAATGGTGTAATCTGTTTTCTTTGGCAATGTAAACCCGACTTGATGTAAACACTTTCACCATCCGGCCGTTATGGGCCACCAAAATTAATATATATCAGGTGGGGGATCCTCTCCCCCTCCGTTGACAGTCAAAAAAAAAATCAATGTTTAAGTACAGAATGCAATGGATGCAGGGATAGGCCAACAATGAGCATGGGACACGTTTCTTGTTCATTACTTGTGCATGTGAATGCAGGATGAATGGATAAACCCAAAAATTTAGCAACAGTATCTCATCCATTCATAAGGACTGTATATATAGGTCGTAATACCGGTGACAGAAGGGGAAAATCGGCTAAAGGTGATAGGCTCATGGGAAATTTCTCATCCTGCTTTCATACTTGACTAGGATATTCCCAAATTCTCATCTTTATATAAAAGAAATGAAAAACAATCTGGTCCTTACCACTACTTGCACCATGACTCTTTTGTTGTTTCAACCTTGACTTCTTATTGGATGGATATACTTGTCGATGTGAGATGATTCATGGCTTGTGAAAGGACATCACACTCTTACCTCAAAGGTACATTGGACCAAACTATAAAGAAAAAGGATTGACTTCCCCCTGACCCCCCGCGTCCGGCTCGGGTGGAGTAGCGCCGCCACCACCGCCCCAAGCCTTCCTGCGCATCCTTCCTACCCCTCGCCGCCGTCGGAGCACTACACCAGAAGTTCGTTCGAGTGCCAGGATGGCCGCAGTGGGGCCTCTCCGCCTTCCCCGCCACACCACTCCCCTTCAGTCCCCCACTGCTAGAGCATCACCGAGCTCCGCCCGGGAGTTGCGGCCATCCATGGTGGTCGACAGCGCCTAGATCCACCCTCCACCCCCGGTCCACGGCCACCGGGCGCCTACCCCTTCCCTGCTCCTCGTTGATGTTGGTGCAACCCTCCACGAGGTTACTTGATGGGGGTGGCGGTGGGCTTGCTCCCCCGCGCGGCTGCGGCTGCGGTAGGTCTGCTCCCCTAGCAGTTGCTTGCTGTTTTTGATGGCTTGGCTGGCTGCTTGCTAGCGGCGAATGGGACCCTCATTTCCTTCTCCCCTAGATCTAGGTGGGGCCTCCCCTTACCGCCACCATGGTTGATGCCCCTGCCTTGCCACCCATCCCCCCGCGGATCTAGGGCCAACAACGGCCGGGTTCGGCCTCAGCGGGTGTGGTGTTGCGAGGACCATGACCACTTCACCGGAGCCTCCTTCTCGATGTGGTCTGCTCGTTCAATGTCGGCTCACCGGATATTCCTCCACCTCGTCAGCGAGGTCTTGTCTCTGCTCTGCATCTGTTGGTGGTGATCCAAGGGTGAGTAGCCCATTGTCACCCTAGGATGCGGAGGGTGGATCGTGTGGACTCCGACGTTGAGGCTGCTTCCTCAACACATCGTAGGAGCTTTTATCCTAGATGCAGCTTGTTAGTTCTTTGTCGGCTCGCCGGGCGTGTGTCCACTTTGTTGGCAAAACCCTACCACTGCTCTGCATTGGCCTACAACGATCCATGGGTGAGTAGCCCTGGTCGTCCAGGGGTACGGGCGGGGCGGATTCTATGGGCTCCAGTGTTGAGCTTGCTGATCCTGCTTCAGGCCATTGGCATCTGTTAGAGATTCATCATTGTTGCACAACGAAAGTGCCACGCTCGGTGCGTGGGAGGTGCCCTACCTTTGCTTGTAGATTCGGTAAATTTCTTGCTGGCCTTGGCTCCGCTCGCTGCCTTGCAATTGCAACTGCTTGTCTTTTACGACGGTTCGACAGCGAAAGCGTCACGCCTGGTGCGTGGGAGGTCCTGACCTTTGCTCAGCCTGCCGTCTGGCAAGCATGTGGGTTCATCCTGCACTTCAGGGCCTTCTTGTCCCTTTGACCATGGTCCTTGATTTGTGCTATTGTTGGTTTCACCTATGGTTCAATTTGTGCCCACTTCTGGTGCCTCTATTTCGTCACCGCTCTCCTTGTTGGTGGTCTCATCAAATCATGGGTGACGGGAGGTGCCTCTATGCTGGGTGCGCTCTTTGTTGCCGGCCTTCCCTCCTTCGAGGCTTCCTTCTCTTGTTGGGCGTTGGATGGTGGTAGACGGGAGACCCGGATGTGCTATGAAAGGTGCTGCTATTTGCTTGAAGTTAGATCCGTGTTTCTGGTGAAGCTTGGATCCGTGTTTCTAGTGAAGCTTGGATCCGTGTTCTTCCTCCGTCATTAGTCCCCTTTTCGTTTCGGCGGTCCCTCATTCCTTCGGGGCTTCCTCCCCTCGTTGGATGATGGAGGGCGGCAACGATGTGGTAGCATATTGACTTTTGCAAAGCCGGCAAGTATGTTGCTTGGTCGCGGTGCTCGATAAAGATTGGTGGGTTACCTTCGGCTTGTGCAAGTCTTAGTCTTTGTTTCATTTGGGAGATGTGTTCCCCTTTCTGTACCTTCTTTATTTGTTGCATCGACCCTGCAACCTTCGGGTGTAATCGTTGGATCCTCTTATATTGTGTTGCGCTAGCAGTTGCTGATATAATTTGTGTTTGCCGCGCACCTTATAATATATTGTTCAGGCTGGCAGCTTGCCCACCGTTGTCCTCTTCAAAAAAGAATAATAAATATATAAAGGCAAAGCATTCTAAGACTGCTGCTACTGCAAGAATCCACATAAACGATGGTGCAAGAGATCGCAATGTACGGTAGTGGGGTGGCTGAAGAGGAATCCAGTAGGAATCCTGGAGCGAGTATACTGGAGAATGGCAGGCATAAGCTATGTATCAGGAGTCATAGGATCCTCCATCATTGGAAGATGGATCCTTGTAGCATGTGGTGAGTGTGTGCAGGCCCGTTGAAGGCCATGTGCGAGATGAGCGATCGCAGAGGGCCTCCAGAATTAGAGGGCCCCCAAATTGTTCTGTCAAGGTTCATAGCAGATAGCAGATTAGAGCAGCAACAGTCTATATCTGCTGGGACTAGAGGGAAATAAAGCAATAGTGGTCTATTGCCGGTTCCTTCCACGTAGGGGTAGTAATGGGTTATGGCCCTAATGGTCTCTTCACAATTCTACTTGGCCCTTAATTTTTTATCTCAAAATAGAATAAGATTGGAGTCCAGCTCTTTTAAAGTCCGGCACTTAGATTATCTAGACAAAAAAATAAGGCCCTTTACTACCCCTACTTCCACGCGAAGACACCGTTGCCGCCTCCATTGGCTTCATTCAACCGACCGACATGAACATTGACACCGTACCATAACCACGTCGCTCGTTGCTCGACGGCCGACGCCCATCCGTGCCGTGGTTGAGGTGCCGTCTCCAGTCGCCGCGCTGCCGACGCACCATCATCGGCCGCACCGTCGCCGGCGACGGCGCGACGCCGTCGCCGCTCCGTCGCCGGCTCGCCACGCCACGCCATCGCCGAGGGCCTCCAAATTCTGGAGACGGCCTTGAGTGTGTGCAGGAGTGATTTCAGTCTGATTGGCGCCAGGGCAGTCTGCTCCTCTTGTCTAGGGCATAAAAGGCCACAATTTGCTTGCACCCACTGAGGAAGCTACTTGTTGGGTTTCCCATTTCTTGGTGCCCCAGCCCCACAGCAAATGGGCGTTAGTCTCCCAGGGAGAAAACTGGTTTTTGTGCGAGCTCTATTGTGTATGTATTCTATGCATGTCTTGTTAACGCACTAGCACCATAGAAAATGGTATCGGTGGAGAATGCAGGAAGTTAGGTGAATGGCAACTGATTTTTCTATTGCTACTTTGCTGCACAGAGCACACCACACCAGATTTGCCGCATTAGTTCTAGTCCTGCCGCACACCTGGCCCCGTGTGTAGGAACTCTTCTTGCCCTTTTAGCTGTGATCTACCTGTATGGCTAGCTAAAGCAAATACTTTTCTTACCCTTGCAGCTTACCGGGTTAGCACATGACAATATTACCTTACTTCCCTACTTAAAAAATAAAAGTATATAGTGCCTCATATGTCTCCTTGTTTACATCTCTACCCCAAGTACAGACCTGGCTGTTCCGCAGCAGGTTGTGGAAAACAACTTAGCAGTTGGTTAAGGTAGTAAGATAGTGAGAACAATCTACTTCTCCTGAATTTGAAACATTATCCAAGTATTCAACCCTGCATCATTGCATTTAGATTCTTTCTTTTCTGGACAAATTTTGGTTAGTTTGAGTAGAACATGGTATCCTAGTTGAGGGCAGGGCCAATTCTGTATATTCTTGTTTGTTTGGAGTTGACATTTCGAATTGTTGGGCCCTACCAAGGGGAGATGTGGCAACAGCACTATTTTGAGGGGTCTTCTGAATGCAAAAATGAAATTAGGTACAACACTTGGTCAGGTGGTTTGTAGGGGTCATTTGTCTGGTGCAGTGCCACGATAGTGTGTTCAACATGAATTACTGACGGCTGGCAAGTGTTGGAAACAAGATGATGGTCACAGCTATGGTTGTTGATCCTGCGGAGCCTACCCAAAGGTTCAGGCCAGGGCTTTTTTCCTAAGCAAGGACGGTGCTGTCGAGTGAGGATTGGCTGAGCGTGCTTTCGCTGCTCGTGGGTTACCTTGGTCTCGCCGGTGTTGCCTACAATCATTGCAAAAAGTTCAACAATGCTGAAATTTCTGATTTATGTAGGCCCTGCCATTTAGTGTCTCAATTCAAAGAATCGTCTTTAATATTATTCTTTGCTAGAGATTGTTATGGTACTAGACACTGATGCAGCTACAATTGTGGATGCTGACCAATGCTTATGTTTTTATTAGGACGACCAATGCTTATGGTTTGTGGATGCTTCTAGGATATCGTTTGCAGGCGAACAGCTTTGTGGATTCTGTTAGCTTACCTTCAGGAAAAGGACTCACATTTCAGAACATAGTAACTTGCATAACTTTGGGTGCCTGAGAATCATTCATGCAGTCATTACTGGGCATTAGATAGGGCAGAATAAATCATCACACGCGAAGTCATCAATGGCAGTTGCTTTTACTAATCTATTAACTTCTATCCTTTTTAGACATCTTACTTTAGCAAACTTCGCTTTTACTGTTTAATATTAACTATGCACTTAACTCCTCTTGTGATGAATTAAGTATCATCCCATGATGATCTATCTGCTTCTTGAGGGCTACACACCTCATGTACAGTTCTGTGATTAACCTATGTCACTAGGGTCTGATGTCCTATGCATGTTCTCCTTGCCACACGTCCACTGAGTCGCTAAGTGATCCTCAATGACTCACCTTTCTATATTATTTTTTATGGGCGTACTTGATCTAAATCAAAATATGATACTAATTACATGGGGGGTATATAGGGCACATAGCTAGCTTAGCTATGGCATGCATTCAAGGCTGTGCCTAGAACTCTTGAAGACAGCCACCTTCTGAGCCTCATGTCTATTCCTAATATTTTTCTTAGTATCTTCTAACGCAAACAAAAATGAGTCCCACTAGATTGCTCCAGGCCCCAACCTATTCAAAACAACCTGGAGTCTTATAAATGTTCACATTGGCCTTCAGTCTTCCTAAGATACATACAACATATCGCTTCTTCCATCCTTCTCTCTTGTCTATGCCATCATACACAGCAAAATTGGCTAGTTATTCGTATCACCATGAAGTTTGAAGCCAACACAGCCATTTCTTGCTAGCTAGATCGACAAAAAAACTCCATTGAAGCGTACCTTCTACGTACCTACGTTTGAATGGACCCGTGGAGCGAAAGTGAGGGCAAGAGAGCCCATGATCCTATCTTCCAATGTTTCAGCCAAAACCAAAATCATCACCAACCCGCTGAGAACTGCTGCAAGGAAAGGAGCGTGGAAGCTGTTGTTGCTCGATCGGAGCGATCCACATGTTTCTGGGTTTCAGGGCCAATTATCGTGGGTGCGGGACCATCAGGCCTTGCCGTTGCTGCATGTCTCAAGGAGAAGGGGATTGGTAGCCTTATTCTTGAGCGCTCCAACTGCATAGCTTCCCTCTGGCAGCTGAAGACATACGATCGTCTCAGCCTTCATCTTCCCCGGAAATTCTGTGAGCTTCCTCTCATGCCTTTCCCTGCCGACTACCCTATCTATCCCTCGAAGCAGCAGTTTGTAGCCTACTTGGAGAGCTATGCTGCACGTTTCGGCATAAGTCCTATGTACAATCGCACGGTGGTGCATGCAGAGTATGATGAGCAGCTTCTGCTATGGCGTGTGAGCACTCGAACTTCTGGCACAATGGAAGAGGAGGTCGAGTATGCATCCCGGTGGCTTATTGTTGCGACTGGTGAGAACGCTGAAGTTGTGCAGCCAGATATTGATGGCCTACAAGAGTTTCCAGGAACAGTTATGCACACCAGTGCATATAAAAGTGGCAGTGTATTCACAGGGAAGCGTGTTCTCGTCGTCGGTTGTGGAAATTCAGGCATGGAGGTGTGCTTAGACCTGTGCAATCACAATGCAGAGCCCCATATTGTAGTAAGAGATGCTGTACGTGACTTCTCTTCTTCTCAATTTGTTTTCTTTGCCTGTGTTGTTAAGCATTCTTACTTATACTGTAAACTATGTTTTGTGACTTAGATCTGTTTCCTACTCTTTAGTCTAGAAAGTGGAAGAACTGTAATAATAGGAGTTGCCCGCTGCTTACTATTTTTGGCTGTTTAAGTGCTGGTTTAGCCTGTGGAAGTTGTCAGTGACTTGAATGAGCTTTTCTCTAGCTCATGAAAGGAAGGCCTAATGTCCTAAAAAAATCATTAGGTTGCACCAAAAGCAGGATCTTTCATGACCAACTTTGTTCTTTCATTTCCAGAATGATTAGGATTAAGTCATGGTAGTCCAGGGTAGTTGTCACTTAGGAAAGGGAGAGATTCTGGAGACGGAAGGCTCCTGTGGCTGCTGTTCATCCTTTAGTTCTTTCTTGGGATTCATTTCCATGCATGTGTACTTGCAGCTGCTCTAACCATATGTGTTCATTCTTCACGTCCATGCTCTTTTGGTTCTTTGATTAGTCTCTGCTAATAGTTTTGTTGCACCAAGTGTAGTGCAAAGAGCTTTCTTGTCAATACTTGATGAAAAAACTATGATTTGCAAGCATTAGCCATGGGCCCACTTCAGCACCACGAGAGCATAGCATAAGTCTGTCCCTTTAAAAGAACCATTAACAAAATAGCTTGAGAACCTTACTTTCACAACTAGGTGCATTCCTTTCTCACAGCTCTTTCAGCTTTGAAAGAGCATAGTGTAATTAAAATAGTTGCAAGCTGGGCTTACATACTAATATACTATACTATGTTGGAGATAAGGGAATAAGTTTGGTCCAGGGTCCATGTTCCCAAAAAAAAAACAGTTGGTCCCTATTTCAAAAAAAAAAGTTTGATCCTGTGACATGTTGCTCCTTGTAGCATGCAGAAAGTAACGTTTGGAGAAAAATAAGATTTATTCTGATTAATTGTATGATCCAATCATTAGTCCAGATGTTGCATTGCCTTTTGTGAACCCTTGCTAAGATTGTGTTCATCATTGGCAGGTACACATCTTGCCCGGGGAGATGCTGGGTCGCTCCACCTTCGGTCTGTCGATGTGGCTGCTCAAGTGGCTCCCAGTCCACGTTGTGGACCGTATTCTACTGTGCATAGCACGGACCATCCTTGGGGATACTGCTCGGCTCGGGCTAAAGCGGCCAGCCTCTGGTCCTCTTGAGCTCAAGTCACTCTCAGGGAAGACCCCGGTCCTTGACGTCGGCACATTTGCAAAGATCAAATCTGGTGATATCAAGGTCTGTATTTCACGCCACCGAAGTACAATTGTTCGGTGGAATCCGTCGATCAATCTCTGTCTTGATTTAGTCCTGACATATTTTTCCCCCATTGATTGAACTGTGCAGGTACGACCTGCCATAAGACAGATATCAGGAAGAGATGTAGAATTTGCAGACGGTCAGTTGGAGGGTTTTGATGCCATTGTGCTTGCAACTGGCTACAAGAGCAATGTCCCCTTCTGGCTGAAGGTACCTAACTGTTTTACAATGACACTTTTGCAGTTTATTGTGGAGAATGTCACATTGTAGTAGCACCTTTTTGCCCACGTGAAAGTACAAGCTAAATCTGACCATGAAATGGAAATGCTGTAATTGCTCTTAAAATGACAGACACGATGCTACCTTTTTAAGATTGTCCATAGCAATCACTTGTCAATTTATCTAGTAGGAAATAAGTTGGTAAGTTACTGTGATCCTGATGTCTAAATGGTGTTTTGTTTTCAAAATGGGCAGGACCGAGAGTTATTTTCTGAAAAAGATGGCTTGCCAAGAAAAGCATTTCCAAACGGGTGGAAGGGTGAGAATGGCCTATACTCGGTTGGATTCACCCGGCGTGGACTGATGGGGACATCGGTCGATGCCAAGAGGATCGCTTACGACATCGAGCAGCATTGGAAGGCCAAAGGGACGCGTCCGGATGTTTTCCTCTAGCCCTCGTCGCTGTTGTTTGCCATTGACGACAGGAGCCGTGTGAATATTTTTAGTGGTAGGTTTGGTGAGAGTGATACACGATAATTTGCCGACTTGGGGGTGCGCTTTGAGTTGCCAAAGGGTGTATGCGATCTGCTTCTCTGTTGCTTGCTTCAGTGCTTGTATAGGGTATTGTAGTGTCAATTTTTGTGTTGTTTGGTTTTGATGACTAACCATCCTATAGGCAACCTCGAGGGGGATAAAACACTGAACTGCCCGTGTTCTTCAACAATCGGGCTCATCAGTTAACTTGGCCTCGGCTGGTAATGAATGAAATCTTGCTTGGTTTTGTTTGCGTACGGTTTCGTGGAACTTGACAGGCACATGATGCCCTGATTTGGTTGCGGTGGCCTCCTACCTACTATGAGTGTGTTTAGTTCGCGAAAAGTTCGCAACTATGAGTGTGTTTAGTTCGCAAAAAGTTGCTGTAGCATGTTTCGGCTTTATTTGGTAATTATTGTCCAATCATTGAGTAATTAGTCTCAAAAAATTCGTCTCGTCATTTACAACCAAACTGTACAATTAGTTATATTTTTTAACTACATTTAATACTCTATGTATGTATCGTAAAATTCGATGTGATGTGCGTCAGTGAAAAATTTTGGAAACTTTTCGCGCAACTAAACACAGGCTTATGTTATACTACACCGCGATCGCTTTGTTCCATCGAGTTGCTTTCGGCACGGAGCTTTTGGATGCTTTGGAGTTTGGAGGCCCCTCACTCACTCCGACTCCAGGACCATGCCCTACAGGCTACAGCTCTGCTAGGCCTGAATAAAGGACAGGATCGGCTGCCTACTGGGAATCCGTTCTGCTTTTGGTGGCCGTGCACAAAAGTTTGGCTTGCTGGGGGCAGCGAGCGGCATGCGAACTTGGGCGCTGCGTGTCGCCGGCGAGATGACAGGTCGACGTGTCCTGCCAGTGCCAGGGGAACGGGCTCCGCCGCTCCGACCTCTGGCGCAGAGCACAGGCGGACCTACGAAGAGTCACTCGGCAAGAGAGAGAGGCGACGAGGTTATTCGTGGCGGTGGAAAGGCGGCGGGAATATTCCGCGGATTTCCCCTTTCACTGTGGGGGAAAAACAATCTGTCCATCGGCTTGCTCACGCAACCTCTCTCTTCGTTCTTGCCCTGTTCTGCTGTTCATCCTGGTAGGAACACACGGCTTGATTCTTGGAGCTATTCAACCACGCCAGTTGCCCGGACAATGTTTCCAAACAATTTGGCAGCGTACTACACATTTAAGGATCAGTGGATGAGTTGGTAACCACGCGGCAAGCGATTCGAGCATCAGAGCTGTAGTGGGTAGCATACTACTCTAGCATTCAGTCAAGGCTAATGATTGCTCAATAAACAATCGTAGATAGATGGGATCTGAACTGGAATGGGGATAAGCGGCAGCGGATGGAGGCGTACGTGAAGGCTGACGAAGCGGGGATTTTTAACGCCGGGGCACAGGGGCAGGCACATGCCCCGTCTGACCGTACCGATTCGTGGATGATGACGCCCCCCTCAAATGCGAGCACCACCAAGAGCTAGTAGCAGCTGGACGTTGTGGTGTGTCGTGGGACACGATGAGCTAGCTGGTCGCCGTCCGTGACTGTGATTGATCGAACGATCCCTGGGCACCGGGTCAGTCAATCGTCGTCTCGGCCACTCGATCGATCTCCGATCCTCCCGAATGTCTGCCTGCACACTGCAGGCAGGCCGATCTACCGCCCGCTCGCCGCTGCGATTCGAGGCGTGTGCATGCACATCGATCGAGGCAGGGGCGGAGCAGGAGGATTTGATCATTGGGGGGCTAAGTAGTAATTGGAGGGCCAACAATTTTGACGCAAGCTGCCATTGGGATGAATTCCACCTTTAATAATAATGCTACGGGAGCATTACCCTGGATCGAGGGATCTGGGTTATGGGACGGTTGCACTGGCTGCGCCGCGCGACATGTACGTCCATGCCTCGCGTCCAAGCACAAGCGGACGGGGAAGGGAGTGCATCCGTTGTAGCGCCCGGGCGGAGTCCATGGATCGGAGGCATGGACATGGACGGTTACAATCACAATCAGACTAGCAGCAGCGGCGCCTTGACGTTACTGGCCGGCGGCGGCCAGGGGCGCCGTGCCATCATGAGGCCTGCATGCCCCGTCATGGCAAAAGGCGGCCGCGCGTTCGCTTCGCCTGCCCAGACCGCTCGCGCCGGTGCCAGTGGGCGCGCGCAATCATGCCCTGCGCCGGCGCCGGCGCCGGCGGAGGATATGATTGCTCGGACGGCGACTTGCTCCCAACAGTAACGCCGGCGGCACGTCGATCGGGCTCGCGGGACGACTACGGACCCGTTTCTCGGACGGGACGGCACGCCGGCTGCTTGAGCTGAGCCGGCGCGAGTTGGACTAAACAAAGCAAAAAGGCTCGCGCCGAGGCCCCTAGCAGCTAGCAGGCCGCGACGCGACCGGAAAAGGAGTGGACGGCGGCAGCCGATGGAGCACCACCGTCCCCGGCCTTGCCGGCGCGACCGACGAGCATGCAGCAGCTAGCCATAGCGGTAGCTAGAGCAGCACATGCGGCCCAGCACATTGCAAAAGCGCCCCGCCGAGCTAGCTCCTAGCCGAGCCGAACCCAAGGACAACCCGGCACATGCGCGCGTGCGTGCGTGCATCTGCCGCCGGGATGGGTCGGTGCGCTCTCTCTCTCTAAGGCAGGGTTTAGTTCCCAAATTTATTTGCACAGTACCTATCAAATCAAGTTTTTGAATACATGCATGGAGTATTAAATATAGTTAAAAAATAATTAATTACACAGTTTAACTGATTCATACGAGATAAATCTAATGATATTAATTAATCTATGATTGAATATTATTTTTCAAATAACAACGAAACATGCTACAGTATCCAAACCCAAACTTTTTCACTGAGGTCCTATCGCCGGCCGGCCGGCCATCCAAACCCAAACTTTTTCGCTAGGTCCTATCGCCGGCCGGCCGGCCGTCCCCCACCGCGCCTGCGCTGTAGGCCGCCGGCAGTCCGGCACCCGGCAGCTAGCCTCGCGCACCTCCCCACCTGCTCCCACTCTCCCAGGTCCTTGGAACGCAACCCCGGGCGCCGCCCGTGCCTCGCCTCCTTTTCTTCCAAGCGTAATACGTAGGGGGGCCGGGTTGCCTCGGCCTCTCTCTCGTCATGGCTCGTGCGGTAGAAATACATGTCCCCCCCTGCCTACTTGGAGGCAATAATAATGGTGGTGAGCGGCCGGTGCGGAGGGGCGCCTCGATGACCGGCCGGCCGGCGGCAGCGATCGAAAAGCCGGCCGGGTGCGCGCTAGCTATCTTCTCCTAGTATCTCCTGAATGACAAGGCCGGGCCTCCTGAATCTGATCCTGATGATCCGGTGAATGACCTCTTCCCTGTGCAACACTTGCACTGGTGCCAATTGCCGTGCTGCCCTTTCTGTTAGGGCATATGCACCGGAGATTCTTCCCTCTCGTCGCCGGCAGACGCACGCAGCGGAGTGAGTGCGCGCTACAGGTCTGCTGGCTGCCATTTGCGTGCCTGATGAATCTGCTGAGCCTTTTGATGTGGCTAAAAGCGACCATTGCCATAGGTGGGCGGTCACAGATTCTTCACAGCCTTGAAAAAAGGTCAATGCGAACTAGCTAATCACACAGATAGATTCGCAGATTCATCAGGCACAGTTTTGTGGGAATATGGGATAGCAAAATTAAAAATTTTCTACTGCATAAACCAGAATTACTGCAGTTATAGATCACGGGATTACCACTAGACGCGCGGATGCGGAACTTCTGTCGCGCGTCGATGTAGTCGAACAGATGGAAGCCGGCAGTGCAGTTGCGAGAACCTCCTCACGTGCAGCTCGTCCTTGTGCAGCAGATGCGGCACCTCCAAGGTATCCACACGTACGGGAAGAAGCGTCGCGATCCGGACTGCTAGGTCCGCGAAGGCGACTTAGGGCTTGGGCGCGAAGGAGGGGTACTGTTCATGTGAACAGTACCCGTGAATCGTAGAAGTTTTAGGGTTTTTAGGCGCCCCCTGTTTATATAGCCCTTTAGGTGGACTGCCTTGGGCCCCACCTTGGCCGCCCCTTTTTGGGCCGAAAACGCCTATTAGTGCACCTAAGCCCAGTCTAATTCGGATCTCATCCTTATCAGGCTTCTTTCCCTTAAGTGTGTGACCCTATGGGCTCATATGCGAATAGACATGGCCCGAGTACTCTTACTCGGCCCAATAGTAGACAGTGGCCTCTAGCAAGACATGTCAACTCCTATACGCACATAAAGATCATATCAGACGAGCCGCCACAATATCATATACATGCTGTTTCCTTTGCCTCACGATATTTGGTCTAGTTTAAAGCCGACCACTCTTTTCTCGATCCTGTGATTCGGAATACTTTGTTAACTCTTAACCCCAGCATGGCCATGCATTTCCTGATCCGAATCACTCGAGGGGCCAGAGATATCTCTCTTGTAGAGAGGGGCAAATCTCATCTTGACCGACTATGTCTCACAGCATGCTTCTTGACAGATCCGAAAGCCACATTTATGACTACCCTGTTACGGTGCAGCGTTTGATGGCTCCTAAGTAAGTCGGTTCACATCTTGAGTACATACGACGATCTCAGGTCTTAAAACACAGCGTACATATTGTGTAATGAGAAGTTATCATCTCGTGTTGGGTCAGTTCAGACTCATGTCCCACATGAGCCCACATTATTAGTTTGACATCTACATATCCATGACTTGTGAAACATAGTCATCAACTAATACATGTGCTAGTCTAATATCCATGTGTGTCCTCACATGAACTCCGACTAGAAACAGCTTTAGAATAATCATACAAGTAAAGATTCTCACAGACAATTCACATAATTGTCAATCAATACAAGTTGTCTTTCATGGATATTCAAGAAACACTTCATTAATCATGAATATAAAGAAATATGATTATCTCTATGATTGCCTCTAGGACATATTTCCAACAGTTTTGTCTGTGTAAATCGAGCTGGGGCACACCCTGCTAGCTACCTTTCCGGCTTCCCGGCCCAATCGCCTCGCTGGAGATGGATGCGCCCCTGATGCTTGGTCTGAATGGAGCAGCCAGTGATCAGCCAGCCCAGCACGTAGTGCGCGCACGCTCGATCGACCGAACGGTAGTCATCATCGTCGTCGCATCAGTCAGTGCTCCGTGTCCTCACGCTCTGTAGTAGTGGCCCTCCATGGCGTCCCCTCCTTGATCCTCCTCTTCCATCGGTCGTGCCGGGGCTGGCCGGGTATCCATCTGCTAATGCGGTGTAAGAATCTATGTCGGCCGGGCGGGCCGGCAGGGATCTCTGCATGCTCGCATCCACTAGGAGGAGGGCCACTTTACTAGTGCCGGTCCGGCCATACAGCGTGCATGCAGGTGATGCGCCGGCCAGGTGGTAGGCTGGGGGCAAGTGGTTGACGGTTCCCGGCTGCCTTTATTTATTCCCCAACCGAGGCAGCAGGCAGGAATCTGTAGATTCATCGGAGCGGTGGTCTGTGCAACCGTCCTTGAGGAGACGGCGAGACGCAACGGCTGCGTCACGCCCATGCATGTGGACATGTTCCGTGCCTACACTGCTGCCAGAAGTGCGCGAGCCGGTGTGGTGGACGAGAAACGAAGCCCGGAAAGGCCCATATCATACAGTGTCGCGGGGAAACTAACTGATGGGCCCAAATAGATCCATTCGTTCCAGCTGGAGGCCCCGGCCACTAAAATGGGCCGCAGCTTCGCGCTCCGCTCTGCTCGGCCCGACCCGCTCCCACCAACCTTGCTCTTCTCGTGGACGGCAAAAACAAAATGGAGCGAGCGAGCAACAACGTCAACGGCGCTTTTTTCTTTTTTATATTTAAAAAAAATTAAAATCTCAAAAATATATGTCCGTTTTGGAAAATTTCAAAAATATACCCCGGTCGCCCTATGGGGGGCGATAGGGCTCAAATATAATTTTTTCTTCTTCAAATTTGCAACAAAGTCCCTGGAGAAAAAAAAAGAGGGGGCCTGTCGCCCGTTGGGGGGGGGGGGGGGGGCGACAGGGGCCTTCCCCTCTATTTAAGCCCTGACCGCCATTCCCTTTGTCATTTGAACCTAAAAATTCAGGAAAAAAGAGAGGGGTGAGGAGAAGAAAAGCGGCGAAGCTCTGCCGAATTGCGTACTCCTGATCTACAGGTAACTTCCGTATGAATCCATTGATATTGTATAACAATTTAATTTAATTAGTGGATTAGCTGAATTAGATTTGGTGCTTTAGAACACTGGTTTAGTATTACAATTTGAGTACTATTACAGACTTTTTCAAATAAAATAATTATATATTAGAATAGAATTATGACAGTACCTTATTGATATTGCAGCATAACAGAACAAACCTAACACGGCGTGCCCTCTCTCGCTTTCTCTCCCTGTCAGCTTCACGTTCGGCCGCCGCCTTACGATCCACCTCCTCCATCCTCTTGCGGATCTCTTCTTCCTCTTTCTTGCGCTTCTCCTCTTGATGTTCCTCGTGCTTCATTCGGCGCCAACGTTCTGCAGCCCACCTTGCTTTTTGTTCCACAATGTCCTTTGCCTGCTGCGACTGCACGGTGTCGAACCACTGCATAAAATCACAAAGAGGCGGAGGAGTCTTTGTCCAACACAAGTTAGAATCATAACTCAATGTTAGGTCACAGAGAAAAATAGCGTATGTTCTCCTGCTACCTTGGCCCGGTCTTTGCTGTATCGCTTAGGTGGATCATATTCGTAGTTCTCACACATAAAGAACCTCATGCCGTAGTCATCTCCTAAAACTTCAGATTGCATGAACTTGCATAACGAACCGCAGAAGCACATTGGCACATCAATTCCTTCAGGTACAGTGGCTTTACACTTGCTCCACGGAATGTAGGTTGATCCCGACGAAGACATTGGCACTATTGTGTGGTGCGTCAAATAAAAAAACAATGATTTAAGCAATGCACATATCGTATACCAAACCGATGCGTGAAAATATAGGTACTGTCATAATTGTATTGTCTTATACTGCAATATCAATAAGGTACTGTCATAATTCTATTCTAATGTATAATTATTTTATTTGAAAAAGTCTGTAATAGTACTCAAATTGTAATACTAAACTAGTGTTCTAAAGCACTAAATCTAATTCAGCTAATCCACTAATTATATTAAATTGTTATACAATATCAATGAATTTATACGGAAGTTACCGGTAGACCACAAGTGCGGAATTCGGCAGAGCTTCGCCGCTTCCCTTCTCCTTACCCCTCTCTTTTTTCCGGATTTTTGGTGGATTTTTTGAGGTCAAATGAGGAGGGAATGAGGGGGAGGCCTTATATAGGGAGGGCTGACCCGGTCGCCCTCGGGGGGGGGGGGGGGGGGGGGGGGCGACAGGCCCCCCAGTCGCCCGCGGGAGGGGCGACAGGCCCCCTGGCGCCTGTAGGCTGGGCCCACTCGTCGGTCGCCCCTGGGGTGGGCGACAGGGGCCTGTCGCCCGTTGGGGGGGCGACAGCCCCCTCTTTTTTTTTTCTCCAGGGACTTTGTTGTAAATTTGAAGAAGAAAAAAATTACATTTGAGCCCTGTCGCCCCCCATAGGGCGACCGGGGTATATTTTTGAAATTTTCCAAAACAGACATATATTTTTGAAATTTTAATTTTTTTAATATAAAAAAGAAAAAACCGCACGTCAACGTGCGTGCGGCAGCAGAAGAGCCGGCCCAGGTGTGTCACGTGTTGTCGGTTGTTTTTTTAATTTTTTCGAATTTTCAAAAATATATGCTGATTATTTTTTTTTGCAAATTTGTCATCTTGCTGCCGGTTGATCTAACGGAATGAAGTTACCACCGGATGAACCGGCAGTAGGTGCTTGGGCCCACTGTCGGACACCGTATCGCCGGCGGTAAATGGGCCGACATGGGCCTGTGACTTACCGCCGGATGAAGCGGCGGTAGGTGAGGCCTACCGCCGAATGGTCCGGCGGTAAGCGCCCCGCCGGTTCAAATGGCGATAGCGGGTCACTTACCGCCGGACCATCCGGCGGTAAGTGCCCCCCTTAAAAACCGGTCGCGGTCCGGCCAGAGCCCCCTCCCCCGCGCGCTCAGCTGCCTCGACGGCGCTAGCCCTTCCCCCGTGCGCCGCCGCCCGCGTGCCGCCGCTCGTCCCCGCCCCCGCCCCCGGCCGCTGCGCGGTAGGTGTGGGCCGCTGCCCGCACGCCGCCGCTTGCCCCCTCCGGTACGATTATTAGTTTAAATATTAGTGAGTTGAATTATTAGTTTAGATATAAGTAGTTTAAATACGATTATTAGTTGAAATAGGATTATTAGTTTAAATATTAGTGAGCTGAATTATTAGTTTAGATATTATTAATTTAAATATGATTATTAGTTTAAATATTAATGAGTTGAACTTAGAATATTAGTTTGCTAGAACTATTAGTAAGTTATATTATTTTAGGTACAAATAGTAGGACTATTAGTCTGTTACAAAAATTCAAAGAAAAAACTTAAGGTACATATTAAAAATTAATTACACACATTACTTATTTGAATGGTACATGTTTTAAAAATTGAGATACCTGTTTTAAAATTATATTGATTTTGGATTTGAATGGTCAGCACAGTAATATCAGCGGCTCACATACATTACTTATTTAATTGAAATGTGGGTAGAAAATATTGTTAATATTTATACTGTGGTCTGAATTTGACTTTACAAAATAATAGAAAGATTCACTGGCGCAAATTTTGGCAGGCATGTCAGATGATTTGTATTTTCAAGTATTCTATGGGTCAGGAGAAGTTAGATATGGTCATAAAGGGGTAGATTTGATAGAGTTTAGCTCGATCACAAAAAAATTACCCAGAGCAAGATAAAGGACTTGGATTTCAATATCCAATTGGCTATTTAAAGCTTTCGGGCTTAATCGAGATGAACATGAGATCTCGGTCATGGCAATGGTCAGTCGAAGGGAACCAGTCTTTTGGGAGCTATTGCCGCTTGAAGGGACGCAAAATTGGAGAAACTATGTTAATATAAGTACTAGCCGAGAGTTACCGCTTGCATTGTTTGTTCAAGCTTTCGAGAAAGTTAGGTTTAGTATTGAAGCGGGTGGAGAACATGGAGGCTAGGGAAATATAGTATCGGAAGATCCGGAGACGATGCATGGACCTCATGAAGAAGGTGCTGAACTCGAGATTGTTGAAGATTGTATAAATGCTTCACACGATCCTCGCCAAGCAACTGGTGAGGCTGATGAGGGGGAACACATTCCCGAGATAGTTGAAGAGTTTCAAAGAGAGGGTGAACAACATAACCATGCAATGGATGACGACTCCTCGGATGATGATGAAGATGATTATCATGTCCCACAGAACTGGTCCGGATATAATTTTTCAAAATTAAGTGTAAATGAAGGTGAAGCAGTCCCTTAGGAGTACAAGAAAAATGAGGTATATATCGGTTCAGTGTATGGCAACAGTGACAATATGAAGAAAGCTGTAAAACGGTGGTCCACCCTATCTTTGCAAAGACAGTTCAAAGTAGTCAAGAGCAGTTCGAGAGCATATGACGTGCGTTGTGTGCGAAGCGAATGCTCATTCAGGGTGTATGCTTCTAAGGGAAAGTGGCAGGATTTCTGGGAGGTCAGAAAAATTGTGGAGCACACATGCCTACTTAAGCAATTAGAACCACAGCACCACAACCTCAGTGCTGGTTTCATAGCTAACTACATGTACCCTTTGATCGTGGGTGCACTAGCACTGTGACGGGTACCCGTTAAGTCAAGGTCGCGGTGTCATGACCGCCTATATATATCCCCAGTGGCGGATGCTTTGATACTCGCTTCCGTAGGACCGCCTTGCTTGAGTAGTAATGTCTGGGGGTCGTCAAGTAGAAAGGGTTTTGGTGCTGAGAGAGGAAAGGGGGTACGAAAGGGACCGCCGATTTGTGTGGGAGGGTTCTGTTGGTCCCGAAATTTATCCAGAACCAGTGTATGAGTTTCCAGTAGAGAGCAAAAGTGACTTCAGTACCACAAAACCTCTGAGAGGATACGATAACCGCAAAGAGGATTGGCCAAAATGTATGCATGGTGAGGATTGTGTAGTGCAGATGATGACCGAGGGAGAGGATGGAGACCGTCGTTTCTTCAAATGTCCACGAGCATGGGTACGTCTAACTAATCTTCATTTGTTACATGTATCGCACTCCGTTCCTATTCTTTACCCCAGTTACATGTTTTAGTCTTCTGCAGATACGGACGGGTGCGGGTTTGTTAGATGGGTCGATCCAGCGTCTATTCATCCACATCAGGAATATATTGAGTACCTGCAGAATCGTATCTTCGATTTAGAAATGGAAGTAAGCAGTGGCAACAACGAAAAGGAGGAAGATGAGAACAAAGGTCCCAGGCCATCGAAGTATCTATGCACTATTCCATATTGCAACTGCCCATGTCACAACAACAATCCGCCAGCACCGCCATCACCTCCTGCTACGGGAGCATACTATGGAGACGGTTCGACACAATTTGCTAATTGGGAGCACGGGGCCTGCTTAGGAGTGGTAAAGGGCCATAATTTTTTGTGGCTAGATAATATAAGAGCCGGACCTAAAAAAAATCGGGCTATAGTTTTATTCAATTTTGAGCTAAAAAATTAAGAACCAACTAGAATCGTAAAGAGTGCATTAAGGCCACGATACCCCGCCTGCTAAGTGCCGCCGCCTTCTCCTTTCACCTCAATTGAAAGTTCGGTCTACAGGGGCTCTGCGTAAAAGGGTCAGCCGTGCCCATCGTCTGTCTCACGAATTGCCAGCAGTAGAAGCTCTGGATCGCTGCCTTGCTCCGAAGTAAATCCTGTGATCCGAACAGCAAGCTAGTATAGCACCGGTAACACAGATGGTATGCACACTCAAAAAGCGCAACAGGCTCGAACAGAAAAGGAAAAGAAAAGCGCGGCGCGCGCAGCGGAGATGCCATGACCCGGGAGACAGCGCGGCACTTTGCCCGCCACACGTGTCGCGCGCGCGACGGGTACCGAATCCTCCCAAAATCCGGCCCACCACCAGCGGCCCGCGCCACATCACCGCGCAAATCACCTGCCTCCATTTGTTGCCGCCGAGCGCCGGGCCACCTGGCCCCCTCCCCCTTGGCATTGTTTGGTTTTTTAAATGGACTAGAACGCACTTTGAGTATTAATTACGGTGTTAAACAAAATCAATTTATAAAATCAACTTCAGAACCCCGCGCTAGGAACCTTAAAGAGTCTAATAAAGTCTTTGGCCACGTGATTTGAGGAGTTACTGTAACATCACTATAGTTAATCATCAATTAATTATCGTCATTAGATTCGTCGCGAAAAGTTACACCTATCTCTAAAGAAATTTTACAAATAAATTTTATTTAATACTTTATACATCCGAGATTTTTCTCTTAAGAAACATACGTTCTAGGAAACAAAACAGGGCCACGCACCCGCCGCGAGCTCCGAGGTCGGCACGCGCGCCGGCGCCGCAGCCGCTCTGCAGTCTGCACCCGCGGGCCGAGCCAGGGAGAGGCGGTAGCGGACATAAATATCTGTGTGGACACGTAGGACGCGCCCCGCACCGACGGAGGAGAAGAATAAAGCCACACGCCGGTCAGCGACCGAGAGAGAGGAAGAAAAGCTAGCGGAGGGCGGCTGCTTTCGTATCCGGTTCTTCGCCGGCCGTGCGCGCTCTGCAGAGTGCGGAGTACCGGGCAGCGAGTGCAAGGACTACCTACCTGTTTGTTCACTTGTTCTAGCGCGTCATGGGCAGCGAGTGCAAGGACCACCTGCAGCTCCACGCCGGCTTCGGCGGCTGCGGGGGAGGCGCGCAGCAACCACAGCAGCGGCAGCACCACGAGGAGGCGGTCGCCGTCGCGCCGTTCGTCGCCAAGACGTTCCACATGGTGAGCGACCCGGCCACGGACGCCGTCGTGAGCTGGGGCGGCGCCAGCAACAGCTTCCTCGTCGTCGACCCCGCCGCCTTCTCCGACTACCTGCTGCCCTCCTACTTCAAGCACCGCAACTTCGCCAGCTTCGTCCGGCAGCTCAACACCTACGTACGTGAGCTCCTGCCCACGCCCAACTACTCTCCAGTGATCTCCTTCTTCTCATGAGCTCATGGCGACAATAACAATTCTTGGCGATTTCCAGGGGTTCAGGAAGGTGGACACGGACCGGTGGGAGTTCGCGCACGAGTCGTTCCTGCGCGGGCAGGCGCACCTGCTGCCGCTGATCGTGCGCAAGAAGAAGAAGGCCGGCGGCCGGGAGCTGGGCAAGGAGGGGGAGGAGGTGCGCGGCACCATCCGCGCCGTGCAGCGCCTGCGGGAGGAGCAGCGGAGCATGGAGGAGGAGCTGCGAGCCATGGACCGCCGCCTGCGCGCGGCCGAGACCCGCCCGGGCCAGATGATGGCGTCCCTCGCCAAGCTGGCCGACGACCCGGGCGTCGTGCTGCGCGCCATGCTCGCCAAGAAGGAGGAGCTAGTGGCCGCCGGCAAGGGCGCGCCGCCGCCGCTGCCGGCCGTCGAGGCGCCGGGTCGGAGCCGGGACCGAGGCGGCCGTCGCGGGCGACGCCGCGGCGGGGCGGGCGGCGCCGGGCAGGGGCGCCGTGCCGTTCCCGTTCTCTGTCCTCGGCCAAGTGTTCTACTAGGGTGATGGAATAGTTGATAGGGACAGGACAGGTGGACCTGTAGTAGTAGTGTATATATGACTCGTAGCATAACTTTGCCTCCGTTTTATCGGCTAGTTAGTAAACGGTGAACGGGTTTGTTATGCAGAGCTGAGAAAGAAAAGTTAGTGTGGTGATTATGAAGTTAACAGAGCCCGATCAGTGCTTAGTAGTAGTTGGATTCAGTGTTGCATGTGTGTATTCAGACTTCAGAGGCTGATGTATGTTTGTTTGTGCGCTGTAAAACCTGGTAACGGGAGAGCAGGTGTTCTTTCTCCCTGTTCTAAGAGTGAAACGGAACCTGTTAAGCTGTTCTACGTTGAAGATTCAGGTCCTGACCGGAGAACAGACTCACAGAGACATGTAGTACAACGCACAGGTTGAGATTTTTTTTTTCGAAACATTACACAGGTTGAGATTGAGAGTTTGAGACGACCAGAACTCCAGAAGCCATTCACGGAGCAGAAACTGGCAACGTTAAGAAGTCCCGCCATGGAAAATCAGGAAATCAGAGCACGCACCCCGACCCGTCAAGAGTCGACACCAAAATGGAGGCTCTCCCGTTGGCCGTTGCTTATGCTTATACTCTAACTCAGATACGCCGTGGGAGGGAAGGCTTGGGAGCAATTGGATAACATGGAGCTGACACGTGTCTCGGTGGACAGCCCGACGCCGACTCTGGAATTTGTCCACGTCGGTTCACGCATGTGGGCCGCTTCCCGTCCACGAGACGTCACCGCCTCCGTCGGTTCATGCATGTGGCCGCTTCCCGTCCACGAGACGTCACCGCCTCCGAGTCTCCGACGCGCCGACTCCGGTCCTTCGTTGGGCCCACGTCACGCCGCGCACCCCCTCGCGGCTCCTAGACGCGGAAGCACCGCCTCCCACCCGCTGTCTCTTTCGTTCGCCTTTTTCTCCACGGAGGCGCCGGAGGAGGGCGGGGAGAGCTGGGCTTCAGTGGAGTTGAAAGCTACGGTGGACGAGGAGGAGGTCCAGCGCCGGTAAGTCGGCCGGCGGGGGGCGAGGCGCGGCTCCCAACTCCCGTCGGAGCACGGAGCACCGCCCCTCGCCTGCACTGCCTCCGCGGTGAGTTCCAGATATGGGCTTCAGTGGGGAAAAGAGCTAGGAGGGGAAATGAGCTGGGCCTCCGGGCGGAGCAGCGCCCGCCCTCTGCGCCCTGTGGTGAGTTCCAGATCTGGGCGAGTTAAGGTTTTTCTTTCTTCCTGGTGTTCCTTTCATGGATGGCTGATGTTTGCCTTCTATGTTTCCATGGATGCCTGATGTTTCGCTTGCCTGCCTGTGCTCTGTTCGTCGGCCGGCTAAACCAGTTCTCCTGCTGTTCACTGTCTCTCTGTGTTGTTCCAGTCAAGTTCGTCCTCCTGGTATAGCTGATATATGTTCCTTGTTTGTTAGTTTTGTTCGATGCTTGTGCTTTTGTGCCAGAATGTTCAGAGATTTTAGATAGCTGGGCTCATGTTTTACTGGTACAGAGCAGGGCATAGGTTGGAATGGTTCATGTACATCTGAAATATCGGATTGTGCTGTGTAAAGACCAGATTTATTTTCAGTGAAATGTAATATAGACCTTCAGGTATTATTGTGTGCTGGTACAAAGCAGCACAGCTTCGTGCTAGATGGTGCTGCTTTTTTTTATGGTGGCTAATGAGTTACTGCAGTTTGGGCTTGCTAAATATCAAAAAATTGCTAATCATTAATTCTTTCTTGCTTTTTGGGTGTCTTTCTCATGTTGCGATGCTGCTCATGAGTACGGGGCTCCCTATTTTCATCAGGTGTGTTGCGACTTTGTGGTGCTGCTTAGTTGCAGAGGCTTCGCGAAGCCTGTGGGTGGCATACTGGCATACATATACTTACTCTTACTCCTATGCACCGTGGAGAGGAAGAGCTGAGAGCAATCGGACGCTCCCGAGCGACGCGCTTCCCCGGAGAGAGAAAGTCCGACGTGGGGTATGCATTTGGTGTTCGTTTTTTCCGGCCCATACGCAACAATCAGCCTATTGTCACGCCCTCCAACATACCTCTCTTCCTGCTCTATACGCATACATAACCATTAACGCATCAACTATTTTGCTCCATATTTTCAAGTGGGTGCGGCGTAGCGCGCGGTTTACCTAGTTCCAACTATAAACCGTGAAACTGGCCGGACTAGAAACACTGCCATCACCTGTTGTCAACTTTCGTGTTTAGCTCACGAATTTTTTTGAATTTTGGTACTGTAGCACTTTCATTGTTATTTGACAATTAATATCCAATCATGGACTAATTAGGTTTAAAAGATTCGACTCGTTATTTTCAGTTGAACTGTGTAATTAGGTATTTTTTCAACTGCATTTAATGTTCTATGCATGTGTCCGAATATTTAATGTAACGGGTACTGTAGGGAAAATTTTGGAAATTAAACAGGACATGAAGAAACAAGGTTTTTTTTTTCCTTTCTGAGACCGGAGAGATGGGTCGTTGGATCCGGTGTTTCCGCCTTGCAAGTCCCCACCGGCACTGTATCGCTGTACCCCTCAGGGGAGATCCTGCTTCTCCTACCTCCAGCTGCAGCAGCCCCTGTGGCCTTGTGCTCTATACTCGAATGCTAGTTCAGATGTGGCACCATGTCATGGTGACATCGCACACCTTGCCCTTTGCGGCTTTTGGGAAGATTTTTTGAGTGCTTTTGGGAGATATTTCTGGGGAACCAGATTTGGATTCTTCTCCATCGCTGTGTTTGGTCGGGGGTGTAAAATTTTTCATGGAAATTTTTTTGCCCCTTTGACCACTAATTAGGGATAGTAAATGAAGTCTAATTACAAAACCACCTCCACAACCCCCGTGTAAATCGCGAGACGAATATAACGAGGCCTTTAATCGCATGATTAGAAGATGGTTACTGTAGCATCACTGTAGCAAATCATCAATTAATTACCGTCATTAGATTCGTCTCGAAAAATTACACTCATCCTTAAAAATTTTTTGCAAATAGATTTCATTTAGTACTCCATGCATGCGAGATTTTCTTCTCGAAAAACGTGCGCGAAAATTTCACTGTAGTATCCAAACACGGCCTTAGCTTTTGGGTATATGTTTTGTTCTCGGTAAAAGATAATCATGGGTCACCTTCCGCGGTCACTAGGCCCGCCTCCCCTCAAAGCGAGACAGCGACCGTAGGTAGTGGGCTAAGCTCACAGGTAGGCCTGGCCCAAGTAATCACAAGTACGGCCTTGCCAAAGCCCGACCTGAAACAATTTGGTACACTCCCCAGGCAGAACAAATCGGGACTTCTCGGCCTAGTACGAGCCCGGCCCGGCCCATACCATGCTAGGTCTCTCGCAGAAATTTTGATTTTGGACACCAGTTTCATGAAGCAGCTTGTCAGGGAAACCTAATACCTCATCGACCTGGACGAAAATCATACAGTTGATCATGAAAATTATATAACCCCGGATTTCCTGAATTCTGACCTTGAGGCTAACAAGCTAGATTTGTTGCATGTGGCACCTAAAGCTCCTGCTCCTGCTAAAGATGTGCCATGTCAGTCAGTGCCGTTTCCCTCTAATTTTTTTTTTACCTCCAACTACAACTCCGAGAGCCTGCGCTCGATTCCAAACCTGCAAAGCTCTTGGCTCCAAGCTGGGATCCATCCTTGAACCGGCATGACGTTGCCCAACAGTGTCGAGTGCCCCATCCTTTTCAGCTGTTGCAGGGATCGATCGACCTCGCTCCCCCATTCGCTCTGATGAAAGAAAGCTTCATGCAACCGTACGTGTGCATAAAGGTGCAGGAAGGAAAGCGATCTCCTCCGCATTAAGGAGCAGGCCTGCCATTAGGTGCGCCGTCGACCATGCCTTTGCCATGGGCGGGGCAGGCGCAGGCCGAAGCGACAGGCTGCAGTAGCCGAGCTGTTGGAGCTGCATCCCGTGATCTCTGGAGGCCGTTGCACCGGGGCGTGTACCAGCAGCACCACCAGAGACCAACCAACGCAGGACACACACACACGGCTAATAGCAGACGTGATGCTGCTGCTGCGCTCCCGGTCGAGATTAATTAGCCACCAAACCGGCCCGAAAAGCGGGCTTTTCCGTGCCATTGTTGGGGGGTGCAACGTACGTACGGTGCAGCACGTAACGTTAACGTCGCCGCCGTACCGTCCAACGGCCACCGCGCCGGTTCGAAATCCTTGAAGGAGGGCAGCGTCGTGCTGACTCTCCGCCACTTTAACCGACAGATGGATGATGGCATGACGAATTGGCGATGCCCCGAATTTTTTTTATTTTTAACTTTTTTTAATAATATTTTAAATTTAACTTGGTTGGCAGTTTATTTTCGCCCCATAGCCCGTTTGGTCGCGCCACTGCAGCTGGCACGACTGGTAGCCTCTGTCGCGCTAATGCAGATGGCGCGACAGGGCTGCCACACGGGATGCCCGCCCCGGCGGTGCGCTAGCGGGGCGCCGACGTGGTCTATGGCGCGACAAGGCTGTCGCGCCATGCGGGCTGGCGCGACAAGGCCAATGTCTTGGCCCGCGCCAGCCCTTCTCCCCCACCCTCCCTTTCCTTCCCCCTCTGCTCCCCCGACCTCCAACAGGCGCCGCCGGCAGCCGCCCACCCTTGGATCCGCTCCAAATCCGACGTGAAGTGTGAAAAAATGGGGGGAAATGTTCCCCAAGGATCCCCGAAGGTATTGCCTCTATTTTCTCTTTATTTACCATGTAGAATATTAGTTATGGGTAGTTCTTGGTTATTAGGGTTTGGGTTTTGATTTGAGAAATGGTCATATAGTTGGTTTTGATGACACGTAGATGGTACTTTGCTCGCGATTTGGACGTGAGATAGTATGTGCATGCATCGATTAATATGGAATTGTAGTGTTGAGTAGGTGTAAGGATATTATGAAACAAATTCATGGATAATAGGCACTATGATTTTTTTTGTGTAGTTACTTTCTTTGTAGGTGGAGTAATTAATTTGTTTCTTTCACGGTCGTATGTTAAAGAAAAATTTAGAGTTTGAGAATATGATGGAGGATGTTGCAATTTTCGATAGTTGTCCATTGTTGAAGGATTTGGTAGACCGAGTATTGATTCGAGAAATGGTCTTGTAGTTGACAGTGTACTCCTGATTAGATGTTTAGATGATACATATATGAGTAGTGAAATTTGATTTTTTTGTGGTCCAATAATGACACCGTCTACAGGTTGATGGCAGACCGCAAATGTAAGGTTGAGATTGTTTATCCTACAGTAAGATGCGATGATGCCCCAGTCCCTCCTGTACTGCCTGTCCCAAATTGTGAATACGGTATTCCGGCAGAGGTGAAGCAATCTAGGTGGCCGACTACAGCTGCTAGAGCGTACTACATGTGTTCAGTTATGTGGGAATTGAACACTGTGAGTGCCGGAAGAAATACATATTACTTCACAAAGCCGTGTATGTTCTTTCAATGGATTGATGGACCAGACAAGTTTGACCCTAGGATCCGGCTTTTCCCACATGATAAGGATCAGACAAAGCCACTCAATGAGTTTAAGGGGTGGGTGGCTCCTCCACCTAATCCTCCTCCACTGACCAATGAAGAAAAGCAAGCGGCAGCATGCATCCGCGTGGAGAACCCTCCCCTTTGCTACTGTGGACATCCTTCCAAGCTGCAGCATCCCAACCTTGAGCTCCCTAAAAAATTCACTCTATTCTTCCGTTGCAGGCTAACCACTCATGTAAGATTCGTTAGCAATGGTTTTGAATTGGTTTAGCATGACCTAATATTTAACCGAGTATCTTTGTATTGCATATTCCTATTTTCATGCAGGATGGATGGTCTTTATATGACTTCCAGGAGTACATCTACGGCCCAAGACTCACTGGTACTACACTAAAGAGCAAATTAAAGATTTTGAGAGTGGTAAGGAGAAATGGCCATGTGAGCGGGCTCCAAGACCTCGTTGCAAATGTGGCATTTTGGCTCGAAGGGGTGTCGTTCCAATGGAGTTGGGCTACGGTTGGTATTGTGGCAACTCTTTTGGTCTCTTTTGGGTAAATGACTTTCTTCCCTTCTATGCTTGTTTAAATTTTTTGTTTGTCATTCAGTTGGCCAATACATTTGATGTTGTGTAGGAGGGAAGAACCTGTGACTGTGAGACTTTTCTTGGAAGGGAGGATCTTAGGATTGAGTTGGGTCGTCGAGCCGAAT
The DNA here is from genome assembly GCF_016808335.1 of Panicum virgatum. NCBI lineage: Eukaryota > Viridiplantae > Streptophyta > Magnoliopsida > Poales > Poaceae > Panicum > Panicum virgatum. The sequence continues at coordinate 55,438,721 of NC_053149.1, forward strand.
CGTTTAGGACGAGAAGGACCCTTGAAAAAAAAGGACAAGACAAGGCGTGAGTACAAAGTTCCTCTTCCTGACAAAAGGATACTTTTTGGTCAAGTTGCCCTAGATTTAGTTGCCACACATGGAAATCATCACTTTTTGGAGGAAGAACAGAAGCAGGTACTCGGAAGAAAAGATAAGTGCAGCGGTACGTCGAGCATGTGATTTTACGAAGGTTTTTTCTAATGGAATGTGGGAACACCACTTTCAGTGGAAAGAAGCCCTAAGAAGGGGTGTTGATGTTGATGCGGTAAGGTTGAAAGCAAGGGAAGCCAAAATTCCGAAAGAGGCACAATTGGAGGCAATGAAAGCACTTGTGGCCGACTTGGCCAGAGCGGAAGTACGTGTGAGGGCTTTTCAGATTGAGACAATGAAGACAGTGGTCCAAGACTTGCCCATCGACACACATGTAGTCGATCACCAAGGGAATAGTGCAGTGCAAAACAAAGGGAAGAGTGCTTCTGACCATGACTACGTTCCTGATGATGGAGATGATGACGAGTGGTGGGCAATAAATGCAGCGGAAGTAGAGGGCATAGTTTCCCAAATTGAGGCAAGGAAAGAAAAAGCTGTAGTCAAAGATGATATAGATGATGATGATTTGGGAGAGCTTTTGATTGAAGGCGACTCTAATTAGGTTGTTTTATTTGTAGTTGTATGGACTCTATGTATGATTGGACTATGTGTGTGACGTACTTTTTTTATTGCTTTACTATTTATGTGCTTTATCTATTCATGTGGTTGTCATATGTGTATGAGACTTTATTTCTAGTTTCGAACATTGTATGGTTATGAAATTTGGAATTTATTTAATTTGTATCGTGTGCAATGTAATGATGGGTCATCTCCATTGTTTGAACTAAAATTTTAGGGTGCAAAATGAGATGTTAGATGGATCTGTACATATCAAGTGACATAACATACACATGCTACATGGACAGATAATTCCCCATTGCAATGAAAAGTACTAGACACCTAAAACATGGATATAGAAATACAAGATGGATAATTTGAGATTACATTTGCAAATAGAGATGCATAAGTTGTTGTGGGCACATAAATCTATGTCCACTAATCATAATAGTTCCGCCGTCCCATAACTGTAGGGGGCATGAAGCGTCTCGTCAAGTTCTTGGCACGCTCCTGGCGCAGCTCTTCTTCCAATTGTGTGATGCGCTCGGCCATCGTCGACTTCTCTTGATTCTCAATCAGAAGTTAGTTGATTTGATCATGCTTCATATTGATCTCTATATCCTTTTGCTGGTTCAGTACGTGCAGGTGTTGTATGTATTCTTGAACATGAACTTCCATAGCACCATCAATCCGGTAAGTGAACCCACAATCTGAAGTCTACGTTAAATAGATATGAGTTAGATGCTTATCTATTTACGGAAGTGTGCGACCATAAAATGAAATATAGATGTGAAATATATCAAACCTCATAGTAAGGGCAACGGAAGAACCGTCGTCCTACATCACCAAACAGCTCGTAGACCTGTACAACAGCGTCATTTCCATGATGACAATGTGGCCAGAATTGTACTGGAAGGGCATTGTGCGCACCGTAGAATGATCTGGTTCTAACTTCTAAGTTTGGGTGTGGAGGAGGCGGATCGATGGGGCTTTGCATCCACGACATGGTTTCTCTCAGTTTCTGGTTTGATGGCTTTCTACACTGCTCAACGGTAACGACATACTTGGGCTCCCTATATACTACCCAGGACTTGGTCCAATGCAATCAATTTGCTTCACGCGTCAAGGTATATGAAAATGCTAGTTGTAGCTGCACATGAAATGACTGGGCACTGAAAAAGCCTATCTCGAACACCCTATTTACTGAAAAGTGGACTAAATGATACATCAAATCACTGAAAAGTCTAGGCATCGGACATGCCAGACACTGAAAAGACTAGTCACTGAAAAGGGTATTCTGGACACAGCTGCAAACGGAGGAAAAATAGGGTTAAGAACAACAAGTAATGTGCAATATACTCAAAATTTAATTGTTAGCCAATTATTACCTCTAGATCTCCACGGTATGGCCGGCCAATTGGAAACCGCTCCCAAATCCAGATTTGCAGGAGGTATGCACAACCTCCAAGGTTCGAGTCGTTGCCAACACACCGACATGCGTCACAAAGCTGCCGGTAAAGCCAAGCTAGTGCTGCCGACCCCCAAATGTACTGAGCGATGTTCTCCCACTGCTGTCCCAGAATTCGAAGGGCCATCCATGAGATAGTGTTCTCGGAACCATCAGGAAACAGAAAGCCCCCAAACAGGTGCCACAACCACATGCGAGCATACCGCTCAACAGCCTCCTGAGGTGCTCCCTGAGGACAACAGTTGAAATTCTGCTTCAACCAAATCGAGCTAACCCCTGAGGTCTTCCTGTCCTTGACTCCCTCAGGTGGTTCTGGTGGTCGAATCCCAATGTGTGCCACCACCATATCTCTCCAACCACCAGTCTGAATCATGCCGATCACTGCATTTCCCTCTAAAGGTAGCCCGAGAATCATCGCCACATCTTGCAAAGTGATGCTGACCTCCCCGCAAGGTAAATGGAATGAATGTGTCTCTAGCCTCCATCGGTCCACAAAAGCGGTCTGCAGAGGTGCATCCATAACTGGGAGCCCCGCACAGACAACACACGCCAGAGGAAGCATCCCGGCCCGGCGAAGGTACGACACGTACCGCTCATCCCACTGAAGTGGGGAGTGGGTACGTGCGCGGAGGGGCTGCTGCGCTTGATATCATAGCAAATGAGTCGTTAGAGGGCAGGAAAAAATATATAAATTGAAGTACTTGGTAAAACAAATACTAACCTCGCCACGGTCAACTAGAACGTGTTCTCGGTGGTTGGAGTCGTAGAACGTATCTAGTAGGGGGAACCTGGGGTGTGCCATCCTGCAGTGATGAATCAAAACTTGATCAGTAAAAACTAACAAAAAATAAACCAAAAAATTATATAAAATGATCATGGTAAGTAAAGCAATAAATGTAGACGATCAATCAATATTATTGCAACAAGGAGTGTAGAGTAACAATGACCTCTATTGAAACTTGTATTGCTAATTATTATTTATACTAAGCACAAACAACTGTACCACTGCCCGTGTGCTATGCCTTATCCTCTTTCTCGGGTTAGGTTGGGCCGTTCTTTTTCTTTTTGATTTCTTTTTCTTCTTACACTTGCATTGAGAACAAAATCTATGGCACTTGGAGCAACGGTTCTGGCTCCTGTCCTCATCGAAATCACCGGTGCCATAGTCCGCACTATCCCGACCTTGCGACTCGTCCATGTCACCCTTGAGCGTTTTCTTCAGCCTCCTTCCTTTTTTAGGTTTCAACAGTGACGCATCCGGTACATACTCTAGCCCCTTGTACTCGGGCCATTGGGAAGGATCAAGGTAAGGCTCAAAACTAGAGACCCATATGTTGATTGTGTTCGACCGAGCGTAGTATGGACTCAAATATGTGGGGCTTTTGAAACAAAGTCCTCAGGCTCTACATGTCGTTATTAGGTGTGAGCATGGAAGGTGTAACAGCTGTGGTGTCATGCAAGTGCACTCGCTAGATCTGAGGTCTACTTTGTAATGGCATCCTCCATGACTCTCTCCTCCTATATTTGTACCACCTGCACCTCTAACACCATAAATCATTCTTCCAGGGCCGTAAGGCGCTACAAGTTGGTTCACCGATCTATCCTCAGCATCCTTAAGGTGTTCCTCCGCTATTAGTCCCCATTGCTCACCCTTATCCAGCAAACTCCGGCCTTTACCCCATATATCGATGAAGTACTCGTTCAACTTCTTGAAGGAGTACTCTACAATGCCTGCAACAGGTCTTGACCGAATACCCCTGAATATATTGTTTAATGACTCAGCGTTGTTTGTGGTCATGATACCGTACCGCTTTCCCCCTTCATCATAAGCAAGAGCTCATTTATCATTGTCCACCATCTCGCCTTTTAGCCCCTTGTAAGGATCACCGGGGTGTCCGACCCTAGAGGGGGAGGGGGTGAATAGGGTTGCTAATCGCTTTTTAACCTAGGGCTCAAACTACTTGCATAAGATAAACCTAACATGTCCTATACATGCTAGTTATGACTAAGGTTTATCTTTGCTATTCTCTACTTACCCAAAAATACTTGCAACCTATAGCCAATCCTAAACAAACTAACTAGGAAAGTAAATGCACGCAAGATAAAGTAAATGCGGAAACGTAATATGGTAAGTAAAGAGGTAAGTGCAAGAGGGATGCAAACTCCCGAGTAGACACGGTCATGTAACGTGGTTCGGCATAAATGCCTACGTCCACGAGACACCGAGGCTCTTCCGATCACCGTCTTGCACTACGCCACCAAGGCGATGCCGGCAAGCAAAGGCAAGTGCCTACAAGACACCGAGTCTCGTGCACCGCCACCGTCTCTCTCGGTCACCCGACCGAAATCCACTACGAAGCTTCTCCACCAAGGAGGGGACCTCCTCTTCCCCCGCACAAAGTGTCGTTGCCACTCCACACCAAGTCGGAGGGTCACACGACGGATCACAAGGATTGCTTGCCGCAGCAAGACTTCTCTCAAGGGAGCTCTCGCAAGAACTAAACCCTATTACAAGCACTAAGCACTCTCACAAATGTGCTTAAGCCTATATGATGTACAATGAAACTCTATGGTGGTTGGAGATGTTCTTCAAGTGTCTTATATACTTCCTTGGTCTCCAGCACTCTCAAATGAGCCATGGGGTGGCATATATATAGCCCACACACCCCAAACTAGCCGTTGGGAAAAGGCTGATGAAATCCCTTAACGCCGGTTAAACCGACGCTCCAGTTTTGCCATCACCGGTTTAACCGGTGAGTGTATTTTCCCAGCAACTAGCCGTTACAATCTTCCAACGGCTATTTGATCAATCGACCGACGCTTGTTGGCGCTCCTTAAGTACCCCTTTTATCCCTTGTTTATCCTTGATAATGGTATGAATTTAATATCAAAATCACTAACCGTCCTAACCCCGGCCTAATTATTGGTCATTTTCACACTTGCACATATATTTTGGAGGAACTTCGTTTTTGCAGGTTTTTGGCCTATTTTGGAGCATGAAATGACGAGGCCCGTGATCGAGCGCTAACACGGAGAAAGACGAAGGCCAAAGCCCAAAGAAAGGACCAAAGCCCATGTTGATTCGGAGCCCATTCACGCACATCCATCCTCCAAGAGAGCCCAAAGGACCAAGCCTACGAAGATGAGATCAAGATACTTCGGGATTAAGCAAAGCAAATGAAGATTTAAGGAAGGATTCCCTATCCTATCCTTTCCTCGAAGATATCTCCAAGATAACGACGTCAAAAGGGGGTGCAATCGTGAAAGACATAAACTCTAGAAGATGCGAGGAGTCTGCACGCGAAAGGAGGACACGAGACAGCAAAGGAATGAGCCAGGCCGGCCGGCCTAGGCCCATTGGGCCGGCCGGCCCAGCCCTTTTTTAGGTCGGTTCGACCTCCCCTTCGACAGGTGGCTTCCTCGGCTTATAAATAGCTCGCACCTTATTCAACTCGAAGCATCCATCCAGCCAGAACTCGACAAAAACCTAGGGCCAAGACCGGAGGGAGACGACGGCCGCCGCAAGTATTCGAAGTTGTCTAGGAGATGGCTTAGGCCGACCCTAGCCGCCGTGGCCTCCCTGCGTGGTTGTGCCATGGCGGAGTTCAAGAGCTAGTTGGATTCATCGATGGTGTGTACATGGCGGTGATGATCCAAACGAATCTATTATGTGAGTAATGATAATCATGTCTTCTTAATCTATTAGCTACCATGTTCTCTCTTTCGATTTCGTTCTTCTCTTTGGGTTTGCTTCATCCTAGATCTATTATCGAGATAGATCGCTTAGCATGATCTTGTAGTCATGGTGGCTAGAGGTTCATGGCGGAACTACCAAAGGGGGTTCGACTTGCTTCAGGGTACTTTTGTCGAAAGGGGTGGTGTCATGACAGGCCGTTGCCACTAAGTAGGTGGAGTATCGAGGGATCGGATTGGAGATTTTGAGTTTAAAGATGCTTTTGATTGAGATGCATGATTTATCCGCTCGTTAGCTTGGACTACAACAAGATGACGATAGGCCTAGTCATATCTTTGGTTTTGCTATGATTAAGCCTATGTTCATGGATGAGATCAACCTCTACATATCACTCATATCTATTAAAGGTTTCCCCTTTATATGCAATCAATGCTTCATGTTAGGATAGATCCATTAGATTAGATGGAAAACCTTAGGTAGTTCTTTGTCGATCCACGGATTGATAAACCTTGGGGGAATACTCTAAGGGAAAAGCTACATGAACCGTGCGCTTGCGGTATACAAATCGGGGGACTAAGGAGTGTCAATAAGCTTTTCTGGCGCCGTTGCCGGGGATCGGCAACACGAACCCTAGGGCGATCTATCTAGTTTTTGGACTAACCCTAATTTTATTATTGCATATATCCTGTGTTTCTTGTTTGTGTCCATGAATGCAGGTAAAACCCTATACACAAAGTAATTGAGAAGTTCTCAACGTCTGTACTTTGACAAGTCCAATCTAACTCAAGCAAGTTGATGGCTACGTGAAGACCCGCTCTTTAGTGGTAGGTGCTAACTTTTGTTAGTGGCCCAGCATCCGCTATCGAGTCCCCACTCTCCAAAGCAAAAGATGATAAATAAGGTACGCCACTGTGTCAATTGATTTTAAAGACTAATGTTTTTGGGAGAAATTGTTTGTTCAAGCAATAGGTATGAAGCATGCCCGCGAAGAAAATCGTGCGATCGGATCATCATCATCTCCAAAGTGTTATTGTTGTAATGAGTTTTTCGTCCAAGATCAGGGAAGTACCATGAGAAAATAATAGATTATTTTGAAGCTCCATCGAGTCTACTTTCCAACGCATCAAAAATCATAAATTTTGGAGATCGGTGTGAAGAGTTATGATAAAATCTTTCAACGCTGCGCGTTCTGAAATGTCTCTGGACAGAGCGTAGTGCCGGAGTAAAACGACCATAACTTCTTCATCCGGAGTCCGTTTGGGATCAATGACCACTCGATGAAATGGTAATTTCATAAGGCTTTCCATGGAGTAGAATTCTGGTACATGTTCTGTGCAGTATGATCAAGGAATTCAACGAAGAAGAGGCAGCAACAAACAATGGAGAAAGTGACGACGATGTCGCAAGATGTTTGGAGAACCTTGTGCACAAAAATTGATGATTTGAAGTTGACCAACGCTAGAGGTAATAAGATTAGAGGAACCATGATGCCACCCATCTTCTCCATGGGATGCTCAAGAAGCTTCTAGTCGAGTGCAATCAAAGAAAGAGACCGCTCTGATCATCGACACAAAGCACGGGAGCCTCCTTCGATCCCGACACCTTAGGCAAATCAAGAACCATGGAGACAGACCATTGGAGCCATGCTACTTGCTGGTGAATCAATGGTGATGACCTTGAAGCCAAGGATGCACAACATGACGCTCCGAAGACCACAAGATCAAGATCGTCGACATCTTCGGATCGATTCGTAAGAAGTCATTGTTATCATCAATATTCTGCTCAACCTCAGAAGCAAATAGCAGCATATTTTTGGATATTCAAAAGCTCCACGAAGTTCCCGTCCCAATGAATCAAGAACCAAATCAATCGGAGATTCCTACAAGCGGGTATGGCCAAAACATTGAAGGTTGTGCACTCTGAAAATTTCTGAACAGCACGCAGCGCCAAAAGTGAAACGGGCATAACTCCCTTGTTTGGACTCCGTTTAAAGCGAATGACCACTCGTTGGAAAGGTAATTTCATAAAATTTTCAATAGAGCTATATTTTGGTATATGTTCTATTGAGTATATAGGAGAGATTCCATGAAGAAGAGGCAGGAGCAACGCGATGAGAACAAGATAGAAAAGATGACGATGACAACAATGAAGGGGAGCTTGGGCGATGTTTTCATCAAGCGTACATGATAAAATTCAGAAGCTTGGAGCAGAGGAAGAACCCCAATGACATTGGCAAATGAAGGCACAAGCGGTCGACCTTCGACAAACGAGGATGTTGCAAACAAACCACGACGGATTACAAGAGCGCAACATTCAACACATGGAGACGTGAGAATCAAATCACAACGGACCACGAGGAGTGCATCAAGATGACATCCCGCACAAATCACCACGACTCCGATGAGTATGAAAAAGCTCCGAGCCTAAGGTATAATCGTTAAAAATCTCATACTCGAACCAATAGTCGGAATGAAAGTTTAAATTCTATGCCTTGTTCTTTTCATGATGATAGGCTAGAGTTTCTTGAGAAGGTTGATTTCATGCTTAAAGAACCTCTGCCTAATAATGAGCTCCGCGCTATGCATGAAACACATGCTGCATTTAATTACACCATGCCTTGTTGATGAAATTTAATTGAGGATGTGATTATGTTGCATATGTTTACAAATAATTGCAAATCTCGATCTTGCTTTGCGCTTGGTCAAGCTCATGACCCTAAAAGAGCACATGTCGGGAGAAGCCCTGAATTTCTCTAACCATGCAGGACATGAAACTCAAATGATGAGGAGGGAAACTGTGCCCAAAATTTTGAACACCATCATCAACATCTTCAAGTTTCAAGAACGGATGTCGCTAAGCCTCATCAATTTTGTGCGCAAGTCCAGAGATTTACAATGCAAGAAAGTTGAATATTCAGGATCTCCATCAAGTCCTCGGTTCAACGCATCCATGATCGATACAATTGAAGACCCACTGGAGGTGCTATGTCTCAAACATCGGAGATGCACGTGCTGAAATCAGCACGGGGCAGATTGCAGTGACGGGAAAAAGGGGCATAACTCTCTCAATTGGAATGCGTTTTGGGCAAATGAAGACTTGTTGGAAAGAAAATTTCGTGCACCTTGCATTGGATCAGTTGTTTGGAGCAATTCCCTATCTGGACAGAGAGGAAAATCCGTGAAAAGAAACATAGCGACAAAGGACAACAAAGAAGGAGGTGACCATGATGTGAGAGACGATTGGGCAAGATTTCCATTAAGCGTGATTGATCATGTCCAACATGGGAAGTGGAATAAGAGCTGCATGGAACACCTTCACCTCTTGCATGAAGGACCATGGCTTCGTATCAATGAGAAGGTATGTAAGAAAGTCGAGCTCTATGACTCTAAATGAAGCGCTTTGGGGGAGGCAACCCGATTTTTTATTTTATATATATTAATATGACCGTCTACATTGTACTCTTTAATCGGAATATCAAGTAACATTGTACCATTGCTCTAACAAAAACCACAACTTCATGTTGTTCATTCTAAATATTATTGAGGGAGCACTTTGTTATTTGATCTTGGGAAACTTGTAGACCTTTTTGTGTGCCTATTAGTGTTTAGAGTCTTTTTCTTTGTGTCCCTTTTAGAGAGATTTATGAAGCATTGTACAACCTTTGATTCTAAAACTTGCGGCTAGTTAACTTAGGCTAACTTTTTGTTTTGTTTTAGACCACCTCATCATGTCATATCATTTTATTCACGCACCCCGTGTTGCATTGCATACCATGTTGTTCGTCTCACCCTTGCATTGCATTGCATGTTGCATTTAAAAAAAACCTTTTCTAAAAACATTGACTAGCCTCGCTTTTGAGATCCTAAAACTCTTAGGAAAACCACTCATAGAGCAATCCTAAAACCATAGGTTATATTTTTCATTCAAAAAAAATCTAACTTTTGTTTCTCTCTAGTTTTTTTTGAAACCACCTTAGATAGAATTTCTATGCCCAACACTCTCTCTTCAAAATTTTTGTTTTAAGCCAAAAAAATATATAGGAAACCCATAAACCTACTTCTAAAACCTTGTTAGCTCGGTTGCTTGGTCCTTTTTGATAAATAACCTTTTCATTGACAAAAACCTCACTTCTTATGAAGTGTCGCGAATGCTTTTTGTCACTCTTAGTAATTGTTTTTGAATAAGCTAGTTGCGGAACAACATCGAAAAGTCCTTTCAACCTTGCTAACACTTGTTTTTGCTAACTTTGCATTTGCACTTTGCATCCATTCCATTGTTCATGCCCTCATTTTGCTAGCTTGGTCTCAATCTTATTGATGTATGCTTTCCTATCCATGTAATGCTTGTCATGACAACATTTACCTTTTGCAATCTTGTGTAAACGTGTGTTTAAACTTGTTTGCGGACTTCCATCTTTAAGCTCTTTTGACCAAGATAACAATCCATTTTGTTCTCATGTTGCATTTGGTTGGTTTATAAGCTTTGCAATGCGCTTTATTTTTTCTCTTGTGCTATGAAGGCCTATTGATCTTGGGATAGACATGGTGTTTTGACCTTGGTTAAATAAGTCTTTTTGGCTATGGAGAAGTTCGTCAACCTAGTTGTAAACATGGTGTTTAGAACTAGGTGTAAACATTGTCTCTGTTTATATACCTTCCTCTCATTTGTATTTACACTAGCACACACGTACACTCACTAGGTTTTTATTTTTTGCTAAGTTAGCTATGCCACAATTTGAGATCTTAGGAATGGTAGGTTTGTTGGCAATTGTCTCTACTCCTGACCGTCACCTTGGGGGTAGATTGTATACTTGAATTGTTTTGCAGGCATGACAAAGCGTTCCCATGAATTCGTGATCAAAGAAAAATATCAAATTCGTCAACATCTCCAAAGTTCCAAAGCAAGCAGCTGTTTTCATCAATTTGAGAACATGTTAAGAGCTGTACAAGAAGCAAAAAGTTGATATTCAGAAGCTCCATCAAATTCCCATTCCAACGCATTCAAGATCAATGAATTTGAAGACCCGTATAAGAAGATATGGCAGAAACTTTGGACGCTGCGCGTTCTGAAATTCGGAACAGATTGCAGCGCTGGGATAAAATGGACACAACTCTCTTGTTCGGAATCAATTTTGGGCGAATAAGGACTCGTTGGAAAGGAAAATTCATGCACTTCGCAATGGAGCAATATTTCAGTACATGTTCTGTTCTGGAAATTGAAAGAAAAAATTCATGAAGATGAGGCAGCAATGGGACAACGAGGAATTGAAGGAGGCGACGACGATGAGAAGCAAGGATTGGGACCATGATTTAGTACAAGAAGAAGTTGAATGAAATTGAGGCAAAAAAGTTGAAAACACATTGAAGATGATATTCATACACATGAGGGAAGGACTTCAAGAATTTCAAGATGGTCCATCTTCTCCTTCCATGCCTAGCATCATGCTAAGCATGGGGGAGGATTTCGTGGACAAGGAAGAAAGATATCATGAAGTAAGACAATCACGGTTGCCACAAGATGCTCATGATTCTTCTTCCATGCTTAGCACAATGCTTAAGTATGGGGGAGGCCGCGCTACACTTCATTACGAGCATCGAGAAGGACGGTAATTCTTCCTCAACTCTTTCTTTTTCTAAATGCTTGTACATTTGTGCCTTCAACCATAGATGCAACCTTTGTATATACCTCCCAACCTATCACATGGCTTCTAGGAGGACAACCTAGCTTTGTTTTTGTTTTCAATAAGTGTAGGATCACCATCACTTTGCACTCACCACATTGATACATTTTGGCAATGTCTTATGCTTATGGAAAAATGATGAAAGTTGCTGCTTTGTTTTACCTACGCTATGTTGTATATGACTTGACCATTTGCTCTCAATTAAATGGAATTAAAATGATTAAATACCGGCTCTTTTATTTGTGGAGGTTAAATGACTAAATTCTAAACCCACATATTCTATGTTGCTCTTTGATTTAAGTCTACCGATGACCTTACACTTTGTGTTGTTTAATTTGAAAACTTAATTCCTATGCTATCTACATTTGTGAATCTCTTGCAAAGTTCTACCTACCAAAGCCTATAGAAATATATTCTTTCATGATGAAACCTTTAGATTGCAAACTTATATTTTGATGAGTTGGATTAAGATTGATTTCTTTGGTACGAGACTAAGAAACTGGTCATTCCGTTTTTTTTTGTGTAACCTCCTTTTTGCTAGCCTATTTATCCATGCATTGTGAGTTTCTACTTCGGGAATTTTACAAACCTCGCTGGATATCCACCCTAAACCAAAAATATTTTTTTGTGATTACCTCCTTGACCGCAACCCAATTTGAGTATGGATTATGATTTCGACGGAATCAAAAGAATCAAGGGCACCATATAAAGAAAAGTTTTGGGAGACAAGGCTCCCCGAGATTCAAGTGGTTCTACGAAGAAGAAGGTGAATTTGAGATACTTACCCTAGCTAGTTGGTTCTCCCACTGTTCATAGTCGAGGACGAGCATTCGTTCAAGCATGGGGGGATGGCTGGGTAAGTATTCTATGTTATCAAAAGTTCTAAGGAGCAAAAAAGAAAAGAAAAAAAAAGAAAGAAAGAGGAAAATAGAAAAATGATAGAAAAAGAAAAAAAAGAGAAGAATAAAATGCTCCTTAGCTCTTTTTGGCTTCATTAATTTTCTAAGTTACTTTGAAGAACTATTCCATACTTAAATCTTCCAACCAGGTGCAATCCGATAACGAGAACTTTATTTGTGTCTCGGGATCATCCATTTGCCACTTGCACATGTCCACCTATCTAAATGTGTGTGTTTCATCTTTACCCCTCTCCAACATTATTTTCCAATGGCCTTTTTGACTAGTCTCGGTAATTCCATTAGATCTCTCTATTAGTTTGATAATATTTCAAGTATAATGTTTTGCTAGGATTGTTTTTACCTACCAAGCTCCACATAAGCCTTCCACTTTTATATATGAGTAGAATAGGTTGAAAACAATCTAATGTAGGCTTGAGTGACTTGATGAGATGAGTATTTCCATGATCTTTTACAAGAGAACCTCACTTATGTTTGATATGGATTCTTTTGAAAACTCTTCACGATGAAACAAGGTAAAGGTTTGAAGTTCGCTTAAGTTTGAGAGCATTGCATTTATTTATTATTGTGGCTTGTTCTTTAATTGCTAGTCTATCTTCCATAATGAAAAAGTAGCCGGTCACAACATGAACTTAAATGCTAGATACTTGAGAGAGCAATATGTCTTGTTATGTATGACTAAGTGCAGAGAGGACATTGAGGGGCCACGCTGATTTCTTTATAAGCAAAGCTCCTGGACTTACTCGAGGACGAGCAAGGTTTAAGCATGGGGGAATGTTGTCGCTCCTTAAGTACCCCTTTTATCCCTTGTTTATCCTTAATAATGGCATGAATTTAATATCAAAATCACTAACCGTCCTAACCCCGGCCAAATTATTGGTCATTTTCACACTTGCACATATATTTTGGAGGAACTTCGTTTTTTGCAGGTTTTTGGCCTATTTTGGAGCATGAAATGACGAGGCCCGTGATCGAGCGCTAACATTTGGCCTATTTTGGAGCATGAAATGACGAGGACACGAGACGACGAAGGAATGAGCCAGGCCGGCCGGCCTAGGCCCATTGGGCCGGCCGGCCCAGCCCCATTTTTAGGTCGGTTCGACCTCCCCTTCGACCGGTGGCTTTCTCGGCTTATAAATAGCTCGCACCTTATTCAACTCGAAGCATCCATCCACCCAGAACTCGACGAAAACCTAGGGCCAAGACCGGAGGGAGACGACGGCCGCCGCAAGTCTTCGAAGTTGTCTAGGAGATGGCTTAGGCCGACCCTAGCCGCCGTGGCTTCCCTGCGTGGTTGTGCCATGGCGGAGTTTAAGAGCTAGTTGGATTCATCGATGGTGTGCACATGGCGGTGATGATCCAAACGAATCTATTATGTGAGTAATGATAATCATGTCTTCCTAATCTATTAGCGACCATGTTCTCTCTTTTGATTTCATTCTTCTCTTTGGGTTTGCTTCATCCTAGATCTATTATCGAGATAGATCGCTTAGCATGATTTTGTAGTCATGGTGGCTAGAGGTTCATGGCGGAACTACCAAAGGGGGTTCGACTTGCTTCAGGGTACTTTTGTCGAAAGGGGTGGCGTCGTGACAGGCCGTTGCCACTAAGTAGGTGGAGTATCGAGGGATCAGATTGGAGATTTTGAGTTTAAAGATGCTTTTGATTGAGATGCATGATTTATCCGCTCGTTGGCTTGGACTACAACTAGATGACGATAGGCCTAGTCATATCTTTGGTTTTGCTATGATTAAGCCTATGTTCATGGATGAGATCAACCTCTACATATCACTCATATCTATTAAAGGTTTCCCCTTTATATGCAATCAATGGTTCATGTTAGGATAGATCCATTAGATTAGATGGAAAACCTTAGGTAGTTCTTTGTTGATCCACGGATTGATAAACCTTGGGGGAATACTCTAAGGGAAAAGCTACACGAACCGTGCGCTTGCGGTATACAAATCGGGGCTCTAAGGAGCGTCAACAACGCTCTAAAAAATAACGTCGGTTTAACCGGTGAGTGCAAGCCCAGAAACCCCCCGAAAAATGGAGTCTCTGGACAACTGCACTGACACTCACTTTTTTCTTTATCGTCGGTTTAACCGGTGCCTCTGGGTCAGTCTTCACTTCAAGTCATTGCACCGACGAGTTGTCTTCAGGCATCATCAGTTCATCCGGCGCAAAACCCTAGTCTCAGCTTTCTGGGTCCATTGCACCGATGAGTACAATTTGCCTAACGTCGGTTTAACCGGTGCCTAACGTCGGTTTAACCGGTGATAGCGGAACCCCCGTAGGGGCGGCCCTTTGGGCCTAGCTACACCTATCTTCTCTTTGTCATCACTTGAACCTAAAAGCCTGAGAATGGTCATCTTAACAATCATATTAGTCCAAGTGTTGTGTTGTCTATATCAATCACCAAAATATTATATTGAAATATGGCATAAGAGGCCATTTTCGCTACACCCCTCCTTGGCCGTCTCATTCATTTCCTTCTCCAAATCTGCAAGTTTTTCATCAAAAGCTTTCTCCGTACGCACTGAATAAAGCAACTTTATTTTCCCAATTAGTTCATTCTTTTTCTGACGCCTCCACATGTTTGCTGCAAAGTGTCGCATGCACCACCTGTGCACAAGAGGGGGAAATCCATCCATCTGCTCTTTAGCGCAGTTTAGGAGGCCACGGTGCCGGTCCGATATCATACAAACTTGCTTGGAGGGACCCAACACATACCGCCGCATGAGCTTCATGTACCAGGACCAGCTGTCGTTGTTTTCTCCTTCGGTCAAAGCAAATGCTAACGGAACTAGTTGCCTCTCAGGATCCACGGCAACTGTCATCATTAGTGTCCCCTTGTGTTTACCCGTCAAGAATGTGGCATCCACGAGGATCACAGGTCGGCAATGCTCGAATGATTCAGCACACTAGGGAAAGCACAAGAACACCCTTTGCAAAATGTGCTTGTACACTCCGTTGTGAGGAAGCATCATGTTTCCCGTGTGTATGAACCACCTAATCCCTGAATTGTAGAGGGACATGCCCGTCAAGACTTTGGGCACCCTTGCATATGACTCTAGCCAATCTCCCCACAACAGAGCTATAGCATGCTGTTTTGCACGCCATGCTTTCGAGTACTTCACCCGGTAAGAACACATGCTGAAAATTGACTCCATGTGCGAAGGAACTGATGTGTCGCTGTCCTTCCGAACTGGGGCGCCAACGCCCACGGTGCGGCGGTGCACGGTAGCGGCGTTTGATGTGCGTCGCCACTGCGACACCACAGAGCCGGCGCGGCGACGCACAGCGGAGGCACCGCTGGGCGCTGCCGACCCTACGTCGGCTCAAGGTTTTCTCTCAAGCAACGGCCACGCTTCCTCTGCGGCGGCATGACGTCGGCTCAAGGATTCCTCTCAATATGGAGCCTGGAGCCGACGGCCATCCCAGAGGAAGTTGGCCGAGTCGTCGTGTCGTCTCCGGCGCCACCCGGGGTGCTTGGTGCTGCTACAGACAGGACCCCGCCGCTAGGCGCGGGGGCCTCTGTCGCGAGCACCAAGGACAAGCCGGCGAACAACCGCCCTTCTCCACGCTCCGTGCTCGTCCATACGAGCACACATTCTCCCGCTGAGCCAGGGCAGAAAGCCAGCTCCTGCCGCAGCAAGTGGCAGGCGGCTGGCTCCCGGTGGCGGACGCCGGCGGCAGGGGGCCTCTTCCATTCAAAGCCAAAGAATTTGTCTTATGCTACCTAAGCATATGACAGCTCTTAGGCAAGGAGTGGCCCCCCGGGCTCTCGAGGTGATGCTAGATGATGCAGTTCAGGCACATCTAGAATGCCTTCGCCTCCGACGACTATGAAGAATTCAGGAGTGGCCGTGCCACTTCCAACCGGAGAAGAACACGCTGTATAGCATGCAGCCGTAGGTTGCTCCTAAGAAAAAGAAAATTCCTCCTTTGTAATAGCGTGGCGCCTATGTGTGAGTCCAGAGCGGTCAAGGTCCGACCTTGTAAACCCGACCTCTGGCCCTATCACACAAACAGGCTAGAAGCGGTCCGGAGCGGTAGAGGTCCGACCTCTGATGTATACCATGATAACCACAATAAAAAAGGGGATTTAGTTTTCTTAGTCTTATCTCAACTCCACCCTGATTACGTTCATTCGTTTCGGTTGGCTATTTCTTGGTTAACCATCTCTTTCCCCCAAACAGAGTCTTTTCTTTTGTTGCTTGCGATCCAAGTTAAGTTGCTGGTTTGTAGTCAGGTGGGGACACCCCTTCTAGCTGGAAGGCAGTCCGGACCCCTAAAGACCTGCTCTGGAGAAGTGGTACCCGTATCCTGGGGTAGAGAAGCTCCGCGTAGCTTAGCCTGGTAATGTACCCTAAGTTTACGTACTTCACTACCCTGTTACAAGTACTCTAGTATCTGAGACTGCTGTCTTTAGAGGTCCCGGGCTCCCTTCTAGTGTAAGGCTTGGTTTCTTGCAACTTACTGTGAGGTCCGGTGACATATTTTTCTAGTTCGTCAGCAATAACTCAAGTCCACTCCGGTGGCCCGCTCCGGCGGAGACCGGTCGCCACGGTCGACTCAAGTCCACTCCGGTGGCCCACTCCGGCGGAGACCGGTCGCCATGGTCGACTCAAGTCCACTCCGGTGGCCCGCTCCGGCGGAGACCGCTCGCCACGGTCGACTCAAGTCCACTCCGGTGGCCCGCTCCGGCGGAGACCGCTCGCCACGGTCGACTCAAGTCCACTCCGGTGGCCCGCTCCGGCGGAGACCGCTCGCCACGGTCGACTCAAGTCCACTCCGGTGGCCCGCTCCGGCAGAGACCGCTCGCCACGGTCGCCCAGAGCCGGGTCCGGGGGGAGGTCCTTGCTCCCTGAGCGATCCGAGGTCTGTGTAGCCGCTTAGCTTGCCGCGCCCTAAGCCTACACCTTCGTCGCCCTGTGGAGAGCGCTCCAGAACCCGAACCTGGCAACCGGTGTACCGGCCTCAGGGGTCCGGAGCACCCGCTCTTTGCATGAGCACATCGACGCAATCAAGTTTGCGTGGAAACACATCACGGTAGTAGGCCCCACCCGCGGGTTCGTACCTCTCTCGAGGTGGGCCCGGGGGCCACTGTCGGTACCCCAGGACTGGGGTACTCCCTCTTGCTGTATCTAAGTAAGAGCCTTGTAGTTATCCTTAACTACGTCCAAACAGCCGAACTCCTACGGTCCGGAGCCCTGTTCACCCGACAACGGTCCCGGACCCGTCCCCAGGATGGGAAAGGTCCGGAGCACCACGTGTTCCGAGAGCTCCACGTGTTCCAGGAGAAGCAGGCGCTCAGCCCGAACAGCCGGAGGCTCCGGACCTCCCGCGGAGGTCCGGATCCCCAAGGAATCCCGGACCCCCCATGGGGTCCGGGACCCCCTGTATAGTAACCGGACCCCTTACCAAGGGAAGGAATCGACACCCCGCCTCGGGGTGGTCCGGAGCCGACACGTGTCTTCAAGCGCAGACACGTATATAAGGCCGCTTGGTCTCCATATTAAGGCTCACCTACCACTACATTCATTGCGATAGGAGGACGTCCGCACTGATGTAGCAGAAGCCGAGGCGATTCTTTGACCAGGGGGCACTATTGATCGCGTATTACCAAGATGCCTAGTGGAGTTGCTGGCGCCGCCCATGCCGTGCCTGCCAGTCTGCCATAACAGATGGATACGACGGCTCGGTATCACCCATTATAACGCCTACATAATAGCCTCAACAGGTCACGCCGCAAGCTACGTCCCCCCCAACGGGCACCTAGCTGACGGGATGAGAGAAGACCTCCCTTCGTCAGAGGGTCAGCAGGGCATGGAAGCGTATCGGAGGAAAGATTCGCTACCACTGTAGCCATTTAATTACTTCGCGCAGTACGCTGCACAGTCACGTTGGGCCCACCTGTCGGGGCATCAACGTCTTATGTATTCGCACCCCTTGGTCTATAAAAGGGGGGCGTTCGCTAGAAGAGAACTCAGGCTGGAAAAAAGCCAAGACCCAGCAGAGGATAGATTCATACACAACCAAGATCAATACCACTCCCAGTGGATGTAGGGTATTACGCTCCGGCGGCCCGAACCACTCTAGATCGTGTGTTCTTGTATGCCTGTCTCAGAGCTAGATTAGCCCAATCACCTAGTACCTTCCCGAGTACCCCCTCTCTGGGAATAGGCGGGTGCATTCCGCCACCCGGCTGTGGGTACCCTAGAAATCCCACGATAAATACCAAGAATGCGATGTGCTAGGTAACGTGCCGTGCACTGTGCATGAACTTGCTTCGGTCTCGAGGATGCACATGTGTGAGGCTATCTTACTCTGGTGATTTTCCACTGACCAGTGCCCCTAACAATCCGTGACCATACACCCCATAGGCACCACTGCTTGCATAGCACATCGTACCGTACTCTCTTGTCCGAATGAACCACATTAAATGGATGATGATGACGCACTGCATAATCAGCTAAGAAAAACTGCAACTCTGGAATTGAATTGAACTTCATGCCCTTGCGAATCTCTGGACTGTCACTATCAATTATAGACTCGCTTTCAAAAATATATGAGTCACAAATGGCTCTATGGATCCTGCTAAGATCCTTAGAATTTGAAACCGTCGGGACTTCAATGTGGGCTAGTTTCATCATGCACAACTCTTCAGCGATATAACTAAATCGTGCATCAACGTTATTAACAGCCCGACCCATTGTCCCATCCCTACACTCTTCATCCCCACTTATTTCCTCATCACTAGCGCTGGATCCATCGGCGTCATCATTTTCCTGCTCTACTTGGGGCACACTTGCATTACCCTCCGGTTCTTCTTCCCCAGTGTCTTCATCATCGTCGTCGTCACCACTACTATCATATTCATTCTCCTCTGAACCTAAAGAAACAACATCATCGTCTCCAGCACCCCTGTCATCGTCCTCCTCGAAGGTTACGTTGTCGAAATGATCGGAAGCGACGACCATGTCATAATCAGCAACAAATTCACTAGCACAAGTGAGATTTGGGACATCTTCTACTACAGTTGACTTTTGAGTTGTATTCTCCATACGAAATGGAACTACATCTACTCTCCCAACTGGTTCTTGTGATCTAGATATACGGGTTATTTCAACAACCACCTCCCAACAAACCACATTTGCACGCGCTACTATTTCCTTGTACTTCCTCCAATGCATCTCCGATTCCAATGTCAACATAGCATAATGTGCTCTAGCTTTACCACAATCAAATCTGCCACTCAGAGTTATTTCATCAATGCCACAAGAATGCTTTGAAACAATTCGGTCTACCAAATCATTGAACGATGGAAAACTATCGAAAAGTTCAACATCCTCTATCATATTCTCAAACTCTCCATTCTCCTTAACCATACCCCCGTGAAAGAACCGAACTAATTCGTCCATTGTCTATACCTTGATCATGTATACAAAGAAATCACCTACACAAACAATTCCACATTGCCTATTATTCATAAAGAAAACTCTCATTATATTTTCCAGTACTAAATCCTAGAACAAATGTTAAACGATCCATGCAACTACTTGGGGGTACAAAACAAAATATTGCCAGGTGAAACAAAAAATTTGGGGTACAAATAAGCTCAAATAACCATACTATATGACTATCAAATACCACACAAGCCATTCTATGCCATAGATAATCTTATTCTCTTAGCATCATACAAACTTCAACCCTCTGTTGCCTGTGTATGGTTGAAACAAACCCTCATTACATTTTCCACTACTCAATGCTAGAACAAATGTTAAACGATCCATGCAACTACTTCCTCACGTCAAAATCGCGAGCAGAGTACCATCTGAGTACCACCTAAACCTCCAAACATGACTACACTAGCAACTACAACACTATTTCTCACATCAAGATCCTAACCCTAATCAACAAAAAACACTAACAACTACTAATATACAAGGTAAAACGAAGAGGAAATGGGAGGAATACCTTCGGGAGAGGGTGGGGATCAATTTCCTCTACCCCCCCCCCCCAAATCCGGCGATTTGGGGGGGGGGATCTGGCCGGCGGCGGCGGAGGCAACGCGCCTGGCGGCGCACTGGACGGGAGTGAGGAGGAAGAGTGGGAGGGTGGGGGAGAAATAGGGCCGGCGCGGGCTCAGGTATTTGCCCTTGTCGCGCCAGCCCGCCTAGTGCGACAAGCCTCTTGTCGCGTCAGTGCATGTGGCGCGACAGAGGTGCCACATCATTTCCCCCGTCAGCGCTGCCGTGGCGCAGCACTGCATTGAGCGCCAACGTGGCACCACTGTCGCGCCATATGCACTGGCGCTGTCGCGCCAACTGTCGCGCCAGCTGTAGTGACGGGACCAAACGAGCTATGGGGCAAAAATAAACTGCCAACCAGGTTAAATTTAAAATATTATTAAAAAAAGTTAAAAATAAAAAAAATCCGATGCCCCTTTGTTCTAGCCGTGCGCGTTTATCCGCGCTGTCATGTCTGATCAGGACCTGCACATGTCCGTCAGCGAGCGCCTTAGCCTCTTGACAATCTTGCTGAGACGCAAGCTTGGGCTTGCTGTGCCAAGCTTGACAATCTTGCTGGAAGGGTGTCGCTGCTATCAGTTTCAGGTCAAGCAACGGTTGGTGAATGCAACTAACGGCATTCATGACCTCTGTCATGCATTCAATGTACAAAATAGCCCGTTATTAGTTTTTTAAGAGATCTACCTCTACGCTATACAATATTTGTCTGCTATGTCCGCTGTTGGCGCCTACCAACGTCACCAGCGATGGCACCCGCAGACGCCAATTTGGGGTGTCAGTATTTCATGAACCATGAATAAATCCGCAAGCGCACGGAATACCGCTATAGCATTTTACCTGGGAGTATACTGAGGTATCATTTATATTTCTGCAGGGAAGGCGATGAGTGAGAGGATA
The DNA here is from genome assembly GCF_016808335.1 of Panicum virgatum. NCBI lineage: Eukaryota > Viridiplantae > Streptophyta > Magnoliopsida > Poales > Poaceae > Panicum > Panicum virgatum. Next base: position 55,460,082 of record NC_053149.1, read on the forward strand.
TATAGATTAGTTGATGAACTCTATCTAGATTGGATATTCTCATGCATCAACAGGGGTAAGATAATAACATGGTAGGAGGTAGTGTGACACACACACACAAACTACCCGCATGAATAAATAAAAGATAAAATAAAGATAAAAGATGCTTTAGGCCGGGAGTAAGGTAAAAGTCAGAGCTCGAGTCAGCTGTGCTAGGCTAGCTATATCTATACTTTCTCATTGGTTAGCTCATCAGAGATTAAACTACACAACAGGAAGATCGCTATCGAAGTAACGGGAGGAGCCCGTACACCCCGGAGACTTTATGTACCTCCTACCCCCCATACCGAATGTGGAGGATTACTAAAAGGCTCGAACAGGGCTGTCACCACCTGCCGGCTATCTCTACAAACTGTGGGTATAGTTAACATCCAGCAACTCTGAGCTAATCTATACACCATGTCTACACTAGTAATGGATACTCTAGTGTCCCGCGCGGAGCCCCCACCCTCCGGATGGATAGACATCACACTAGAGCAATCATATGAATACTGGAGCAGTCGATAGAATTCTAAGAACAAAAGACTAACCATCTCCAGCACAGGGCGATCATGCAATGCAAGCATTGAATAATAATGCAACCATGACAAGAAGCATATACTCGATAACTCAGAATATATTTCAAGCAGATATCGGTAACCATAGTCTAATTCTATTACAAACGATCGAATATTACAAGAGAGAGCTAGAGGTGAAACCATACCAGACTCTCGAGCAACTCCGGCGACTCGATGACTCCTAGACTTCTCCTAAACTCCACTAAGCCTAAAGACTACGCAAGGAATGCAAGAGAGGAGATGAGAGGTGTGTGGTGTGTATGTGTGTGTCCTATTCTCCACACCCCCTTGTATTTCTAGCAGGGAGCCACAGGGTGAAGCCTTCACAACCGACGTAGGGGATCAATGGGGAGACGCCACGTGCCCTGGTTGAGGCGATGGGACCCACGGGCCAGGTCGGCCGACCAGGTGGGTCGGTCGGCCTACCCGGGCCACCAACCACCCCCAACTTCTTCTGGCAAGCTGTCTTGGGCCTCCTTGTCTGATCCACATTGGGATTGGCCTATCTTGACTTGTTTGAATTGGTTGCATCACTTTTGGTCCATCTGAGCCTGAATCGGTGCTCTGATAATTTCTGTGATTATATATCAGGCCAAAGTGTGCTTGTAACCTGCATATTAGCTTGAAAACACAACTTGCATATTCTAAAAGGTAAAGTGTGGTTTAGGGACTTTATTGGATAAGGATGCGTGTAAGAAATGCAAACTCTCATGATTTTCTGATCAAGTTGACACCTGAAAATGGTCGTTAGTGAGCGTCAACAAGATCCCCCAATCTGTCCTTTGCTCGTCCTGAGCAAAGTAGGACAAATCAGGTTGTTGATCAGAAAATCACTTTGACTCGTACCTTACCTGTCATGTCATAGTCTGAAGCAAAGAGATTCATCTATAAGCTTAAATAAATTGGTTAGCATACCTTTGCTCAATTACCTTACTCCCTCATGGGGCTTTTTAGCTGTCTCCTTGTCTTGGGCTGTTGAGAGTTAGAACGATGCATAAAGTAGCACTTACTTGTTCATAGATCCGCAATCCATCTGGAGACACTTTTTTGAAAGATTTTTGAAAACATGGCAAAGCTCCCAGGATAACTCTCTCGAGGCACTCATCTTGTATTTCCTTACCAGGGCAGTGTTTGCCTTTGATCTTCTCTACTACTACAAGCCTTTGTGGAGCTCAAGGTAGGAAAAGAACATGGCACACTTGTATTCTATTTATTGTAAAGTCAAAGAGAGGATCCATGGAGAAACAAGTCATGCAATCTCAATCAAAAGGTGCAAGTGTATGAGTGGATGGATGGATCGATATGGCTTACTCCTTGAGGTAATGGCTTTTCTCTCTCGAATCATCCTGTCTCTCTCTCTTTTGAGACATGGTTACCCCCTTCTTTTTTTCTCTCTTTTTTTTGGGTCATGCTTCTTTGGCATACCATCTTTTCTCTTCTTTTTGGGGCAACCATAATCTGACTTTATTTTATTTCAGGGATGTTCTACGAGAGAGATCACCGAGACATAGAGCATTTATAGATGTGGAATGGATGGTGATGCTAATTCCCGGCGTAGGAATATAGCAAATGGATGGGACGTATACGTGCTTATGATCGAGAAAGCATGAAGAGTATCTCGCTAGGGTCACCCAATTTGACAAAACTCAACAGAACATCAAGCAGCATATATATAAGAGTTTTTTCATGGAATATGACATATGGCTCTGGTAGGACATTGCATATCGCTGGGGAACTTGCCTTTTAAATTTTTTTTTCAAAAATAACTCCAGACTTCAAGCATCACTGGAACAAGCTTGCATAACCTTATTTACCATATCTGAACTCACAACAACTTAGACTCGGATCAAGCATATGCAACCCACGGAACCTTCAGGTTTATTGGCAAAATATTTGTATAACCAACGAATATAAACTCAAGAGAACTCTTATTTTCAAACTAGGCACAATAGACATAATAGAGCAAAGCAAAACTCATCCTTTCAACTTATCAAAAGGGAGTTAAAACATTCTTACTCTAGTGTCCCGCGCGGAGCCACCACCCTCCGGATGGATAGACATCACACTAGAGCAATCATACGAATACTGGAGCAGTTGATAGAATTCTAAGAACAAAAGACTAACCATCTCCAGCACAGGGCGATCATGCAATGCAAGCATTGAATAATAACGCAACCATGACAAGAAGCATATACTCGATAACTCAGAATATACTTCAAGCAGATATCGGTAACCATAGTCTAATTCTATTACAAACGACCGAATATTACAAGAGAGAGCTAAAGGTGAACCCATACCAGACTGTCGAGCAACTCCGGCGACTCGATGACTCCTAGACTTCTCCTAAACTCCACTAAGCCTAAAGACTATGAAAGGAATGCAAGAGAGGAGATGAGAGGTGTGGTGTGTGTGTGTGTCCTATTCTCCACCCCCCATGTATTTATAGCAGGGAGCCACGGGGTGAAGCCTTCACAACCGACGTAGTGGATCAATGGGGAGACGCCACGTGCCCTGGTTGAGGCGGTGGGGCCCACGGGCCAGGTCGACCGACCAGGTAGGTCGGTCGGCCTGTCCGGGCCACCAACCGCCCCCAACTTCTTCTGGCAGGCTGTCTTGGGCCTCCTTGTCTGATTCACGTTGGGGTTGGTCTATCTTGACTTGTTTGAATTGGGTTCTTGCATCACTTTTGGTCCATCTGAGCCTAAATCGGTGCTCTGATAATTTCTGTGATTATAAGTCGGGCCAAAGTGTGCTTGTAACCTGCATATTAGCTTGAAAACACAACTTGCATATTCTAAAAGGTAAAGTGTGGTTTAGGGACTTTATTGGATAAGAATGCAAGTAAGAAATGCATACACTCATGATTTTCTGATCAAGTTGACGCCTGGAAATGGTCGTTAGGGAGCGTCGACATCTGCTAAAGATATTTTTACAGGATTTAGTAGTAATAAATGTACGCTATATCCGCTAAAGATGTAGTCAAAAGAAATAAAGAATCAATATAACTAGAGTGGATCATAAACAAAGCAGCATGAGCACAATTGGGCAATCAAGAGACGTGTTGAGTCTATTTTAGAGTGTTAGACTAATGATGCTTCTTATTTTATATGTAATTATTGACTATTTTATTGTTCCACTAAATGATTTAGCTTCCGCTATAATTTTTGTTATAGCTCTTTTAGCTTTTTGAAAAAAATTCTGCTAAATATCTTAGCCCGCTAATTTTTGCATTGATATCTTATTATTACTAACAACATGAAGACACCTAGTATCCTAGGTGGACACTCTAAAAAAATAGAGAAATCTTATAAATTCTCACAAAAATCAGAAACATCTAGCCATCAATCTAACAACTCTAATTATAATAGCCATCGGATCTGTTATCTTTCCTTATAAATTACCCACATCTGCCATTATGAAGATAGACTAAAGTAACCCCCTAAACATATATCTAAATTGCCCACCTATGCCATTATAAAAAAAATCTAAAGTAACCCCCTAATCTTCGTGTAAATTACCCACATATGCCATTATAATACAAATAGCCCCCTAAATTTGCATATAAATTATCCAATTATATCATTATTAGAAGTTAAATTACTCTTAAATCTAAATTTAAATTATATAATTATACTAAATATTAAATTATCAATATAAAAATCTAAATTAAAATTTCTATCCTTACTAATATTATTGTTTATATAAAAATACTACCTACTGTGTGTCACCATGTATTTATGTATGATGGAAGAGATAAGACTATCAATTCACAAACAATAGTTCAACTAAATATATATATAGAATACATGTGGTGGTGGGATGCAAAATGAAATCTATTGTAACTAAATAATGATAAAAATATGTTTTAGAGTATGTGTTAGAATATTTAATTGATGAAAAAGAGAGTGAGATATATAATTATAATTATTGATTTTATTTTTATATTAATTTTAATTAGTCCGTGAGTTGATAGGCTAGTAAATATATAATGGGATTCTTATGGATCCCGGGATGGATGTCATGCATTCATGTGTCAGCGGGCGGCAGCTCGAGATCTGTCGGTTTTGTTGTCACGTTGCCTTCTCAAACGAATGGAGAGCAATGGGAACCGGAGGGTTCTGGAAATGACCTGATAAGTAGTACTACCACCACTGCTAAGTTGTGCGGAAATGGCGTTACCAACGTGGAAGTAATCGAGATTATGCGAACCCTTTTTCTGCTTGGGGGGAAATCTCCCAATTCAGTCGTCAGCATCAGTTGCCTGGAAGGCTGGAACTGTTTCTGTATGGAGCTCGTTTTCGTTTTCGGTAGCCTTTTCAACTTGCTTAATGTATGCACCCTGTTTGTTTTCTTTTAGTATTCCCTAGCGCGCAAGTCAGAGATGGATGTAACTTTTCGCGACGAATCTAATGACAGTAATTAATTGATGATTGGCTATAGTAATCATCCTCTAATTACATAGTCAAAATTCTCATTAAGATTCTTCAGGATTACTAGCGCAGGGATTTTGAAGTTGGTTTTATAAACTGATTTAATTTGACACTCGTAATCAATGATCAAAATTTCTAGAGCTACCTAGCGTAAACCAAACGGGGGCCGGTACTACTCGGAGTCGGAGCAAGGCAACGCGCACCAACCAGGCAGGGTTCTTCGAGCCAGCATGGCAGCTAGTAAACTCTGGGCGCCGCTAGCTGTAGCTTTCCGGAGGTCCGCTGTTGCTACGGTACGGTTGGCGGTTGCGCAGCACAAATCCTGCCGCCGAGAACCACACCGGCGTCGCCACGCCACCTCAAAGGCTCAAACGAAAGCATGGGCCTCTCTTTCGGGATCGGTGGTGGCACACGGAGAAGTGGGAGACGGCACCGAGGATGGGGATAGCGAAGGAATTGACCCGGATTGATTGCTGCTCAGCATTTCTGATGGGGGTAGCATTTCTGATTCTGCTCGTGCAGTTGCCAAGGCCCCAATTCAAATTTTGTGATGTTATAGACTAGGCCTAATTCGACAGCGACCCTTTTCTAACTTTTTTGAAGTCGAAGAAATTGGAATCCAGTGGTGGCATTTTTGGAACAGCACCCGTGAGAGGAGCACTCGACCGGCCTGTACCCGAGTCCTGAGTACACGGATGATGCAGGTAGCAGAGAGCACCGACGAAGCCACTAGGTACAACGATACCGATTAAGCAAGTAAAACCGAGCTACGGAGAGGGGGAAAAAAAAGGAAAGAATACCAACAAGAATACTAGTTTGGTCGTGCAGTTCAAATACGCCAGCTCCGTCGTTCCGCGACCATGATGCTCCGGCGGCGCGGAAAGGTGGCGGAAGCGGTGCGCGCGTGGAGTGGAAGTGAAGCTCGTACTCGTCCCCGACCAACTCCCAACCACAATGGAGACGAAGAGGCCCAAAGTTTCCACGCTCCATTACTTGGCCGCTGGCCGGCCTTGAGATCGATTGATGACTCGAGTCGTCAGCGCAGATAGATGCACCCTCCCTGTGGATGATTCCGTCTCCAGCAGCCAGCAGCGATCGGCCCGCACAGCTTACATGCCGGACAGCGCCGAGCAGTGATCTCAGTAAGTGCTTCGAACCATACGCTGATACCCTGCAACTTCCGGACAGAGACCGGAGTTATGGTCCTGGATCGGATCTGGTTCATGCATGCCTTCATGGACGGCTGCATTGTTGTTTTCCGAATGCCAACGAAATATTTTGTATCCGTGTATATGCTATCCTGTCATATACTCATGCTGTCGACGAGATAGCAGAGGCTCTAGCTTCGTACAAACTCTCCTGTATAGCCACGTCAAATTAGATCCTTCCACAATGCTCAGAATGAACACGAAAGAGAAAAGAGACGAGAAGTGATCTTTCATTTGCACAGAACTCTGCACGTCAAATTAGAAGACACATTCTAGAATGTTTCTTCTGACTTTACAAGTCGGGTTCTCCATACCGCCGTACTGTTCCAGCTAAACAAGCGTAGTTTGCCCCGGTTCAGAATTGTGCTCAGGTGGCTAGCAGGCGGCTTCGCAGCGCAGCCGTCTGCGCCACCACCGCGCGGCGCGCGACCAGGCTTGTTTGGCCATTCTACAAAACTAACGCGCATATTTTTCGAAAAGAGAATTCCGCATACATGAAGTACTAAATAAAGTCTATTTGTAAAATATTTTTAGTAATAGGTGTAACTTTTCGCGACGAATCTAATAATGATAATTAATCGATAATTGTCTACAGTGGTACTACAGTAACTATTCTCTAATCGCGCGGTTAAAAGCCTTATATTCTTTATGGTCACTAGCACGGGGTTCTGGAGTTAATTTTGTAAACTGATTTTATTTGACACTGTAATTAACAGTCAAAATATCACTATTTATTATTACGCTACTATTCTAGCGCGAACCAAACCAGCCCCAGACGGCCGGGCCGGTGCCGTCGCCCATCGGGGTGGGACGGCGAGTCGGCGACGGGCATTGAATTCGCGAGGCAGGAAGTGGGCGGTTGAAGGGCCGGGCCGCACGATACAGTTCCCATGGGCCATGGCCGCCCGCGCCGGTCGTCTGCGTCCTCCGTGGCCTCAGTACGGCTCTGTGCCACCGCTACTGTGATCCGTGAGACACTGTGACCGCGAGCGCTGAGCTGCGCCTGTACCCGGTGGTTCAGTGGTAGCACTGGCCGGCGGCCGTGGCTCAGGCAGACAGGCCGCAGCGAGTTATTGGTTTCTTTCGTGCCAATTAATTCCCTCAACCCCCGATCTACTTCCTGTTTCGGGTTATAAATATATAGGGGAGGGAGTGCCACACTGCCACCTCTGCAGCAAGGCCATCTTGTCTGCATCGCCCTCCTTCCTTACACTTGCACCGGGATCATCTCAGCTTGCGCATTGGCCATCTTCGTCGTCCATGGACAGGCTCCTCGCCGGCCTGCTTGGCTTCCTATTGGTCAGTCCCTCGCTCACTACCACGCAGCTCGCTCGTCTTGTGTGCTTCTTCTCCCATAATTTCGTTCCTTCAGACTTCAGCTGCTAGTGATCCTTAATTCCCTATGGCCTATGCTGTTCATTTGGCGAAACATTTATGTGAATCTGGAAAACATTCAGAAGAGGTTCAAGCGTTCAGCTAGCTTACAAACCATGCTAAGAAGTTCTATGCTTTTAGTAGGAGCTTTTGCTGCTGTTGTATCGATGCTTTTTCAGACGATGTTTACATTCTCATCACCATAGTAATGATATAATAATAAGGTTCAAGTTCTCGATCTGACGCATCTCTTTCAAAAAAAAGGAGAAAATTCTCTGATGCATAGAGATACTGTTGTGGTTTGCTGCATGCAGCTTGCGTCAGTAGGAAGCCATGCAGCTCGAGCTCCGGATCAGTACTGGAAATCTGCTCTCCCCAACACGCCCATGCCAAGCTCCCTCTCCCAACTCCTAAACACCCCAGGTATGTACTATTATACTCCACTAAACAGCTGCAAACCCTAAGCACGTACACATATATACGCTTGACCGAACATGCATATACGTAACATTTCTCTTCCATGCTCGTGCACAGCCGGCGGCACGACCGTGAACGTCGGCCGTGGCGGTGTCCATGTCGACGCCGGGCATGGCAAGCCCGGGGGCACGACCGTCGATGTAGGCAAGGGCGGCGTCGGCGTCAACGTCAACCCTGGCAGCGGCAAGCCCGGCGGCACCACGGTCGGTGTCGGGAAAGGTGGAGTCGGCGTTAACGTCAAGCCTGGTTATGGCAAGCCCGGCGGCACCACGGTCGGCGTCGGCAAGGGCGGAGTCGGCGTTAACGTCAAGCCTGGTTATGGCAAGCCCGGCGGCACCACGGTCGGCGTCGGCAAGGGCGGAGTCGGCGTTAACGTCAAGCCTGGTTATGGCAAGCCCGGCGGCACCACCGTCGGCGTCGGCAAGGGCGGCGTCGGCGTCAACGTCAAACCAGGGAGCGGGAAGCCCGGCGGCACCACGGTGGGCGTCGGGAAGGGCGGGGTTGGCGTTAACGTGAAGCCCCGCGGCAAGCCCGTCCACGTCGACGTCGCTCCTTTCCTATACAACTACGCCGCAACGGAGACGCAGCTGCACGACGACCCCAGCGTCGCGCTCTTCTTCCAGGAGAAGGAGCTCCACCCCGGGAAGAAGATGACCGTCCAGTTCACCAACACCGTGCCCGGCACCAAGTTCCTCCCCCGGAGCGAGGCCGATGCCATCCCGTTCTCCTCGGAGAAGGTGCCCGAGATCCTCAGCCGCTTCTCGGTGAGCCCGGACTCCGTCGAGGCGGCGGAGATGGCGCAGACGCTGCGCGACTGCGAGGCGCCCGCGGCCAAGGGCGAGAAGAAGGCCTGCGCCACGTCGCTGGAGTTCATGGTCGACTTCGCCACGGCCGGCCTCGGGACCAGCCACGTGAGGGCCGTCTCGACCGTCGTGGCGAGGCCGGACTCGCCGAAGCAGGAGTACACCATCACCGGAGTGAAGCGCGCGGCCGGCGCCGACGACGGCCGGCTCGTCGCCTGCCACGCGGAGCCGTACGCGTACGCCGTGTTCGCGTGCCACCAGACGCGGCAGACGCGGGCGTACTCGGTGTCGATGCTCGGCAGAGACGGCACGGCCGTGGACGCCGTCGCGGTGTGCCACGCCGACACGTCCGGGTGGAACCCCAAGCACGTCGCCTTCCAGGTGCTCAACGTGAAGCCCGGCACCGTGCCGGTCTGCCACTTCCTGCCGCAGGACCACGTCGTCTGGACCCGCAGCGGCTGACCCTTGGATGGCCGCCGTGCCTGTTCTTGCTGCGCAGGTTTCATCTACGTTCTAGTAGCCGGCCTCTGAGCGAACTGTCATCTTGTGTCATGTGTTTGCTTATGTTTTCAGTACTTGATACTTGTATGAATGGTGTTGCCAGCCAGTATCGTGTATCGACTATCGATCACCTGCTAGGTTCTGCTGTATAGTTCTAAATAAACAGACATCTCTTTATCTTGGTGTTACTGTTCTCAGCCTCAGCCCAAACAAAACTTCTGCTGATCATGCTTCTCTAGCACACTCTCAACCATCGATCTTAAACTCAGAGACCGATTAGGCGTGAACTAATCAGCCCATTTATGCACAGAACGAAAGGAGGACTAGCAGCCCAAACAGAAAACGTAGTACAGAAGTAGAAAACAAACAACGAGCAGAGCACCGACCTGAGATAGAACCGAACGTGCAGACAATTGCACACGAACTTTTTTGACAGGTGCGGCACCCGTCCTCTAAGCAATCAAACACGGCAGGTGCACAAGTCGACTCGGACGGACGCGGCGGCCTTCCTCAGCGTTCCATAGGCAGACGAAGTCGATTCCTTTCCATGCATAGGCAGACGAAGTCGATTCGGACGCGGCTCTCCTCGGCTTTCCATGCATAGGCAGACGACGATCAGCTCCTCCCGAACAATGCAATCATGTATATATGCAGCTGGATTATCGCAACTGAATTTTGTGATTGGCAACGAAAAATCCCCATGCGGGCATGTGTTGAGCAGTTTCAGTTTGCTGTTATCTTGTGGGTTTTATTATTTCCAGGCAGCTACTGTAAATTTGTAGGCATGGACAGGTGCCTCATCAATACCAGTTGCTTTAGTGTCTATGCTTTCAAGATTACCTTTGATCAAATTTGTTATTGTAACCCCAGGGGAGAGAGGTTGCTTAATGCTAGAAAGAAGCATGATAGGTAACTTCACTGTAGGCCTGCATGTCAATACTAGCTAAGCATTTTAGATATTGCAATTTTAGATATAGTTAGATAACTATGGTTATGCATTTTGCCAGCAAAGTATTCAGTGTTTCTTTTTCACCATTTTGGACTGCAAATGCTTCTGAGGCAGAGAAATTAGATGTAGAGGCTCTCTTGGACTCCCTAGATCAGAAAATTGAGCAGAGCACTTCTACCACGCCAAACTGCATTACTTCCAAGGTATATGTAACATGGTATGGGTGTGCTTTCCCATACTGAGTCTACTCCTCTATCATCTTGGAGCTTATTAATCTATAATCACAGGGTAGGAACTGCAGTACGCTAATCTAAAAGAAGCCTAACGTGCTGTAAATAAACTGGAGTTTCTTGATTTTGAAACAAAATATTAATCTGAAATAAGTGTAAACACACGCATCAGATTTTTCATTTCTAACAGTGTCTGGAGCTCCATCAAATGGCAATGTGATTTGAAATTGAAAACTGACTATGTTTGAATTTATAATTCTGAATAGTAATTTAACTGATAAATCTGTTTCTGCTTCTGTCCTTGTTTCCAGGCAAATTTGAGAATAAGTGCAGATGGAGTAGGGTCCATAAGTGGCAGGTTATTGCTAGGTACAGCCGAAGTCATACCACCTGATGAGGTGCAGGAGATGCATTCATTTGAGCAGTTCTGTATGGTGAGATGGTTGCAGATTGCTGACTACTGAGACAGTTTTGAAATCTTCGTTACACAGCCTGTTTGTTCCATTTTCTTGGGACTAGGTTTATGCACCAGCATGCCACCAGAGAGGATGCTGCCTTTTGCTGCGCAAGTGGTAAGGCATATTTAACAAAATTGACCAGTCTCACTAAATGAAAAAATATTTGACAAGGGAAGTTGCCACAAGACCTTACAAATCAAAGTGTTTGTGCAAAAAACTGCAGGCTGGCTGCGGTTGCAAAGGTTTGGGGGCTCGAAGCAGCCTTCCTCGTCGCACAGACCCACACCTGGCCGGCTATTGATCAGAATTCGGTAATGGCCTGCCTGCTTTCCATGCTTACAAATATTCCAATGAGATAAATGAATGATAGTAGTTGGCGATCAAACGGAAAAAGAACAGCCTGCACCTGCAGAACTAGTGTAGATCAAGACTGTGATGCCCAGGAGTTATGTTCTGTTGTATGCCTATGAAAACCTAAGTATTTCTTTTATGAGTTTTGTTTACCCAGTTAATATCCGTGTGCAAAGATGTTACATGTATCATTACATTTGTGATTTTTTATTTATAATGAGATATGCCCATGCCTGGTGAACACTGAATCCATTACAACTCGAGTTGTTTTTGGACTACTCAATGATTATTTTGCACGCCTGATTTGGCGCAAGTTGGCGCAGATCTTATTGTGAATCTTCTGTACTTTGCTGGCATTTTCACCAGCTTGTCTCAACTGGTTATGAAAGTGAAGTGCAATATTGCTTCATGCTTGATATGGATATGACATATGGAAGAAAACTTGCTGTAAAATAAATTTGTAGCAGACGTGAGATTTCCAAGAAAGAAAAGACCCACAAAATTTGAAGTCCAGACTTGGCTCACTTGCTGTGAACTCTCCAAAGCGGAGAAGATAGCATTGACATTGAGCATGTTAGGTTATCAGATTTGTGGCAAAAATTGAGATGCAGATATAACAGAATTGCATCTCAAACACTAGAAATTCTGTCGCAAGCATACCAACTATACTGTATCAAATAACAAGTAGCAGCCTATTATTATGGTGTATATAACAAACACAAGCAAAGCAGGCACAATTGATCAATCCCTATGTTTTATTGGAGGAAGAGGAACGCATAAACGACCAACAGATTGGTTGATTGATTCAACCAAACATACACAATCAGAGACACCGAAGACAACTGCATCCCCCCCTCCCTCTCAACTGAAACTACTTGAGCATGGGAGCAGTAATATAATAGAGTACTAGTAGTAGTAAGCAAATAATAAAGGTGCAGGCAGGCACCACAAGGGGCGGCGGCGGCGGCGGCGGCGGCGGCGGAGGATGCTAATCTAATCTACTTGATGGGCGCCGGCGGGCCTCCGAGGAGCGTCTGCTGCTGCAGCTCGAGGTCGTTGAGCTGCTGCTCCCTATCCATCTCGATGATGAGCGGCACCACCAGCACCAGGAAGGTGGTGCCCGCGATCCAGGCCGCCTTGCCCGTGCTCCGCAGCAGCTTCTTCGCCCTGGTGGCAGCCTCGCGCCCATGCGCAGCCACCTGCGACAGGGAGAGGGCGGCCAGGATGCCGTCCCCGCCGTCGCGCTTGCCGAGAGCCGAAGACGGCGGCATGGGGACGGATCTAGGGTTAGTCGTCGGAGAGGAGGGATGCGACGGCGGCGCCCGTCTGCTTGCTTCCCTACTTGTATGCTGCCATCTGGGCCGGCTGACCTGGGCTTGGGCTTGATATTGATTGGGCTTTGGTTTGGCCGGCCCAAATTAGCCCACGCATCGCATCGCCGCGGCCGCGGCCGCCGCTTGCTCTTCTTCTTCCTTTTTATTTCCCCCAGCAGCAGAAAGAAGCCAGGGAGAGAAACCCCCTCGTCTCCTCCGCCTCTCCTTCCCCCCGGAAAGAGGAAGAGGGATGACGAATCTGTGACATCGGCGAGCGAATCAGCTCAGTATAGGATTGAATGCCTCCCCCTCCTAAGTCCTAATTACAGTAAGGAAATCACTCCCCTTCCTTTCCGCTTCCTCCACCCAGGTTCTGGTGCTTTTCGATTCTTCTTCTTTTCCCCCTCTTCTCTTAGCACTCAAACGTCTCCTTGTCTTGCGGATTCAATGCGGTGGCTTCGTCTAGCGTTTCACGAAATCTTGCATTTAGGCACATCCATTCATTGGCACTGTTCCTCTCTCTCTCTCATAAAAAAATTGGTTAAGAAAGAACTTGTCTAGGTAAAGAAGGAAGTTGGCTAGGGTACTCATGTTTTTTTTTGGTGCGATCTGATTTATTCTGTTCCTCGAGGGGTAATAAACTTGCAGCCGCTCAGTTCGCAGATTGGGGATTCGTATCTTCCTTTGGTTATTTTCTCCTAAAAAAATGATGCAAAAATCACGCCATTCTCACTATTAGGACACACTGGGGATCTCTTTCTTCCTTGGGTTTTGCATCACCTGTTGCTGTCCTAGTACGATTTTGCTCCACTGTCATGTGCTGTGTGCATTACCTACACTAGTTTACTTGCCCCGATTGAGTGCATCACCATTTTCTTGCCCATTCTGCCCTGCACAGGCTGACTTGGAGTTCATCCAACATGGGTGCCAAGACGGACAGGGCCAAGAAGGCCTTGGATGCTATGAAGCCGCTCGGCTTCTCCAGGAAGCAGGCTGCCCCCGTGCTCAAGAAACTCCTCAAAATCTACAACAACAACTGGGAGCTCATTGAGGATGAGTGCTACCGGGCCCTTGCGGATGCCATCCTCGATGAGCAAGACGACAAACAAACCCCTGATACCTCACAGGTCATGCATTCTCCTTTCTACGCAACTGTATCATATTATCTTGCCTACCTTATCAACATATTTCTCCTTCGTTTTACTGATCACCTTACTGTCGGTACATTCTTGGTCTTTTGTATCAGGGAATGCAAGCAGCCTATGAGGACTCGGAGCCTCATGGCACAACAAGGGATGATCGGCACAGCTATGCTTCTGCAGGCGAAGATGATAATGAAACCCCCCTGGTCAAGAGGCCCAGGATGGGAGTGGCTGACTTTGGACAAGAACTGCAACCTGGACCACAGCGATCCACTGTTTCCACCCAGGGTGCTCTGCCTACTTCACCACAAACTAGCCGTAGGCAGACTAGGTCTTTGACTCTAGTGCAGCAAGCTGCCGACCATGGAGATCCTGCAGCTATCAACGATGCTCCCATATTGAAAGAACCCAAGCCTGAGCCACAAATTGATGCAGATGGGGTAGGATATACAGTTCAAAATACTCATGAGCCCCAACAGGTGGTCCCAATGTGCAACAATGGGGTTGGGTCTTCAGTTCAAAATACTCGGGAGGCATCTTTTGTGGAGGTTGATGTGGCTTCTTCCACCAATGGTGAGGTGAAGATGTCTATGAAATGCAACTTGGATCCTTCAAAATTCAGCATTAGTATGGAGGAGGTTTTCAAAATGGTGGAGGAGAAGTGCCTTCACTCATACAAGGTGTTACCTCCAGATTTTTCTATTGGCAAGCTGATGAGTGAGGTATGCCAATCTGTTGCAGAATTGGGTACTATGCATTCTGATGTTCACAGCGACGATGGCAGCTTGCATAAAGAGGCTGTTGCTCCTTTTGTGAAGCCAATTGCTTGCAAGGCTTCTGTGAGTAAAAATGGTAATGGTGCTGCAGGATCATCAGTGCTTGAATCCTCAGAACCTTGTTTGCAGAATTCAATCGTTGCTTGGGATCCTGAGTTAGCACAGCGTAGGACAACCCATGATGTTACTGATATATCCAAAGGGGAAGAGCGGTTAAGAATATCTGTAGTAAATGAATTTGGCAGTGAGACCTGTCCTCCATCCTTCTATTACATACCAAGGAATCTTGTCTTTCAAAGTGCTTACGTCAACATCTCCATTGCTCGGATTGGTGATGAAGACTGCTGTGCTGATTGTTCTGGCAACTGTTTGTCAGCGCCGCTTCCATGTGCTTGTGCAAGAGCAACTGGGGGCGATTTCGTGTATACACCTGAGGGCCTGGTTAAGACAGTATTCCTTGATGAATGCACCTCCGTTAATCATTTCCCAGAAAATCATCATAGGTTCTATTGTAAAGCTTGCCCTCTTAAAAGATCTATGAATGCAGCCTCACTGGGTCCCTGTAAAGGTCATCTTGTCAGAAAATTCATTAAAGAATGCTGGAGTAAATGTGGGTGTGGCATGCAGTGCGGGAACCGTGTGATTCAGCGTGGTATAACAAGCAGATTGCAGGTATATTTTGAAGAGATTTGCAGACGTACACTACTTATTATTCTACAGCATTCCTTTCTACTCCAGCCACCCCCCAAAACAAGTCATTTTAGGATTCAAAATTTGTCCTATAAAACATGTCACCGTAGCATTTGGACAAGTAGTGGGGTCCATGAACATTAGTTCCCTGCCAATTAAACGGTGAGTTCATGCCTAGATTTTTTTTTTGTTTGTTTAGGGGCACCAGCTACTCTGCATGGCTCTATGCAGGAAAATTAGGTGAGCGCAAATTGACAAAGTCGAGATCCTGCATGGCTGCACGCATCGCAAATCCAAATGGCAGCCTTTTTATAGGAACATGAATCAACAATGAGGGGTAGTAGAGTCATTTCACCTTCTTGCTAATCTGTCTGATAATTTCTAGAGTGACTTGTTTTTTTGGAAAGAGGGAGTAGATGGTAGTCACTAATAGCTATTAAGGTGCAATATTTGCTCGTTCCTGTCTTCTCTGAAGAATGACCATTACATTGAAATGCATTCTTTTCTGAGATATATGCTTACCGTGTGTATTGCTTAGTTCTTCCCAAACATGTATCAAAACTTACCATTTGTTCCTGAATTTTATCTAGTTGAAGGTTCATTCATTTCCCCCCCTGCAACTTAGGCTTCTGTTTCGTTGCATGAACATGGCTATTCCTTTATGTTGCTTTATTCAATGGTATAGGTATTTTTTACACAAGGGGGGAAGGGCTGGGGACTACGCACCCTTGAGGATCTCCCAAAAGGTGCATTTGTCTGTGAATATGCTGGGGAGGTACTAACAAGCACTGAATTGTATGAAAGAGCAATTGAAAATGCAAGAAATGGTAAACATATGCATCAAGTGCTACTGGATGCTGATTGGGGTTCAGAAGGCGTACTGAGGGATGAAGAGGCTCTTGCCCTCGATGGGACATTTTATGGGAATGTCGGGCGATTCATCAACCACAGGTACATTTTTGGTTGTAAATGTCTTGCCATAGTTTGTGTATTCGCTCTCCGCTGTCCGCTAATACACTTTTGGTAACTAACTAAAACTATATGACTAGATGCTATGATGCAAATCTAGTTCAGATCCCAGTTGAAGTTGAGACACCAGATCATCATTATTATCATGTAAGTGATGTGCAGCTCTTGATGTTAATGTGTGAAAAGAGTAAGAGCGCTATATGCTAATGATTTAATAATTGATATTGTGCAGCTGGCATTTTTCACAACCAAGAAAGTGGAGGCATTTGAGGAGTTAACATGGGTATGTGTCTCATGATTTTAGTTAAAAAGGTTAATAGCAGGCACGGTTCAGCATCTGGAATGGGTTGTTCTTTTCTTTTCCATGCATTTTGACCATCAGTTTAGAGGGACATGCTTAGTGTGCTGATTCAGAATGTTTGGAATTCTGATTTCAGGATTATGGCATTGATTTTGATGATGTGGATGGTCCCAGTAGAGCATTCCGATGCATGTGCGGAAGCAGATGCTGCCGTGATCCAAGGAGTTCAAGTACGTAGCCAATCTTAGTGCTTCCTCAAGCAGCATTTCCTTTGGATGCAAATGTGGAATCATGTATGGATGATATGGTTTGTGCTGGCAGGGAGGATGGGTAGAGCAGCTGGGCGAATCTAGTGGGGAAGCCTGGACTAGCGACATTTGCTTGGTGGGGGCTCGAAGATGTGAAGCCTGGACTGTAGAATGTAGATAGAAGGGGATGAATGTGGATAATTTTGGATGCAAATGCCTCAGCCTGAGGCTGAGGGGACCAGCAACCTGTTTAGGTTTATTATTGGCATGTAGCAACTTATGCTGCCCGTATGCATGTTACCGGCCATCATGCCGTGTTGCAAACGAGCCTGTTGTTTTGCTCAAGGTCTTTTTTTTTTGATAAAAAAAAGGTCTTGGGAGATCTTCCTGGCTTCAGGGGTGGGTTGGATGGTGCTGCCTCTGCCTGGCAGGGCAGCAACCAAACAATCCTAGTAGTACTCATTAGCCTATGGAGATAGTGGACTGCAGCTAGGACACGCATGTCGTAAATACAAGTACTCCATCCATCCATCCATCATCAAGAGTGAAAGAAAAAAAAAGAGAGGCAAAAATTTGTTAAGTCGTAGAAGCAAGTATTATGGTGGGCTAAAAGCAGATTGAATGCTGAGGTGGAGGAGAGAGAGGGGAAGTGGGCCATATATTTATGGCGGAGAGCTAAATCATTATACAAGTGGTTGAGAGATGAGTTGCAAAAGTTCTTTAAGGTCAGTAGGAGGCTAAATCATTAGCCTTGCTCTAAGTAGCAGCTAGTACACGCATGTCGTTGATGCTTCATCCATTCGGTTCCAGATCCTTGGTTATCTGTTTGCATCTTCTTCATTCCGGTACCCATTTGCTTGTTCTTGGACAGACATTTGTTGTTAAGTAGTACATGCACAATTAAGACGCATTGATGGAAAAAAAATACATAGAGGAAACATTTCATTTCATCCAGGACCTGAACATACACCTGATTGATGATCAATTATAGACAGTATTTATTTTATTATTCCATATATATGCATATGGTGGTGCTCACTTCCATCTGGGCCTGCTGCTTGTGCTCGCCGCCGCCGCCTTCTTCCTGCTCCGGCCTCTGGGAGCATCGTCCTTCTCTGCGGCCGCAAGAGGATTCGCCGCCTGCCGCCGCCTCCTGCTGTCGTCATCGTTCGCAGGATTTTGAGGCGCGGCTTGTTCGCTGCCCAGAATAAGCTTGTCTCCGTCGTCGTCCTCAATGCTTATGAACTCGTCGCTGGACTTCCTGCTCGCCGTGCCATCGTCATCGTCGTCCCCAGCTGCTGACTTCCCGCTTGCCATGACATCGGATTCGGATTCGAACTCCTCCGAAGCGTCCACTGCTGCTGCATCTCCATTCCCCCCTTCTTCTTCCTCTGCATCTCCATTGGAATTCATGTTTTGCAGCAACAGCACCTGCACGGCATGCCTTGCTGCATCGGCAGCCCAGGGTCCTTCGCCATCGTCGGCCTCCACGTCGTCTTGTTGCGCCTTCCGAAGCAAGTCCAGTGCACTGGCTGTGATGTCGAAGCCGCCAAGCCGCGCAATTTCTAGGAGGAAATGGACGTCCAGCTGGGCCTGGGCGCCATGGCCGATCCACGAGTCCGGCGGTTTGGTAGAGAGCCAGGAGATGACCTCCTCCATCAGCTCCTGCAGAAGTTTCTTCATCGTCCCATCGTCGCCGCCCAGGATGGCGCCATACGCGTCCTTGAGCCGCCTCACCCGAAGGAACACCACCTGGAAAGCCAGAGAGGGCATCATCTGCCCCTGCCCCTGCCCCTGTGGTGGCGATGATGCTGAAGCTGAATACGCCATGGTGTCTCGTATGAATCGGTGGCAGAAGCAGCTCCACACCTGCCCGGCCGCTTCTTTGATCAGGCCGCCCACTTGTCTCTGTGCTGATGCTGACCATGCGCCGATGGTGGGGAGCAGGGACACCAACGTGGTGCAGTTGATGAGCACGGAGATGTGCTGGTGATCCTGCTGCTGCTGCTTGCTACTCTTGGTCTTTGGGTTGGGGATGATCATGGAGTGCGTGACGTACTCCTCGAACAAGTCGGCAACAAGCTGCACGGCTGCCGAATCATCCATCCCAAGAACACGTCGCAGCGGGCGGGCGACGTCGTCCACGACCTCCCCTACGAGGGTCACGAATTTCCTCCCGCTGGCTGTCAGCAGGCAGTAGCGGCGATGCTCATCGTCGTCATCAGCCACTCCAGCAGCAGCAGCAGCAGCAGCAAATAATGGTGGCATCAGGAATCTGCCGAGGACCCAGTCGTCGGAAGCCACCAGCAGCCGGACCACCTCCTTGAGATGCCTGGCGTACGTGGCCAGGGCCTCCCGGATGCAGGGCGCCATGAGGCCACCCACATCTTCTTCGAAGATGGTGCCCAGAGGCCTCAGCAGGGAAGAGTAGGAGATGGCACACTCGGCGGCCTCCAGTGCCAGAGCCAGGCTCTGCCCGGCTTGTTGCGACGACCTCACGTACTCGGAGAAGGCGACGCTGAAATCCTCCATCTCCTCCCTCGCCCACCGGAGGAGCTGAGGGGTGTAGGGCGATGGGTGCCCGTGCAGCGCCACGAAGCTCCTCGACGCCTGGACAATGGAGGAGAACACCTTGCGCGCGAGTTCCTTGATGTAGCAACCATGAATTCCCTGGACGACGCTCGCACGGTGCCAGTGCCAGTTGAAGAGCAGTTGGTTGGCCCGCTCCGCTTCGCCGAGCTTGCACAGGCCGGAGAGCGCCCTGAGGAGCTCCGGCCGTGGCGTCCGCGGGTTGCCGGCCACGGAAGCCAGGCGCTCGGCGACCCTCGCCTTCCCCTGCTGCGGCACCATCCTCTGCCCCAGGACGAGCTCCAGGGCCTGCTCCATCCGGTGCTCCGACAGAAGCACGTCCAGCTCCAGCTCCCAGTCGTCCACGTCCACGTCCACGTCCACGTCCATGTCCATGTCCATGTCGGGCTCCTGGCCCTTGGCACCGGAACCTTCGCCACCCTCATCATCCAGGCCGCCGCCGCCGCAGTTGCTGCTCAGATGCTGGATCAGCTGCCTGTGTGCCATGACCTGACGTTTCAGGCGGTGGACGTGCATGTCCAGATCACCAGCTTCGTGGAACATCCTAGCGAAGGAGAGGTAGCTGAGATAGGTATTAGCGCGCAAGTCTTGCTCCGAGGCTTTCTTGATCTCCAGGAGCTCAGAGCACAGGTGTTGTATGCCCTGGAAGAATTGCTTCAAACACGTCAGGAATCCATCGATCACCCATACATCTACTTAGTTACTTACGGTTAATTCATGCCGCCGTGGCACGCATTAGTAGGTAGTAACAAGATGGAGCAATGAACCTTTGCAGTCATGGAGTGGAGTCCCAGGTGCAGGCGGTGGCCCTCTTCTTCTTCCTCTTCTTCATCATCATCATCTTCTTCTTCATCCGTGGCGGTGTCAGTGTCTTCACCTGCTGTTCCGCTGCCACTGCCGTCGTCGTAGTCCTCCGCCTCTGCGATTCCGCGGCGATGCCTCCTTAGAGACGCCATGGCGATAGATCGGTGGAAGCAAATCAAGAATATATGACTTTATTATTTATTATTTAGTAGCTTGGCTGCTGGCCAGCTGGACCTCTGAATATATGGCTATTCAGAGTTGAGACGGATGGACAGCAGCGACGGCGACGGCGACTACAAGATGGATATCCAATGGCTGCCGGCCCGGCCGGCCATCGTATATCTCGCCATGCATCAACAACATCTGGCACGTCTTTGCTACCTGAGTTGCCTTTTGCAAGGGCTAATGCTGGATTAAGGTGTTGATGTGGCTGGTTGTTCAGGTTCAGGTGTGTTCCGTCCCACGGAGGTGGTTGGGCTGGAATCAACCCAACCGGCAGATAGGTTTAGTCCATCAGGCCCAGTGTTGTGTAGAGTTGGACCGGGAGACAATTGCGGTTGGGTTTGATCAGTGGTCAGCCTGTCACGTGTCTCGTGTGGATTGCAAAGCACCGACCTGAGATAGAACTGCACGCGCAAACCATTGCACACAAACTCTTTGATATGGGAGTAGGTTCGCAGCGAAACATCAATGGCAGCTTCAGATAATGCATGTCCTACACATCAGTAACAATTGACAAAGAAGCATGAAGCAGACAGTTCAAAAGAGACCTGTAGTAGTGAGATTTCAGACTGATCATTATATCCCCCAGAAGAGTTTAATGCAAACAAGAATGGAATACAACAAATGCTGATGTAATTATACTGCTCCCACCAAATTCCAAATGAAATCTCCTTCCTGATAGAGCACTAAGAGGGAAATTGTTAGGTCACCGTCTCTTCTATAGGAAACTTTTTGTATTTCTGCACATGTATGTTTCTACATTTTCAACACCAACGATTTACTGAAGCTCTCCCCGATCTCATACTCAATAAATATATTTGTGTTGGAATTCTGACAGTATGTACTTTCTTGCCCCCGATAACTCAGAAGCATCACAACTCTCAACTATGACCAAGTCTCAATGTTAAATCTACCAACCCTTTCTAGATCCCTGAGCCATTTTGAGGCGTCCTCTTTTTTGACACCATGTTCTTTACAGATTACTTCTTCTAGTGCGGCTGTAACATCAGCAGGCATTTTTGTTGAAGAGCCAGCAATGTACACCGCAGCACCAGAGAGTAATAAGTTCCAGACTCTTGCACTCTGTTCCTTTATCTTATGTTGTGCATAGATCTTTTGAGGCTGATCCCTGGAAAAAGCAACAAACAAACCACCACCTTTTTTGGAGGAAAGCACCCCCTCATCCTGGGCATGAGTTAACCAGAAATCCTTGTATAGAAAATCATTATCTTGATTCCTACAGCCAAAGAAGAATAGAACCGGGGCCGTTGGTTCTGCTACAGTCTGTGCAGCTCTTTCCTCCACGAATGCACGGAATGGCGCACATCCTGTTCCTGGTCCGATAAGCACAAGAGGAACTGATGGATGTGGAGGAGGCAGGGATCCTTGGCGTATCCAACATGGGATAAGATTGTCTGCATATAATTACAATGTGTGAGAGAGCTAGGTACCGTGCTACAGAAGCAGTCATGTTCAGGTATAACAGAACAAAGAAAAAACATACGCAGGATATTAACTCCAACTAATGATGTAGAGCATACCTTTTCTTGGATTGAGCCCAGCCAGCCAAGTAGAACAGAGCCCATGACGTGTTCTCTTGAAAGGAGTAAGCCATGATACAATGCTAACAGTCAAGTGTATTTGATTCGGATGTGCCAATGGGGATGATGAGATGGAAAAGGCTCTTTTCTTCAATGGAGGTGTTAGTTGCACCAACCATTCAAAAGGCATTTGAACTGAAGGAAAATCCTCCAACACCTAAAAAAACACCATGAAACCGCATGTCACTTCTTAACCATGAAAAGCAACTGAAAGACAAAAGAGGCACATTATTGCCAGAATGGTTCTGCACGCTAAGGCATGTATTGCATGAAATTTGTTAAGGGGGGCAAAAATCTTGAGTGCAAACATTCTCACTTCTAGAACAGTCCTACTCTCCTTCTGATTGTACTGGTAAAGGTCATCTCTTCCCTCAGGAGAAGCAAAATACTGAAGTTTCTCCTTTTCGTGTTCAGCTGTTGCAAAAAAGCTCATGACCTATAACAGAACATTGGAGTCGTGTGAGCTATGGCAGCTTGGAATGACATACCAGACACACAGATTAATATTATATGTGACATCAAAGAATAGAGAAGAGGTTCATGAAACAAAGCATTCAAAATATTGGCTCTTGCCTCAAAGAAGTACCGCCGAGGGGATGCTGATGCAATATCCATTGTCAAAGCAACAAAGGTCTTCAGTTTGATGCGATCCATCAGGCTACTCACAGCTGAACCCTTGGAAATTTTATCATCACTTGTCCCTTGAATCTGGATGAACAAGAGGACATGCTTCCTTATTAGTCAAATTGCAAAAGGCGAGACCATCTTTTAAAGAAGCACAACTATATCTAAAGAGAATTGCGATAGGTGAGAAGAATTGCTACAGGACAAGTATTAGAAAAATAACAAGAGCTGGCTGCAGCAGGTGAGGTAAAACACAAAGTTGCAAGCAGATAACTCTACAAAACAGATTCACATACCGTTATGTAACAATCTGGATCCAAGTTACAGCGTTCAATGAAGGCATCAACAGCTGATGGATTTTGACTTGGCAGTATTTCTAGAGTATCGCCAGTTTTATAATTGATGGCCTAAAATCAGAGAAATACAATTATCCTCTCATTCAACAATTATGGATTGTAGTATAAGTGACATACAGAGGATGGATCTTCCAACTCAAAGTGGCGAACATCTCTGTCAGAACCCTCCTCAGTCAGACGCTGATTTGCTACCTGAAAAGGGTGATAAACATCATCAGCAACAGAAACAAAAAACAGATTAGAGATGAATCATAATACATTAGCATAACAGATGGACTATCAACAACAATGACCATCACTTTCCCCAAGCTTGTTTGCCAAACTAGTCTTTAAAAGTTCACATATATTAGTTAGTTAAGTTGGACTTTATTTATGCATGGTAAACATCTTGTGCAATGCCAATCATCATAAAATTTACAAATTTATGATGTGGTGGTGGCACTCGAGTTGAGCTCAGTACTGCAAAGAGTGGTCAGCTTCTCACAGTAATTTTGACTGCTTAATTGTCCATGGATCAAGTAGTGAATGGTAGTTTCTCAACTTGTACAATAAAAGTTGTCTTGCAAGTTGCAAGTAGGGTTTACTAGATGAGTGCTTGGCCACAGAAAAGAATAACAGCTAGAGAAGCTAACTCCAGCATACCGTGTGTTCCCAAAATCTATGATCTATGGGCTTAATTAACATAGGGTATGGTCTATGGGCTTAATTAACTTCAAGGCCTGCACCTAGGCTACTAGATTTTTTCCACACTGTTGGAATATATTGAGCCCATGTGTGTAGAGGCCCATGTATTGGATCTATATATACCCACTCATCTAGGGTTGGAGGAATAGGGCAATTATTCCCGTCATTATGGTATCACTAGCCTAGGTTAGGGTTTCACGCCTCCTCTGTTTCAGCCTCCTCTGTTTTTCCAGCCGCCGTCGCCCCTGGTGCCCGCCGCCGCCGTCGCCCCTGGTGCCCGCCGCCGCCGGTCATGGCCGGCCGGCCGCCGGCGCCGCCGGCCCCCTCCCTTCCCCTCTCCTCCTTCCCTCCCCTCTCCTCTTCCTCTCCCTCCTCTGCTTCCGCTCGCGCAGATCTGGGCGCATGGGCCGCAGCCGCCCGGCCGCCGCCGCCCGGCTTTCCTGCCGCCGCCGCTCGGTCCCCGGCCGCTGCGCTTGTCCATGAGGGCGCGCCGGTCGCGGACGTCACCGCGGGGGCCGCAGGCACGGGACCCGCGGGCTCCTCTGCTCCGGGTCTTCCTCTGCTCCAGGGCGCCGCGGGAACTGCCGCTCCGGGCGTCCCTCCGCTCCAGGCGCCGCGGGAACCGCCTCCACAGGCGCCGCTGCCGCCTCCAGCACCGCTGCAGGGACCGCCGCCGGCGCAGGGGCCGCGGCAGCAGCCACCTGCCGCCCTGGGGCCCCTGCAGACCGACGCCGCTGCTGCCGCAGTAGCTGCTGGCGCGGGCGCCGATCCAGCAGCCGCCGCTGCGGCCCACCGCGCCGCCGTCGCCTCCGGGAAGCAGCCCGTTGACGCCGCGCCCGATCCCGCGTGGTCGGCCCTCGGGATGTCTCCCGCGGATGCGTCGCTCGCCGCCGCCGCCCTACGCGGGCAGCAGGCCGACGCCGCTCTGGCTGCGGCCCTCCTTGCCGCCAAGTCGGAGGCTTCGGCGGCCCAGGAGCGGGTCCGCGTGGCTGCCCTCGCTTGGGAGCGCGAGCGCGCCACGGCCGACGCTCTCGCTCTCCGGGTCGCCAAGGCGGAGCGCTTCTTCCGCGTCTCCCCCGGCCAGCCCGTCGACCTTCTTCCGCCTCGTCTTCCCACCAGGCCCCGCCTACTGGATCTGGAGCCCGGTACGACCCGACCGACCCCATGGTCGCCCAGCTCCACCTCCAGGCTGCCGGCGTCCAGAACATCCGGGCCCTGGTCTCCGTCCTCCTCGATCCTGCGTCGTCCTCCTACGGCTGCTGGCGGGACCAGGTCCTCACCCTTCGCCGCTACGCCCTCGACGACCACATCCTCGTCGACTCGCCGATCGAGGCGCGGGACGTGACGTGGCTGCGCCTCGACAGCGTCGCTCTGTCCTGGATCTTCGGGACCATCTCCCTAGATCTTCAGGACCTCGTCCGGACCCACGGCGGCACCGCGCGGCAGGCCTGGGTGGCGCTCGAGACCCTCCAGCTCGACGCCACCTTCCGTACCTTCGTGCAGGGGGACCTCTCCGTTGGTGAGTACTGCCGGCGGATGAAGAGCATGGCCGATGCTCTCCACGACCTCGGGGATCCGGTGTCCGATCGAGTCTTGGTGCTCAATGTCCTACGGGGACTGAGCAGCACCTACGACCACCTGAAGGGCTGGATCGCCAGCCAGAGGCCCTTCCCCACCTTCCTGCAGGTCCGGGACGACCTTCGCCCTCGAGGAGATCACCAGGGGTCTTGCACCCGGATCGTCCTCGCCCACCCTAGCCGCGCTCGTTGCTGCTCCACCGGCCTCCTCAGCTGCTCCTGCCACCTCCCTCGGTGCTCCTCCAGCCGGGCAGACCGGAGGAGGGGGGACCGTGGACGTCGCCGGCGACGGGGTGGTGTTGGTGGCACTGGTGGCCCTGCTTATGGGAGCACCGGTACGGGTGGGGGCCGTCGGGGCGCGCCGACACCGGCTCCGGCTCCCACACCTGCCCCTACCGCTGGAGGTACACCCTAGCCATCCTTCAGCAACCCATGGTCACGGCGCATCTCGATGTGGCCGTTCCAGGGTCCAGGAGGGGCGCCTCGTCCTCAGCTCCAGCCGGCGGCCATGTTCACTGGCGCTACTCCACTCTTCGCGCCGTCCTGGACCCCGCCCGCTCAGCCCAGCCAGCCGCCAACCTGGCCTGGGGGGTGGGATCAGGCCGCTCTGGCACAGTCCTTCAGCACCATGGGACTGACGCCGCCGACCAGCACCGAGTGGATCGCCGACTCGGGTGCCTCGTTCCACACCACTCCCGATGCTGGTATCCTCTCTTCTGTCCGACCCCCACACCCATCTTGTCCTTCTTCTATCATGGTTGGTGATGGGTCTTGCCTTCCTGTCACCGCCGTGGGTTCTGCTCCTCGTCTTCTTAATGTTCTTGTTGCTCCTCAGATGGTTCACAACCTTCTTTCCATAATTCCATTCGTCAGTTTACTGCTGACAACTCCTGTTCTATTGAATTTGACTCTTCTGGTCTTACTGTGAAGGATTCGGTTTCCCGGCGTCCGCTTCTCTGATGTGACAGCCCGGGGGCCCTTTACGCTCTTCGGCTTCCTGCTTCCGCTGCTCCGCTTTCGGCTTCTTCTTCGTCTACTGCTTTTGCCGTGACGGCTTCTTCCACTACCTGGCACCGCCGGCTTGGACACCCCGGCCGCGACGTTTTGGCTCAGCTTAGTCGTAGTACAGATGTTCCTTGTACTAGGGCTCCTGCTGAGCACCTCTGTCATGCGTGCCAGCTAGGTCGTCATGTTAGACTTCCGTTTTCTTCTTCTTCGCATGCTGCGCATGCTTTTGATCTCATCCACTGTGACCTGTGGACATCTACTGTACTCAACATGTCTGGATATAAATATTACCTGGTCATTGTTGATGATTTTTCTCATTACTCTTGGTCTTTCCCTTTGCGCGCCAAGTCTGAGACTTTCTCTACCCTCCTCCACTTCTTTGCCTGGGTGTCCACTCAGTTCGGCCAAGGCTGTCCAGTGTGACAACGGGCGGGAGTTCGATAACTCTACCTCCCGGTCTTTCTTCCTGTCTCGGGGTGTTCAGCTGCATATGTCTTGTCCGTATACCTCTCCTCAGAACGGCAAGGCTGAGCGGATGATTCGCACGACGAACGACGTCGTGCGCACCCTTCTGATCCAGGCTTCTCTCCCCCCGCGCTTCTGGGCTGAGAGCCTCCACACCGCCACCTACCTGCTCAACCGTCTTCCGTCCACTGCTTCTCCTACTCCCACTCCACACCACGCTTTTTTCGGTACCCCTCCTCGCTACGACCACCTTCAGGTCTTCGGGTGTGCGTGTTACCCTAACACATCCGCCACCGCTTCTCACAAGCTGGCGCCCCGCTCGACTCGTTGTGTGTTC
Organism: Panicum virgatum; assembly: GCF_016808335.1. Classification (NCBI taxonomy): domain Eukaryota; kingdom Viridiplantae; phylum Streptophyta; class Magnoliopsida; order Poales; family Poaceae; genus Panicum; species Panicum virgatum. Next base: position 55,487,165 of record NC_053149.1, read on the forward strand.
CTTGGGTACTCCCCTGACCACAAGGGGTACCGATGCTTTGACCTCACCTCTCGCCGCGTTTTGATCTCCCGACACGTTGTCTTCGACGAGTCGGATTTCCCCTACTCCACCTCTTCCACACCTCCTGATCCCGAGCTGGCGTCCCTGTTTCCGACTGACCCGGTGGTCCAGCCACCGTTACCTGTCTGTCCTTTTCCTGCAAGTTTTCCCGGCGCACCGGCACCACTTCCGGTGATCCCTGCTGCGCCGAGCGCGGCCCCGGTACCAGCGGTCGTGCCACGCGCGGCCCCCGGACCTCCGGTCGTGCCGCGCGCGGCCCCGGTGTCTCCCACTGCGCCACGCGCGGCCCCGGTGCCTTCCACTGCCCCTGCGCGGTACGCTCAGCCGGTGTAGGTGTACCGGCGTTGCTCGGACCCGACCTCGGCGCCGCGGCGGTACGCTGAGCCGGTGCAGGTGTACCGGCGTCGTTCCGCGTTAACACCGGCGCCGCCTCCTGCTCCGGAGGCTCCTGTGACGCCGACACCGGAGCCGTCGCCGCCGCCGCCTCCTCCGGCTCCCTCTCGAGCAGAGCCGGAGGTGTACCACCCGCCGGTCATCCATCGGGATCCTCGACATATACATCCCATGGTGACTCGACAGATGGCGTCCCAGGCCGCGACTCTCTCCGCCACCGAGGGAGAGCCGCGGGTCTCTCCGGTACCCTCCTCTGTCCGCGACGCCTTGGCGGATCCTCACTGGCGTCGCGCGATGGAAGAGGAGTACGCGGCTCTTCTTGCCAACCAGACGTGGGACCTCGTGCCGCGTCCGTCTGGTTGCAATGTGGTGACTGGCAAGTGGATCTGGACGCATAAGCGTCGGGCTGACGGCACACTAGAGCGCTACAAGGCTCGCTGGGTTCTCCGGGGGTTCACTCAGCGGCCTGGTGTGGATTATGATGAGACTTTCAGCCCGGTCGTGAAGCCCGCTACGGTGCGCACGGTCCTCTCACTTGCGCTCTCGCGCACTTGGCCTGTGCACCAGCTGGACGTGAAGAATGCATTTCTTCACGGCACCTTGTCAGAGACTGTTTACTGCTCTCAGCCTGCGGGATTTGTGGACTCGAGTCGTCCGGATATGGTCTGCCGGCTCAACAAGTCTCTCTATGGACTGAAGCAGGCTTCACGGGCTTGGAACTCTCGGTTCGCCACGTTCTTGCTGACACTGGGGTTCACCGAGGCCAAGTCTGACACGTCTCTCTTCATCTACCGCCGTGGGGATGAGACGGCATATCTACTGCTATATGTCGATGACATTGTGCTCACAGCTTCTAGTCAGCAGTTGCTTCAGAGTGTCATCTCCTCTCTGCAGCAGGAGTTCGCTATGAAGGATCTTGGTCAGCTCCACCACTTCTTGGGCGTCACTGTTGAGCCCCGCCCGTCTGGTCTCCTTCTGCACCAGCGGCAGTACGCCCTCGATATTCTGGAGCAGGCTGGGATGACTGATTGCAAGCCCTGCTCTACTCCAGTCGACACTCAGGCGAAGCTGTCTGCTGATCTGGGTGATCCGGTGGCTGACCCTACAGCCTACCGGAGTCTGGCCGGCGCTTTGCAATACCTCACCTTCACCAGGCTGGACCTCACCTACGCTGTTCAGCAGGTCTGTCTCCACATGCATGATCCCCGGGAGTCACACCTTGCTGCGCTGAAGCGTCTCCTCCGGTACGTCCGTGGCACTGTGGACCTCGGCCTGGTACTTCACCGCTCGTCCTCTGCTGAGCTGGTGGTCTACACTGACGCTGACTGGGCTGGCTGCCCGGACACTCGTCGCTCCACCTCTGGCTACGCCGTCTTCCTGGGCGGCAACCTGGTCTCCTGGTCGTCCAAGCGGCAGCCGGTTGTCTCCCGCTCCAGTGCCGAGGCGGAGTACCGGGCTGTCGCTAACGGCGTGGCGGAGGCGTCCTGGCTACGACAGCTCTTGGCGGAGCTCCACAGCCCGCTCGCCAAGAGCACGCTCGTCTACTGCAACAACGTCAGCGCCGTGTATCTCTCCACCAACCCCGTCCAGCATCAGCGGACGAAGCATGTGGAGATCGACCTACACTTCGTGCGCGACAGAGTCGCCATCGGCGATGTTCGGGTACTCCATGTCCCGACTACCTCCCAGTTTGCTGACATCTTCACGAAGGGGCTGCCCTCGTCGACCTTCTCGGAGTTTCGATCCAGCCTCAACGTAGCCGGTGGCTAGTTGTGGCTGCGGGGGGTATTAGCCCTTTTGTGCTCTCCTTGTACTCTCATCTTGTCCAGTCTTGAACACCGCTGCGTCGGTTGTTCAGACTGCGGGGGGTGTTAGCTTTCTTGTTGTCCAGTCTTGAACACCGCTGCGCCGGTAGTTCAGACTGCGGGGGGTGTTGGAGTATATTGAGCCCATGTGTGTAGAGGCCCATCTAGAGGCCCATGTATTGGATCTATATATACCCACCCATCTAGGGTTGGAGGAATAGGGCAATTATTCCCGTCATTACACACTTCCTTTTTATTTTTTATTTTTTTATCTTACCATTATAGAATTAATTTCTTTTTGAAGATTAAGAAAGAGTCAAAATAGCTTGAAGTAAATAATAATTGTTCTGATGGAACCTTCTACTCAGAATTGACCCATACATGATATAAGCATAGCCTTAATGAATTAACTGACTTCTTTAACTTATTAAAATACAAAATCTAAAATCAGACCTGTTAGTATGCTAAGGTCAAAAGTATTGAATCAGGGTAGAAACTTAGGTATGTCGTTTGTGGTATCTCCCCCTGTTCTATTTTTGTACCTGTACTCTGGTTTTTCTGTTTTAAGTAATGGAAATGGGGGATGGCCTTGAGTAACAAAAAAAAAATATTATTCAGTTTCTGAGTCTTTGAGACCACTACGAATGAACTATTGAATTATCTGTTGCAAAACAAAGTCTAACTTCATACAAATAATAAGTTCAAATCATAAAAACAATGCCATAGCCATTTAACGATGGGTACACAGTGATTTTGGCAGTGTGTGCCTTTGGCCAACAAATGAATTAAGTGAGTACTCCGGATAGAAGTTTTTTAATAGCAAATAACTGCTCCTGTGTCATTCAAGAAAAAAAATAGCAAACAACAGAGGTACCTCTTTATAACCGACGACTCATGATTCCACAAGAACAAAAATTAAATAATATCCATTGATAGAAATAGCCAGTAATATGTAATTATAATACTTTGAAAGCAAAAGAAAACTAGTTAAAGAAGTTAAGGTTAATCCAGATATTGAAACAAGAATAAAAATAACAATGCTTCAGGTTCAAGCTGTGTCTAAACTCTAAAAAACATGTAGGGCATACCATTCGAAGCATGTAAGGTGGCCCTCCATCATTATGAAACTGTAGCGCAGGGGACATTGTTCTTGCACTATTTATTATTTTTTTGGGGTCTGCGCAATAGAAAATAGCTAAAATCGTGAACAAAGACTGCAAAACAGAGCAACAGTAAATACTAGCCAGCTCATGCATTCATACCTGAAAGTACAGAATCTTGTGAAACCTCATTGGAAGAGTAATATATGACATGAGCTTTTGGATCCCCCAAAGTACTCAAATTAGGATCATTGATATCAGACACTCTCGGTAAGAGTGACTGATTAGTTTCATTCAGAGATTTCCACAAAGACAGCAACCAAGGATCTAAAGCCCCTTCATATCTGATGTTACAACAATGAAGAAAATCCATTAAAGTTGAGAAATGCTTCTGACCAAAAGGAAAATGATAATGTACACATTTTATAATCACACTATCACAATTATTTTAGTACAGAACAAATAAGATACTAAAATCATACCCAGAAGGATGCTGATCGTCTCCCAAGCCTATCTCTGCAACTCGTTCTGCACCAAGATGTGAAAGCCTTCTATCAAGCTTCTTTGTGGCAAACTGCAGTTGTAAACACACTAATGAAGGACAAATAGAAACAAAAAGATTCTACATTGGCAAACCAGAAGTCATGACTTGTGAGCATGGTTTAAAAGTCGTCGCCTAGGTGTCGCCTAGTCGTCCGGTCGCTCTCCAGGTACTGGGCGTCACGCTCGACTTACCAATCCGAGGTATGGCGTCCGACTTAGGTAGTTTGGCGTCGCCTAGGCGCTATATGGCGACTTTGGACGCCTCACGGGTAGAAGACGACGCCATATCGCAGCGCGGGAGGAGCGCGCGGGGGAATAGCGGCGCGGGAGGAGCGCGCGGGAAAGCGCGACCCGCGCGGGGAGGCGCGCGCGCGGAAGGATGACCCGCGCGGGGGAAGGGCGAGAGCTGAGATTCAGATAGGGAAAGAAGAGAAAAGGGAGAGAGGGCGGCAGCGCACCTGAAGGTTGGCGGCGGCGGACAGCCTCCGTCTAGCCTTTCCCTCCCCTTCTTCTCCGACTCCGGCGGATCTTCTGCCGGTCCTTTCCTTCCTCTTCTCCGCTTCCTCACCAGCAGCTTCCACCAAGGAGCCCAGGAGGCAGGAGCCGAGGACCAGGACCAAGGCGCCAAGCCACAGGTACTCTGCTCCCTTCCTCGCTCTCCGCTCCTTTCCTTCCTCCTCTCCGCTTCCTCACCAGCTGCTTCCACCAAGTAGCCCAGGAGGCAGGAGCCCAAGAGGCAGGAGCCCAGGACCAGGACCAAGGCGCCAAGCGCCCAAGCCACAGGTACTCTGCTCCCATCCTCGCTCTGCAGTCTGCACCCTTATGAATCCTCTCTTTGCTCTAGTCTGTACTCTCTGCCTCTGTTATTATATATTGTTGCTTTCTGCTTTGCTTTGTTTACTAATTGCGATGCCACTGCTTTGCTTTCTGCTTTGCTTTGTTTACAACTTGGTGCTATACTGCTATGCCCATTGCTCAACTATTTGTGCCCTGTAGGCCTGTACATTGTGTTTAGTTTATTGATTGATCCATGGTGCTCTGCTAATTTCTTATTCAATTTACTCTGTGCTTTGTGCTTTGGCTGTCTAGTGCTCTGAACTATGTGCTCACCTGATTAAGTGATTAGTTTAATCTGGCCAATTCTATCTTGTCTGCTAGCTTGATCTTTTAATATGCACTGTTGTCCTCATCATATTTTAATTATGTCTATGGTGGTTGGCTCTTTTCATGTACTATCTAGCAACAAAAAATGGCAACTCCAGCTGCCTCTGTCAACCCTGCATATGATCCCAAGACTGATCTAGCCAGGAAGCCCAAAAGGTCTAAGGACCCAGGCTGGAAGTATGGATATTGGGCAGACCTTGGTAACCGAGATGAGGTGACATGTACCCTATGTGGCACAATGGTTCATGGGGGTATAAAAAAGGCTGAAGCAACATCTAGCAGGTGGCTTTGGAGATTCAAAAATATGCAGCAAAACTACTACAGAGATTAGGGTGGAGATGACAAATTACTTGGAAAAACACAAGAGGCAAAGGCCAATGTACCTAGATGATGAGGAAGAGCAGGTAGAGGAGAATGGAGAAGCAGATGTGGTCGTGGTAGAGGCAAGTGCACCTGTGAATGTAGTTGAATCCCAGGCCTCTAAGGTGATGCCAAGTTCAGGGACAGCAGCAAAGAAAAGGCGTGCAGCCTATTCATTCAAGGCTGTAGCAGTGAGCAAAGGCAAGGAAAAGCCAAAGGGAAACAAGACAATTCTTGAGATGTTAAGAAAAACACCTGAAGAAATAGTCGATGAAAGGCGTAAAGGGTCTTACCAGCCCCCAATTCAGTCCAGCACTAAGACCAAGGAGCAACATCATTATGTGGATATGCAATGGGCCCTGTTTTTCTATGAGTGTGGCATACCATTCAATGCAGCAGCATCAAGACAATTTCAGGTGGCAGTTGAGGCAACAACACAGTTTGGTTCAGGGTACAAGCCTCCTTCTCCATATCAGTTTGGGGAACCGTTGCTTAAAGATGCAGTGAAGTTGACAAGTACCATGAGGGAGGACCATGAGAGAGCATGGAAGCATTTTGGCTGCACTCTCATGTCAGATGGATGGACTGATAGGAGGGGACGACATTTGATTAACTTCCTTGTCAATAGCCCATAGGGGACTTTCTTCTTAGAGTCTGTCGATGCATCAAGCGTGGCCCACGATGCATATATGCTTGCTGATTTGTTGGAGAAAAGAATTGAGGAGATTGGAAAGGAAAAGGTCGTTCAAGTTATCACTGATAATGGAGCTAACTACAAGGCAGCGGGTAAGCATCTAATGGAGAGAATTCCTTCACTGTTTTGGAGCCCATGTGCTGCACATTGTCTGGATCTTATGCTAGAAGATATAGGAGGGTTGAAGGAATTTAAGAAGCCCATAGCACGTGCAAGGCGTGTAACAACTTTCATCTATAGACATGGGAGAATCCTTAGTGCAATGAGAGAAAAGACAGGTGGGTCTGATCTTGTGAGACCTGCAGCCACAAGGTTTGCCACAGCTTTCCTCACTTTAAAAAGTTTGCACAAGCATAGAGATTCTTTGAAATCTCTTTTTGTCAGTGAAGCATGGACTGGGAATAAATTGGCAAAAACTAAAGCTAGTGAGGATGTGCATGACATTGTGCTCTCTACTGAGTTTTGGAACAAGGTTGAGGACTGCCTTAGAGCTTCAGCCCCTCTTCTCATTGTTCTTAGGGTGGTTGATGGTGGTGAGAAGCCTGCCATGCCAGAGGTTGCAGCATTAATGAATCAAGCAAAAGATAGGATCAAGCAAAGCTTTGCTATCCCAACTAAGAAAATCATAGATATTATTGAGAAGCGTTGGGTGAAGCAAATGGACCATCCTTTGTATGGGACTGCATTGTATTTGAACCCAGGAAAATTACATCCCCTCATAAGAGATGATGATGATGCCACTGTTGGGCAGCTAAGAGGTTGCTTCCTTGAAGTTCTTGGAAGAATGGTGGAAGATAGAGATACCCAAGACAAGATTGATGCTCAGTCTTTGGACTATGAAGCCCTTAGAGGAGAAGCATTCTCAAATATAAGAGCTAAGCAAAACCTTGAGAAAATGAGTCCTCGTAAGTCATGTTTTTACATGTAATTTCAGCAGCTTGCATAATAGTAAATTTATTGCAGCAAGTCCATTTCATTCATAATTCCTAATATATGATTATATTTGGTCATGTAGTTGATTGGTGGGCCTCATATGGTGGTCGTGCTATTGACCTTCAAAGGTTTGCTAGGCGCATTGTTAGCCTATGTGCTTCATCATCCGGCTGTGAGAGAAACTGGAGCACGTTCGAGTTTGTGAGTACCATTTCCCCTGCTCAGTTTTTGTTTAGTTTCAGCATGTTAACCATTCTCTTTATGTCTTCCCCCCTTTTCAGATCCACACCAAAAAAAGAAATAGGTTACTGCATAAGAGGTTGAATGATATTGTCTACATTTCCTACAATCGAAAGATGAAGACTAGGTTTCAAATAAGGCGGGAGAATAAAGGGAAAATCTTTGACCCTTTAGTCATTGAAGAGTTCGATTGGGATAATGAGTGGGCTGACTCGTCGTATGTACACCCTCAAGGTGCACGTGGGTGTGATGAAAATTACCTCACATGGGCTGCTGTTGATGAAGCTCTTGGTGCATCAAACTCACTTCGAGGACGCAATCTCCCAAGGAATGCAAGCAGTAGGTGTGCAACAAATTCAAACCCAAGGTTGGATGAAGATGAATCAGGTTTAGGCAATGAAGAGGAAGAAGATGAAGACCCACATGATGATGCTTATGTGACAGATTCTGAGGATGCTCCTCCCGATGGTGGAGAAAGCATGGAAGGATTGCAAGCTGCAAATAACCATGATGAGTTTGATGATGGATATTGAGTTGGGGTTGTCTTTTGAGCTGGGGTTGGCTTTTGACAGATGTTACTTATGCTGTATTTTTATGGACTGATGTATCTAAGTTATGCTACTTATGCTGCAAATTATCCCATTAGTATCTAAGTTTATGGACTGATGTATTGATGTTACTTATGCTGTATTTTTACCCATTATGCTACTTGTAAACTTGCCCATATACTACTATTGTGGATTGTGACCACATATTGCTAAATTTCTCTATTTTTTTTAGCTTGGTGCTTGGGAGAATAAAAGAGATCACAAATCATCAGCAAGAACAAGGTACACTTGATCCATATTTACATAGCTAATTAATTGCATTATAACTTGTTTCTTACATTCATTATCACTCACAACATGTTGCAAGTACATGCTACATCAAGTAAGAGAAATTGGAAAGAAGAGAGCTGGAAAATTGGCACCAACAAGGTATGTTTCTGCTCTTTTCCTACATGCTAGGACATCTGTATGGCGTTGCCTCGCCGCGCGCCTTAAGCGCCTAGTCGACTCAAAGGGCTGAGTCGCCGCGCTTCGCCTTACCGCCTTAAAAACATTGCTTGTGAGAAGCATATTACGAGCTTAAGCATTGACTTGATACACTTAAGACATCAACACGGTTGAGAATTCAAAAGAATGCATGTTTACAGTATACAAAATGAAAAATTACAATGTCATGTTCAGGCGCTTGCAAATATTATCTCAACTGCTATAGTGGTTATATTGGAACTTAACTGTATAGCTTCAGCTTGCAAGCATTCACCAAAACAGTGTTAAGATAAAAATATCTTATGTGTCTGCCAAAATGGTACTTAACACAAATCATTCCTCTCAGTCACCCAGAGCAAAAGGAATAGAGCATTTAAGGAGTATGTCATTATAACCATATACTGTTTTCTAAAGATGCAAATTGTGGAATGTAGCCATAAATCGCCATAACGTAGGCAAATTACTGCGATTGGTTGTGACATGAAGACAGATACCCACACATTACTGTAGTGAAGGCAGCATATAACGCATTAGCAAGCTTAAGACAGATGCCTCACATTGTACTTCTGGTAGCCTGAATCCCCGAGTCCAAACACTGCATGACGGACCCCCTCAAGCCATTGCGCGCCCAGATCCTTCCGAAGCAGGTATCTCCAAAACCCCTGCCGCGAAATCCAACCCACAATCCCGATAAGCAATCCATACGACTGGAAATAATCAAGTGGATGAGAATCTCCAGACCTTCATGGAATCCGGGGGGTCCCCCTGCCCCGTGGTGGACACGACGAAGACCACGAACCGCTCTCTCGGCAAGCGACTCTGCACGAACGAGCAAAGGCGTCACGGACTCGCATGTACGGGTCGTGTGGCTGCGGGGACTTAGGTGTTTGGAGCTTACGGGATCGAAGCCGTCCATGGAGAGCACGTCGACGGCAGGGCAGCCCCCGCGCTCCGCCTCGCGGCCGACGCGCTCCGCGGCGTCCATGGCGTTCCCGGTTTGCGAGGCGTAGAGCACGAGGAGGCGTCCGCTGGAGGACGCCGCCGAGTCCGCCTCCGCGGCCGACGGCGCCATGCGGCCAGAGCTCGGAACCCGCGCCCTTTACGCAACCTAGCGGCGGCCAGCAAGCGCGTCGACGAGGCGCTTCAATCGCTCCGCTCAGGTCTTGCGAGGTCCCGCCGGCACTGCAGCCGCCTGCCCGCCTGGTTCCGGTGCTCGCGCGCGCACGTGCCTGCCTCCGGGATCCCCCTGCCCTTCCTGTTTCCGGCGGCGGCTCCGGTTGCCTTGCCAGTTGCCAGCGAAGAGAAGAAAGGGGGAGTTCCTGACTTGCTTGCCCCAGCTCAGCCCATAAACGGCTACCAGGCCGACCTTGGGCTTGGGCTGTCTCTTTTTTTTTTCTTTTTGAAAAAGTCTACTTTGCCACGTCTAAGGCTCTAATTGTGGCAAAAATCTGACTTTCCTCCTTCAACTGTAAAACCAGGTATCCAGCCTCCCCCAACTATCAAAACAGTTTATTTTACCTCCCTAAGCAATTTTACAAGCAGTTTTTACATCTTTCATAGGTTTTTTCCTTCTTTCCTTTTCACTCAATTGAAATACATAATTGAAATTTGAAATTTTGAAGAAAAAACAATTCAAACTTCATTGAATTTTTAAAGTATTAACATGAACTCCATCTTTGACAAAATTTGAACTGTGTGATACATACTAGAGATGCATCATTAGAGATTTTTGTGAGTATGGCTTCTATAGCACAATTTAAGTTTCTTAGGAAGAGTCAATTTGAACCAAAATTGATCCTTTTTATTTATTTTCATATTTGATTTATACATATGAAAATTCTTGAGTATATTTTAAAGGCAAAATAGGCACCTTGGTCCTTCAACTTTACCCCAAGGGTCAATTTAGTCCCTCAACTTTCAAAAAGACCAATTTGGTCCCTCAACTTTTATTTTTAGGTCAAATTTGTCCCTATACTGATGTAATGCTCCAAAATACCATGAGACTAATGCTAAAAAGTCATTGTTACCCTTAGCTATTTCCTCTCCTTCATAATTTGCATGTTTAGCAGTGGTACAACAAGTTAATCAAACATGTGCATGATATTCTTATGTGATTCAGACTAAATTAATTAAATACAAAAGGGCATTTCAACAAATACGAGATACATCAAATCAGCCGACAGAATAATAGATTTGTTGTGACCTATTATTGATTAATTACAACCATACAATAATGGAAATTGAGTATGAGAAGGAGCTAAGGGTAAAAATGACTTTTCGCATCTATCTCATGATATTATGGAGCTTCACATTAATATAGGGACAAGTTTGGCCTAAAAATGAAAGTTGAGGGACCAAATTGGTGTTTTTGAAAAAAAAATTGAAGAAGGACTGTGGGGGAGATCCCCACGGCATGTGGTTATATTAAAAAAGAGCTAACCAGTTACAGAGATATTTACATAATACATGAGGGGTAGGGAAGTGGGAGAGAGTAAATTACAAAATTGTATCTAGCCATTGTACAATTGTGGACCTAACATCCTCCCTAACTCTATGGAGCTGTAGGAGGACCTGTGCCTTGGACCTCACGGTCCAAAGCTGAATGCTGACGGAGTGCCCTTCAAAAATCTTGTCATTTCTGATGTTCCAAATTTCCCAAGCTGCAATGGTGAAGATTTCAAAAAAGTATGGAGAATTGAAATAATAGATTGCTTCCTCAAGTCGGCTGTGAATGTTTAGTGATGTATCCCAAGCAAGCCCTATTTTGTGCCAATAGATAGTAGAGAATGGACAGTCAAAAAAGAGGTGGTTTATGTCCTCAACCACTTGATCATTACACAGAACACAGTGAGTGTTTGGCTGCACATGAAAATTTCTTCTCAGCATATCTCTGGTGTTGAGTCTGTCCATCAAGATCAGCCAAGCAAAGAACTTCAACCTGGGTATGCACTTTGATTTCCAAATCCACTTAAAGGTTCGTGGTGTCTGAGAATTTCTGAATGCCAGCCTATAGAAATGATTGGAAGTATACTAACTGTTTCCCCATATGAATGTCCAAGTATCTGCAGAGTTTTCATCAAAATTAATCTGCTGGATATCATTTTGTAGGGCCAATAGTTCAGACCAGGCTTGATCAGACAGAGGCAGATTAAAAATCTCTGAGATATCATCTGTGTGCATGATCTTCATGACCGAGATGTTCTGATCTTTAGCAAAGGAGTGTATCCATGGATATTTGAAGGAAAGGATCTCGTTAGTCCAAAGATCATCCAAAAAGGTCACTGTTGCACCATTACCAATAACACATTTAGCAATACCCCTGTAGATAGTGTTAAGTCTTAGAATATCCTTCCACCAGAAAGAACCCATTTCTCTTGAAGAATGTGGCACCTTATGCTGATAATACTTTGACCAAATCAAATTACACCAAGGGATGTCAGATTTCATATAAAACTTATGAAGTTGCTTCAGAAGCAAAGCATCATTTTGCAATCTGAGGTTCAGTACGCCCAGACCACCCTTATCTTTGGGTTTTTGAACTTGTTTCCAGGCCACAAGGTTACCACCCCTGTTTGAATGGTTATTACCTCTCCAAAGGCATTGTTTCCTTGCTCTGTCTATATTTTCTATAACTCCAGCTGGCAATTTGATTGTGCACATGGCATAGGTGGTGATTGGAGTAATCACAGAGTTAATCATTTCCAATCTTCCTGTGTAAGACAATAAAGAGGAGCAGGCTGAGAGTCTTCTTTCCACTCTGTCCATCATGGGTGTAAGATATGTCATTCTTGGCTTTGTGGTACCCATTGGGAGACCAAGATAGGTGAAAGGTAGAGATCCAACTTGACACCCCATAGTTGCAGCAAGAGTTGCCATATTTTCAGTAGGAACATTAATGGGGTACATAGCAGATTTACTATAGTTCACTGTCAAACCTGTGGAGAGGGCAAAATCATCGAGAATACCTTTTAAATGTGCAAGTTGGTGGACATCAGCTTGCAGGATTAGAAGTGTGTCATTAGCATATTGAATGATGGGAAAGTCTGAAGTTGGTTGAGGGAGGGGCAGATGTAAATACCCTTGTTGACAAGCATTATTGATCACATATTGCAGAAGTTCTGCAGCCAAAACAAAGAGCAAAAGTGATAAAGGGCCATCTTGTCTAACACCTCTCTTACAGAGGAACTTTTTTCTAGGAACACCATTAAGTAGAATTGAAGAGGTGCCAGAGGAGAAAATCATTTTCATCCAATTCAACCATAGGTCAGGGAAGCCCAGGTGTGACATCATGGATAGCATAGTTGAGTGCTCAACTGTATCAAAGGCTTTTGCAAAGTCCAGCTTTAGAATAATGATTGGCTTTTTGCTCTGATGGCATTGATGTATGAATTCAAAACTCCATGCTAAATAGTCCTGTATAGTTCTTCCTTTGATAAACCCATACTTATTGGCATGTATGAACTCAAGTATGATTGCATGTAGTCTTTCAGCCAGAATTTTTGTAATAAGCTTAATACTGCAGTTGAGTAGGGAAATTGGCCTAAAATCATTCACTGTTTCAGGATTGTTGATCTTTGGTATCAAAGTGATAAAAGAGTTGTTGATGCTTTCCAAGTCTAAATTTCCACTGAAGAAATCAAAGCAAAGGTCATAGAAAGTTTGCTTTATTAGTGGCCAGCATTTTTTGAGAAAAAGGCCATTGAATCCATCTGGCCCTGGTGCCTTGTCTGAAGGCATGTCTTTGACAATTCTGTCAATCTCTTCTGTAGAGAAAGGTTGAACGAGACTATAGAAATCCATATTCACCTGAATTAGCTGCTCCAAGTCAAATCTCATATCTGGATTTAAGGAAATTCCCATCCTATTCTTGTAGGCAGACCACAGCAGGCCTGCTTTACCCTCATGGTCTGAGATCATCACACCATCTTCATTCAAAAGTTGAGAAATAGTATTTTTCCTATATGAGACAGTTGTCATAGCATGAAAAAAATTTGTACATTCATCCCCAAATTTAATTCTGTTGACTGTGTATCTTTTCATCCAATAAACATTTTTGGACCGAAGCAGTTTAGCAAGATGTTCTTTCACAGCAGCTCTGAGGTTAAATTCTGGTAGAAAGGGATGTCTGAGTTCTTCTAGAGTGTCCAGGAAAAGGATTACCTTATTGCAGTTTGAAATAAGTATATTCAGGTTTGATAAGCTCTTACTCCAAATTTTGAGCTCATATCTCACATTTTTGAGTTTCCCAGCTAGAATGGAGGCAGTATCTCTTTGATTTCTGACGTTTTTTTCCCAACCCTTCTGAACTGCATCAAAAAAACCTGGGTGTTCTTGCCTAAAATTCTCGAATCTGAAAATATTTGCTTTTGGGATAGCAGTGCTGATGACAACCTTGCACGGAATGTGGTCACAAGTTAACTTGGCAAGAGGTAACACCAGTGTGTTGGGATAGCACAAAGTCCAGTTGATTGAGGTAAAGAACCAGTCCAGTTGTTCTAATAGAGGTTCATGCTGCATGTTACTCCACGTGAAAGATCTATCTTTAATGGGCAATTCAATTAACCCTAAATGACCAATAACATCATTAAAGATAAGAGTGTCCTGTAGATTCCCTCCTAGCTTGTTTCTATCATTTAGAGAACGATAAAAATTAAAGTCTCCCAGAAACAGTCAATTGTCCTCATCAAGAATGACGTGATTCCTGAACCATAGAATGAATTGAGATCTGAGAGGATCAGTACAAGGTCCATACACTATTGTGAGTGTTCATTTCTGCAAGCTGAGGGTGGAAGTGAATTCCAATGTAATGCCAAACTGCTGAGAGTCTAAAACCTGACCCGAGAATAGGTTACTATTCCAAGCCACCAGGATTCCACCAGAAGCGCCAATTGAGGGCACAAATTCATACTTGTCCAAACGTTTAGGGATGAACTGACGGATGAACGGTGTATCAAAGTTCTCACATTTTGTTTCTTGTAGACAAACAATCGAGTAGCCACTTTCATTTATTTTATCTCTAACCGCATCCCATTTCTTATTCCCATTAATGCCCCTAATATTCCAACAAAGCACATTCCAATTCCGTGTACTCATTTACATCACCATGATGGGAATAAGTTTGCAGGGTCTGAACAATCAGGCCCAAAGTCACCCACAGATGCAGGATAACAGAGAGAAGCACAACCGAGTGGACTAACATAACAAGCCAGATAATAAGCATGCAAAATAGAAGTTGACATCGTAGCAGAAGAGAGGAGCACACAGGCCAAAGGAGAGTTTTCAGAGTTTTGTAGGGGAACATGATCATCCAGACAAAAGACAGACCAATGGTGACAAAAGCACCAGTAGAATTAAAAGTATTTGAGATACATAAGCCTAGGAAAGACAAAAGGGCATGTGCATAGAAGCTGACATGCAACAACTTTCTTCTGGATAGATTAATTAACATCCTTGCTTGGGTCCTGCAGTAGAGCTTCCTTGGATGTCATCTCATATGGCAGTCCACAATCTACTCCCCAGCTCTGAAGCACCTGCATGGGTATTGGACCTGGCTCCTGGCCAGAGAGGTCAGGCATTGCCTCAATTGGTCTTGGTTGATCACTAGAAGCATTTGCCACAGATTTCTTGCTTCTCTTCCTTGTGGTGTACTGACAATGCTGATATCCATCAGACCTATTCAGTCTTGGGTTTCTTCTGACTGTGTTCATCACCAGTGGTGTGGGGTTATCAGCAGCAGAGAGGGCTGTTGGGAGGCTCACCACATTTTTTGGTGGTCTTGGAGGAAGTGCAGTGACTCTTGAATTCAAGCTTCGCACTCCCTCAAAAGCTAACAGTAGATTCTTTTTAGCACCTGGCTCAGAGTTACTGTCAGGTAGAAGATTAAGGTCTAAAGTGTCAACAATTTCAGATTCTTCCAAATCCATGCTTGACTGACTAAGATCCTCAATATGAAGCAGACTAACTGACGGGGGGTACAAACCTGGGACCCCTGACGGGCCTGACTTGTGCAAGTAGAAGCCCAGCAGATTCGCTGGGCTGAAGAATGGGACGGTCCATTAACCAGTGCGGGGAGTTGCCTTTGTTCCTAAGCCAACGAGTCCGGGAGCCCAACCTCCCGGGACACGTGGCGGTCCCCCGACCTAGCGCCCCGGGTCGGAGCCATGACGATGACTCGGGACGTGCGCTGCAAGAACACCGCGCCTTCTGACATGCGTGCCTGCCAAGACAGGCCCTGCACGGGCTCCCTGACGCGAGCTCTCCTTATCTTGCGGGAAGGGCTTAGGCCACAGGACCCTCTGACAAGGGGACAACGCCGCTCGCACGGGCCCCGCGACGCAACGGGAGGGGGCGTCAACAGACGCTGCCTCCTCCACCGTAATGATGGTAGCCCCTGCACACCATTTCATTATGCCAGCGAGTGTGACCGGACGCCCCCAGCCAGTCCTCAGTAAGACACCCCTCACTGGGCGCGCCGTCCGGCTGACAGGGGCTACGCAAGAGAGGCACGCAATAGTCCCGCAGACAAGGAACGTAGTCTCCGGCGGACAAGACCGGAGGTGACCCCCGAGCGACCATCCGAGTGGTCGCGCCGCCTCGATTGAGCCAGGATGGGACAACACCGGGGGAACGCGCCGCCCAAGAAGATCGCCAGGATCATCCTTTGCCCGAGAAGATCGCCAGGATCAAGCCTGTCCACTCCTGACCGACCGAGTGGGCCCCGACGACTGACAAGGACGAAGCGCACCCCGACGGTGCCAAAACACAATGCTAGATATATGTAAACGGGGGCCCCACCTTGGACTATAAAAGGGAAAGCCCCCCACGTAAGAAAGGGTTGGACTCCTAGAGGTTCGACACTGCTTGACCAGCTTGTAAGCTCCCCTCGGAACTTTGAGTACCCGGGCTCGAGAGCAATAGAGCAAGAACACCACCCCCCATACTAAATGTAGGGCACATTCGGCCCGAACTAGTCTAAATCCTCGAGTCCTTGCGTGCTAGACCATATCGGATCAAGCGCACAACAAACGAGCAATGGAGTAGTTTAGTAATCGCCCATTTCCCACAGTGACAGTTTGGCGCCGTCCGTGGGGAGCACTTTGTGCGTTCACTGCTTCGGCGATCGGATGGTTTCGATCACCCCATTCACCGCCCCGGCGGCAAGCCACGACGAGACGATCCGCTTCGGCTCCCTGGAGTTCCCCACGATCCCCCGCGATGGGTCGTGGGCGCCTCGACCATTCCCGCCTTCCCAAACCTTCCGCTTCGGAAGTCTGGAGTTCGTCACCGACCAGCTCGGTGCACAGTGCCTCCACGAGGAGGAAGCCGCCCCGGCGGCCCTAGAGGAGCCCATTCCTCCTCCCAAACCTCATAATCTGAGGCGTCGGCGATCAGTTCGCTGGCGCATCAAGAAGCGTAGGCCATCACAGCCAACCCGTGTGGTGCTCCGCCGCATCGCACTCATAATGGCCTCCAACCCCGCTGTCGAGGACGTCAACCTGGTCCTCTTCTCCCTGGCCAACGTCTCTCGACAGCTCGTGGGCGGACTCCCACTCCCGACACCCTGCTCGTTTTCAGAGCGACTTCCGTTCGACCTACGCAACGCCGCGAGCGTCTACGCTCAAGAGGCGCGCAAGGTCACCCAAAGGTTCCTGCCCACGTCCCAGTACGTGGGCATGACAGAGAGCTATCCCGACTGTGTCCATGACCTCCTGTGCTTCGAGGATCCCCTGAGCGATTCCTCCAGCATGGGAGACAACCACCTGGAGGGAACATCCGTGCCACCGCACAAGTGTGCTTTGGCCGACGGCAATCTGCCGCCGGAGGTGGTACCGTCCGAGCAGACGCAAACCCCAGCGGACCACCGCGAGCGCGCGCTTGCCAACGCGCAGGCCCACGGCGAGGATCTCCGCCGTCGCCAACAGACGCCTCCGCCAGTGGACCAGCCTCTGCGGGCCCCCTCCGAGTCAAAAGGGATAAACCCCACGGGTTCCGCGCGTCAGCGGGCACGCAGGGTCAACTCTGACATCATCAACGACGCCCGTATGCAACTCTCGTAAGAGTTCCGTGCGGGCCAAAACATCGCAGCAGCTGTGATTCTTCTGCAGACGCTGCCAGAGCCGAAGGATCCAGCCCAGAGGAATCTTCACCGCCAGGTGAGAAACCTGGTGGAGCTCGCCGCCGTCTAGCAGACGGAGAGCTCCTTGCTGCACCGCCGACAGGCCACTGCCTCGTGTCCCGCTGGCGGCGTGAGTCACCGTGGGCGGGAACCATCCGAGGTGCAGCGCCCCCCACCAGCGCAGCAGGAGCCCGGCGAGTCCCTGCGCGACTACATCCAGCGCTTCTCCAAGCAGTGCAACTCACTCCCAGGCGTCGTCGATGCCGACATCATCGGCGCATTCCTCAATGGGATGCACTGTAAGACCCTGGTCCACAATCTAGGGTGCCAGAAGACGCGCACCACGCATGAGCTCCTGGAGATCGCTACCAACCACGCCTCCGCGCGAGGAGGCGGTCGGGGCCGTCTTTGAGCGCGACCAGCACGCGGCAAAGACGAAGCGGCATGACCGCAACAGGCCTTCCTCAAGCTGCGAGGACAGGAAGAACAAGAAAAATCGTCGACCTCCCGCTGCTGGCGTGGTCGCGGCAACCGAGCGCCAAGATAAGCGCCCCCCGAGAAACGACCACTTCAACCAGCTCCTGGAGAAGTCATGCACCAACCATGGCTATCCGGTGAACCACAAGTTCAAGGATTGTGATATGATGAAGCGCCTCCTCCGCAGGACAGCCAAGACCGACGGCGACGGCCGCGACAAGCGGCCCGAAGCCAACTAGGACAAAGGGAAGCCGGCGGAAGGGGAGTTCCCTGACGTGGATCGGTGCTTGGTGATCATCTGCGGCTTGGAGGACGAGTGTTCCAGGTGACTGCAAAAGGTTCGGCTCCGCGAGGTATGTGCTGCCGCAAGTTCCATTCCTAGAAAGTTGAAGTGGGCATCCACGCCCATCATTTTCGACCAGGATGACCATCCGGTCAGCATTCCTTAGCCGGGAAGCTACCCTCTCGTCGTCGACCCCGTCGTCAGCAACATGCGCCTGTCCAAGGTGCTGATGGACGGGGCAGCAGCCTCAACATCCTCTACATCGACACCTTAGAAGCCATGGGAATCCCACGAGCCTGCTTGCGGGAATCTCTCTTCCCCTTCTACGGCATCTTGCCGGGCATGAAGGCGTACCCAGTCGGCAACATCGACTTGCCGGTCACGTTCGGCAGCAAAGCCAACTTCCGCACCGAGACCCTCACGTTTGAGGTGGTGGACTAGAAGGGGGCGTACCACGCCATTCTCGGGCGCCCCGCCTACGCCAAGTTCATGGCGGTGCCCAACTACACCTACCTCAAGCTTAAGCTGCCGGGCCCGAACGGGGTCATCACCGTAAGCGGCTCCTTCGAGCAGGCCTACATCAGCAGCTGCGAGTACTTCGACCTCGCCACCACCGCGGCGAACTCGGCTGAGCTCGTCCAGCTTCGCGCCACCACCCCCCGAGCGCCGTCCTGACCCCGGCAAGCCCAGCCAGGCACCGGCCTTCGTCTCAACTGATGAGACCAAGTCGGTCGTGGTCGACGACGCCGATCCAACCAAGACGGTGCGGGTTGGCTCCCAACTGTCAGCCAAATAGGAACACGCGCCCGTCGACTTCCTCCGCGCCAACAAGGACACATTTGCCTGGAAACTGTCTGACATGTCGGGCATCCCAAGGGAGGTCGCCGAGCACGAGCTCCGCATTTTGCCGGGATCCAAGCCTGTCCAGCAACGACTGCACCGCTTCGACGACAAGAGGCGCAGGGCCATAGGATAGGAGATAGCTAAGCTATTAGCTGTTGGCTTCATAAAAGAAGTCTACCACTCCAACTGGCTCTCTAACCCAGTCCTTGTAAAAAAAAACTGGTCAATGGAGGATGTGTGTTGATTACACCATCCTGAACAAGGCTTGCCCCAAAGACCCTTTTCCTTTGCCTAGAATAGATCAGATAATCGACTCCACCTCTGGATGCGAAATCTTATCCTTTCTAGATGCTTACTCATGCTATCACCAGATAGCGATGAAGGAATCCGACCAGCTCGCGACATCCTTCATCACGCCGTTCGGCTCGTACTGTTACGTGTCAATGCCGTTCGGTCTCAAGAACACAGGAGCAACATACCAGCGATGCATGCAAGCCTGCTTCTCTGACCAGATCAACCAGCCGATCGACCCCGACCGGCCAGACCGCCTTGGGCGACAGTCGCAGTATATGTTGACAACATCGTCGTCAAGACGGGTCACGCGGATGACCTAGTCGCCACCCTGAGCACCACGTTCGCAAATCTCAGGAGGCTCAACATCAAATTGAATCCTGAAAATGCGCGTTCGGTGTGCCTAAGGGCAAACTTCTCGGGTACATGGTGTCCGAGCGTGGTATTGAAGCCAACCGCGACAAAATCGCGGCTATCACCAACATGGGACCCATCCGTGGCGTCAAGGGCGTCCAGAGGTTAATCGGGTGCCTAGCAGCGCTCAGCCGGTTCATCGCCCGGCTGGGGGAGCGAGGCCTGCTGCTGTACAAACTCCTCAAGAAATCCGACACCTTTGTCTGGACGGAGGAGGCACAGGCGGCCCTCAACCGCCTCATGGCTCTCTTATCCTCTCCACCGGTGCTCGTGGCACCGGACCCCTGCGAACCCCTTTTGCTTTACCTATCAGCCACTAACCATGTGGTCAGTACCGCTCTGGTGGTTGAAAGGGAAGAACAGGGACACGCCCTTAAGGTCCAACGACCCGTGTATTTTGTTAGTGAAGTACTGACTGACACCAAGTCACGGTACCCGTAGACACAAAAACTCCTCTACGTTGTCATCATTGCGGCCAAGAAGCTGCAACACTACTTCACCGAGCACGAGGTGTCGGTCGTCACCTCATTCCCACTTAGAGAAGTTGTTCGCAATAGCGACGCCGTGGGGCGGATCTCCAAATGGGCAGTCGAGCTAATGGGCTACGACGTCAAGTTCGTGCCACGCACGGCGATAAAGTCTCAAGCCTTGGCCGACTTCATCGCCGAGTGGACGGAAGTCCAAGCTCCAACCCCAGAAATCTCTCACGAGTACTGGACCCTCTACATCGACGGGTCAGTCATGGGACCCGACGCGGGGGCTGGGGTCGTCCTGGTCTCCCCAGAAGGAGGCAAGTTCCAGTACGCTGTCCGCCTCCACTTCCCAGTATCCAACAACGTCGCAGAGTATGAGGCACTCATCAGCGGCCTCCACATAGACATCGACATCGGGGCAACCCGCCTGTACGTCTATGGCGACTCCAAGCTGGTAATCGACCAGGTCATGAAGAACTCCAACTGCGAGAGCCCTCTCATGGACACATACTGCCAGGAAGTCCACAAGCTGGAAGGGAGATTCCGGGGTCTGGAGCTCCACCACATCCCACGGAAACAAAACCCCGATGCAGACGCTCTCGCAAAAATGGCCGCCGAGCGCAAGCTGGCGCCCAACGGCATTTTCGTCAACGACCTGAACGCGCCGTTGGCGCAAGAGAAGCGGCCGGCCGCAGACAAGACAAAAACAGGGGAACAAAGCATGCAAAGAAAACAGAGCACGCTCCCTCCGACCCAGCCCCCGACCAGGTACCCGGGGGCCCAATCTGCCTCGCTACGGGACAATCCGACCCAAGCCAGGCAGACAATGTAGATTGGAGAGCTGACCTATTGGCTTATCTCCTCCACGAAGTCCTCCCCAAGGAATGCAACGCAGCCCACCGGGTAGCCCGACGAGCCAAAACCTTCACTGTAATCAACGGCGAACTCTACAAACGCAGCCCCTCCGAGACTAGCATTCTCATGAAGTGCATCCCCATTGCCCAGGGCAAGGATCTTCTTCTCGAGATACATGCAGGGATCTGCGGACACCACGCTGTACCACGCTCCTTGGTTGGAAAGGCTTTCCGACAAGGATTCTATTGGTCAATGGCACTGCGCAACGCGGAAGAAATCGTCCGTGCATGAAAAGGCTGCCAATTCTATGCAAAACAAACCCACCTGCCAGCCTAAGCCCTTCATACCATTACCATAACATGGCCATTCGTCGTGTGGGGTCTAGACATGGTCGGACCACTCAAGAAGGCACCAGGATTGTTCACCCACCGACTTGTCGCAATCGACAAGTTCACAAAATGGATAGAGGCAAAACCGATAACTACAATCAACTCCAAGGAGGCCGTTAAGTTCTTCCTGGACATCGTTTACAGATTCGGCGTGCCCAACTCCATCATCACCGACAATGGGACCAACTTCACAGGTCACTACTTCCAAGAGTTCGCGGAAAGGTACGGGATCCGGATCGACTGGGCATAGGTCGGACACCCGCGCACAAACGGGCAAGTAGAAAGATCTAATGTGTAAGGATCACCGGGGTGTCCGACCCTAGAGGGGGAGGGGGTGAATAGGGTCGCTAATCGCTTTCTATCCTAGGGCTCAATCTATTTGCATGAGATAAACCTAACACGTCCTACACATGCTAGTTATGACTAAGGTTTATCTATGCTGCGTTCCTCGCCGCGCGCACCTCCTCCTCGGCAGCGCCCCGAGCCACCTCGACTGCCCGCAGGCTCTCCTCGAGTAGCGACCACGTGTCAAGTCGCACTCCCGCTGTAGAACCGGAATGTCTGGATGGACCTCCATGGAACCGGATTCCGAGGACGTGGCAGACGCTACAGGGGAACCCGGCGTGGGCAAGCCTGGCGCGGGCAAGCCCGGCGCTTCAGCGGCAGCGACCGACGGTGCCATGGCGACCGGCGCCAGTGGCGCGACGGAGGACGAAGCCGAACCGCCGGTGGCAGCAGCAGATGCCCCAGCGCCACCCTGCACCGGAGGTCTGCCAGACAAAGAGGAGCCGGAGGCGGCGGGACCGCCCGATAGCCCAACACCACCTTGTCCCGCGATCCACGCTCCGGGACCCGTCGACGGCACCCAACCACCGCACAAGCATCATCACGAACATGGCAAGGTAAAATGCAGGGATGGAAGAACGAGGATGGCGCCGAGAAAAACCTCCCCCAGAAGAGCTCGCGGCATACCCGCGGCAGACCGCACGGCGTAGCACTGGACTCCTCATCGCAGGGGCGCCTGCCGTCAGCCATCGGGAGAAGTCGACGACGACGGTGAAGGCGGTTAGCACTCTTCCTCCTCTTTTCCCCTGCGCCCTCGCCTTTTCCTCCTCTCTGTTTTTCTTACGAGAACTGGCAGGCAAGAATGTCGACGGAGACGAGGCGACGGGAGGCAGGGGGTTAAATAGGCGATCATCATAGCTACTCCGAGGCAGTTCCCGAGCGAAGCAACACCTCGAGACACGAGCCGCCACAAACGAACCTCTCCGCAGCAACCGGCGCGACGCATCGGCTCCACGGGTGCGTGCTCTACAGGTTCAATTAAATCACCGTCATCAATTCGTTTCCAATTGCAGGGAAGACGGCGAACCGTTTCCATGCCTCAAACGAATCGCAACCGCACGATTCGATCTCAAGGTTCGAAGGCCAGTCCACCAAGGGCTCCGCACCGCCTTGACTCAAAGAGCCCGGGAATAAAAACAGAGACGAGCACCAAGCGGCCCAAGCCCGACTGCCCCAGCAGCAGTCGGGTCGTCTCAAATTTTCTTGTCCGATCCGGCCTCTAGCGTTCCACGGAATCCCCTCCAGGGGGAAGGCCAACTAGGCCCCCCGAGCGGGCTGACAGCTCGGGTATCTGACTGGGATGCGGGCTGTAGAGCAGTGGAGTGCTCCCAATGGAGCTCCGTCGACCCGGTCGTCCACGGCAGGGTCGGACTTCACTCAGATTGTCCTTAAATGGGCGTACCCGCTATCGAGCTCACCGAACCCGCCATTCCGGGCCATCTAGGTCAAGTGGTAGGGTTCACCTCCTCCGATCGCTACCGATCGCAGTGGAGTCATTTATCGTTGAGGCACAAAAACGAAAAGACAGTGCGGTAAAATAAACAAACAAGAACGCCCCAGGGCTAACTTTATTTCGTCAATCACCCCTTTACAACAATCAGCTGGAAGCCGTTACAATAAACAAAAGCTAGCTGTTCTCAACTCAGGGAAATAGCAGATACAATGGATCAAATCCATTTACTCCCACTAAGGGAGCAACAAAAAGGGGCTAAGACAATGGCTGCTACCTGGCAAGCTGGAGGACATGGCCAAAGAACATCGCAAGACTTCTTGTAGCACCTCACAAGCCTTCTTCCAGCACCAGCCGCGCCAAGAGCCCCCCCGGCGGAGGTAGAGGCAGACGATGCCAATGAGGGGGAGTTTAATGGGGCTGAGGTTAGCCCAAACTCCCCGCCGGCGCTGCTTCTTGGTATCTTCCTCAGGCACTGGAAGACGCGCCGTTGGCCACGGCGCCTTCCAGTCGCACCACTCTAACCGCCCGCCTCCAGAGGGAGGCGCAGAGACCCATCCTAGCTGCAAGACCACCCTGCCTGATGAGAGAGGAGCCCGTGACCGTCCCCTGCTGCCGCGAACCACAGCACTGAGCTGTGCAGCCCTCCAGCTGTAGCTGGAAGATGAGGCAGCAGATCCGTGGCTCCGCGTCGACGATGCGTGAGGTGCCCACCCGAGGTCTCGGGGGAGCGATAGCCGCAAGAAGGATGCAGAGGGGCGACCCCCATGGCAGGGAAGGTCCACACCACCACTAGGTCTCTGAGCCGGCGCCGAGGGGAGTCCAAGGAGGCCACCAGAAGCTGGGAGTCCCCCTCGCCGATTGGCAAGGGAGCTGGCAGACCAGTGGCCTGGTTTGCCTAACTCCAGCAGCAAGCCCTCAGACTTGTCGGCACCGAGCAACGGTTGGCGGGATGAACTCGTTGGCGAGTTCATGCCTGAGGAAGATCCCCCGCCGTTCGCAAGCATTCTTCTAGCACCAGAGATATGAGCCATGCCAACTCTCATCTGGGAGACGGGTGTGGGGTGCGAGGAAGAGAACTGCCAAAGGGATTTCCATGATCCGTTTTCTTGTGTGGAACCATGTATCCACAATACTCCTATTTATAGGCAAACGTGGGTGCAAACGGCCCCAGCTTTCAGCGGGCCAGCCAAAACGGGGCACACCAAGAGCCCTCACCTAATCAAGCCCCCTCTTAAATGCCGACGGGACAGCGCCAGTTCGCCAAAACAACCGTCGTGCCACTCGGGGCACGATCGCCGCGCGACCCACCAATGGGAGGCGGCCCCGAACGGGGGAAAACAAGGTGTCCGCGGTACAGCGATAAGGCGCGACGACCGGCCTCAAAATTCCACGGCGGCAGCGCTTCAGCCGGCCATCAAGGCGGGCCAGACCCTGTCACGCCATCGCTGGCGCACGCCGAAAGCTGAGAGCGCGGGCAGTCCGATGGGACGCCCCGATCAGGGGTCGTGAAGACCAAGTCCAGCGGCTCCACGATTATTAAAATCACGGAGCCTCTCGGGGGCCTCTGACGGGGGTACAAACTCGGGACCCCTTACGGGCCCGACTTGTGCAAGTAGAAGCCCAGCAGATTTGCTGGGCTGAAGAACGGGACGACCCATTAACCAGTGCGGGGAGCTGGCTTCATTCCTAAGCCAATGAGTCCGGGAGCCCAAGCTCCCGGGACACGTGGCGGTCCCCCCGACCTAGCGCCCCGGGTCGGAGCCATGCCGATGACCCGGGACGTGCGCTGCAAGAACACCGCGCCTTCTAACATGCGTGCCTGCCAAGACAGGCCCTGCACGGGCTCCCTGACGCGAGCTCTCCTTATCTTGCGGGAAGGGATTAGGCCACAGGACCCTCTGACAAGGGGACAGCGCCGCTCACGCGGGCCCCGCGACACAACGGGATGGGGTGTCAACAGACGCTGCCTCCCCCCACCGTAATGATGATAGCCCCTACGCACCATTTCATTACGCCAGCGAGTGTGACCGGACGCCCTCGGCCAGACCTCGGTAAGACACCCCTCACTGGGCGCGCCATCCGGCTGACGGGGGCTACGCAAGTGAGGCACACAATAGTCCCGCAGACAAGGAACGTAGGCTCCGGCGGACAAGACCGGAGGTGACCCCCGAGCGACCATCCGAGTGGTCGCGCCGCCCCGACTGAGCCAGGATGGGACAACACCGGGGGAACGTGTCGCCCAAGAAGATCGCCAGGATCATCCTTTGCCCGAGAAGATCGCCAGGATCATCCTTTGACCGAGTGGGCCCCGACGACTGACAAGGATGAAGCGCACCCCGACGGTGCCAAAATACAGCGCTAGATATATGTATATGGGGGCCCCATCTTAGACTATAAAAGAGAAAGTCCCCCACGTAGGAAAGGGTTGGACTCCTAGAGGTTCGACACTGCTTGACCAGCTTGTAAGCTCCCCTCTGAACTTTGAGCACCCGAGCTCGAGAGCAATAGAGCAAGAACACTACCCCCATACTGGACGTTGGGCACATTCGGCTCGAACCAGTCTAAATCCTTGAGTCCTTGCGTGCTAGACCATATCCGATCAAGCGCACAACAAACGAGCAATCGCGTAGTTTAGTAGTCGCCCATTTCCTGCAGTGACACTAATGTTAAAGGCCTAAACATGGAGAACTATGACATGGAGAACCGGGTGCACAGGAACAATTGCTTTACTAAGATCTTTAGAGTTGGCAAAAGCAAAGTCCCAGTTCCTTTTCAGATTTAGTCTAGGCCAGCTTCTTGCAGAGAAAAGAGACTGCACTGGGAGGGAAAAGGAAAGATTAGTGGCTCTGAAATCCACTGACAACACATCCAAAGTAGCACTTAGAGGCTGTGAGGTAACTTCATCAGAAGAGACTGAGGAAGATGCATTTGCCATACTGCCTTGCAGGATTTGCTCCACTGATAGGTGTATAGCAGGTCCTGAACCCCTGTAGAAAGCAGCAGTAGACCCAGACAGGTCAAAACTATTCTGAGGATGCTCTAGGTGCTGCATGATACCTTCATACACTGGATGTGGTAAAGGATCCAAGTCCATATTGTCAACATTATCTGCAACTGCATCCCAATTCCCCCACCCATTATTCTGTTGGCCTTGCTGATTGACCTAGTCATCATTAGGCTGTAGGTCCTCCAGAGCTTCATTAACCTGTTCCTGATTGACACCCAGATCACCAAACTGTAAATTACCACCAGCAGCAACATAATGGATCCAATGCATGGGCACATTTGGGTTGGCATGTGCCACATTGCCATGAGCTGGGTGAGGAACTCCATTCTGTGGCACCAGATGTTCATCAGGTGGAAAAACGTCTGGGAATTGGCCACCAATTAAGTAAACCGGAGCAGTCCAAGAATGGCCATTACCACCAAGCACTGAACCCTGAGAGACCACAAAGCTGTGTGGAATTCTTTCAGGGCTAATAACCAGACAGTCGAGAAAGGTCTTTGTCTTGTTTGCTACCTCTTGCCAAACCAAAAGCCTGCCAAAGGGGGCTACGGCGGCTTTGAAAAATTCCATTGTTTGGTAATCAAGTGGAAAACAAAGAACCATCAACCGACAGTGTCTGATGTAGGGACAAGCTCTAAGATTCAAAGCTTCATAATGTTTGATAACCCTAACCACTCCATGATCACCAAAAGCGATTGGGGACACGTCGATCAGCAACTGACGCTGCGTTGCAGATTGGAACTGCACTAGGCCGAGTCCAAGAGGGTTACGAAAGAAGGACTGAACTCTTACTGGGAAGTCATGCTCCAGCTGTTCGACGACATCACGAAGAACCTCCATGACTTCATCTGCATTGGGTTGCGGCTCGATGGTGACGATTGCGTATTCTTCGTGACGGCGGGGCGGCTCACCACCAAGCACAATCCTGGAGCGCGCCGGATGATGCCAACCATGCTCAACATGAGCACCTGGTGGCAGATACGGGTGAGGATCACAGACAAAGTTCGCCATGCTCGGCGGCGGGCTGGGGTTTTTCTCGCCCTTCTGTAGCTTTGAGGGAAGGAGTACTGTGCCGATTGGTCGAAGAATCCGGGGAATTGCTACAGTGTACGGAAGGTGAAGAGTCCGGGATATTAGCATGATTCCCAAGATTACCGGGCGGAGAATCCTCCTCAGACCGAATAGATTTGGGCCGCCAGCATTTTTTGGGCCTTGAGGAACTAAGACACTTCTTAGCCGGGTGCCCAAAAGCAAAGCAGGATTTGCATCTGATACGGCCCAAGCAGGCCCAGGAAGAGTGGCCATGGCCCAGACAACGATTGCAGGTCATCGGTGGTGGGCTCGTTGCATTAGAAGAATTTTGAAAGCAATGGTTTGAAGAGGGTTGCATCTGCGCCGGTTCTCCCGCCTCATGAACAGGAGCCGAAGAACAGGGAGCAGAGTTTCGATCAAGATTGATGGAGCCAAAAACTCTCTTCAGAGGAAAAGAGGACAAGATCACAGGCATAGAAAAGGATCCAAAGATGATATTGGGAACTCGATTCTCTTGGACTAAAGGTTTTGCAAAGAGAACTTTTTTCTTTGGCTGCACACGGGGGAATTCGCATCGCGCGCTTGTCCCGCTTAGACAGAACCTTAATCCACTCTTTCTCCTACTCCTTCTCCCAGAGAAGTTTTTCTCGCTCCCAATGTGCAGTACCATTGTTCCAGAGATGGAAATAAACATCAAAAGATTTCCCAATAAAACGCCTTAAGGCATAGACATGGAAGCCAACTTTTTTGCAGGAGACTGAGAAACGAAAGTGTCTGTCACTAAGGAATTGCACATGAAAACCAGCAGGTCACCCACCCAAACAAGAGGCCAAAGCATGGCTGACAGAGGTTTCCGTAAGACAGAAAGTGTACCGGCGGAAGGTTGCAAGAAGAAGGAAAGATCCAGAAGGGGAAGAAGAGGGGTGATGAACCAAAGTTCCAAAACGATGTAGAACTTTGTTGAAACGCAGATCCAAAGGAGAAATCCAACTTGCCAATCAAATCACTCGGGGGATCCATCTAGGAAGGAAGGTGATGATAAACCTAGATTCTTTGCTGTGGAAGGACGCCATCTTCAAGGAGATCGCCCAAATCGCCCTAGAGTCGCCCAGGGAGAGGGAGACGCCTGAGGAGAAAGCCATCCTCATCGGTTCAAAAGCTCCTCAGAGCATGGACTTGGCACGTCGATGAACTATGTGTTTTTGAAAATTGAGGGACCAATTTGACTCTTGGAGCAAAGTTGAGGGATCAAATTGGCTATTTTGCCTATTTTAAATTACGTGAAAATAAATAAAAAGTATTAGATTTAACTCAAATTTGACCCTTCACAATAAACTTTGCTATGGAACCTATACTCACAAAATTTCTCTAGTGATATACCTCTAATACGTGTCACACAGATCAAATTTTATAAAAAATGGAGCTCCTCCTGATGCCTAAAAATTCAATGAAATTTGATTTATTTTTTCTTTAAAATATAAGTTTCAAATTTCTTTAGATTTGAACTTTGTAAAATTGGTTTCTATGTACTCTGCTTTACCTATGCCAATTTTTATAATTTTTTTAACCATGTTTACTTCCTCAATTGAGTGAAAGATAAGGGAGAAAAAACTATGAAAAAAATATAAAACCGCCGAGGGAGGTAAAATAAATGGTTTTGATAGTTGAGGGAGGTTGGATATTCGGTTTTGCAGTTGAGAGAGGCAAAGAAGACTCTTTTTTCTTTTTTTAAGAGCCTTGGAGTGTCTCTCCTTGGCTCCGACGACATCATAATTGGCAACCCCTTAGTCTTTCATCAGATGGATTCGCTTGCTAGTAGAACAATCCATCCTACACGGATGCATGCACATCAATGGAGCAAATAAAATGGCATGCTGCCACTCTGCTGCCAACAGATTTCGTACCTGCCCTGGATGTCGTGTAACACGGAGCTTTCGTACGTGTGCCGGGACACGTAATCCCCCTGCTGCGTGCTACTGTGTATAGTAATCTTATCCACGCCGTCAAGCAGCCACGCGCACGCACCAGTGTCGCACAAGCTCCGGCCGTGTACTTGCGTATGAATACTCGTCAATTTCCTCTATCTGTAGCTGGCTTCCTGATGACAGTTCGATCATGTGTGTGAGCTAGCTAACTGTGTGCTAGCTATCGTCAGGGTCTCAGGGAGGTTTGTGCGTCAAGCTGCCTCCGCTAGCAGGTTTGCATATATAGATGGCGATCGACGCGGACACTTGGGAATCCATAAGATTTCTTTTGGTTGCTGGTTTTCACATGGACAAGGACTCGAGGACATGCGTGCGTACGGGCGGCAGCTATCACCAAACACGAACTACCAGCCTGCTGAATGGATCCTTCTATTCCATCCCTTTGCATATTTATACATATACTACTAGCTGTAAGCCTGTAAGACACAGACACTGGTCCAGAAAAGGTGAGAGGGAAACGTTCTCGATTATCTGTTAGTTTGCTCGATCGGAAGGAAAGTAATAGCCGGGGCCGTTTCTTACTCACTTTACTACTGATCCGCTGCCGGCTGCTAGCTCTGTGTTTTTACAGGGACAGCAGCAGTGCCGAGCAAGCCTCCGTGCACCCCGGGCGGGCCGGAAAGGAGCAGTGTGCATACCGGGGGGCGGGGGCGGGGGCGGACGGGGCGGTTGAACAGAATTCAGCAGGGGTAGTTGGGATATATTTGGTTGCTCGCTTGCTCGATCATCGTCTCTCTCTCTCTCTCTAAAATCCTGCAGGGCTTTTAGCTTTGCGCGTGCACGTTTGCCCAACTAATTAAATTTCCTCGCATCTTCCGGTGCCTTCTCGCTCACTCACACTTACTAGAGGCTAGACGCTAGAGCCCTGCAGGAGGCGGCTCAAAGAGAGGTGCTTGCTTCTATCTATAAATCCACAAGACATGCCGTCGTCCGTCAATCCGTCCGTCCGTCCGTCCCTGGAACGCACGAACGCGCTACGCAAGCTCGTTGCGGCAATAATGGAGAGCCTACAAGGAGGAGACGACGAGCCGCACGCGCTCCCCGGCTTCCCCTACTTCTCCGTGCCGTCGCCGCTCGCAGTGCTCGATGCGCCGCCGACCCTATCGCCGGATGACAACCAGCACGGTGCCCTCGCCGCACTCCAGCAGGCGTGCAACAGCCTGCAGCAGCTTCCTCCCCTGCTGGCCCCTGATCAGCTGGCGGCCGCCGCGACGGTGGCGCCGCCGTCGATGATTCTCCCGCCGATGGTGGACTGGTCGTCGCTGCTCCAGCAGGCCGGCCTGATGGTGGGCTCCCCGCCCGTGCCGGGGCTGCACCAGCAAGCGGCGGCCGTGCAGCAGCTGGACCAGAGCGGGGAGAACGACTGCGGCGAGGCCGCGGGGAGCAGCGGTGGCGGTGGCACTGGCAAGGAGAAAGCGCGGATCAGCGGCGCCGGGAGGTCGTCGTCGTCGGGGAGGAAGAAGGTGAGCAGGCCGCGGTTCGCGTTCCAGACACGGAGCGCCAACGACATCCTGGACGACGGCTACCGGTGGAGGAAGTACGGGCAGAAGGCCGTCAAGAACAGCGCCCACCCCAGGTTTGTTAATTCGGTTTCTCGATCCATCTCTTAATTACTACTAGTTTCGCATCACTCGTTTCACGCGCACCAGTGAGCAAAAACGCAAACGCATCGATCGATTGGCATGCATGCAAGCGCGTCCGATCCCGATCAGGTCATGCATGCGCACATCACATCATCTCGTGGGATTAAGAAATAATCAGATGGACATGGAGGTTCAACGCTCCCCGAGCTAACATGCATGCATATGACAGCATGGGGGGTATAGTGGGTGTCAGTGTGGGCGCTCAGCATGACTGTGTAATCGTGTGTGTCAGCTTGCATTTCTCACGTGTGCGCCTGATAGATACTGTAGCTATGGTCATGGCGGTCTCGTTGTTCGCCAAATTTCTATCTGCACATCTACTCGGTTGTCCGCGTCTTAAAATGACCACGTGTCGTTCATCTAGCTGAGTCGCTCGAAAGACGGCGTCCACCCGGCCGTTTATAGTTTCATTCATTTTCATAGAGAGTACTACTATTAGAGTATGTCCTATGCAATGCATATGCATGCAAACTTTGTACTCCTGCTGCAAATTCTAAGTCCTTTTAACATTGTTCAAAGTCAAAGTTTCCATTGACCAAGCTCGTAGAAAAATGTCTAAATATCCACAATAAATATCAAACTACGTACTTTCATTAATTAGTTACACCGTGTAATATATATCGATTGTGCATTTTACTTGATATTGTAGATGTTGATATATTTCTATAAATTTAGTCAAGGTTAGAAAGGCTTCACTACTTTAGGTAAAACTGAGGACTTATAATTTCAAACAGACAGAGTATGTTGCTTACTCGATATTAGTGTGAAACCTCATGTTCACACATGCTACGACGAGTCAGGGGTTACCGGATGACTCAAATTCGAGGGCTCATGGGTGGGATCAATTTCTTCAACGGGTCACTTTGTTTTGCAATAAACATGGTGTCCAAGTTCCCAGTATGTGCCTTATGGGAAGATCTGCATGGTTTGCTCGAAACCAAATACAGATGATCACTTTAGAAGAGAAGTATTTATTGGGGTCATTGATCATATCAATCAAGATCTTGACAATCAATATGATCATATAGCTTGACAATCGATTTGATCATATCAGTCAAGAGCTTGACAATCGATTCGATTTGATAAGCTTATTTTATACATTTCTAGGACTTAATGTGCTTCTACTATTTATATTGTAATCAATGCAAGTATTGAACCTAATTGCTTATATATCAAATTGCACGTGGAATTTTTCATTATGTACTGTTTTTTTATTGTACCAAATACCGAATTGTATGTTAAAATTTTGACATAGCATATTCTAAGATCCTAGGTCCGCCACTGGCCCCAAGCTGGCGACCGGGGTTCAATCCCTGGCGGCACTGCCACCGATCGAGGGGGCCCTCTGTTACCTCCTCTAGTGAAAAAGAAAAAAGAAAGAAACAAGCCCGTGTGAAGTACGGTGTAGTAACTCCATGAAATAACATTATTGATCATTTCCACGATACAGATGCACTACTACAGAACAGACCTTTGATCCAGGTCAATTGTCACGGCTGCCTTTGGCCCCAGGACCAAATGTGGCTTTTGTCTCGGGTCCAACGGCTAACCGGGCCAGCGGGGGAGACAGGGGCCTTTTGTTCCGGTTGGTGGCTCTACCCGGGACAAAAGGCTCAACCCTTTAGTCCCGGTTGGTAACACCAATCCGGACTAAAGGACCCTTTAGTCCCGGTTGGTGTTACCAACCCGGACAAAAGGTCCCTCCACGTGATAGTTCAAAAAGAATTTATTCTATACTGAGTCACATGTACTACTTAGGTGAGTTGGCAAGAAAACCATGCGTTAGGCAAGAGGTCTTGGGATTGAATCCCGCGGGGCGCAAAACTTTTTTTAGCGTCAGGGACATTTGATCCCGGTTCTGCCACCCGGACTAAAGCCTCAAGGCTAGTTTGGATGGTCCCGGTTCTGCCACCCGGGACTAAAGCCTTGAGGCCAGTTTGGAACCGGGATAAAAGGCTGAATATGTAGTAGCGATGAGTACGTGAATGACCAAGGTCCTATATGATCATTAGTTACGACGAGATGATCATGAGTCAAAACGAGTGATTGCACATATATGAACATATGAACATATATAATCACGCATGCTTTTTGAAAAACAATACATATATGCATGCACATGCTCATCTCCACTCAGGCAGCAGGATATACTAGCTCGATCGCATCAGTATATCGAAATGTCGATCATGCATGCATGCTGCCCTGTTCTCGTGATAATCAGTTCTATGGATAATAATCAGTATATCACTCAATACTTGCACACATCTACCGCAAACAATAATTATTCAGTTATAATCAGTTCTATGGATAATTAACATGCAGGAGCTACTACCGGTGCACCCACCACACGTGCAATGTGAAGAAGCAGGTGCAGCGCCTGGCCAAGGACACGAGCATCGTGGTCACCACGTACGAGGGCGTCCATAACCATCCCTGCGAGAAGCTCATGGAGGCGCTCAACCCCATCCTCAAGCAGCTACAGTTCCTCTCGCAGTTCTAATCGATGCTCTAGCTTAATTAGCTCCGGTGGCCATTAAATGCATGATGCACAAGCGGCCTCCAAAAGGGCAAAAGCAAACAATATAATATATATAGCTCACAAAAATACACATGTGTAATTAATTAAGTAAGCCAACTGTGTGGAAGGGGGAAGAAAAGGAGAAAAATGTGCCTACCTCTCCCCAATACTGCTGATCACATGTACATGTTTAGAGGGAAACTGATCGTATATATATGTAACCCTTTGTGTGTGTGTATATGTGTAACTATATATGCACATCCTGTATATCAAATTTCATAAATATCTATATGCTGTACAAAAGTAATACAAAGTCATTTCCATTTCAAATATCATTTATTAGATGTTCTTGATGTATGATTTTTATAAATAATTCTAAGTACATAATCCAAATTTTTATATTTATATAGGTGCATCCAAATTCAGAGTAACATTGTTTTCTGCCTTGTCCCTAGGGAATTAACATCTCTATAAGAAAACCCTAATTACATGAGCATGAAGCACAATTCATCTTGTATCTACCGCAGCAGATTTACTAAAAACACTTATAATTTATAAATAAGAATGAGTACCTCCGCCATTCGAACCAATCATATTATCGTAACCGTCATCTATTTCGCTATTTAAGAATGGATGGAGTAGTACTGACACTGGTGACAAAGGTTTACAACCTCCATTTTATTTTCTAATAACAAGCTCGTCCGGGCGTCTCCCAGTACCATGCCGACGCATCTATGGTTATGTGACAATGATTTGTTAGAAAGTGGATGCTCTTATGGATAGATGAGAAATTAATATACGATGATTAAAATTGCACTAGTTATAGTTGTTACTTTGTTTAAATACATATTTTTTTCTTATAAAGGGGAAACTTTTAGCTTCGGGATATATGCATTTATTATTTTAAAATATATATAAATGGTCGATATAGATAAAAGAGAATCGTACTCTCTACTCTGTATGCAAAATATAAAAAAAGAATCTCAACGATTTGGGCTTCCGACCTAACCACTAATCTTGTCCCTTCAAGGTTCATAGATATGGGTCATCGGCCCACCAATGCAGAGCACCATAGCAGGCCCGCTCGAGCTCCGCTCATTGACAGCCCTGGGCCCCTCCCTCCCTCTCCCTTCCCCTTCTCTGTCTCTCATCCCTCGGGTTTCCTCCACTGGTGGCGACGACTGGGCGAGCGACGGCGCCATTCGCCCAGCCCTTTGCCGGCGACGAGCATCCACCAGGTATGCCCGCCCCTTCTCTTTCCGTCTGGCTGTGCGGGACGGAGCACCCCAAACCCTAACAAAACTATTTGTATTCGGATCTGATCCAGTTACCATTATATATTACTAACTTCCATTTCGTTTGCAAAAATTATCGGGTGCACCCATGTCCTATGCTGGTTCGCCCCTGGCTATGCATCGCGATGAAACATCATGTTCTCAATAGAAATAAAATTGCTTCATTTGTTGTATTAGAGTGCTAACATTGATGGTTTGGTGTTCGCCTATTCCCTAGAACAAAGTGAATATATTATCTGGTAGTTTTTTTTTTGAGTCCGTGGTTCAGTAAATTATTCTAGTATCTGACATCGTGGATTACTTGGTTTGTAGAGTGCTGAAATGATTTTATTTGTCCATGCAGTAGTTTTGTATGATGCTAATAGTGCGTTTGAAATACGTTATCATCTGATACGTCTGATGGGTTACTAACTGTAAGGATAGTGCACTGAAGCTGCTTATTTGCTTACTTATCTTTCCCCATCTTTTGCGATGTTGCAGGAGCGGGGAAAATTATTCAGGAGATCCAGTAAGGAAAATGAACAAGGGAAAGATTTTCAAGTTGGCTAAGGGATTTAGAGGAAGGGCAAAGAATTGCATAAGGATAGCAAGGGAGAGGGTTGAGAAAGCCTTGCAGTATTCCTACAGGGACAGGCGTAACAAGAAAAGGGATATGCGATCCCTTTGGATCGAGCGCATCAATGCTGGCACACGATTGCACGGGGTATCTATCTTTTGCGTTCAACTTGTGAAAAAGGAATAGAATTTTGTCATTTGCTAGGAACATATAATCACCAAATTTCTGTACATGTTCATATTAGGACATCTAGCTTAACGCAATACTACGCGCCTTGCACTTTGCTGTTCAAGTAGAGCTTCTTGCATCTGATTTCTTGTATTTGACTTACAGGTGAATTATGGGAACTTTATGCATGGATTGATGAAGGAGAACATCCAACTCAACAGGAAGGTGCTCTCAGAGCTGTCAATGCATGAACCTTACAGCTTCAAGGCGCTTGTTGATGTATCCCGCACAGCATTTCCAGGGAACAGACCTGTCAAAAAGGAGGGTCTAGCAGCTATCCTATGAATCAACATTTCTAACAAGTCACTGAATTCATGACGGTTGTTCCTTCCTTGCACTTGAGAGTTACTACTAAATTTTCTAGCTACTTAGCTTGTATACCCAGCAACCTCATGTAATTTTGCATTACTAGTATTTATGCTCCCTTTGGTACTTGCTTTGATAGACAGAACTGAAACAGCAGCAGCTTGGGCTGCACATTATTGTTATTTGTTGCCCCCTGTCTGTTGGCTTGATCGAGATAATCCTCTATGTACTGTTGATAAATTCTGCAATCTAATTGGTTCTGTGACAGAATAAAAGAGATTTGATCCTTTTGTTTTGTCAGAACATGCAAGCTTGGTCTTTTCTGATATATGCCAAGCTCTCTGCAAAGCAACACCGACCAAACAGAGCCCTTGTAGATGTATATCTACATTACTTTGCTTTGGACCAAAAGAAAGGAACCTTTCCTTTTTGTCGTGTTATTACATTGAAAGTTGAAAGACTTGTGGAACATTCCTGCTAGAACTGTATGGCTAGTTACTATCTTCAACTTCATACCTCTTTGGCTCTTTCGATTAGCATATAGGTCATGCTAATAGATCTTGGCATCATGTAAACAACCTTTTATATGCAAGATGGGGTTCTTTAGATCTCAGTTACTTTTTTTATGGCAAACAGCTATAAGCTGGTAGACTTTTTCCTCATATGTATTGATGTAACACTTTTTTTTAATTGGATCTGTGCCATTATAATTCTGCTGTATTTGAACTACGCCACTACATCTCGTATAATTACGACCATGCCATTACAATTGACCTGTTGTTGGAAATACGTCATTAGGTA
The DNA here is from genome assembly GCF_016808335.1 of Panicum virgatum. Lineage (NCBI taxonomy): Eukaryota > Viridiplantae > Streptophyta > Magnoliopsida > Poales > Poaceae > Panicum > Panicum virgatum. Next base: position 55,523,800 of record NC_053149.1, read on the forward strand.
AGCTGGACACCGGGTTGGGCCCTCTTGCAGGTGTATGGACGCGTCTCCCCGATACAGTAGGGTGTGACGCATCCATACATCTGCAACTGGGCCCAACCCGGTGTCCAATGTACATAATGGCGTATTTCCAATAGTGGGTCAATTATAATGGCATGGGCGTAGTTACACGGGAAGTAGTGGTGTGGTTCAAATATGGTAGAATTATAATGGCACAGATTCAATTAACCCTTTGTTTTTCTTTAGCCATCTTCTTTGTTCAAATGATGTGCAAATATGTTTTTTTCTTGAGAAAAGGTTTCCCTCGTTTTATTCCAAAGGAGATAAAACATACGGTCTTGTTTAGGCGTTACAGTTCAGCCTATTGTAGGCGCGCCCGCCAAGATGTGCAAATATGTGTTTGCCAGATGCATATTTTTATGTAGAATCCTAAATCCAGATAACGTAGAGCCCAAACCTAGAAGCCATTATGTCATTATATCGCTGGAAGTGCACCTCCGTTACTGAATAATTCTCTCACATGTGCCTACAGTTTCAGAAATTAGTTATCAAGATGCAGGACTAGATATCAGGTTGCTCAAATGGAATATGTATCCAGGGCATTGTATCTTCCTCTGCAACATTCAAAGCGATGGGGTGTCTGGTATGTACAGAAACTAGGCTAACTTTTCTTTGCTGGCGACATGGCATAAATCCTTTTGTTTTTTCATGGACAGAGCAAGACGAGAACAGGGGCAGAAATTCTGATTCGAGGGAATGTGCTTCTTCCCACAGATTACATCAATCCTTTTTTCTGTTTCCTACCAGGTCTGAACACCACTTTTGTCTCCATGCAAGTGAAGTGAGAACACTGCATGTTGATAGGAGCAGCAAAGCCGGCCATGGTGCGCTTTGAGCTGCTAGTTTCTCTCTAGCTGGAATGCACTAGTGATTTTCATCAATCTGGAGAATAAAGTCGCAGCTCATCGTTGCATTATCGACAGTGTCTCTTCAAAATTGTTGATCCACAACTTTTCGCCCCTCTTTACAGGTTACGGAAAGGGACCTTAGCGTCTGTACTGGAAGCAAAATCTGTGTGAACTCTGGATCAAGTTCATTGAGGTCTTTCTGCTTGCTTCGTTCGTGTGCTGCTCTTCTGCCATTTGCCCTCGTAGCATACGTCATTTTTCTTTATTTGCTTTTGGATTGAAATATATTTATTGTATGAAACAACTGCTATCATATATCTTGTGTATGTACTCGTTCTCTTAGCACTTGTATTTGAAGTTGGCTAAGTCTTCGCAAAACATTCATGAAGGAAACGACACAAACAACAGGAAGTATCCTATGCATTCTTTTCGACCAAGACAACAACAGGAAGTTAGGTGAGTTCATATTGACCATGCAGTGCTACGCAAGCCAACGACACAAACCACAACTGGGCTAAGTCTTCGCAGAACATTCATGAAGGGTCTAGTAGACGAGGACATCTAGCATATCATGTATCGAGAAGCTTTTCACTGAAGTTCTTGTGAAGCAATGTCGCCACACTGTTCCATTATTCCACTGAGATTCAGTAGGATGCGTTTTGCTTTGTAGCCCGTAGCCATATCTCACTTTCACTTTTAGATGCATAGTCTACAACCCTAGTGAAGGAAACGAATATTTGTCAATGATCTCTATCAAGTCTTCAGGGTACACATTTTTGCCATACCAGCCACATAAATCAGTTATCTTCAAAAGGGAAAAAGGGGAAAGGCTACCAAAAGCTGGAATTCTGCCAGTTCTGTTTCAACTCCTGAAGCTCTCCCTGTTGGACTATTTCAGTAAAAGATAAGAGGGTAATGTAAGTTACCATCATGCACGAAAGCAGGGAAACATCAGGCTACTTTTTGAATTCACGCACATGTAGGACGAATGTGAGTTTCGTTGCAAAAAAAAAGGAGGAAGAATGTGAGTTACATGGAGCAGGTGGGGTTGTTCATCGCCAGGTCCTAGGATGGGTGGCCATCTCTGGAAAAAAGTCCCGCACAAGATCATCTGAGCACGACAGGCAAGGCACTCTGACACCTCTTGCTCTTGGTGTTTCAGGTAGCAAGCGAGGTAGTTGGTGGCTTGGTGCCCTCTTGCTGCGTGCCTCAAACCTTGCTTCTAGAAGCTCCATTCGAACGTTTAGCATGACAGAAATATGTGCAGATTTTGCAGCCATACTACTAAACTTGATTACATTAGTACAATTTCTCCGCATCATCTAAACTTGATAGGAGCCTTAAGGATGGAGTCGTAGAGGTTAGAAGGCAAGGCGACCGGATTATCCTAATCCGGTTGGTAGTTGGAGATTCGGTTTTGAATGTGATCAGTGCATATGCCCCTCAGGTAGGCCTTAGTGAGAGCACCAAGATGTAGTTCTGGGAAGATCTAGATAGCATGGTTAGTACCGTGCATACCAGCAAGAAACTCTTCATAGGAGGAGATCTCAACGGTCATGTGGGTGCGACTAATGTAGGGTTCGAGCGAGTGCACGGGGGTTTTGGGTATGGTAGCAGGAGTCAAGAGGGGGAGGATGTGTTGAACTTCGCGTTAGCCTACGACTTGTTGATAGCGAATACCGTGTTTAAGAAGAGGGAATCCCATCTTGTGACGTTTCGTAGTGGACAACACTCGAGCCAGATCGACTTTATCCTTACTAGGAGGGAGGATAGACGTGATTGCTTAGATTGTAAGGTGATACCTGGGGAGTGTGTTGTCCCTCAACACAAGCTTGTGGTGGCGGACTTTCGTCTTCGGGTACGTGTCCACCGGGACAAATGTACCAAGATTGCGAGAACAAAGTGGTGGAAGCTTAGAGGGGAAGCGGCACAAGCGTTTAAGGAAAGGATGCTAGGTGAGGGGCCTTGGGAAGAAGGAGAAGACGCAGATGACATGTGGCTAAAGATGGCAACATGTGTTCGGAAGGTGGCCTCAGAGGTGTTAGGCGTGAGTAAGGGAGGCAAACAGGAGGGGAAAGACACCTGGTGGTGGAACGACGAGGTGCAAAGGGCTATTAAGGAGAAGAAGGAGTGTTTCAAACGTCTCCATCTTGACAAGAGTGCAGCCAACATCGAGGGCTATAAATTAGCGAAGAGGGTTGCAAAGCGAGCTGTGAGTGTAGCAAAAGGTAAAGCGTATGATGACCTGTATCAGCGGCTAGGCACGAAAGAAGGGGAAAAGGACATTTATAGGATGGCTAGGATCCGCGAGCGGAAGACAAGGGACATCAACCAAATCAAATGCATTAAGGATGGGACAGATCGACTGCTAGTGAAGGATGATGAGATCATGGATAGATGGAGAGAGTACTTCGACAAGTTGTTTAATGGGGAGAGTGAGAGCCCTACCCTTGAGTTAGATGACTCTTTTGACGATACCAACAGACATTTTGTGAGGAGAATTCAGGAGGTAGAGATCGGGGAGGCTTTGAAGAGGATGAAGAGAGGTAAAGCGTTGGGTCCTGATGGTATTCCCATTGAGGTGTGGAGATGCCTAGGAGATAGAGCAATAGTTTGGTTAACTAAGCTTGTTAATCTCATTTTTCGGTCAAACAAGATGCCGGAAGAATGGAGGAGAAGTATATTAGTACCTATCTTCAAAAACAAGGGCGATGTTCAAAGTTGTACTAACTACCGTGGGATTAAGCTGATGAGCCATACGATGAAGCTTTGGGAGAGGGTCATCGAGCATCGCCTAAGAAGAGGGACAAGTGTGACCCAAAACCAATTTGGGTTCATGCCTGGAAGGTCAACCATGGAGGCGATTTTCTTAATACGACAATTGATGGAGAGATATAGGGAGCAGAAGAAGGACTTGCACATGGTCTTCATTGACCTTGAGAAGACATATGACAAAGTATCGAGAAATGTCATGTGGTGGGCTTTGGAGAAGCACAAAGTCCCAACCAAGTACATTACCCTCATTAAGGATATGTACAAAGATGCGACGACGTTTGTCCGGACATGTGATGGCAACACCACTGACTTTCCTATTAACATAGGCCTACACCAGGGGTCAGCATTGAGCCCTTATTTATTTGCTTTAGTGATGGATGAGATTACAAGGGATATACAAGGTGAGATCCCTTGGTGTATGCTCTTTGCTGATGATGTGGTGCTAGTTGACGAGAGTAGGGCAGGGGTTAATAGGAAGTTAGAGCTGTGGAGACGCACGTTAGAGTCGAAAGGGTTCAGACTTAGTAGGACCAAGACCGAGTACATGATGTGCGATTTCAGCGCGACTAGGCATGAGGGGGGAGACGTTAGTCTAGATGGGCAAGTAGTGGTCCAGAAGGATACGTTTCGGTATTTAGGATCAGTGTTACAAAAGTATGGCGACATTGATGAAGATGTTAGGCATAGAATTTCAGCTGGCTGGTTGAAATGGCGGCAAGCTTCTGGCATCCTTTGTGACAAGAGGGTGCCACAAAAGCTAAAAGACAAATTCTATAGGACAGCAATTCGTCCGGCGATATTATACGGTGCTGAATGTTGGCCTACAAAAAGACGACATGTGCAGCAACTGAGTGTAGTAGAGATGCGGATGTTGCGGTGGTTTTGCGGGCACACACGGAGGGATAGAGTCCGGAACGAAGTTATTCGGGATAGGGTCGGGGTGACACCAATTGAGGAGAAACTTACTCAGCATCGGCTGAGATGGTTTGGACATGTCCAACGAAGGCCTCCTGAGGCGCCGGTGCGTAATGGGATCCTTGAGCTAGTCGATAATGTAAAGAGGGGTAGAGGTAGACCTAAACTGACGTGGGATGAGTCGGTTAAGAGAGACCTTAAGGATTGGAACATCTCTAAAGAGATAGCTTTGGATAGGAGCGCTTGGAGACTAGCTATCAATGTGCCTGAACCTTGAACTTATTTCTTTCGGGTTTCATCTCTAGCCTACCCCAACTTGTTTGGGAAAAAAGGCTATGTTGTTGTTGTTTTATCCTTTTGATTATGATAGTCGTCTTAAGTCTCCTCAACCTATAAGGATAATGGGAGTTCATGAGCCTACCATACTGCTGAAGGAGCAGCTATGGTTTTGTTCGTCAAGTAGATACATATGTAAACCTAGAGTTTAAACTCTTGTACAAATCACATTATTGATAGCTTTTGCTTGGCCCTTAGTGTCAGAACCTACATATTCAGAACAGGGGTTTCTTCGTGTTATAAACAAGCTATTTGCTATGATTCTCTTCTATCTGCTTTATACATTCCTGCCTTGCCATCTCCATCACCAAGGAAACGGCAAACTCACTTTAACATTATGAAGTTAGTCTAGAGTGTTAGGTAAATCGATGGCTGTCTCATCAGGATCTGGGGCGTACTTATTTAAAAATTGTAAGCACCATTTTCAGCTTCCTCATTTCACGGTAGTTGATCTCCCGTACATTGTTGGACGCGATTGCATTGGGCGTATAGGTCATCCAGTTTAGCTTTAGACTTGGTCTGGGAAAACTAAATCAGTGAGCTATTGAAAGTCATGTTTTGTAAAATTTCATCAAGTTGGAGGCTACAAGTCAAAACAATCTTCTTCTTTTTTGCAAGGAAGTCAAAACCATCTTGCTGTTCCTTCAAGAGTTGGAAGTTCCTGGCAAGGTGAATCATAAAAGGGCAGGTGGCTTTAATCTTATATTCCTGGCGCCGCTCAAGCAATCCAAATAGCTCAGAGAGAACACCCTGAATTATTGATTGCTCAAATTATGTCGTCTTTTTCCTTGCAAAAAAAATCATGCCGTCTTTTTTTTTTTCTGAAAGAAGTTGTACTGATTGTGTCTCTATACTATATATTGTATTAGTGATTTAGTGGTCGATAGGTTGTCAAGGAATTCTTTTAAGGGAAAAACGCTTCTTCGTGTACAAGTAACATATCTGCCTTGTAAAGCAATTATTCTCTTTGGACTACGCATATGACCTTTATAATTTCCTGTTTTCTCAATCACATTCGCCATTATTTACCTGGACATTTGTCCAAATAATATATGTAGGAAAGGGAAAAGGCATTCACCTCGTGGCAAGCAAGTTTGTGGTGTTCTGCAGCATGCCATCATGGCATGATGGCATCATATATAGCTAGGAAGATTTTTTTTTCCTTTAGACAATCTCTCCCATGACTCTGGACTTCATCAAAGGCACTGTAAACTACCCTCTGGTAGTCTGGTGATAACAACTTTTGGGTAACGTGTGTTGGATCTCATGGCGACCTACCACAGTTTATTGTACTAAATCTGAATGAGAATGTGATGTTTAGCTTTATTCGTGGTCTTCCTACTTTGCATTGCAAAGTCAGACAGGGAAACATGCACGACAGCTTAGTCAATTATATATTTTGCTTTACTCACCATTATCTTTTGTTTGCTGATTGTCTGATGGCCAACTTGATCATTCTCTCCTCCTCATTTTTTTTCTTCGAAAACATCTTTCTACCTCCACATCCCAGCTGGAATGCAATTGATCTATTGTTGAAACGTATGCATAGCTAGGAGATGAACGGGTTAACCACTGAACTTCACCCTATGTATCAACCAATTACACAATCCATAGTCGAAACTACAATTTTCTAAATTTTTTAGACTTGCACTATGTGAAATGGAAGCAGATTTTGGCATGGTAGACAAGGAATCCTCAACTTGTGCAAGAAGATTGTTCAGGGCTTCAGGCTATGAAACTGAAAAGCCTTTCTTTCAAAAAAGAAACTGAAAAGCCCACAGGCCACAGCTGAATAGCCTCATAGCTACTCTCCAGAGTCGAGACACAGATGAGACCGGCCTACAAGGATCTTTTAGCCGACACTTGGCTTCGAAGTCACTACACTACACTACTGCCGGCGAGCGCCGCAAGTCAAACGCGCACCGCAGTTCCCTCCCTGTTCCAGCGCACCGCTCAGAATTATCGCCTAGTCAACTAGCTCCAGCGAAATCATTCCTCCCCCAGGCCCCAGAGAGTCCCCTACGCGCTGCGGCCTCCTCCTGCTCTGTCTCTGCTCGCCATGCCAACGCCATACCGAAATCATGCCCCTTTGCGCGAAAAAGCTCGCGCGAGGCCCGCACTTTTTCCAATCGTGGCTCTCGGGTCGCGGCCGCCGGAATGAGGCTTCGCCGAGTGGTGAACAGGTGTTGCCCGGACTTTCAGATCGAGACACGAACCCGAGCGCGCACGCCCAGCGCTCGGTGCCGGTCCGCGCGCGCTCCCGGTGTCGGCCTCGGCGATCACACAAGGTGCGCACCTTCCGGTCGCCAAGCACGCGACGCAACGCCAGGGTACGGCACGCGACTGGGTTGTTGACGGATAAGCCAAGCCAAGCCTAGACCTAGTGGCGTCGATGCGACCGGCGGCGGCGGGCAGATGGTGGCCGTCGTCCTCCGTCTGCATGTGTAAAGTTGGAAGGGGAAGAGGGGAAGGCCACCTCTGCTGCTGCGCCCGTGGCTACCTGCCGGACGAGGGACGAGACGACGACGGGCATGCTCTCTGGATCCGAGAAAGCGTTTCAGGAAGGATCTGAAACCAGCGGTTTTATATTTATTTAATTTCTCCCCGTGAATTCTACTATCTCATTTCTTTCGCAGGAATGCAGGCGATTTTTTTTAAGTTGAATGCAGGCGATTAGGATATCAAATTGTCAGAACGTCTCATGTCAAGCACTTTGCGTTTTGATAATAGTATCATGCGCCAGAATTAAATTATGGAGATCGTAACTAGTCAAAGCCCAGAACGACCGTACCAGGTTTGAATTGATAAACAAAGTATCTAGTCTGCGGTCTGCTGATTGTTTAGCCCGACGAACACACACTTCCAGGCGCTCCAGATCACCACCCCCTGCTGGGTTTCCTGGTGGCGTTGCATGGCGAGTGGGCGTCGGTCAATTCGAGTTCGTGCATTGGGAGGCGTCTCTGTTGGTGATATGCCCAAGAGCCCATCATCACAATACGGTTTAAAGTCCCAAGTGGATATTGATCCAAGAGGGATTAGGGTTACTAATGGGCCTATGAGATAGAAGCCAATTAGTACGTTCTATATATATGAGGGAGGGGCTAGGGGGGCGATGACCTGAGCCGCGCCACCTCCCTAGCCGCCGCCCCTCCCTCTCTCTCGGCCGCCGCCTTTGCCGTGCGTGCGGTGCTAGCACACCGACGCCCAGCGTTTCATCCCCGTACGTGTGGACTCCGTGGAGGCGCTGCTGCGACTGCTGCGCTGATCGGCTGCTGGGATCAAGTACGAGAAACTCGATTCGTGGGACGTGATCGACTACTTCCTCTACATCGACGCGCGACTTCTTCCGCTGCGTTGCGCGTCTAGTGGTAACGATCTATGATCTTCTACTCGCAAATATCTTGGGTTTATGCGGTAATGATGCTAGCGTATCCTACCCGTTTCCCTACAGTCTCGTCCAGGTTCCCGTGTCCTTCGGTTCTCACGGTTCTGTCAGCCTCAGCCCTCAGCCTCGATCGAGCTTGCTCCGTCCTGCAACTGCCGTCGTTTCCACTCGGAATTTTCTCGTTTGGAGCCGGTTTTAAGGTCTGGATTAGGTCTCGATTCCCTCTCTTGTCTCGGGAATCGGTTAGGATTGTGCCCGGATCAGGTCAGTTCAAGAGTCCGCTGGATTTCAAGCCAAGCAGATCATCTAAGGTCAGTCTCAATCGATTCATGATATTAAATTTTATATCACATTATCAATTTTGCTAACATGGCGAGGGGAAAGAATGATAAAATTTTATGAGACGGGAGAAGTTCCATCCCCATAAAATTTAGCCGGCATAATTACCTAGTTCTTAGTTGATAACCGTGCAATGAAACTGTGTACTGAAGTTGGCACAGTCTCGGTACGAAGTATCATCGCACAGTTAACAAGACTGTGGAACTGTGACGGAGGCACTCCTCTCTCATCGTCCTATGAAACTTCCCCTCATCTCTCCTTACGAATGACTATGACATGAGCAAATTTGCTGATATGATATAATATTTAATACTCATAACCTCCTATAATGCTTTCATTAAGATAATGATATTGGCCTAATCGAATTGAATCCGGGAGCCAAAGTTTTTTTTTGAAAGGAGAAACTCTGCTTTTCTTGAAAGCAAATAAGGTTCAGTATAAAGATGGGGTTACCCATTAACAAGTCACGAGAACTGCAGAAACAAAGAGAAAAGGAGAAAAACGCTCAAATCTCCACAATATCTGAAACAACTGCGCTGCTTGGAGAGAAGTTGTGCATCCATGTCTTCAACTGCTCACCCAGGGTTGCTATTTCCTCTTGATTAGACGCTCCCAGCAGAGGTTGCCATTTCTGCACAAAGGCAACACCCGAACGAATCACATCTAAAGGGTTTTTAGGAAAAGAATGCTCAATCGTCATTCTATTTCTAGAGCGCCAAATGGCCTAGAGAATTCCAGCGAAAACGAAAATTTTCAAACGATTATAAAGCCTCATCCCTTTTGTAACCTTATCCCCCATAAGATCACTCCAGTTGGAAGGGCAACCAGCCCAACCGAAGGCATCTCTCAGGCAGCACCATGCAAACCTCGAGATGGAACAACCAAAGAAGACATGGTTAGTCGATTCAACCTCACCACACAAGCAATAAGCAATATCCCCTTTCCAGCCCCTATTTTTTAGTGAGGTTGCAACCTGCAGTTTATTATGTTGAAGCTGCCACATGAAGACCTTGATCTTCAGTGGAAGTTTCGACTTCCAAACATCTTCTGAAGCTGGAATGCACACCCCCTATGTGTAATAAATCTGTAAAGGGATTTTGTTGTGAAAATTTTGGAGTTATCAAGAGCCGAGGTCACGTCATCTCTGACTTCCTGATCAAGATTCATGTTCTGCAGAATACTAAGGAGCTCCACCCAGCTCGCATTTTCTTCCAGAGAGAGGCTGCGCCTAAAATTTATCAGCCAGCCATTATCAGCATAACAATCAGCTACCATAGCTGAAGGGTCTGTACAAATCCTAAAAAGATCAGAGAATTGTATTTTCAGAGGAGATTGGCCCAACCAAACGTCACTCCGGAAGGAAGTCAGAGAGCCATCTCCAACTTTATGAATGGCGCCCCATTTAAAGAGGTGTTTAACTTTGTGCAGTCCCTGCCAAAATTGTGAGGTGCCCTTGCACTTAGAGTTAAAGAAGTTCCCGTCCGGCATATATTTGGCCTCTAAGAGCTTGTACCAAGTGTTATTGCTTCCCTTAGCAATTTTCCAAATCCATTTCACTAGCAGACACTCGTTCATAATCTGTGAATTGATGATGTCAAGACCACCTTGGTCCTTAGGCCTACTAAGATTGTCCCACTTGGCCATGTGGTATTTGAAGTCCTCTCGCGCCCCTTGCCAAAAGAACTTTCCTCTCACCGAGTCTATTCTATCATGGGAGCTCTTAGGGAGTAGATAAAAGCCCATAGTGTACATTGGCAAACTAGACAAGCAAGTATTTGTGAGGATCAGTTTTCCTCCGGAAGAAAGATGTTTGCCTTTCCATGGAGCCTAAGGTTTTGCGTGCCCCTGCCTGCTGATTTGAGCGAGCTTTTCGTTATTTTATTTTATCCACCCACTGTTTGCTTAAAAACTCTCCAGGACTCGATGGATTGGTTATATGATGCAAGTGAATTCTTGAGTGCACGTTCGGCATCTTGGTGGCCAATAGCGAAGCAGATTAACCTTTTGTGATGAAGTCATTCGGTTATTCAATAATGGTACTTCTCAAATTCTTCCCCTGATATGTTAGTTGAGGAGGTTAACTAGTAGTACTTACCTTTATATTGTCAACTTACATAAACTTTTAACAAGTGGTTAAATTTAAAAAATGTTCATTTACAAATCGAAATGGACTTTACGGGTAGAAAGTAGATTTCTCTACTCAACGTGAAAGCAACTTTACCCTATGTGTGTGTATATATATACGCCTTGAATCGCGCAGCTTGTCGTAGGAGTACCATTGATTTTTGGCGCATATGCATGCGGTCAATACTCGTGAATACGTACACATCGTGCAAAAGTCAATTTGAAACTAGAAAGGCCTGCGGCTTTGCCGCTTGGTGCCTGTATTTTGCGTTGTAGGTTTGTAGTTCACGGGGAATTTAGTTTATGCATATAATTATTATGGTATATTTTGAATTTTTTATTATCATGACGCTATCATTTTGGTAGCATATTATTATGGGTATTGTGATATTTCTTTTGCTATACATATTGTGCTGAAAGAAGGGGTAATATTATTTATTAGGGAGGTGGAGCACAATTGGCCAGAAGTTTAGTGTATTTGTGAAATGAGGAGCTTTGGACTTTTAATCATGTGACAATTGATAGATGTTATGGTATTTTTTGAGAAAGTAGTGATTATATTAAAATATGCCACATTGTTTTGGAGATAGCATGAGAAGGCATAGAAAAACAGTGGTACGATATTACATTTTTAGCAAAATAAGATCTTATATTGAACGAATTATGAAAACACTTTAAATTTAAATTTTGTTGGGTGGCAAAGCTTTATATTTTGAAATTCAGAGCAAGTTTGTATTGAACATTTTTTTAAATTTGAAGATGTTTTGGTGTCAAGGTATAACTAATCGCATGTAAGCATTTGTGCAAACTAATTGCGAAAGCATTTTGAATTTTAAATTTTATTCTATAATAAAATTGTACTTTTCTTGTTCCTGAAAATATATGGTAACTTGGTAAGCTTTTGTTGCAATAACCAGTAAGTAGTACTGAAATTGAAGCTATGGAAATTGCATAGTACCACATATACTAATCATAGTTTTTGTTTTGACATCAGGAATTTCATTCATTTATCAGGAGCAATCGTTACAATCAGACTCAGGTAGCACTGCACACAGGAGTAATCATAGTTGTGGGATCGAATACAAGGCAAGTATATTAACCATGTTCTTTTTGTCTCTGTTTTGATGATCAGCCTGTCAGAACATTGAGCAAAACTCCATATCTAAGTACTAGTATTCTTAGGCTATAATCAAGAGAAAATTCCCTTTGATGTGCAATTGTACAAACCAGGTTTATATATGTAAGTAACGTGAAACTGAAATGAGAATGCAGCTAAATGCATCAATGATAAGGCATATTATTTGGTCATCCAATATGATTAATAATTGCGTGCTGCGGAGATTAACAATGCTAACTAATTGACTCATCAGGGAGATGTTATGGCAAGTGGGCCAGCCACAGGCCTAGGCACATGGTACTGTAGCACGTGGACAGTACACGTGGTACTGTAGCACCACCCTATGTTAGGGTTTAGGAAGAGTCTAGAGATTAGATTACTTAAGGGTCAAGTTGTGGCAGAACCGCCAGACATAAACCGGCTTAAGTGCGCTAACCATCGTTGCAAAGGCAATTAGGTTTAACTCGCACAGCAGACGGATCACATCGGAGGTCCGTCGGGTAAATTCTCGATAAAACCAATTAAACCTGGATCGAACAAAGCAGCATAACTCACGCGAAGGCAAGTCCAGAGATTACAACACCTCACAATATATTACACCACAGAGAGTTTAACAAAATAGTAGAATTACAAACCAAGTTCCAAATTTAACAAAGTACTTTTCGTAAAGCCAACATAAAAGGAAAACACCAGAGTTCTTTATTGCAGCGGATACGATACACGATATCTAACGACGATATGGGTGTCATGATGAAGCCCGATTCGTGACATCACTCGTTCTTGTCATCGCCGGCCGGGGACGTATCCCACTCCACGGACCAACCAGGCGGGAGAGTGCAAGGCCAGGTCAGACTGGCAAACATGTCTTCAAAAGTATCTCCTGAAACAAATTGAGCCACAAGCAAGGCTGAGTATACTAATACTCAGCAAGGCTTACCCGACTGAGGGTATACTTAGCCCACTATCTAGACATGCAAAGCCTTTGGCTTGAGGGGTTTATTTTGCTGAAAAGCAATAGAGTGTAGGTCCTTATTTTCAGATTTTTGCTTGCAAGTTCTAGTTCAATTAACCATTCTACATTAGCATCTATCCAATAGCATACATGGTGGAAAACAATTATCTTTCATCACCCAACAATATTCATCAGCATACATATTCCACTTATTACTCTATGTGGTAAAAGGGTCAAGCAGTCTCAATAACCGGTGAGAAACGGATGATTCGAATCGAATTTGTTAACCTGGCCAGGCAGACCTAAACACACATCACGTGGTTACTCCCAGAGTCACACGTGCAACTTTTCCCTTCAATTCCCGCTTCATGGAACAGGCCCACCGCCCTCGACTACAGAGCCCGGCTCTGTACCCGTCATTAGCTAGATGAGACTGACGTCAAGACGGTGGGGAGTATATTCCGGCTGCGGTTCAATCCAATACTTAAGCTTACCGATTACCATATTCTCGGCATGTGATTAGTACGTTCAAACGCTTAACCACCACTACCACACACTGTGGCCTTATCACTTTTCACTAAACAGATGGGGCATCCCGAGTATCACGACCCCGCCCGTAGATCTTATAGTTGTAGCAAGTAGTAAACAACCAATTCCTATAATTTCTCGCGAGTGATAGGAAATCACTCGACTTCTACCGAACCATTAGCATAGCCACTAGCGACCTACACATACTAGTGTTCAAGCATCGGTACCTAGGATCATGCAACTAAGGTTCCAGTCAACTCCTGTAACTTAAATGCACAAGTAGATAGGAACAATAATAAGTTGCATAATTTAAAATAGAAGGATGTGCTCCGGGGCTTGCCTTCTTGAATTGAGTTAGTTTCCGAGGCTTCTGGAGTCGGGTTCGGTTTCTCGACGGCGTCGGCGAAGTTCACTTGAGCTTCTACGGGACCTTCTTCCGCTTCAGGCACCAGCTCGTACGTACCGTCAGCGAGAGTAGTCATATCTATATGCGATGCAAGAACAGTATTATAAACACACTCATATCACGATAAAGTTGTAGTCTAACAAATAGCAAACAATCGTATCACATGAGCAATCGTTTATAGAGTAGTTAACTAATAATTCTAACTACTCAAGGCATCATGATCAATAGCACAACAGAACTATACTAACTTCACCAAGCAAGTTGAAGTGGTTTCCTATAACAAGTAAATCATGGTTTGCTAATAAATAAACAACTCAACACACATTCAGTAATAAAAATCAGAAAAAATTATATCAAAAATAAGGTAAACAGAACAAACTATCCTGCAAAACTCATGCCAAAACTTGTAGCCAATTATTCAGAACAATTCATGTATTCAGACAATACTTAAAAAAAGATTGAATTATACAGGTTAAACCAGAGAAAAACAGAAGCTAGAAATTTAACAGAAGATCTACACAGAGCTAAATTAGTTACTGTAAAAATATCAGAATTTATTCTGTGCAGGATTAATTCTGAGAAAATAAACAATACTGACAGCAATCTAACAAGATTCATTTTTAGCTTCTGTTATTGTCATGAACTGGTGCTCAAACTTCATGGACAAATTAATCTATTCAAAAAGAACACTCATAAATATTTTCATGATTTATCATGAATAGAAACTATTTACCATAATTAAAGTCTACTAAACAAGCATTAAATGAAAGAAATATCTACTCATGAGAAATGACCACGAAATTTATATAGTAACACTAGAGTAACATGAACATCTCACTGTAAAAATTTTACAGCAAGACATGGCTTCAAACAATAGTTAAGAAAAAGATAAAATAACTAGTCTTTATGTACCTAGTGACACAAATCAATTTGTACAGCAAAACTTTCAACAAACACCCATCATATTTTGATTCTACTGCATAGATCTTTTCACAAGGATTCCAGAACAACTAGATTTGCTATTTTACGAATTTTCTACGAATTTATATTGAATTTCAAAGTTTACAGCTAGAATTAACAAAGAAGTCCCTACAGGCACTATTCCCATGAGTCTTAAGTTCGCAGACAGCACCCTGGAACTTTTGTTCCTTTTCAAATGAGGCCCCTGGCCGGACTTGGAGCAGGGGAGCGTCGGGCGGCCGAATTTCGGCGCCTGGGGTCATCGGCGGCGAGGGCCCGGTGGGGGAAAGCAAGAGGAGGGCGAGCTCTACCTCGGGGTGGCCTCGGTTGGGACTGGGTTGGCCGGAGCGGGCGGCTCCGTGGAGAACAGCGGCCAGCGGTGGCGGGGAGCGGTGGCGGCGGCGGTCCGGCGGTCGTGGGCGACGGCAAGCAGGTCGGGGAGCACCGGTGGAGGGCAAGGAAGGTGGATGCGGGGGTTGTTGGGCACGAGGAAGGGCGGAGGAGGGGGCTCAGTGGCGGCCTAGGAGGTGGCGGCGCTAATGGCGGGCGGTGACAGCTCTGGACGCCGGGGGAAGCACGGCCAGGCGCTCGGAGCAGGGAGGAGAGAAGGGTGAGGACGTTGTGGAGCTCGCGGGAAGGGTCTAGGCGGTTCAAGAGCAATCCTGGGCGAGGGAGGGGGCGAGGCGCGGTCGGCCGTTGCTGCACGACGTCGTCGTGGCGGCTCGGCGACCATCCTCGGCGGGCGCGCAGTGGATTGCGACGCGTGGCGAAGTCGAGATGCTTCAGGAAGGCACCAGGGGCGCGGAGAGGGCTGGGGCGCGGCGAGGGCGCGGCCCGTGGCCAGCGGTCGCGGCGTCCGGCGCAGACAGGGGAGGGAGAGAGAGAAGAGAGAGAGCGAGAGAGAGTAGAGAGAGATATTTGACTGATTCCGATTCGAATTTTTCTCAAAAATTTCTTTTGAAACTTGGAAAACTTTGAATATAAAAGTTGTAGAGAATTTAAAAGCCTACAACTTTTATTTCAGGAAAAAGTTTATTCGAGCAATGGTTTGAAAGTTATTTTAAATTTCCGAAAACTATAATTCGAATAACTTATCATTTCATGTGATTTTTGTCACTTTTACCCCTAGAGTTCAACTAGAAATTTACTAATATTTTCCTGGTGAACATGTCTATTCATTTTCATATGCCTATTTGCATTGGTGTGAAAGTTATTTGAAATTTCTCACCACTAGAATTTGAACTCTTGGTTTATTAAATTTTTGAATTTGAAAGTGGTATTTTACGTAAACTCGTATAGCACAAAACTATAAGGGTGTTTCATGCCACAATTGTCATAACAAGTTGAGCATGAAAGTTTACAAATATTAAAGGAACAAAATCTATATCCACACATACATATGTACACATACACACATACACATGCATACACATATGTTATTTTCCAAAAAGAAATGCATAATTTGACTTTCTCTTGTTTATTAAGCATGAAACCACATTTATTAGTTCTTGCTTAGTATTTTAAAATTCTGAGATGTCACACAAGTCGAGTCGTCTCTATAAAAGGGACCCTATTGTATCAATGAAAGGCAAGCAAGAAGTAGAAGAGATTAATCTCAGAGCCTCCAGCGTGAGGGCGAGATCTCGACTACCACCTTGCCGTTCTTGTTTATCATCCAGTAATCAATCCATATCAGGAGAGGAGAGAGCAGCTGCCAGTTCTTGCAGCGCCATCACATTCTCTTTCTGTTACCTTCCTCATTACTCGTCCACTCTAAAACGTTAGCATCTAATGTTTTATGGTTGTCTCGAGGAGAGGAGAGAGCAGCTGAGGACTCTGCACTCGTAGACTGTGTTGCCCAAATTTGTCTCAGATTGGTCGGTGGAAGGGGTATTGAGCATTGATGCTTTGTTTGACAGCAAGCTAGTTGATACAGGCTATATTTTGGAAGTGCAGGGTTGTGCATCAAAGTGACATGGTTGCAGGTGCAGAGATGCGCCGGAGCATCACAGGCTGCTCGGTGGGAGGAGCAGAGCGCCATGTCTGGCGAGCAGCGGGGATTAGGCAGGGAGCAGACGACGCGGCGACCCAGTCGGACACCTTTTGAGGGGGGTGGCGGCGCGTGCCTGATGGCGCGGCAGGCCATGCGTGCGGTCCGACCAAGCTGCTCGGCGTACGCGCCTGTCGGAGCGGCCAGGCAGAGGGCGCGGCCGGGCGGAGGGGCTCGCCGCCGTGTTGGCCGGCGGAGCCAGCCCAGTACTCTGCGACTGCCTGAATTGGCCGAGCGGATGGAGTTCCCCGGCGCAGGCGGCCGTCGGAGCAGCCAGGCGGAGCGGCGCGGCATCGTCGGCGGTAGGCCTGCTAATGGGTTGGGTTGAAATATGTTTTATGGAGTGAGTTTTGAAATGAAGTGTGTTTGGATGAGTTAAAATGGGTTGTATTAGTTAATGGGGTGGGTCGGAGCGGGTTCTATATAAATGCGGATTGAGGCGGGTTGGGGTGGGTTGAAATGGATAATTTTTACAAAATAGTATAACTATATATAAATGTGAGTCTCACGTGAGAGCTGGACTCTGAAATTAAAAATATGTGTTTATATCAGAAAATTTTATCGAAATTGACTGAATTTTGTTGGAGATGACTCAGTACGACTGGCAGCTATTTTGTGCAAAGCAGTGTGGCTAGAACTACATGCGGGCCCCACATGAAGAGCCGGACCCTGGAATTAAAACCTCGCGTTCACACTATAAAATTTTATCGAAATTGACTGAAATTTGTTGGAGATGACTCAGTACGATTGGCAGCTACTCTGTGCAAAGCAGCGTGGCTAGAACTACACGTGGGCTCCACATCAAGAGCCGGACCCTAGAATTAAAATCTCACGTTCACACTATAAAATTTTATCGAAATTGATTGAAATTTTTAGAGATGAGTCAATATGACTGACAGATACTCTGTGCAAAGTAGTGTGGCTAGACACATATGTGGTCCCCACATTAAGTGTAAAACCACTAAATTCCTCTGCATAGTAGAACACATAGGTTTTTATAGGTTACCCGCTTATAATGGGGCGGGTTGGTTAGAGTTGAGAAATTAACTAATTGGATTGGGTGGGGTTGAATATCTAAATATGCTAATTTTGGGTGGGGTTGGGTATGGTGCGGGTTCCAACCCATTAGCAGTGCTAGTCGGCGGGCGGAGCGTCCAGTGGCATGCTGGCTGCCCCTTCGGATAACCGCTCCGATCGCGAGTTTGCGACGGCGGCGAGGACGGGAAGAAGCAGCACGATAAGAAAGCCCTGTCTTGCGGCTGGAATATCCCGGAAACTTCACCAAGACTTCAGAAGTGCACGTATATAGGAGCCACGTTGATGTGTTTGATGACGTTCGTTTTTCATCCAATGCTAAAGAGAAAAGTAGATGACGTGGCTCTATGAGAGGCTCCGGTTTTGTGCAAAAATCGTGTTTAGAGATTTCGCAAAAAAAAAAGATCACGGCAAAGTAACTGTGCTGGGTTGCTGCTGGCTGCAAGCTAGCTTATCCAATGAGCAATTAGCATCAAGTACAGGCCGGATAAGCACTGGAGGACAGTTAGTTTATCTAGCCATTAGCTGCGTTAATAATCATGTTAGTATCATATATTCCGTCCGTTTCAAATTATCGGTCGTTTTGGCAAATTTAGATACATAATCTTTACTATGTATCTAGACATAATATTTATTTAGATACATAGCAAAAATTATGTATTTTAGTTTATCAAGACGACCTACAATTTAGAATGGAGTGAGTATATGTTATGTGTTCAGTGTGCTAATCACGTCATCAGCGTATCAACCTTACCCTACGCTGCAAACTAGCTGGTCATCACGTACTCATTTACCAACTGACCATGATGCTTTCGGGTTGTATGTAGTAATAAAGTTCTCTCTCCTTTCTAAAAATATGAATTGTCAAATTTTCAAGTCAATTTTTAAATTTTGGTTAAGCATATAAAAAATACATCAACATGTAAAACTTCAAATTAATTTTTTGAGTACATCATAAAATATTTTCTGAAAGTCAATTCATTTGGTACTGTAGAAGGTAACATATTTTTTATTATAGATAAGTTTAACCTGGTATAAGATTTGGAAGCATATTTTTTATTATTAGAGAAGTTTATCTTGGTATAAGATTTGGAAGATTTTTATTTTAAAATAAAGGGAGTCATACATATTTACTATTTCATCTCATGACATTGACATATGAGTATATGACACGAACATGATTCAATGGTGTGGAATGAGACGGATATTCATGCAGTATATGAGTGAGTAAAATTATAATCAAAGGTCTCTCTCCCCGGTCCTTACGAAAACGTGTTGTGTGACAAAAAATATGCGAGGTTCCAAATCTTTTCATTCTACATCATCTAAAATGAAAAAAATTATTTCCTCTCTCTAGAAGAAGGGTGATGACGCTGCATGTATGTGAACTAAAACATGCACCCTGTTTCTTGCCTTTGGAGCCAATAAATTCCCGAGACACGATGGCTTCGTCCCGGCGGCAATATAATGCTTACGTACATTAACAATCCAAGGCATGAGCACCAAGGAATCCATGTTAACCATACATGCATCTCTCGATCGCCTTTCCCGTGTAGGCAAAGATGCATGGCCACCTACTCTCATCCTAGCTGGCAGGTAAAGTGGCATGTCAAATACGCTACTCTTACGTACGAAAACCATTTTTTTTGCGATGTATAATAGTCCTCTATAGGTTGCTCCTCTAGCAGCTAACGTAAACTGTAAAACGACGTGCATAAATAACAAAGCATCATCCCCAGTTTTTCAGCATCTCCAGTATCGTCCCCCTGCCCGGTACCAGTGTACATACCATAGATGGACTGGAGTACAAATAGTACATACAGCACTCTTTTGTACAGTACCAAACACCCAGTACAATGGCCCTGTTTGCCTGATCACAGCGCGTGAATTGCTTTCCTCCTCGGTCTCTACTTGTTAAAGCGTGTCTAGCTAGAGACTAGCTAGAGCGAGGTTCGATAGAAAGCGAATGAATTAA
This sequence comes from Panicum virgatum, assembly GCF_016808335.1. NCBI lineage: Eukaryota > Viridiplantae > Streptophyta > Magnoliopsida > Poales > Poaceae > Panicum > Panicum virgatum. Next base: position 55,543,602 of record NC_053149.1, read on the forward strand.
CGATGGAAACGGATCGGATTCGCATGGAATCAGATTCAGATAGTATTTTTTACCACATTTTAAATCGAATATGGATACAAATTCGGATATTCTCGGATACGAATGCAAAATGGATGCCTCGAATTCGAATATTGACTTGACATATGAGCTAACATTTAGTTAATTTTTTATTAGTAGTTTTAGATTATAAAATCATTATACATATACAAACTAAAGTATAATAATATAATAAAAATATCTAGTCAAAATAATCTATTTATCATTAATAAATAAATACATAAAAATAAAATTAGAACTAAAAATATATTGCAATAAAAATATAAACAATTTTATTATATATAAATAAAAAATATAGAAGTAATTTTGAGATAAAATATGAATATTTAAAAAGTAAATTTAATTTTTTATATTATATTTTTATTATAAAATTAATAGAGTAAATTACACTCAGCATACAACTTGTTAAGTAGGTGTAAATTGGTCCAACAACTTGTAAAATGCTCAATTTAATGCAATAACTTGACACGTGGGTGCAGATCGGTCCAAGAACTTATAAAATGCCCAACTTAATACAATAATTTGGCAAATAGGTGCATTCACAGTCCAAACATTACACAGCAATGTAACTAACGCAAAGTCTCAATAAAGATTATATTCATGTCAGGACAAATTATTAAGTATTATTTGATCATTCATTTTTGTGTTGCGCCTACGTGGCAATATATTTGGCCAGGATAAAAACCCTCACTGTTTAGAAATTAATGTTACGTCTTTACATTAATTATTTTTTGTATAGTAATTTAATTTTAACTAAAACTATTTAATTTGATATTCAATATTGAAAAATTCACCTTTACTGTTTCCAATATGTTTGATTATATGCACTGTTAAACTAAAAAAGTCAATACGTTGATACAAACTATTGATACCTTTTAGGAGCTTGGTACATATATTTTTAAAGCCTCAGATTCGTTAGAAAGGAAAAATGAGCTAAATAAATAGAAACAAACATGAGCATTGTTGAATACATGAGCAGAAGCGCAGAAGAAACCTAAGGTTTCATGATCTCTCTTATCGACCTCAGTATTTGAGTGATGCTAATGGTATAATTCCAAAATTTATTTGCATTTGAGCTAATAAAAAATTGTACAATCAATAATTTCTATTTGTAAAATTTAAGAATTATTGACGTTCATCTACTTTGCTTAATACGTTGTTGTTGTAATGGTGGTTAAATAATATATCAACTTTAATAAAATCATAATTAATTTATTTTGAGGATAAAATTATTGGTGTCCATTGCGACACAAAACTCTACGGTCAAATAATATGTTCCGACGTGAATATACTCTTTATTGTGACTTGACATTAGCAAATATATTGTCGTGTAATGTTTGGACTGTGAATGCATAAATTTATCAAGTTATTGCACTAAATTAAGCATTTTTTTAATTTGTTGGATCAATCTGCACCCGGTTATCAAGTTACTGTACTAAATTGAGCACTTTACAAGTTGTTGGACCAATTTGCACCCACCTGCCAAGTTGTTGTACGATAGGTAGTAAGAAATAAATATAATTTTTGAAATAGTTTTTTGAATGAAAACGAATACAAATCTGGAATCGGATAGAGAAAATCAATGAAAATCGGATTCGGATGTATCCACTTTACTACCACATTAAATTCGAATATGAATACGGATATCCATATTGATGTTTAAACAGATACGGATATCGAATAATTCGGATATCTGTTATCCGTTTCCCATCCTTAGAATGAAGCGCCCCCATATGGACCGAGGCGTCTTCACGGGAGCGATGTGATAAACATATCCTGGTTCATGTCGAGCTACAGTAAAAGACCATGTATGTTCCAACAAATGCTATTCATCAAGTTAATTACTGCCATGTTGACGTGTTCTTCATGTAATGCATGCGTCTGTAAGATACACAGAAAAATACTTCACCACCGCTAAGAGCAGGTTATTTAGATAACTTTACACGATTCGGGGTGCTCGGTACATGATTTCGTAGCTCAAGGAGTTGGCTAGAGAAAACCCTAACTTATTACTTAGGACTATGAATTTGTGGGTCCAGTAGTGGGATTCGACTTGCAACATGTTGATTTCATCTATAAACCATATCCTTTTGAAGGTACAACTTTTCTAAATCTACCCATTAATTTTGCGCCATGTCAAAAGATCTTATGTACATACTAATACTTACTAATACTTACTTAGAGGGTGTTTAGGTGGTGAAAAAGTTTGAGTTCTAATACTGTGACACATCTATTATCTTATTATTTGGCCAACAAACGGAGCCTCCATGTTTACTCTGAAGACCTAGAAATTCTCACATTAATCGGAGAAAATAGAAAAATAAAATTACCCACTGCCATTATAATAAAAATTAGCCTAAAATACATCTGTGTCTAATTAAAAATCACCCACCAATGTCATTATGAAAAATTAAATATAAAATGTCATTTAGCTATGTATCAGTTACAAACATATACTATTAATAAAAACTAAAGTTAACAACAATTAAAATAAAACAAAACTAAGAATAATTTTATGCATAATATTATTAAACCTCAACAAATCAAATTGTTATTATAGGTAGATCATATTTGAATTTTTTAAACAAAAATAAGACATAATTTACACTAATGAACATGATGATATATGGTAAAAAATAGTATAATCTTTTAAATAAGAATACAACAACATGCAATTTTTTGAATTTTCAATACTAGCCGCGCAAATGTGCGGGCCATACGCCTAGTTTCATTGTTGTTTGACAATTAATATTCAATCATGAATTAATTAGGCTTAAAAAATTCATCTCGTATGAATCAATTAAGCTATGCACTTAGTTATTTTTTCATCTGCATTTAATTGTGCAAAAATTTTCGGGAACTAAACACCCTCTTAAATATGCCGGATACAATATAATGGAAGTGGCTTAAACATTATGTTGAAAATATGAAATAAATCACATCAGATCGCTGCCTTGGATCTCAAGATTTGTATATGAACGAACGAACGAGGTGAACCAAAGATTATAAAAAAAACAAGGTGAACTAATGAAGTGTAAAATGGACCACGTCATTTTGTAGGAGTTTGTGCGAGGCTAATCGCCGGAACTTAGGCTGGCCGTACTACCGGTAGTAGTTCAGTGGGTGGAGTACAAACCTTTTGTTAATTATTAGGAGTGATATCGCTGACGTTGTGCGTGGGCCGGCCCGCCGTGCTCGCCTCCTCATATATGGCGGTTTTTTTATTTTTTTTATTTTTTTTATTTTCGTCGGTTTTTTAGTTTTTTTATTTTTTTATTTTTGTTTTTTACAAAAATATATTTTCGATTTGGAAATTTACAGAAATATACCTGGCCTCCCGGCAGCGGGGCGGCAGGGGTTTTTGTGTAAAAGGTTTTGCTCAAATATTTGCACGTAAGTCCCTGGGGCCAGTCGCCCGGCAGCGGGGCGGCCGGCCCCCCTGGCCGCCCGACAGCTGGGCAGCCGGCCCTGGCCGCTCGGTTGCTGGGCGACCGGCTCTCCCACCCTTATATAAGGGTTAGCTGGTCCCCCACCCCTCATTTGCATCACTAAAATTTCAGAAACCAAGAAAAAAGAGAGAGGGAGGGAGAGAGGCGAAGCCCTGCTGGATTTTCGAGCCGGCGACTGCAGGTAACCAAAATTCTTCTACGCTTTACAAATAGCTTGATTGTGTGTCCAGATATGTCGAGCAATTATTTTTGTTGTAATTTTTTTTGTTAAAATAGTAGATTAGCAATTAATTTAATATTATGATTGTGTGTCCAGATATGTCGAGCAAGCTTCGTTTTCAAGTTTATTATGATGACGGATATATTTCTCATGATGCGTATGGAGTAGATTTATCAGCTTTTGAACGAAGAAAGTGCGGAATAGATAAACTCTTAAAGTGGAGTTTTGGTTCCATACACAAATGACTTTATGAGATATTCAATGTGAATCCAAAGACTTATTTCCTAAGCGTTCAGACTGTGACAAATTGGGGAACTGAAGGGGATTTTTGGGAGTTGATGCTTATAGCAAACACCGAAGAATGACGGACTTACATACAAGCAGCTCTTGACTGCGGGTGGCCTCTTGCAATGCTAATTCAGATTCACCAGAAGGCAGCCCATTTCGATGAAGGATCAACAAGTACATCATCTCATATGAACCAAGCAGAGGAACAAGAAAATGAAGATCAGAACATGCATGTCACAGAACCTGAGCCACAAGGTATAGCTGATCAGGTAGGAGAAAAAGAAGATCAGAACGTGCATGTCATTGCACCTGAGCCGCAAGGTTTAGCTGATGAGGGAGAGCGAATACCTGAAATAGTGGAAGCTGTACAGAATGAAGACGAAGAGGCTCGAATGATGGAAGAATGTGGGGACTCATCAGACGATGAGAACTACCCGTTGCTAGGTGAATGGCGAGGCAAGGGTTTTGAAAATCCAATGATACAGAATATTAAGAGTAATGAGTACGAATAAAGAGAATGAGGTTGTGCAGGGGACAAAGTTTCCTAGCATTGAAGCTGTGAAAGATACTGTGAAGCTTTGTGCTATATCGTTGAGGAAGGAATTCAGAGTTGTGAAGTCAGACAGCAAAGAATATGAGGTGAAGTGTGTCAATGACGATTGTACATGGCGAGTACATGCCTACAAGGGCAAGTACAAAACACACTGGGAGTGTTCAATTGTTACACCACATACATGTAGATTAACTGCTGTTGCGCAAACTCACAGTAATATCACATCCACTTTTGTTGCCAAGAAGATGTATGGGGTGATTCTGGACAAAATTGATTATGAGTCAAAATTGATAATTAGGGACATCAACGACCGTTTTCAATACAAAATCATCTATACAAAGACTTGGCGGGCAAAACAAAAGGTGTTTGAGATGAGATTTGGCACATATGAGGCATCATATGATAACTGGCTCACATGCTGTTAGCAATTGTGCAGAGAAATCTTGGAAGCGCGGCTGATACCTACATTGTACCGAGTTTAGATGGGGGACCTGGGTTTCTGCTTCGTGCTTTTTTCTGCCTTGGTGCATGTGTGAGGGCATTTATGTATTGTCTTTCTGTTCTATGTATTGACGGCACATTCTTTACAGAAAGATATAAGGGGATAATACTGACAGCGATTGGAGTTGATTGCAACAAGCAGGTGGTTCCCATCGCCTTTTGCTTTTGTTGAGAATGAGAACACAGAGAGCTGGTACTAGTTCCTTGAACGTGTGAAGATTCACGTTGTTGCTGGAAGGTCTGATGTTTGCCTCATCAGTGACAGACATGCTGGTCTTCTAGCAGCAATAAGGCAACTACATGAAGGAAGTCGAGGACAGCCTCCTCTATGGCCAGATGTTGTGAGTAGGTAGTGCATAAGGCATATGGGTGCAAACTTTTATGAGCGCTTCAAGAATAAGGAACTTATGAATTCGTTCAAGAGATTGTGCACTCAGAATCAGCAGCGGAAATTTGATGCATTGTGGCAGGTGCTAGATAACATGTGCGCCGAGCTGCTAAAGGAACATGCATCAACCTCTAGCCGGAGACGTTCCGGCGGCGGACCTTTCACACAGTAGATTAAGGATGCACCTAAAGAGAAGTGGTCAATTCTATACGACACTGGTGGTCGTTGATATGGGATCGAGACAACCAACCACGCAGAGTGTTACAATATGGTAATGTGTCATGTTCGTGGATTTCCTCTTGTTGGCATAGTTGAATTCATCATGTATGGATGCATAAGTTACTTCAGAGAGCGGTACCAGGCAGCTGCTGTCTTACTTAATGATCTAGGAGTGATTTTTGTAATAGGATCACTAACTACATGAAAGAAAAGATTGAAAAGACTCAATATCACAGAGTGGTCTCCATGGGCACAAAAGATCAAAGGTTTGAGGTTTCATGCAAGAACAGGACATGACAGGGTGTCCGCAGATAAAGGGTCGTTCATGATTGCTTGATAACGTTGGAAGGCAAGATTTTTTTGCAGATACAAGAAGCCACAGCTTCTTCACTTACCATGCTTCCATGTCATTGCGGCATGTTCAGAATCTGGGTTGGATCCTGGGGTTTTTGTTTCACAATATTACAGAAAAAAAAACTGCTGTGCACACTTGGGGCCATGTGATATATGGCATAGGCAGTCTGGGATCATTCAATACACCAAATATCTCTCTAATGTACATTCCCAATCCAGATGCTAGGAGAGGGGTAGGTCGACGGCAGACACTTCGTATCCATAATGGAATGGATGAGTCTGAGGCAGGAAAGAAGAAAAAAAGATGCAACCTGTGTGGAGCAGATGGTCACACTTACAAAAAGTGCCATAAAATGCAAGAAGATAATGCTGGTGCTGAGGTTGGACCTTCTGGAAATCTCACCGATGGATTGCCTCCGGATTTTGGAGCCCGTCGCGTCTAGATTTCGTTATGTGTGAATATGTATTTGAACCAGATGTATTGATATGTATTCCGATCTGTATGTGATAATTACATTTCGTTATGTATGGATATGTATTTGCACCAGATTGTAGCATGTAATATTACGAAGTTATTTGTGTAGTAAGATTTTTTAGTTGTAGTTCTAAATGTGTAGGTTGGTTCAATTATATTGCTCACTGAATACAGTGTACTAAAAATAGAAGAGTAGTTACGAATCATAAAATTTCGGTTTGCAATACAGTTTTGTAAACAATGCTACGATTACAAAATAGAGGCCTAAGACGTTCGTACTACTACATACTTGAACAATGAAAAGCATGGCATGTGCAACACGATAACCTCGTGTTGTGAGTAAACCAAACATGCCTTAGGAAATGTAAAATGCTGGGATTACATGGTGGTGCTTTACTGAGTGCACCGGGGATATTTTCCCCTTCCTAATAGTTTCAGACCCTGCTTCCTTAGCACGGCGGGCCCTCTCTCGCTTCCTCTTCCTATCAGCTTCACGTTCCTTTGCCTTCTGACGTTCCACTTCTGCAATCCTTTTCTGAATCTCTTCTTGGGTTTTCTTGCGCTTCTCCTCCATCTGTTCTTCATGCAGCATTCGTTGCCACCTTTGTGCAGTCCACCTTGCTTGATGCTCCACGTGGTCCTTATCCTGCTGAGATTGCTCGGTGTCTAACCACTGCACGAAATCACATAGAGGCGGTGGAGCCTTTCCCCAAATCATGTTAGAAGTCCTTACTAGATCTGAAAATAACAAACTCTGATAGTGTTTTATAGTACCTTTGCTCGGTACTTGCCATAATGCTTGGGCGGGTTGTACTCGTAATTCTCGCACATGAAGAATCTCTTGCCAAAGTCATCCCCCAAAACCCTTGATTTCATTAGTTTGCACAAAGATCCGCATAAACATATAGGCTCCTGGACTTCTTGGGGGGACTGTTTCTGTCACCTTATTCCATGAAATGTAGGTGGATCCTGAAGATGTCATGGTGTTGAACCCTGGCAATCACAAGTGAGCAATCAGATTGCTAATATACTATATCAACACTAATCATTATCAGTAACTACACTTAAATGTACCACTAATCACTTCTAATAATAATTAAACTGATTGCTAAACTATTTTCTAAAAATTTTTCTAACATTTTCTATAATTTTTTAATATTATCTTCCGATTTTTAAGACTTTCTAATACTTCTCTAACAATTTTCTAATACTTTTTAATACTTAATCTAACACTAAATGTACTGTATCAACGCTAATCATTACAAGTAACTGCACCTAAATGTACCACTAATCACTCCTAACAATAATTAAATTGATTGCTAATCTACTGTTTCAACAAAAATAATTACAACATAATCTATTTGTAAAGCATAGAAGAATTTTGGTTACCTGCAGTCGTCGGCTCGAAAATCCGGCAGGGTTTCGCCGCTCTCCCTCCCTTTATTTTTTTTCTTGTTTTCTGGAATTTTAGTGATGCAAATGAGGGGCGGAGGGACCAACCAACCCTTATATAAGAGTGGGAGAGCCGGTCGCCCAGCAGCCGGACGGCCAGGGCCGGCCGCCCAGCTGTCGGGCGGCCGGGGGGGCCGGCCGCCCCGCTGCTGGGCGACCATCCCCCAGGGACCTACGTGCAAATATTTGAGCAAAAACTATTGCACAAAAACCCCTACCGCCCCGCTGCCGGGCAGTCAGGTCCCGGCCGCCCGGCAGCTGAGCGGACGGGGTATATTTCTGTAAATTTTCAAATCAAAAATATATATTTTTTTTTGTAAAAAACAAAAATAAAAAACCGCCTCATATATGCCTCCTCCCGTTGCGCTTCCTCTTTCGTCGGCTCGGCTCCCGCTCGGACGCGTCGCGGGCGCCTTTCCCCAGAGATTCCAAAGCCACCCTGCCCAAATCCACCCATCCAGCCGTCGACGACCGCCGCGCCTCGTCTGCCAAGCAAGCATTGGACTGTTCCGGGAGCCGCGCTGGAAAGCGGCTCCTGATTCGGCCCGGCGATGAGGGGCGGCTCCGCCACCCCCGCGGCCGGAGCGGGCCACCACCAGCGATGGAGCGGCTCGGCGGGGACGACGCCGCGGTCGCTCAGCACGGGCTCCTCGCCGCGGGGCTCCGACCGCAGCTCCGACGACGGGGAGGAGCTGGTCGAGGTCACGCTCGACCTGCAGGAGGACGACACCATTATCCTGCGGAGCGTCGAGCCGGCCGCGGCGGCGGCGGCGGCGGCCGGGGCGTCGAGGCTGCCGCTGGGCGCGCGCGGGGACCATGCGGGCGGCGGCGGCGGCGGCGCGTCGTCGTCGTCGCGCTCGCGGTCGCCGTCGATCAGGCGGACCTCGTCGCACCGGCTGCTGCAGTTCTCGCAGGAGCTCAAGGAGGAGGCCATGTCCATCGCGCGCCAGTTCTCGCAGGACCTCACCAAGCGCTTCGGCCGCACCCACAGCCGCGCCGAAGGCCAGGGGCAGCAGCAGCCGCCGCAGCCGACTTCCGGCATCGAGTCCGCCCTCGCCGCACGGGCCGCGAGACGGCAGCGCGCGCAGCTCGACCGCACGCGCTCCGGCGCGCACAAGGCGCTCCGCGGCCTCCGCTTCATCAGCAGCAACAAGGCCAACAACGCCTGGATGGAGGTGCAGGCCAACTTCGACCGCCTCGCCTGCGACGGCTTCCTCTCCCGCGCCGACTTCGCGGAATGCATAGGTACCAACACGCCGCGCGGTCTTCCCTCCGCTCGCCCTCCATTTCTCTCCCCCAGCCATTGAAATATCGGCGAGGTGCGCGTGCAGGGATGACGGAATCGAAGGAGTTCGCGCTCGAGCTGTTCGATACATTGAGCCGGCGGCGGCAGATGCAGGTCGACAAAATCAACAAGGAAGAGCTGCGCGAGATCTGGCAGCAAATCACGGATAACAGCTTCGACTCCCGCCTCCAGATCTTTTTTGACATGTAAACCGCCTTGCAACCATGCTCACCATTACTCAACTCCTAGCTTAGCTAGCTACTATATATATTTTTCAATTTTTTTGGTTAATGTTTTTAGAAGAACAACGCCATCAACAATAGTATCGATTTTTCTCACTTTTTTGGTTGCTTCAATCAGGGTGGATAAGAACGCGGACGGTCGGATCGGAGAGGAGGAGGTGAAAGAGGTAAGCAACAAACAAACTCTGTTCGCTGTACTGAGGTTAGTGCTGGAGTGGTGTGAGAGAAAAATACTGTTGGCTGACTGGTGGCTAGAGTTTGGTGTTGGAGCTATGTGAGAGGAAAATACTGTTGGCTGGCTGGAGGAACCAAACAGCGAACAGAGTTTGTCTGAGTTGGTGGTCGTGCAGGACGAGCAGTTTCTTTCTCCCTTTCTGAGTTTGCTATTTGGGGACATCAAAATCCGATTGCTTTCGCTCTTTGACTGCAAGGGTTCTTATATTTGGCCCATTGAGCTGTCCAATTCCAAGCCCCTGCCACGATCATATCTGCTCCTGTTCTTCTAATAGGTAGCGCATCCATGTCGCAGACCTTACGGATCGGTATTGTTTATTAATTATGGTTTAGTGGAGGATAAACCTTAGTAACCAGTGATAATCCGACAAGATGGGGTTCTGGAGGAAATGTTCGTAGGGGAAGGAAGGGAGTACGCGGAAAGTATTGTCATCTAATCGTAGTCGGTGAGCGAAACCGCATCACGCCTTTACCGACTCCTACCTGCCAGTTTTGGGACACTCCTTCCCCTCCCCCCTCAGCCTTCAGGAAAGGGGCACCTTTCTTTCTAGAACGTGTGAGGGCATTCCGGTAATTTTCTGCAGATGGGAGTCTGCAGTGTGCAGTCCAGCGGCAGTAGGTGAGGGGCATTTTCGCCACGCCAACTAATCTTTTTTTTTTCCCTCCAATCCGCTGAAACAATGCGTTGAGGTAAGTAGCTTTTGGATTGGAGCTTCTGTACGTGCCTTTCACAGTCGTCACTGTGTAAGGAATTGAGTCAGCCATCTTGGTCGTTGTGGGTTACTTTCTAGTGGTTTGGTAAAATGTGAGATCATGCTCGTTGTATTAACTTATGTCTCCCTACCGTAAAAAAACTTATGTTTCCCTTTCTGCCATTCCAGATTATCATGTTAAGCGCATCTGCCAACAAGCTGTCCAGGCTTAAGGAACAGGCTGAAGAGTACGCTGCCCTGATCATGGAAGAGCTTGATCCCGAAGGACTTGGCTACATTGAGGTATGCTTAGTTTTCGTGTACACATTTTATGCAATGTAACAATTTGGCCCCATGACCACATGTTCAATGTCAGCAACAGTGACGACGAAATAGCACATCTTAGCTGAAAGGAAGTGTTAGTAACTTAGTATTTGGTTAGGGTCGTGGAGAAGACTGCAATTTGGATGCACACTAGACTTCATAAAGTAGTTGACTGGGTTGTTTCTTATGACAAAGGTAGTGGATCAGTACCAGTATAGGATTATAAAATGTTGGCATCCATATATATTTAAGTTTTCTGTCAGGTTGCTTGGTGATGGGTGCCCTTCAACCGGACGAAGAGGCTACCCATTACTGTGGTAGCCATAAAATTTTGCCCTGGGCTGCGTTAGGACTCGAGTAACATGCAAAGAACGCACTGTTCATAATAAAAAATACTGAAGACTGGCTACAAAAGCCTCTTTCCCATCATCATTTAAATCGAAGTTGGTGAGAAGCTGTGGACCAGCTCGCATGCATTTCTTATGCTTCATTGATCTGCGGAGTTTAATGTCTTGCTTGCCGCTCACAGTTCACAGCTGTCCCACCACGTCCTCATAGCTATTGACCCTCCTTTTTTTCCTTTGGAAGGGCGTTGTCATCTGCCTGAGCACAGAAGAAATGATGATACTACAATCCAAAGAAAACGTCAAAACAATTAGTCAGGGCTCCATGATTCTTTCATACACTGCTAATGCACAAGGTTAGGCATGCTGATTTCAGCAGATTAGCAACCGCAACTGGCTAGTTAACACTATTATGAGAGTTGATTTCAGGGTTTCAATACTTTTTTCCTTCTTACTCTTGACATAGTATGGGATGTTCTCCATTGGCCTTGTAGCGGTCATGTTATGTACTTATGTGTCATGTTAGACCACATTCATGGGGGGGGGGGGGGCAGGGGTAGACCAGCTCATGCCATGCTTTGTACCAGGAGATTCAAGTCCGACCCCCGCTTTTCTGGACAAAATTATTATACATGCATCACAAAAAACTTTGGATAGCACAGTCACATGAGCCATGTGTAGCACCAGATACTATTAGAAGTTCAAACCAGTGAGTCAGAGACGACTACGCTGCACTTTCAGTAGGGTGATATGTTTATGTGCAACTTGTTCATTATTGACGTGTAACTTTAACTCGTCTTGCATTTTTTTCCAAGTAGCACGAATGTCAGAACTTTGCTGCCTTGATGTTGCAAATCTGTCATGATGTGATAGAGCACATAATACACATGATAAAACTGCTCTCATATTCTATCACTGAGTGAGCAGCCATTTGGTAGCTATTTGAAGAGAGTAGTCACTTCAAATTCAGATAGGATCAAATCATATTCTTTGTAAGGTGATGAATTCCTAGCTACAGAGAATATATCTTTAATATTTTAGATGTTTCCATTATTGACACAAGACATGTCAATACTAGCAAGTCTAATTTTGGAGTCCTCAGATCCAATATTGTTACAATAATACTGTGTAGATTAGTTAAAATTTTGTTCTAGTAGTTGTGGAACAAACCCCTTTCCTCTGGACTTATGTTGCATTGGTTCGTATGCATACTAGGACATCTTTTAAATGTCATAATAACCATTTTTGTTGACGTGGCATACTAATATATTCCTATAGTAAACAAATTTTTAATTTTTGGTGTTTATCAAGGAATCACCCTCAATAATTTTCATACTTGTGTGTTTGCTTCAATTGCAGAATTATTCAAACTATATGTGTGCGTGATCTGCATTATGGATGTTCTTTATGCACGCCAATCTTCTTTCTCTCAGGCACAAGTTGGTCAGCTGATGAGAGGGGCTTATTTTGTATAATTGTATTATAATAAAACACTGCATCTAACTTGTACTTATGCCAGCCTTGGTCATCTCCAGATGTGCGCTTAGCTAGTGTGCCTATTAGTCTCTATTTACAAACGTGACATTCCTTCTTGATAACTTGTATGAAACAATGGCCTATTATTCGTTCATAGGACAAATACTGTTTTTATTGATCTAATATTCTAACATGTTATTGGCAAAGTAACTTTCGGAATTAATAGCTTGTTCTAAATAATACGTTGCTTCTTGTTGGTTTTGCAGCTGTGGCAGTTGGAGACACTTCTATTGCAGAAGGATACCTACATGAACTACAGTCAGGCGCTAAGTTACACAAGCCAAGCACTAAGCCAGAACCTAGCAGGCTTAAGGACAAAGAGTCCAATTCGCAAAATAAGTACCACATTGAGTTACTACTTGGAGGATAATTGGAAACGCCTGTGGGTGCTTGCATTGTGGATCGGGATAATGGCCGGACTGTTCACTTGGAAGTTCATGCAGTATCGCAACAGGTATGTGTTTAATGTGATGGGCTACTGCGTGACAACTGCAAAAGGTGCTGCTGAAACCCTGAAGCTGAACATGGCAATTATCCTCCTGCCAGTCTGCCGCAACACCATTACTTGGTTGAGAAATACAAGAGCTGCACGGGCATTACCATTTGATGATAATATAAATTTCCACAAGGTTAGCATTAGCTTATCAGCGCCTCTTCTTATCCATATAGTTGTAGAGTTTCATATTAGTGTGATCTTTGTACCTGACTCAATTAATTTAAGACCAAAAGGATGTGAGTGCACATTTGCATGATCTGTTCATGTAGATGCAGGCTGTTTCAACATTATTTTCGTGTGCTTATCCTTATTTTCCAAAAAAAATACTATGGCTCAGCGAAGTTGAATGTGGAATTGTTTTTACCCTTCTGTTCATTATGTGTACTTATTGTACCAATGATTGTGAACCAAATTAATTCATCCAGTTGATTGAGAAAAAAAAAATTCAGTTACTCATGTCCTATGCATACTAAATTCTATTAAAGTTTTTTGATTATTGAATTATAAGCAGAGCATAGCAAGTACACAAAAAGCATAAAACACGTTGCCAATTTGCTGGAATAAGTCGGCATTCTGTGGTCCATCCTATCTGTACAGAAACACACTGACACCGTATAGGATTTCCCCTTTTTTGCAACAACCAAGTATTAGCTGTGGTAGGAGGGAGCCTATACTTAATAGTTACATGGAGAGCTACTCACTAGATGCAACATATGAATATTGTTACTGCATTGACCAGCTGAGAAAACTAACAATAAGTTTTTTTTATGTTCTAATGGGCAGACTATTGCAGCGGCAATTGTTGTCGGTATAATCCTCCATGCTGGGAACCACCTTGTATGTGATTTTCCACGGCTTATAAATTCATCAAATGATAAGTATGCTCCTCTGGGCCAATATTTTGGGGAAACAAAGCCATCATATTTTACATTGGTCAAAGGAGTGGAGGGCATCACAGGTGTAATTATGGTTATCTGCATGGTTATAGCTTTCACTTTAGCAACACGGTGGTTCCGCCGTAGCTTGGTGAAGCTTCCAAAACCATTTGACAAACTGACTGGCTTTAATGCCTTCTGGTACTCTCATCACTTGTTCATTATTGTGTATCTGGCGCTCATTGTACATGGCCAGTGCGTGTACCTCATCCATGTCTGGTACAGAAAAACGGTGAGATTTCATTATTTGTTTTCATTGTCTGGACATGAAAAATTAAAGTTCGAGTCCTGAGGTTCTTGTATTTTTATTTTGATGCAGACATGGATGTATCTGGCGGTGCCTGTTTGCTTGTATGTAGGGGAAAGGGTGCTGAGGTTCTTCAGGTCTGGCAGTTATTCTGTCAGGTTATTGAAGGTTAATCAAAAAGACACAAGTAACTTGAGCATTCATAATGTGTGCAGCTACTAATCCAGTAATTTTCCCCCTTTCAGGTGGCCATATATCCTGGTAATGTCTTGACACTGCAAATGTCCAAGCCTCCTGCTTTCCGGTACAAGAGTGGGCAATATATGTTTGTTCAATGTCCAGCAGTGTCACCCTTTGAATGGTATTTGGTACTTGCAGCATTAAATTTTGATAGAAGCACGCCATTGCTAGTACTGTACCAGATTTCATGAATGCTTCACATATCCTTAAATGTAGTGTTGATGCAACCGATTGCACGCTGAGCATTTCCTTTCTCTTCACAGGCATCCTTTCTCAATTACTTCAGCGCCCGGAGATGATTATCTCAGCATTCACGTTAGACAACTTGGTGACTGGACACGAGAGCTCAAGAGGGTATTTGCAGCTGCTTGCGAACCCCCAGTGGGTGGTAAAAGCGGCCTTCTTAGAGCAGACGAGACAACCAAGAAAGTGTATGAGCCCCCAATCCCCATCCCCACCCCTCTACCAGCATCATTGACAGGGTTGAATTTGTGCATTATAATCCTTAACAAACTACAGGTTATAATTTTTTTTTTTGACAATGCAGCTTACCAAAGCTTCTGATTGATGGGCCTTATGGCTCTCCTGCTCAGGATTACAGCAAGTATGATGTTCTTCTACTTGTTGGATTAGGAATTGGTGCAACTCCTTTTATCAGCATACTGAAAGATCTGCTTAACAATATCATCAAAATGGAGGAAGAGGAGGTAAAATTACTATTTTACATATCTTCCCTTGTCACCTTCCTAATCCCAGTAGTGAAATAACAGATTACATTCGTGCAATCTTCTTTATGTAGTATTTTGGCATTTTTATAACAATAATTCTTTGTGCGTCCGTGTGTGTTGGCAGGATGCTTCCACCGACCTTTATCCACCAGTTGGTCCAAATAGACCGCACATTGATCTGGGCACACTTATGACAGTTACCTCAAAACCAAAGAGGGTTTTAAGGACCACAAATGCTTACTTTTATTGGGTTACGCGTGAGCAAGGTTCTTTTGATTGGTTCAAAGGAGTCATGAATGAGATTGCTGAATTGGACCAAAGGGTACATAGTACCAATTGACCACTTGTTTTTGAAGTGCGATTTGTTCTCGTGAGAAATCTTATGTTCCCTTTCGTGAGTTGTACTTACAGTTTACCTTTGCTCCATTCTAGAATATCATTGAGATGCACAACTATCTCACGAGTGTTTATGAGGAAGGGGATGCTCGGTCAGCGCTCATCACCATGCTTCAAGCTCTGAACCATGCCAAGAATGGTGTTGACATTGTCTCTGGAACTAAAGTAAGTACTGATAGGACAATTAGCTCCACTTAAGTTAATTATGTTGGAATGTGAGTTTTGCGCCTGACATCTATAGCATAAATGATTAAAACAGTGTGCAATCACCTTTTAAGATATCAAGCTAATAGTCCCATCTCATCATTGATATGCTGATTTTGCAGGTCCGGACGCACTTTGCAAGGCCAAATTGGAAAAAGGTCCTATCTAAAATTGCCTCCAAGCATCCATATGCCAAGATAGGTTAGACTATGTACTGCATTGTCTAGTTAAATTTCTTTCTTCTTTTATATGGTCATGCACATCCTTGTGAATGAATTGTGTCCTTTATCAAAACTTCTATTTTGTTGTTTCATAAAAAAATTACTGCATAAAGCAAATGCATCACCAATTTATAGACTAAAATCAAAATTTATTAAGGTTTTGGCCTGCATGATTTAGCAAAGCAGTGAGAATAGCCAGCTCAGGCTGATTTCGTATTTTGTTTCCATTATCAACTTTACACGAAGGAGTGGCTGTGACCGTTGTAACAAAACTGTTCTTCCTATACTAATATAATGGCATGCAGTTATCATGTTTATTCTAGAAAAGAAAATGCATTTGATAGTGATACTGTGTATGCATTTGTAAAGAAAGAGTTTGTTTGCACACAGGTGTATTCTACTGTGGAGCTCCAATTCTTGCACAAGAACTAAACAAGCTGTGCCATGAATTCAATGGGAAAAGCACAACGAAATTCGAGTTCCACAAGGAGCATTTCTAAATTCAAGTAAATACTTGGTGGCGAACAAGAATAGATTATGTATGTGTACAGCATTTTTGTCTTGGTATATTCATCTGGACGAAGGACAGGAGAGGAGAGAGCAAAGTGGAGAAGCCACCAGGAAGTGCTTAACAGCTGATGGCCTGTAATTGTTTCCAGTGGCTGCTCCTAAATGAATACATGTGTACAGTCACGGATGGTACATGTGACGCCCAATCGTCCATCTGCGCCTCTGCGGATTGGACCCCCAATGCCCACTGGAACTGTGAGGAGTTCCCTTCCAGTTGATCTCCAATGTACAGAGCACACATGAAGAGGTTGGGGTCCTTTTAATTTAGTTGGGATAGTCAGTAGCGTGGTATAGGACATAGGAAGGATACCACTAGTCACAAGGCTATTTAATTGTATATTTTTCAAGCAGCTGAGTGTCTGGCTAAGGCCAGAAGTACGAATTTTTTACATTTGTACTTACAGAAAAAAAAAAGCAAAACAAAAGGAGGTGAAAGGGAAAAATAGTAGTATACTCGATTTGAGTGCTGCTTAGCGTACAATGTCATTGATTTCTCAATTTTCAGGCTGTGAACGACTGAACATCACCTGCATTCAGATGTTCTGATCAGGAACAAGGAAACAGAGTTTCGTCTGAGTGCACTGTTTTGCCGGTTTGCCCGTTACTGCAATCTTAGGGAATCATAGGGATACACAGATGTTGCTCTGAATGTTAACTTGAGCAAAATTTCCTGCAACTTTTTAAGCTGCTGGCCTGCTGGTTGACGTCAAAGTGTTCGCTGAGCTCACCTGCGATGCATGAATGCATCATTGTAATATTGCCAAATGCAGCGCTTGGAGCAACGGACGGTAGCCATTAGCAGTTGGGACTCTCATCTAAGGAAGGTAGCCGAAGGCCAGACTGACGGCGAGGTGCCACCAGACGCCGGTGGTGGGAGAGAGAGTGGCAGCGGCAGTGCGGCCCCGTGGGGGAGGGGCTGGGCTGGGAGGCGGCGCCAGTATTTGGGACGGCGACACAGGGAGGGCGTGAGAGGCGGATGACGAGTGTGTGTGTGGGGGGGGGGGGGGCGTGCGCGTGTCATATTGGGGGAATAGCCCAGTCCATGAGATTAATGGGCCTCACGGCCCGAGGACTTAATTATAAATTGTGTACTCGCTAGGAGGCCTGGAGAAAATTACCACCTCCCTTTCTTTCCTATATATGATGACTCTAGGAGTCAAGGGGGCTCTCTCTTCGTCATGAGCAATTCGCTCTCTTGAGTTGTCCTCCTCTGCTGTTTGGCGGAGTCTTGTCCCCAACAATTTGGCGCCCACCGCGTGTTTGGCACCAAATAAAAGCCCACGAGCACCACAGGAATCAAAGTGGCTTCGGCTCCACCACCTTCGTTCTGAGACAAAGCGTGTCAGCCTCAAGACGAAGCCACACCCAGCTTGGCTTTGACTCCGACTCCAGCTTCGTTCGGCTTTGGCTCCAGGGCGAGCGGCTTCGGCTCCAGGTCTGGCTTCGCCGAAGCCACAACCATCTTGGCTTCGGCTCCGACTCCAGCTTCGTTCGGCTTCGGCTCCTGGGCGAGCGGCTTCGGCTCCAGATCTGGCTTCGCCGAAGCCACAGCCATCTTGGCTTCGGCTCCGACTCCAGCTTCGTTCGGCTTCGGCTCCTGGGCGAGCGGCTTCGGCTCCAGATCTGGCTTCGCCGAAGCCACAGCCATCTTGGCTTCAGCTCCGACTTCACATCGGCTAGACTTCGCTCTGGCTCTAGCTTCGCTCCGGCGGCTTCGTCCAAGCGGCTCCAACTTCGGTTTGACTAGCTTTAGGGTTGAAAACGGGACGGGAAAATCCCGTCCCGACCGGCACCGTATCCCGTAAAAACCGATGGTATACCGTTTCGGCAAAAAAACAGGAATAGGAAAAAAACAGGAAAAAATCAGTAGGAACAGGAACGGAAACAGGAGGGGTCTTTTCCCGACCGTTTTCACGGTTACCGTATTGTATACAGAAATTCCCGTCAGTTACCCGTTTTCAGCCTGCGAAGCAATTCAGCCCACTACCCATAGCACAGGCCCACCCTCCCGCGGTTCCATCCCGGCCCGGCCCAAAATCCTCCAAGCCGCAAACCCTATTCCCGCAGCACCCGCCCACCGGGCCACCCTTCCCAAGCAAGCACGGGCGACGAGCCAATGACCGACCTTCCTGATTGTAATCGATATGTTCCCGACCGATATGTTCCGTTCCCGGTTAGAGTGTTTTCCCGACCGATATTTCCGTTCCCGGTTAGGGTGCTTTCCCGACCGTTTTCAACTCTAACTAGCTTCGGCAATCAGCTTTAGGGTTGAAAACGGGACGGGAAAATCCCGTCCCGACCGGCACCGTATCCCGTAAAAAACCGATGGTATACCGTTTCGGCAAAAAAAAAGGAATAGGAAAAAAACAGGAAAAAATCAGTAGGAACAGGAATGGAAACAGGAGGGGTCTTTTCCCGACCGTTTTCACGGTTACCGTATTGTATACAGAAATTCCCGTCAGTTACCCGTTTTCAGCCTGCGAAGCAATTCAGCCCACTACCCATAGCACAGGCCCACCCTCCCGCGGTTCCATCCCGGCCCGGCCCAAAATCCTCCAAGCCGCAAACCCTATTCCCGCAGCACCCGCCCACCGGGCCACCCTTCCCAAGCAAGCACGTGATTGTAATTGATATGTTCCCGACCGATATGTTCGGTTCCCGGTTAGAGTGTTTTCCCGACCGATATTTCGGTTCCCGGTTAGGGTGTTTTCCAACTCTAACTAGCTTCGGCAATCAGCTTCGGCTTGGACATCAGCATCGGCTTGGCTGGCTTTGCTTCAGAATTGCACCAGCTTCGGCGGCAACATCGATTTACTGGGCTTTGGCTGGCTGGCTTCGGCGTGTCAGCACCAGCTTTGGCTTGCGCACGCCAAGTTTCGGCCTGCAGCAGAAGGCGGGCCAGCAAAGGTGCTCTCCAGCAGGCTTCGGCCCAAGACGAATTGACCCTCGCGCGCCCCTCCTGTCTTCGGCCCAGCGCTCCCGCCCACAAAGCGAGAGGGCATCGACGCCCCCTATGGCCTGCTTCGGCCCACGAGACTCGCGAAGCTGCTTCGGCCCGAGACTCGCGAAGCCCCCCCTCTCCAACCCAAGACAATAGAGGCATCGACGCCCCTTTGGCCTGCTTCGGCCCACGAGACTCGCCCCCCCTTTGGCCTGCTTCGGCCCACGAGACTCGCGAAGCCCACTGCGGTCAAGACATTTGCTCAGCGCAGGTACCCAGTTTCGCAAAATTGCGATTGCTGGAGCTGGGATTCGAACCCCAAATCACAGGCTTCGGAGGTAACTTAGCAAACCAATTCAACCACTTGGGCTATTTGTTGCTGCCTTGTAATTTATTCAATTCATAACCTGAGAGCACTTGTTTGAACCAAGGCTCCTCCACTTTGTTTTCTACTTCCATGCAAGGTTATTAACACGATAAAACATTGAAACGATGGAGGGAAAATTTTGGCATTTAAACATCATTTTAAACATATTTGAAAATGGCAGAAGTATGAATCGATGAAGGGAGAAAAGACAAAAAGGAAGAAAGAGAAGGAGGAAAGGTAGAAGAGGGGAACAACCCAGCCCACTAAGCCCCTCGCTGCCCCAAGCCCGCTCCAACAGTCCCACCCATGCCCCAGCCCACTCAGGCACTCACCCCTCTGACTCACTCCCCTCCGCTCCACCCCTCAGGTCGCCTGCGAGTCGCGCCGCCGCCGCTCGCTCGCGCCGACGCCACCGCGGACGACGGATGCTCCTTCTCTCAGATCGAACCCACGCCGCCGCCGACTCTCCCTTCCGCCCCTCACTCAAGCTGCCGCCGCTCCTCTCCGCCCGTCGCTCGCGCCACCGACGCACCCCTCCGCCCCTCGCTCCCGCCGGCGGGGGCAGACAGGGGCGAGGCGGCCGGCGGAGGGCGGACAGGTAGGAGCTCATCTCGATCTCAATCTGGACAGTGGCGGGCGGACAGTGGCGCCCTGGGCGACGGCGACCTTCGCCTTCCAGCGCCGACGGACAGGGAGGCGGCGGGCGACGGTCAGGGAAGAGGCGCCCGGCGGAGAGGGAGGATGGCAGGACGCGCCTGGCGGAGAGGGAGGCCGCGGCCGGCAAAGTGGGAGAAGGCGGCCGGCGGACAGGGAGCCAGGGAGGACGCGGCAGGGAGGCGGCTTCGATCTTGATCTGCACAGGGGTGGGCCGTAGGGGTGACTGGGGGTCCTTGTTCTATGAATGGGAAGCCCCCTAAAACGCCAACCCTTCCTCATTTCAAAGGTTTTCACGAGAAAACGTGGAAAACGAACGTTTAAACGTGTAAAACGAACGTTTTACGCGATTTCGGCAAAATGTTCAAGCCTTTCAAGACTTAGGGATGTTTTTTCGTTTAAACGTCGTTTAAATGACGTTTTGACGATGTTTTAATAACCATGCTTCCATGTGACCTCAATTTGAGCACTTCGACCCCGGGGGCAAGCACTACCTCCGTCAGCCCAACGCCATTACCTTTGGCATGCTCCGAAGCCAGAATTATGCTGATCTCGACGGGCCGACAGTAAGCACCTTCGATCCAGGGAGCCAAGAAGCCAGGCGCTTACCCCTTCAGTCTGCATCAGTCACAGAAACAGGCACAAAGAGATAAGTTCGCAGTTCCGGTTTCTGTTCTGATACATAAAAGCAGTCAGGTAGCTTCGGAACAACAAGCTGTTTGGTCAATTGACTTTTGTCTTCTGTTCTTAACCACAACATGTTTTTTCACCTTAAAATTTTTTATAACTTCGATCAGCAGCTTCCTCATCACGTGGATGGATTTTTACTTTAGGGCTAACCAATTAATCTACTTCGGCCATTTCCTTTGCGATGGACAAAATATCTTATGATTTTATCTGTGGGATTTCACGAGATTGGCTTCTCACCCTTCAGCATTATCTCGGTTGGATTTCACGAGAGAATTTTTCTACCTTTCGTAGTGGAATTTAGCCTTCGGAATTTCCACCCTTCGGAATCCAGGAAGCCGCCGGCAAATTGGGCCACGTGACATCACCAATCATTGCACCCTTAGGTTTGCGCAAAAGAGTTAATCAACAAAAGCTTATGAATAGTAGCCATCACCTATGAATAGTGTTGTTTAATTGCATTGATTTTTTATACTAATATATGTTCATGACTAACAAACGCTGGCTAGATTCATTTACTTTCGAAGGGTTTAAGTAAAAAAGAATTGGCCCGTTCGGGCTTCGAATCTGCATCTTGATGCATTTAGCCTTCGGCTCGCAACGATGATCCAAATTCATTTATATATTTATTTGTATACCTGCTAGAGCTATTTGCTTCGGATAAATCTTGGCTCAAAGGAGTGTTGTCATCAGCGGAGGAGCTGAAATGCCCATAATAAACAGGCACAGTCCATCCTCATTTTTATGGCAATGATGACCAGTACACTGCTTAATGTCTTACGATTTACATTTTGTAGCACCTTGCTTAATTAGATGCTTATCATAACTCATTTCATTTAAAAGAATAATATTTATCTGCTGTGCAGGATTTTTGCCAAGGTAAGAGACTATTTTGCCCTTGTGCTTTCTTACTTTGATCATGTTTTATACGATGTCTACATCACTTGAGTTATCATGTACAACATGCGCACTTCCTTACATCTATGCAGGATACTGCCTTGGGGGTATGAGATTTCACCCCGAAGCCAAAAACAGTCTTATATGGAGGTTCAGACATCTAAGCCTTATAAAAGATTCTCCTTCGGGCTATTGGTTTTCACCCCCGAAGCAAATTCCATATGGGGTCTCCGGTTATCTAAGTCTTATGCAGGACATCATCTTCGGGTTATTGGTTTTCACCCCCGAAGCAAATTCCATATGGGGTTTCCGGTTATCTAAGTCTTATGCAAGACATCATCTTTGGGTTATTGGTTTTCACCCCGAAGCAAATTCTATATGGGGCTTCCGTTATCCGAGTTTGATGCAAGATTCACCTTCAGGCCATTGGTTTTCACCCTGAAAATAATTATATATGGGGCTTCCATTATCCGAATTTAATGCAAGATCCTCCTTCAAGTTATTGATCTTCACCCCGAAGCAAAGCACGGTTATATATGGAAATGACTATGTTTTGGTCTTACGGAATTTTATTTTGCCTTCGGTACTAATGGGCCTTCGGTTATTGGCGTGCTTGACAAGGGTGCACCGAAGCATCTATCTCTCTTCTTCAAGCGAAGAGGGGAGTCATCGGCGCATTGTAAGTGAATGCCACTTGGAGAAATGAGCCCAGGGCTCGCGAAGCTGAACGGCCCGCAGCACCCTTTGGTCTCAGTTCTTAATTTTTCCCGGTCGAAAAAATCTTCCGCGCAGAGCGCCAAAGGCATTCAAAGTCTTATCGTGCGGAATGCCGAAGACATGGAAAGTCCTTTCGTGCGAAAGTCAAAGGCTAGGGCTTACCTATGCGAGCTAAAGAGCCAAAGGTCCCCTAAGAAAAGTCCTTTCATACGAAAAGCCGAAGGCATAGAAAGTCCTATCGTGCATAATGCCGAAGGCATCCTAATAGATTTGAAAAATATTGTTATCTCAAGTAAAATGATGCAGGCTTTGCAGGTGTATAAATCAGCATCTTCGGAATGACAAAATTCTATCATTGGTATTCACATTATTGTTGAAAAAACAAGTCATCAACACCAGCAACTTTGGTCGTAAGTCGATTTTGGAGGGGTCTTCGACATGCATCAGCCTGCCCCTCTGACTATGGCCTTCGCCTTCGCCGACACAGCTCAGCTCGAGGGGCTCGCCCTCCACTCGGCGACGACTACTACGACCTTCGCCCTCGCCGACACAGCTCGGCTCGAGGGGCTCACCCTTCACTTCGGCGACGACTACTACGGCCTTCACCCTCGCCGACACAGCTCGGCTAAGGGGCTCGCCCTCCACTTTGGCGACGACTACTATGACCTTCGCCCTCGCCGACACAGCTCGGTTCGAGGGGCTCGCCCTCCACTTCGGTGACAACTATTATGGTCTTCGCCCTTGCCGACACAGCTCGGCTGAGGGGCTCGCCTTCTACTTCGGCGACGACTACTACGGCCTTCGCCCTCGCCATCACAGCTCGGTTCGAGGGGCTCGCCCTCTACTTCGGCGACGACTACTATGACCTTCGCCCTCACCGACACATATCGGCTCGAGGGGCTCGCCTTCTACTTCGGCGACGACTACTACGGCCTTCGCCCTCGCCGACACAGCTCAGGCTTGAGGGGCTCGCCTTCTACTTCGGCGACTACTACGGCTTTCGCCCTCGCCAACACAACTCAGCTCGAGGGGCTCGCCTTCTACTTCGGCGACGACTACTATGGCCTTCGCCCTCGTCGATACAGCTTGACTAGAGGGGCTCCCCCTCCACTTCGGCGACGACGACTTCGGCTTCGGCCTTCGCCCGTGTCGACACTGTTCGACCCGAGGTGCTTGCCTTCTACTACGATGATAAAGACTTCAGCCTTCGCCCGCGTCGACACAACTCGACTCGAGGGGCCCGCCTTCCACTTCGGCGACGACTACTTCGACCCTCAACATCGGCTGTTTCGACTTCACCTTCTGAAGAACCTTCGCTCCCTCCGTTATGAACTTCGGCCAAGAGGGGCTGGGGACAGGGCAGACTAGCATCACTTTGCACGTCAAGTCTTGACCGGTGCTCGAAAGCGGAGAGCCGAAGACACTATATCCTCTACTTCGGCTACATCAATTGTGACGAAGAGTGATTCGTGGAGACGACAAGGTCCAACCAAAGTCAAGGGATGAAGATTCCGCTTTCATCACCGTCGAAGACCTTCATCATCGTTAAGACCGAAGACAATCACTAACTAGAGTGTATCGTCATGTATATGTGGGCCCGCTAGGCGTGCGTGCTCTTTTTCCATCTGTTTTGTCCCACTGGGTTTTTGGATGGAGTTTTTAGCGAGGCGTACGAGTGGGCGGTCATGAGGACAGTCCTCGTGGCTGAGGTCATAGATAGAGCTGGGCCACTTTCTATGTATTCAGCTACTATGTTTTGTCGTACCGATCAAAACAAAGTAGCTGAGGGGCTACTGTTGGGGGAATAGCCCAGCCCATGAGATTAATGGGCCTCATGCGGCGGCCCGAGGACCTAATTGTAAATTGTGTACTCGCCAGAGGGGCCGGGAGAAAATTACCACCTCCCTCCCCCTTCTATATATAGATGACCCTAGGAGTCAAAGAGGGCTCTCTCTCTCACTCATGAGCAATTCACTCTCTTGAGTTGTCCTCCTCTGCAGGGGCTCGTCGTCAAGTCCTTGGCGCCGCAGGTGGAGGTGCTCGGCCACAGGGCGACCGGTGCCTTCATGACCCACTGCGGGTGGAACTCGACCCTAGAAGGGATCATGGCGGGGCTGCCGCTGCTGTGTTGGCCATTGTACGCGGAGCAGAGGTTGAACAAGGTGCTCATCGTGGAAGAGATGAAGCTTGGAGTGGTGCTGAGGGGCTACGACGATGAGGTAGTGAAGGCGGAGGAGGTGGAGGCGAAGGTCAGGTGGGTCATGGAATCCGGGGGAGGAAGGGCCCTTCGGGAGCGAGCCACGGCGGAGAAGCGCAGTGCGGTCAAAGCTTTGAGCGAAGGAGGCTCATCTCGTGCTGCTTTTGTTGAATTCCTGAATAGTTTGTAAAACTCAATCGATATATGGTATGCTAGTAGCGCATAGGATTTTGTTTCCTTTGTACACTTGACGCAGTGGGTTATGAATTCCTGAATAGTTTGTAAAACTCTCGATCGATATACGGTATGCTAGTAGCCGCTGTCAAGCTTCCCCGCCGCACCAGCGAGCACCGGCGCGATGCTGATTCTACAGTCGACCGTGAGGTTCCAAACTCACGGTCGACTCGGTCGACTCGACCGACTGCCCAGCGCATGCTGACTGCTCCTTTCCTCCCCTTCTCATTTTTTCCCCGAGCACACTCCTTGCTCCTTCTCCTCTTCCCCTTTCTTCCCTTCGTTTTCCTCACCGGCGCCCGCGTGGGCCCGGTCGCCCCCGCCGCGGCCTCCCTCCCCTCTGCGCGCCGCACCTCCTGCCTTCCTCCGGCGGCACGACGGCCGGCTCTCCAGCGGCGCCATATCCGCGACGGGGGAGCGGCGTGCAGCGGGGAGGTGGTGCGGTGGCTCCGGGGCGCCGGATCCGCGGCGGGGAGGCGGTGCGGTGGCTCCGTGGCGCCGGATCTGCGGCGGAGCGGCGCCCCCGAGCGGATCCGCGGAGGCGCCACCGCCGCCGCCACCGTCGGGTTGTTTTTTTAATAATCTGAATAAAATTTTTTTCTTCCTCAATTTTTTTTGATGTAATTTTTTTCAATTGATTTTTGCACAAATTTTTTCTCGTTAATTTTTTCTTGAATTTTTTTTCAATTTTTTTCTTGAAATTTTTTTATCTGTCTAAAATTTTTCTTGAAATTTCTCTCTCTCTCTAAAATTCCACTTGAAATTTTTTCTATCTCTCCGGAAATGTTTTCTGAAATTTTTTTCTAAACCTTTTTTATTACAAAACGACAAAAACTTACTAAAAAAAGAAAGAAAAAAAAACGGTCGGGAGATCGACCGTAGGGAGCCCCTCCCTAGGGTCAACCGTAAATTAGCGAGATCCGAGCACCGGTGGTCAATTCGCCGCGTATATGGTATATAGTCACACAATAGTCTACACAAATAGTATGCATGATGGCTCATGAGCTAGATTCCAAGCATTAAACAGCCAAATAGACAGCAGCTGTATGTGGATTGGAGAAACTATCTGCTAAATTGTTTGTGTTGCTAATTACCATAACTTGCAGACGACAGCTGTATGTGGGTTGGAGATGCCCTTAGCTTGTAGCTAGCTGATGCACATGTTTCAAAAAAAACTTTGTGAAAGAAAGAAGTGGGCCTAGCATTAATGATTTATTCTGTGTTTTAGCCAAATCATTATACTTGTGAGCTATTAGTTAGTTGTACATGATACAACAAAATTATACAATTTATTTGTAGGCTGCATTATTAGCCATGCTCTCACTAGACGTAGTGGGTGACATGTGGTAACTACTCCCTTGCCAGGCTGCGAACCCCACCAGCCACCAATACAAATCCACCACCACACCACTCGAGACACGAGACAAAAAACGCAAACCGTCACCAAACGTTCTAGCGTCTTCCGGGTCTCGCTAATTTACGGTTGACCGTAGGGAGCGGCTCCCTACGGTCGATCTCCCGACCGTTTTTTTCTCTCCATTTTTAGTAATTTTTTTGTTGTTTTCCGATTTTGGAAATTTTTTTGTAAGAGAAATTTTGGAGAGAGAAAATTTTTTGACGAAAAAAAGTTTGAAACAAAAATTTGAGAGGCAAAAATTGAGAAATTTTGAAAAGAAAATTTTTACATTTAGAACAAAAAAATTAGTAAAAAAAATTTGCATCCGAAAAACAAAAAATGCTTATAGAAAAAAATTGCATCAAAATCAAAAGAAAAAAAGTTTTGGGTAAAATTTTTGGTCGGTAAAAAAAATTTGATATATAAAAAAAAACCTACCTCCCCCGCCGCCGCCGGCCCGCGGCACCGCCTCCCGCCGAGCCTTCCCGCCGCCCGGCCACCGCCGCACAACCCAGGAAGGTGGATCCGGGCGGCGGCGGGCCAGCGAGGCAGATCTCGTAAGGGGCACCGGCGGGGGAGCGCGCGGCGGCCCAGGGAGGCGGATCCGCGGTGCGTGGCGGCGGGAGAAGGAAGCGGTGGCCCAGGGAGGCGGATCCGCGCCGCGCGGCGGCGGGAGAAGGAAGGGGGGAGGGAAGGGTAAGGGGGCTCGCTGCCGGCGCCGTTCCGTTGCTGCTCAACCTCGAGGCGGGCCCGCCGCCGCGCCTCCCCGCCGCCACCATGGATCTGGCCTAGGAGAAGGAAGGGGGAAGGGAAGGGGAAGGGGGCTCACCGCCGGCACGCTGCCGCCCCGGCGCTGCTCCGCCCCGAGGCGGGCCGCCGTGCCTCCCCGCTGGGAAGGAAGGGGAAGGGGAAAGGGGAGGGGATGGGAGAGGGAGAGGGAGAGGGAGAGGGAAGAGACTATAGAGTGCGGGAGTGAGGGGATGCGTGAGAGGACAGGTCGACCGCGAGTTTAGAAACTTACGGTTGACTGTAGAATCAGCTTTACGCTTCCATGCTCCACCACCTCTGACCTCTCCCTCACGCACGCACGACTCGAGAAGCTAGGCCGTTCGGCGATGGACAAGACGACCGTGGTTCTCTACCCGGGTCTCGGCGGCATCGGCCACCTCACGCCGATGGTCCAGCTGGCCCAGCTGTTCGTCCAGCACGGCGTCGCCGTCACCATCGCCCTCGTCAAGCCGCAGGAAGAGCCGGCCAGCAGCTTCTCCGCCGCGGTCGCCCGCGCCGCCGCCGCCGACCCGTCCATCACCTTCCACGTGCTGCTGCCGCCGCCGTGTCCGGCCGAAGAGGAAGCCCCGCGCGACATGTTCGACCGCCACCGCCTCATGGATGCGCCGCTCCGCGACCTCCTCCGCTCGCTCCCGGCGGTCCGCGCGCTCGTGCTCGACATGTTCTGCGCCGGATCGCTGGACGTCGCCACCGAACTCGGCATACCTGCCTACTTCTTCGCCTCCGGCGCCACTATCCTTGCAATCTACCTCAACCTTCCCAGCGTGGTCGCCAACATGGGCAGGAACTTCGTGGAGCTCGGAGACTCGCCGCTCAGCCTCCCCGGCGCCCCTCCATTTAGAGCTGCGGATCTCCCAAAAATTGTACTCGACGACGACGACGCCACCCGGGTCTTTGTTCGCCTGTTCGAGAGGATGCCAGAGTCCAATGGGATTCTTGTCAACACGTACGAGTCGCACGCTCTCAGGGACGGGGGTGTGCGTCCCCGGCCGCCCGACACCACCGGTCTACTGTGTTGGGCCGCTGGTCACGGAGGGCGGTGACGAGAAGCACGAGTGCCTCGAGTGGCTGGACGCGCAGCCGGACAGCAGCGTCGTGTTCCTCTCCTTTGGGAGCAGGGGCACGTTCCCCAAGAAGCAGCTCCAGGAGATCGCTGTCGTCCTGGAGAAGTCGGGGCAGAGGTTCCTCTGGGTCGTGCGGAGCCCGCGCAGCGAAGAGCAGAATTTTGGCGACCCGCTCCCTGGCCCTGAGCCAGACCTCGACGCGCTCCTCCCCGAAGGATTCTTGGAAAGGACGAAGCACCAGGGGTTCGTCGTCAGGTCCTGGGCACCGCAGGTGGAGGTGCTCGGCCACAGGGCGACAGGTGCGTTCATGACCCACTGCGGGTGGAACTCGACGCTGGAAGGGATCACGGCGGGGCTGCCGCTTCTGTGTTAGCCGTTGTACGCGGAGCAGAGGTTGAACAAGGTGCTCATCGTGGAAGAGATGAAGCTTGGAGTGGTGCTGAGGGGCTATGACGAGGAGGTGGTGAAGGCAGAGGAGGTGGAGGCGAAGGTCAGGTGGGTGATGGAGTCTGAAGGAGGAAGGGCCCTTCGGGAGCGTGCTGTGGCTGAAGAAGAGCAAGGCCGCGCAAGCATTGAGTGAAGGAGGCTCATCCCGTGCTGCTTTTGTTGATTATCTAAATAATTTGTAGAATTTGAACCTTGCATGATCCCGCATTCGTGATACTTCGGATTGTACCCTTACCGTGTTGAAAAGTAATTAGGTTTCCCCTAGTCTATCAACTCGTACTCTCGCATAAGCTAATTAGAAATAATATAAGAATAAGGTCAATAATTATAATTATCTATCTCACATCCTTTTTCATCTATTAAACTAAACGTATAGCCCGCACGTTTGCGCGGCTAGTATTGAAAATTCAAAAATTTGCATGTTGTTGTATCCATACTTAAAAATTATACTATTTTTTACTATACATCACCCTGTTCATTATCGTACATTATGTCTTATTGTTGGTTAAAACAATTCAAATATAATCTACCTATAATAACAATTTGATTTGTTGAGCTTTAATAATATTATACATATAATTATTCTTATTTTCATGTTATTTTGATTGATTGTTGTTAGGTTTAGTTTTCATTAATAGTATATATTTGTAACTGATACATAGTTAAATGGTATTTTATATTTAATTTTTCATAATGGCATTGATGGGTGATTTTTAATTAGGCATAGGGTATTTTAGATTAATTTTTATCATAATGGCAGTGGTGGGTAATTTTAATTCTTCTTTTTTCTTCGATTAACGTGGGAATTTCTAGACCTTGAGAGCGAACATGGAGGCTCCGTAAATAATAAGATAATAGATATTCTAACACATACTCTAAAATATATATTTATCATTACCTAGTTATAATATACTGAGAGTGGGCGCGGGTGAGGGAGGGGAGTTGTACGCCTTCAATGTGGTGTACTGGGGTGGCCGGGGACGAGCTCGACGGTCGGCACGTGGCGGCGACCGACGAACCTCGGTCTCGGAGTGGTTGAAACAGAGCCGTCGCGGACCATCCACCGCCCCAAGCGGACTGTCCGCGAGGCAGGGTGTTACACTACAGTGATTGATTGGTCTGGTGTACCTTCTTTTGAGAAATGAGTCAATAAGTTTTATATAAAAAATAAAGAATAAGTTATGGAGCTCCTAAATTAAAGAAATTCATTTGATATGAGATGGCGTACTATAGCAACTGGGTTTAATGGTATGCGATTCACCATTGTAATGCTTTGGTCTTGGTGCGTCATTTTGTTGAAAAGTGATTTCATAAGTTTAGCCTTATGATCAAGGGGGAGAATGTTGGGTTGATCATGTCGGCAGTGACATCATTATTAAGTTGATTACGTCAGTAGTGACATCATCATTAAGATTAATAAAACTACTAACTACAGCTGTCAATAAGAAGTCCAAATTGGATTTGGGCTCTTGGGCCATGTTTGGCCAAGGGTCACATCAAAATTTCACAAAAAGACGAATGCCCGCATGCAGTACTAAATGAAGTCTATTTGCAAAACCTTTTTAGGAATGGGTGTAAATTTTCGAGACGAATCTAATGAGCCAAGTTTCATCATGATTGGCTACAGTGATGCTACAGTAACCGCACCCAATCATCCTCTAATCGTGCGGTCAAAGCCCTCATTAGCTAAAGTAACTGCTACAGTGTCATAGTTGTGGAGGTAATTTTGTAATTAGACTTTATTTAATACCCCTAATTAGTGGTCAAAGCATCATTTCTCATTCATGAAAACGTTTTCACGCCTAAACCAAACATGGCCTTGATTGGAGAGCACTAGAAGACCCTACATGGAGTTATCCCCCTATGCTGCTGTGTATAAATAAGGGGCTGAGGTCTTTCTAATGGGATTGGATTCTAAGAAATAAAAATTAGACAACTTCAGCCAAAAACTACCCAATCACAGCTTCTACACAGAAAACATGGGAAGGATCACCTCCTCTATAATCTACAAGCCCTAGAAGCCAAGAATAGAGCATGAATGGAGATAAGAAGCTCTAGTAATCAAGGTATGTGTTGACTCTAATTCAATTGAGTGGTTTAATCTTGGTCTTGATGATCCAAAAGACCTAACAGCTACCCCACACCATCCCCATCAGGTCGACGACGACAATTGGCAAATATGCAGGACTTTTTTTTTCTTACTACCTCTGGTTACTAATTCTGATAGCAAGTTGAAGATGATCATAGGCATGGGGCTGCAGCCTGCATGGGAGGCTGGGAGCATAGATGCTCTTGCGTCCCCATTAATACATGCAAAAATGCTTTAGTTCTCTCCCATCCACACGACCACACAATAATCTTTCCTTCAGTTCGTTAAAAAAAACCTTTCCTTCAAGTTTTTTTTCCTATATGATCGGAACCAAACAGAAGAATATATGAAGAATTGATGTTCTTGGAACAACAGCGAAGCACACAAAGAAGCTCGAGTACTCAGAAGCACCTCCGTGAGTACTCAAGAGTAAATCCACAGCCGTGTTAACATGGTCTCAAAAGCAAGAATTAACGATGCCTATGTGGAACTCGAAACCTTTGAATAATTAAGTGCGTTGTGTGCTAATGCTAAGGCAAGCTCACGTTATCGAGATCCTTCAAGAATTCAACAAAAGCAGCATGAGATGAGCCCCCTTCTTCGATTGCTTCGATCGCTCTACCTTTCGCCTCTGCCACCCTCTTTTTGAGCGCTTGCCCACCTTCAGACTCCATCACCCACCTAACCTTCGTCTCCACCTCCTCCGCCTTCACCAACTCCTCATCGTAGCCCTTCATCACCACCCCAAGCTTCATCTCCTCCACGATGAACACCTTGTTCGTTCTCTGCTCTGCATACAATGGCCAGCACAGCAAGGGCAGCCCCGCTGTGATGCCTTCCAGTGTCGAGTTCCACCCGCAGTGTGTAACAAACGCACCGGTGGCTCTGTGACGTAGCACATCCACCTGTGGCGCCCAAGACTTGAGCACGAGCCCGGTGTCCTTGGTCCTCCCCAAGAATCCCTCCGGCAGAAGGGCGTCGAGGTCCGGTTCCGGGAGTGGGCGAAGCATGTCCTCGGGGTTTCGCGGGCTCCGCACCACCCATAGAAACCTCTGCCCTGACTTCTCCAATCCAATGGCGATCTCCTCGAGCTGCTGCTTCGGGAACGTGCCCATGCTCCCGAAGGAGAGGAACACGACGCTGTTTTCTGGCTGCTTGTCCAGCCACCGGAGGCACTCGTGCTCCTTCTCTCCGCCTCCCGATACCAACGGCCCGATGCAGTAGACCGGCGGCGTGGAACGGTCGGGAACGCACAGACCCTCCCTCAGAGCGCGCACCGCCCGCGTCTCCAGCGACTCGAAGGTGTTGACGAGGATCCCGTCGGCCTCCGCTAGCCGGTAGAGCGAGCCGAGGATGGGCTTCGCTTCAGGGCTGCCCTCCGAGATCTCTTTGGGCAAATCCGAAGCTTTGAGCGGAGGCGCGCCGGGAAACGAGACGATGGAGTCGCCGTGCTCCGCGAAACCCGTGCTCGTGGCCATGCGACCCAGGTTGAGGAAGACGGCCAGGTCGCCGGCGCCCGAGGCGTAGAAGTAGAAGACGGGCAGCTTGAGCTCGGCGGCGACGTCGAGGGCGTCGCCGCAGAACATGTCGAGGACGAGCGCGTCGACGGCGGGCAGCGAGCGGAGGAAGTCGCGGAGCGGCGGGACCATGGCTTTGAGGTGGTCGAACATGACGACGATGTGGTGCGCTGATGACGTGCCGCCTTCGGAGCCGGGAGGGTCAGCCGGAGCTGGCGGCGGGAGGACGTGGAAGGTGACGGACGGGTTGGAGGCCGCGGCACGGGCGACCACCGCGGAGAAGTCGGGGGACTTGGTGGGCGGCTCGACGAGCGCGACGGTGACGGCGGCGCCGTGGTGGAGGAACACCTTGGCCAGCTCGATCATCGGCGTGAGGTGGCCGACGCCGAGGCCTGGGTACAGAACCACGCTCCTCTTCGTCATCTCTCGACGACTCGATCAGAATTCCGAGCCCCCTTGCTGCTGGTACACGAGCGTGCTCCGAGAAGTCGAGAGCTCTGGATCGAGACTATGGCCTATAAAACGGGGCTAGAGTACGATTGTACGATCCAAGGCTCCAAGCTGCATCCATTGGGAGTCAAGTCTGGGCGGCGATGCTTGGCTCATTGGCTGGGTACGTAGTGAACTAGAGGCCTCTAGCTCTAGGGTGAAGTCATGGACGATGTATGGCTGACGAGGCCTGCGTGCTCGGCGGCAGCGCTTCGTGAAACATCAGTCACACACAGAGACGAGGGAATGGATGCCGTGCGCGTGCGTGGCTCTGGCCTGGTGGGCGCCGTGGCGCCTGTGGTGCTTGTGTGGTGGTGGAGAGGATGGGACGGAGAGTCGGAGATGGATTGGATTGGATCTGTGCGCAGCGTGCACCACCTGTGGCTGTGCTGCCAGTGCGAGAACATCAACGTCACCCGTGGTGCTCTAGCAGTGGACGTCTCTACTAGCGGCTGGACTGAAGAATACGGCAGTTCTCTCTTCCAGCTAATCGCCAAAACAGAATAATCCGAGAAGCCAAAGCTGCCATTAATTGTTGCTCGGTAATCTATATATGTTTTTTTCGTGTTGTATAAGATTTGTCCCCACTTAAATTATCTGTCCAACTTTAACTAAATGTGTAGAAAAAGATATATACCAAATTTATTTTATTAAATTATTATAAAATATATTTTGATAGTGCATAAATCTCGTAGAAGAGATGTTGCTATATTTTTTCTATAAACTTGATCAAAGTTGGATAAGTTTGACTTACGATAAATCTAATATGATGGGTAAAAAAATAGAGAAAACATATACGTAGAGTTGGAAGTAGCTACTAAATGTTAGCCCGAACTGTAAAAGAGTTAAATTATTTCTTAACGAATCAATAAAACAAAATTATCTTTCAACTGGTATTATGGACTCTTGGAAAAAATCCAACCACAGCAGAATGCTGATCTATGAATGTACAATCAACAATGCGATTGAAAACTAGGTTGAGCATTTGACAGAAAGCATGATCAATATATAGTAATTTTATTTTGCATTGTAGTCTGGGAAACAAAGCTACAGGTTTTTTCACTTAGATTTTATTATTTAAAGTTTGCTAATTTATGTAGTTTTGGGTGTCTGTAACATTAAGGGTTCGAATGTAAAGCGCAAATGAAACAAGAGGTTGGAAATATAATTGTTAGCCTAACATTAAGAATTGGAATGTTTGTTAGGCATAAAAATGTGTGTACCATCATGCACTGAAAAAAATGTTAATGTCTTATCTGCACTAACACGTCACATCATCTAGAATAATTTCATACTCCTATTTTTAGTTACTTGTCGTATTAGGTCTGTCCTAAATCGTCAAACTAAACTAACTTTGATCAAATTTATAGTGAAATAATAACATTTGGAATATCGAATTTATTTTGTTGAATCTACTATGAAATATATATTGATAGTGCATATGTTAGGTAGTATAGTTGTTACTACGAGAGAGCTCAGTAAAGGCAGCAGCCACGCTACAGCAGCAGCAGCTACCAGCCTGAAGCGCATCTAGGCCAATAGATGCTAATGGTAAGTTCCGGTGATTAATGACAACCGTATGCGACTAACATGTGTTTTGAAAGAAAAATCAATGATTAGATTAGTCTCATATGAAATATAAAATGAGACCCCCTCAATACGAAACAATCATGCGTGCCAAGGACTCAATTTCAAAGATTAAAGAATTTTATAGTCTCATCTGTCACAAGGAGATGAAGGACACTTGTTTTAGCTAGGTTTTATAGTTTCTAGTTCTTGACCGTACTATTAAGAGGGGTTTGTAAGTTAGTAGCTTGACCAAAATTGAGTTGGCCTTAGAAATCTTGCACACTTGCTCAAAAATAGCCCAAGATAGTCAAAAGAAGTCGACACAACACTTGGAAGAAGAAACAATCAAAGTTACATTCAACTCCAAGTCAATTCAGCTGAAAATCAAGAAAAACTGCGGCACCGGTTTAACCGATACCTTATCATCGGTGCATCCGACGCTTGGCGGAAGTTCCGACGCCCCTGTCGGTCTATCTTCTCTGGATACAAGGGGAAATCAAGTCAACAATCTCTATAGCTGTCACACCCGGTTTTAAGGACAAAACCGAATGCATAACTATATGTATGCCAGGATCAAGTTTCATACATATAGAGACATTATAAGTGAATAATCAGTAACAGTATCACGTAAAAGAGAAAAAAACAATAAATAAAAGATTATCAGAGTTATACAGCTTATCTTAGAAACGAAGGCTTCAAACTTCACAGGCAATCGACTGGGGGTTGCGTACGCCTAGAACTCAGCAACATCTTCAAAAGACTTCACCACAACTTTTGCTTCTGAGCAGCAGTAAGCAAGGGTGAGTACACTTATGGTTGGTACTCAGCAAGGCCACAAGAAATAACCAGAAAATGATTTAAATCCATCTTTAAGTTTATTAATCATGTGAGGGTTCAAGCCACTCTTGACCGTGAGCACGGCTAACCGGTTAGTTTTAACTCTGCAGAGGTTGTACACTTTCACCACAATTCGCGTAAAAGTTCCGAAGAACTTTGAACCCAACCACGCATATGTGCTGATCAGGCACAATACCACACTTTCGAGGTGTGATTGCATAGGGATGCTACGAGGCCTTTACAAAGAATCCCTATATGTATGTGTTGGTCCCTGCCTTTGCGGTCCCTCAGAAGACACAGCTTCCTTCACCCGCTCCACAACACAAACTCATAACCACCAAGCGAAACAACCCCAACACAACATATAGTTCATCTAATTACTTAGCCAAGACCAGATCCATATAATATTGTGGTTGTACGGTTTTCTTGGGTGGTTCTCCATGTTCCAATTAAATCATAGTACTCTTGTAAATAAAGCATAGATAGAAGTATGGTTAGGGTCACTTGCCTTTTTCCAATGAAAAGCTACTCTTACTGCTCTTCAGCTTTTGCTCACTTGGAACTCTTGATCTTTAATCTTCAAACAGCGATCCTTCTACTCGGGGCAAACATCGGGCAAACATACAAAGCAAACAACAAGTACAACTAAGAACAATACACCAAAACAAAAGAAAGGCTTAAAAAATAACATACAGAAAGATAGGGCTTGTTGCTAAGGTTATGAGAGCGCAAGAAACGCGGAAAACGGAGCTAAAACGGCGATTCTATGGGATAAACAGTGCTTTAGGAATCTAGTCGCGATTAACTATAGAGTTAAGAGCTAGCAGAAAAGATTTTAAAGACACAGAAAACTGTGCTCACAGAGGATTACGAGGTCATAAAGCTATCGCACATGTTGCAAGGATCATGTGAGCGCGAGAATCGATGAAAACGGAGTTAAAACGTGAAAGATATGGCTAAAACAGTGCACCAGGGACTTGTTTGTGAGAGTTTTGAACTTCCAGGGGCTAACTCTAAAGAAACCAGGGACTTAAAGAAAATTAAACCTAACTCGCGAGTGTTAGAAAGCAAAACTACACTTCCTAGACGGCGGGTTCTATTTCCTAAAAGGTCAGGGTCTAAAACAAAAATAAAAGGACTTAAACCTAATTACTTTTGAACTATGCTGGACTGCAGGTTTATTTTCACAAAACAGAAGTGCTCTTTCGCAAAAGTGGCTCGGTTGACCGGTATCTTGGCTTTTGACTCAGGGCTCGATCTAATCTATACCGTTGGATCTACATCGGACGGTTCAGGTTGGCCAGGCAGTGCGAGCGGCGGTGCAGGCGACGGCTGCGGTGCTACGCGGCGGTGGGCGGCGGCGAACTCGCCGGACTTCGCCCAAACGGCGGTCCGGGGCTTCGTTCAGCTCGGGTTTTGGCCTGGGAGCGAGAGCGCGCGACGGGGAACTCAGCTACGGATCTTGGGAGGCGGTTTGGAGACCGTGCATAAGGGCGCAGCGGCGAGAGGCGGCTCGGGTAGTCGGAGCTCGCTCCGATGAGCTATCTACGCACAAACGAAGGGGGAAACAGAGGGAAAAGGGGCCGGTGTGATCCTCACCACCACGCGAATCTCCGGCGGGGGTCGAACACGACGAGGTCGCAACGGAACGGCACAGCGGCGTGCGTCTCAGAGCTCCAATGGTGGCGGCGATTTAGGGCCAGGGTTTGTGAGTGGCGGCTGCGACTAAAGGGAGTTAGAGGGGGCGCACATCTGCTACTTATAGGACCGAAGTCGGGGTACTTGGCGTACGCGCCAAGGGAGGGGGCGGGGCGGGGCGCGCCCTGGCTGGTCGGACTCGTGCCGAGTCCGGATCGGTTGGGAGGAAGGAGATGCCCGACAGGCGGAGCCCGCCTGTCGGCGGCAGAAACGGGAGGGAGGAGGGCGCCGAGATGGGCCGGAAGCAGGAGGAGCTGGGCCGTTGAGATCAGATCGGACAGCTATGGTTCGGATCAGATCTGGTCCGCTGGATCGAGATCCAACGATCCAGGGCAAAGGGGGCGGAGGGGCGGCAGCGCTGTGCCGGCGAGCGGCGGCGCACGGTCGGAAGTTCGCCGGAGTAGATCGGAATCGGACGTCCGGGGCTCGATTTCGAGCGCGGCTAGGTCGGGAAGCGAGCGCGCAGTACGGCGGACTCGAAGGCGGAGCTTGCGCGTGGTAGGGGCGAGCGGAGCAGCCTTGCGGCGGCGTAAGGCGGAGGGGCGGCGCCGGCGAGCTATAGCGCACACGCGAAGGTGAGAGGAAAGGGGGAAACGGGTCTGCGAGCTCTCTCACCTCAACGCAGAGCTCTGGGAAGGCTTGGCCGGCGAAGAGCGGCAGCGAAGAGGTGGATCGGCGGCGGCACAGAGCTCTCGGGCTCCAAAGGCGGCGGCGTGCTAGGGTTTTCACGCGAGGCAGCGACGGTTGCGACTAGGGGATCAAGGGGGCGCGGGGAGACACTTTATAGGGCGGGGCGGGGCCACCTTAGCGTGCGCGCCAAGGCGCGGATGGCGCGGCGCGGAATTGGAGCGCGGCCGGACTCGGGGAGAGTCCTGTCCGTCCCGAGCTCGGGGATGGCCCCGACAGGTGGGGCCCACCTGTCGGTGGCAGAGAGGCGAAGGGCGCAGTTTGGGCCAGGGAGAGGGAGTTGGGCCGGCGGTGGAGTTTGGGCCGCGGGGAAAGAAGAGAAAGAAAGGAAGATGGAGGTGGGTTGGGCCAAAAACGATAGGGAAAGAGAGAGAGGTTTTCTTTTTTTTCAACAAAGAGATTCAAACAATTCAATTCAAATTTAAATTCAAGAGAATTCAAATTCAAATTTAAATTCAAGAGAATTCAAATTCAAATTGGACAACAAACAATAAAACAATACATTTCATCATGAATGCCTAACAAACAAAAGGACCTCATTTAATTTAGAAAAACAGCCCACATTTATTTTCTTTTACACTAAATTCTCTGTAAAGAAGATAAATCTTGGGAAAATTTTAAAATTATGATAAAATTGATGATTTATTTTTAATTTTAATCACATCCTGAAATCCAAAATTTCAGGGTGTGACAATAGCACCGGTTGAACCGATGGTCCCAAGTAAAGCACTGGTGTATTAGATATACTTTGTTCCAAAAAGCATGTTTGGTGGACCTCAACTCGTCTTCAGCATCGGTTGAACCGACGCTTTAGAATCAACCGGTGCATTGGATGTAGTATGTTCCAGAAAGCTTGTTTGAGTTGATCAGTGAACCTCTTCAGCACCGGTTGAACCGATGACCCTACGGAGCATGCACCGGTGCAATGACGCAAGCCTGGATACTGTGTCAGAACCCCCAACAGCTACTATTTGGACACAGAGAGACCGGTTGAACCGACATTTCAATTTCTCACCCGTCGGTTCTTCCGATGGTCACGATTTTTCTGCAGTGGACTTCCAATGGCTATGTGACCCTCTCCACTCTATATAAGGGCACCCCTGGCTCATTTGAAATGCCTTTGACGCATTGAATACATGAGGCCACCCTAGAGAAGAAGAGAGAGTTCTTTGAGCAAAAGAGTGAAGATCTAGTGCATTGATTGTGTTCCAACCTTGAAGAATTCAATCTTTGCAAGTGTAGCAAGTGTGCTTGAGGTAGGGCCAACTGAGTGTAGGTCAAGTGAAGGCTTAGGAGCTTGTTACTCTTGGTGTTTGACGGCACCTAGCCGGTCTCGGTGATCGGGAGGTTCTTGGTGAGCTCTTGGAGTTTGTGGGAGCCCCAAGACAAGAAGTTTGTGCACGGTGTGAAGCTCGCCGTTCCGGAGATGGAGAAGGAGCATTCTTAGTGATTACTTGCTCCTTAGTGAAGCAAGGGAGCGATACCCTTGTGTGGGTGCTCCAACGTGGATTAGTGGGGAGCGTCAACTCCTCGATACCACGGGAAAAAATCCGGTTGTCTCGTGTCCTTCGCATTTACATTCAAGCATTAAATTTCCTTTATTGTGATCTTGCTCTTCCTTGCTTATTTGTTTGACTAGGACAATGGCATGATAGTTTGATCTCTTGACTAGAACTTGTTCTTGCTAGTGTGATTCTTCCTAGGAAAGATGATCATGTTAGTATGTTCTCCTACCTAAGGACCCTTTGCTAGTGTGCTCTAGTCATTAGGTTTCAAATTTGTAGATTTGGCAATACTAGTCTAGGTTAAGGACTCTCTAGAAATTTGAAAAAGTCCCAATTCAACCCCCCCCCTTCTTGGGCCTCGATCCTTTCAATTGGTATCAGAGCTTAGGCTCTCTTTTCATAGGCTTAAAATCCTAGAGATGGCCCTAGGGAGTAGTGGACCACCCAAATTTGATGGGAGAAACTATAACTATTGGAAAGCCCGCATGACGGGTTACCTAGAGGCTCTCCAAGACATATGTTGGGAGGTCACCGAAAAACCTATTGTTGGTGATTGGAGTGAAGACCAAGCTAAGTACCATGCTAGAGCCAAGAATGCTTTATTTGATGCTCTTAGTGAGGACATCTTTGCGTGTGTCCATAGCAAGAAAATGGCTCACGAAGTTTGGAAAGAGCTTGAGACCATTCATGTTGGGTCTACAAAGCTTCGTGAGGAGAAGTACCAAGTGCTTAAGGAAAAACTCAATGATTTCAAAATGTTCCCCAATGAGTTAGTTGAACAAATATATGCTAGATTGAATGTACTTATTGAGGACATTAATTCTCTTGAAATTTCTCCTTTGACTACTAGTGACATCATTCGGAAGGTCCTACATTCTCTACACAAGCCCAAGTACAACATTGTCACCGCATTGCTTTATGAGAAGGATCTTGCAACACTTGAAGTTGGTGAGGTCATTGGAAAAATTTGGTCTCATGAGATATTTCTCATGGGTGAAGTTGATCCTCCAAATTCCAAGAAGGATCTTGCACTTAAAGCTAAGAGTGATCACAAGTCCAAAAAGAAAAACAAGTGCAAGACTCCCTCACCAAGCTCAAGTAATGATGAAGCTAGTGAAGATTCAAGTGATGAGGATGGTGATGTTGAGCTTGCACTTCTCATGAGGAAGACTTCCAAGATGATGTCAAGGCTAAACAAGAAAGGGTACAATTACGATCCCAAGAAGAACAAATTTCGTACCTGGAAAAGCAATGACAATGTCAAGAAGATGTGCTACAATTGTGGCAAATATGGGCATCTCTCCTATGATTGTCCCGAACCCTCAAACCTCAACAAGAAGCAAGATGATGATGACAATCATAACAAGCACTCAAAGAAAAGCCATGAGAAGAAGGACTTCAAGAAGAAAAGGTCTTTCAAGAGAAAAGAAGATATCAAGGCTTTTTTTGGAGAATGGATCACCGATGGGGAATCCTCAAATGATGATTCAAGTGATGATGAATCCAAGAAGATAGTGGGGATTGCCATGCATGATGATGGTGATGATGAGCCACCTCTACCTCCACCACCCATGTGTCTCATGGCAAGAGATAACTCTAAGGTGAGCGATGATGACAACTCCTCTAGTGATGAAAGTGAACATAGTTTATCTCCTAATGAAGTACAAACCATCCTAGATGAGTACCAACAAGTGATCAAGAAGTACAAATCTAAATGCAAAGTTCTTGAAAATAAATATGCTAAGCTTAAGGCCTCGAATAATGAGTTACTTATTAGACACAATGAGGTAGTAGAAACTCATGATACATGTATTATTTCTAGCAAGCAACTTAGAGAGGAGCATGGCAAGTTACTTGCTAAGCACAATGAATTGAATGTTAAACATGAGGAAGTAGTTGTGCTTAATAAGTCACTTACTTCATGCAATAAGAAACTTAAGCTTGATTATGCCAACTTAAGTATGAAGTATCAAGAACTTGACCTTGCCTTTGATGCTTTGGATAAAGAATTAAAAGAAACTCAAAATGAAGTCATCAAAGCCAATATATCTACTTCTTGTAATGATCTTGTGGAGTTGCCTCACCCTACTACTTGTCATCATACTTCTCCTTCTTGTTCAAAGACTAACCATGATAGGGAGAAACAACTTGAGGAGGAACTTGAAAGTATGACCAAATGCATGTTCAATGTGACAAGGGGAGAATACTTGCATAAGGAGATTCTCTTCCACAATGCAAGACACTTTGGGACAAATGGACTTGGATCATTTCCCAAGCCTTCGGAAAATTGTCCCAAGTTGCCGGAGTTCAAGGCATGCTTCAACATAGAAGTTGGCTCATATTGCCAACATTATCAAAACATCGGGCATCATACAAGGGAGTGTCCAATTCCTACTCGCCCACCTCCTACCTTGCCTCCTAATTACAAGTCTCAATTCAATGAACATCATTTCTTGTTAAGCAAGCTTAAAAGTGGCAAGGTTGAGGCAAAATTTATTGGCACTCTCATGAAAGGAAAGCTACCACGCCAACTATAGGTTCCTAAAGCTTTAGTAACTCATGTCAAGGACCCAAACTTGCTTGGGTTCCCAAACCTCAAAAGTGATTCATTTGTGTGTAGGTGAACTACAAAGCTGGTGGAAAGCATTGGGTGCTTCATAGCGGATGTACACAACACATGACCGGCTACGTAAAGATGTTGACCTCACTAGATGAAGATGTGGGCGATCATGAACATGTCACTTTTGGTGATAACTCAAAAGGAAAAGTGGTAGGTTTGGGTAAGGTAGCAATTACCAAGGATCTTTCTATCTCTAATGTGTTGCTTGTTGAGTCATTTAGTTTCAATTTGTTATCTATTGCTCAAATTTGTGATTTAGGACTAATATGCAGCTTTAGTGATAGTGAGGTTGTAGTGACAAGCAAGGAGGACAAGAGCTTAATATTCAAAGGATTTCGACATGGTAACATTTACCTTGTTGATTTCTCATCAAATGATGCAAGCTTGGTGGCATGTCTCTTCTCCAAGAACTCTATGGGTTGGCTTTGGCATCGCCGCATTACTCATATTGGCATGAGCCATCTCAAGAAGGCCTTCAAACGAGGTATGGTGGTTGGTGTCAAAGATGTTACATTTGACAAAAATAAATTGTGTAGTGCTTGTCAAGCCGGGAAGCAATTTGCATCATCACATCCCATGAAGGCTTATTTGTAAACATCAAGAAGCTTGGAGCTACTACACATGGATCTCTTTGGGCCAACCACCTACAAAAGTCTTGGCGGTAATCTCTATTGCCTTGTAATTGTTGATGATTACTCTAGATATACTTGGACTTTCTTTTTAGGGGACAAGAGTAAGACTATGGGGATCTTCAAGACTTTTGTCAAGCAAGCTCAAAATGAATTTGAGTCAAGTGTTGTGAAGGTCCGGAGTGACAATGGAACAGAGTTTAGAAACACTCAAGTTGAAGAGTTTTGCAATGACATTGGCATCAAGCATGAATTCTCATCAACTTACACAACCCAACAAAATGGAGTGGTGGAGAGGAAGAATAGGACCTTGATCACTCTTGCAAGAGCAATGTTTGATGATTATGGCATCTCACAAAGATTTTGGGCGGAAGCCATCAACACCGCATGTTATGCATCCAACCGGGTCTATCTTCACCGCTTCTTGAAGAAGACGCCCTATGAACTTCTCATTGAAAGGAAGCCCAACATCTCATACTTCCGGATCTTCGGTTGCAAATGCTATATCTACAAGAAAAGAAAGCACCTAGGCAAGTTTGAAAGTAGATGTGATGTTGGTTTTCTTGTTGGTTATTCATCAAACTCAAAGCATATCGAGTATTCAATAATGCCACACGCATGATTGAAGAAACTTGTGATGTGGAGTTTGATGAGACTAATGGCTCTCAAGGGGAAGAATTTTCTTGTGATAATATAGGTGATGAACCACTAAGGGAAATCATGAAGAACATAGCCATTGGGCAAGTCAAGGCAAAGGAGGAAGTTGAGGAGCTACCAAGTTCATCTACTCAAGTTGAAGCCACTTACAAGGATGACTCCAATGTTGAAGAGAAGAGTATACCATCACATCACCATTATGAGTCATCTGATGAAGAAGATGGCGCCTCACATCCTCCTCATGACACCCCAGATGAACAAGTGGTTGAAGAACAACTTCCATTTGATGATATACACATCACAAGTGAACAAGCCCAAACTCAAGCCCAAGATGTCGAACCACTAGAAGATTCGACGTCTCAATCACAAGAGAGGCTCACAAGAACTTCAAGGAATCATCCCACTGACTTGGTCATGGATGACCCCTCCGGTGGAGTAAGAACTCGTAGACATCAATATGCCTCTTTTTGTGAACATTACTAGTTTGTTTCTTGCTTGGAACCCACAAATGTAGATGAAGCTCTTGAGGACCCGGATTGGGTGATGGCCATGCAAAAAGAGCTCAACAACTTCACCCGCAATGAAGTTTGAGTTCGTGAAGAACATCCTCAAGACAAGAATGTCATTGGTACTAAGTGGGTCTTCCGCAACAAACAAGATGAGCATGGTGTAGTGGTTCGCAACAAGGCAAGACTTGTGGCTAAGGAGTTTGCACAAGTTGAAGGGTTGGATTTTGGTGAAACATTTTCCCCCGTTGCACGACTTGAAGCCATCTGTATCCGTTTAGCGTATGCTTCACATCACAACATGAAACTCTTTCAAATGGATGTGAAGAGTTCGTTCTTAAATGGCTTTATTAATGAGTTGGTGTTTGTTGAACAACCTCCCGGGTTTGAGGACCCTAGATATCCTAATCATGTTTATAGGTTGCACAAGGCGCTCTACAGGCTCAAGCAAGCGCCAAGGGCTTGGTATGAACGCCTTCGTAACTTCATTCTCAACAAGGGCTTCAAAATCAGGAGGGCGGATACAACTCTATTCACAAGAATCATCAATGAAGAGCTATTCGTATGTCAAATCTATGTTGATGATATCATTTTTGGTTCAACTAACTCCACTCTTTGCAAAGAATTTGGAGAAATGATGGCTAGGGAATTCGAGATGTCCATGATTGGTGAGCTCAAATTCTTCCTTGGGTTTCAAATCAAGCAATTGAAGGAAGGGACATTCATCCATAAAGAAAAGTATACAAAGGATATTCTCAAAAAATTCGAGATGGATGATTGCAAGCCGATCAAGACTCCATGCCAACTAATGAACATCTTGACTTGGATGAGGGAGGTAAATCGGTTGACCAAACTCTCTATCGTTCCATGATTGGGTCACTTCTATACCTAACCGCATCTAGGCCCGATATCATGTTTAGCATATGCATGTGTGCCCGCTTTCAAGCTAATCCTAAGGAATCACACCTTAGTGCCGTTAAGCGGATCCTTAGATATCTCAAGCATACGCCTAGCATAGGCTTGTGGTACCCCAAAGACGCTAGTTTTACACTCTTGGGATATTCGGATTCGGACTTTGCCGGATGTCGTGTGGATCGCAAGAGTACATCGGGTGGGTGCTACTTGCAAGGGCGTTCCTTAGTC
Organism: Panicum virgatum; assembly: GCF_016808335.1. Taxonomy (NCBI): domain Eukaryota; kingdom Viridiplantae; phylum Streptophyta; class Magnoliopsida; order Poales; family Poaceae; genus Panicum; species Panicum virgatum. Next base: position 55,588,588 of record NC_053149.1, read on the forward strand.
TCTTGGTCGTCAAAAAAACAAAATTATGTGGCCTTGTCAACCGCGGAGGCGGAATATATTGCCGCCGGGGCTTGTTGTGCTCAAATCCTCTACATAAAGCAAAGCCTCTTGGACTATGGTGTAGTATTAGATAGGATCCCGCTCCTTTGTGATAACAAGAGTGCCGTTAAAATTGCTAATAATCCGGTTCAACACTCTCACACCAAGCACATAGATATTCGCCATCACTTTCTAAGAGATCATGTGGCAAGGAATGACATACTACTTTGTGGTGTTCGTTCCGAAGATCAATTGGCAGATATCTTCACCAAACCTCTAGATGAGAGTACCTTTTGTAGATTGCGAAGTGAGCTTAACATTCTAGATGCTTCTAACATCATGTAATTGTCTTGTCATATAGATGCATTTCATGTGTACATATGCTAGGGGCTTGTCTAACCTTGTCAAGATAGTGATGAACTTGGGCCTTGCATGAGCCGGTGGTCTTGGTTTCGCTCATGACATGAAGAATGGTTCATCATGAAGAAGCTTGCCAAGGGTTCAAACTTGACAAGATAGATTTAAATTTTTGCAATGCATGTGCTTGACATATAGAATGCATTCATGTTTATTTTCTCGCTTTGCATTGTCATTGCATCACGTTAGTAGCATCACAAGGGAGCAAATCACACTTCGAGAAAGGTACTCATGCTAAATATGATATATCAACTCCACAAGAGTGATAAGATCAATGTTGCATTTTCATGTCTATTGAGCCACGTCCTATCGAACTTAAAGTTTCAATCTCTAAGTTCATAGGCAAAGTGGCTCATACATTTGGTTTTTTTGTGTTTAAACCTCGCTTGGATCTTAATTTGCCTATGTCTATGTAAAAGCTTGTGAGCACTATATGTATGAGTATTTGAGGGGTGAGGTTGTCTCTCGAAAATGGTCCAAATTGAGTATTTATGGCTTTGGTTTTGGAAATTTGGATCAGAAGTAGAGTTTATAGTTCAGCAGAAGTTTTTCTTAACCACCGGTTAAACCGACACCCTGCTTTCGTCTTCATCGGTTCAACCGGTGCTTAAATCTTCGTGGCTTGGTTTTTGCATCGTCTCTGGAACAACCTTCGACAGATACACCGACGGTCACCAGGGCATCCGATGGTTGGCGAATGAACCGACGATCATTCAGCAGTTCTCCCGGTGCTACTGCATGGTACTTTGGCCCTTGCAGCGTCTCTGGAACATACTCCGGCCATTGCACCGATGACCATCGGATATTCCGGTGCCCTGCTAGCAGTTTTTCTGGTGCCCTCCTCTTGACCATTGTTCAAACCCGCACAGATCTGGTCAAACTTACTCCGATGTATACACCGACGCTCTATAATCTGCACCATCGGTTCTTCCGGTGTAATCTAGGGTTTGCGGGCCCGCTCGTTCAGTTACACTTATCCCGCTCGCGGGCCCCGCATGTCAGTCTCACGCCCTTCTCTTCTCCACGCGAACCGCCGTGCCCGTGCTCCCGCTCCACCGCCCGTACGCCGCCGCCGCACAGAGTCCGCGCACAACCGCCACTCCAAGCCGCCGCCGCTGCCAGTACTCTGCACCACCGCCACGCATCGACCGCCGCCGCACCACCGCGCTCACGCCCGCGCATCGCCCTGCACCCGCACACCTCCGCCCGCTCGCCGCGCCGCCGCTCATCGCCGCCTGTGCCGCCGCTCGTTGCCGCCAACGTGCCCTCTCCACGCATGCAACCTCCCCTGCTTCACGCTCTCTCCCACGCACGCGCAGCAGCCTGATCTCTGCCCATCCTTTACACCCCTTGCTCAGGCGCCCTCATGTTGTTCGAGGAATTGCCCCTTAGGCATTTTCTTTGATTCCTTCACGGTTCCTTCACTGCTCTGCAAGGGTATGACCTGAATGACCTTTACATGTGTTACATCTTCGCTTTCTCATCTTTTACACACATGTCCATATAGTACTCTTTCCTTGCACAACTCACCTTGCCCTTGACACTTCTTTTCATATATCTTTTAGTGTGATATGTCGGCAGTTGTCCACTAGAGGCTCATGTTTTAGACTCAATCAAATCCATGCTTTGCTTAAGGACATTCTCACCTCTAGTGTATATCTCGTATATGCATAATTCCTTGTCTCACTCTATTATCTTCCACCGACTCTCTTTGACAGATGGCAGGTGACAAGAAGGGTAAGGGCAAGCAGGTGGTGCAGCAGAAGAAGAAGCACACTCGTGACGACCGAGAGCGAGAGAGAGCAGAGGCAGTTGCAGATGCAGCAGACAGGCAGGGTTCGCTCAGGATCAGGGATCCTCAGGCTCAGGGGGAGCCACAACAGCTGTTACGCCGCTCAAGGCGTACTCGTCAACCTGAGGTCACCCAGACCACACCTCAGTCCCGCTCTGGACCCCGGACTCGAGGTGGTTGTACTCAGAGGGGAGCAGGCCGTGCACAGCAACAGAACACCGGCAGTGGCACCGAGGCAGGAGGTCAGGATAGTGGTGAGGTGCTGCCCGAGGTTGAGTTATTGGATCTCAGGGGTATTCCAGGACCTAGGGTCAAGAGGTTGAGATATGTCACCCCTGAGACGTGGTTTCTTGAGCAGAGGGATATTGGAGTTGACCGTCACTTTCACACTCTGCTCCAGGAGTCCTTTTACCACACTTATTGGCAGATGGACATCAAGATCAGTGAGCACAAGATGTTTCAATGGGTGGCTATGCGTGTGGCAGCCGGTGGAGTTCCAGTACTCCCCTTCTTCGAGCACTACGATGGGCTGCCGGCACTACTCAGTGAGAGGTCCAGATATATCCGCGAGTGGGTACGCGTGTTCTACGCTACCTTGTTTGTGGAAGAGGACAGGCAGCTTATTGATTTCATGTTCCAGGAGAGGCACTATCGTTTGACTCATGCCAGATTGGCTACCCTGCTTGGAGTTCAGATTGCCGAGGAGCCCCACTACTTGCACTATCAGGCTTATGGCAACATGGTGCCCCCTTATCGCCCTCAAGAGAGCCACTTCCCGTCTGACGAGGAGGTCAGTGTGCTTTTCCAGCAGCCATTTTTGCCTGGCACTCCTAGGACTCCGGACAGGCTGACTCCCGTGGCACACACTATCCATCTTGCTCTGAGGAAGAGTCTGTTGTTTAGGATAGGCTACAATGAGGGGATCACAGCTCTGTAGCAGTGGCTATTACTGTACATCATGACATGTCGAGACTTTGACCTTGTCGACTTCTTCATCTGCGAGCTAGAGGACGTGATCATGGATGGGATGACAGTTCACCGTCGCCACCCTTTCGCTCACTGGATCTGCTGGATTCTTGCCCAGCTCAATCAGAATGCTCAAATGGATGAGCTGGCGCAGTCGAGAACGCACTTCACAGTTTACTCACCTACTACTCCTCGAGATGGCCGCCGCGGCCCGAGAGGCCAGCGCAGAGCACAACAGGTTTTGGATGAGCGTGCCTTGGCTGAGGGCAGAGTTGCAGATGATCTGACAGCAGCCGAGGATGCCTCACTCGCAGCAGCAGAGGCCCAGCTCCTGCACTACTTGGACACTGACTCTAAGGACTCTGAGGATGACGAGGACTACATACCCACTGTTACCGTCCCTCGAGGTGCTCATGATGATGAGGCAGGATCCTCTGGCGCAGCCCGCACCCCTGCTCCTCCAATTACAGCTGCTCAGGTCACTCAGTCTGATTCACTCGCTGCTATTCTTTAGAGGCTCTCTGATCAGCAGGACAGATTTGCTGAAGCTCAGCTGAGCATGCAAGCCGAGCAGGCTCGCCAGCAGGAGGCCTAGACACATGTACTTGAGAGGATCCAGCAGCAGCAGGAGGCCATGAGGTTACAGCTTCAGCAGCAGTCCCAGATTCAGCAGCAGATGTTCACATTTTTCTCGGGATGCTTCGGTCAGCTGTACCGTCACACTGGACTGCCTGAGCCTCAGCTCCCTACACCCAGTAGCTCCAGTTAGACCCCACTACTCCTGCTCCACCTGCTGGTGGCTTTGTGCAGACACCCTCGGTGTCCTTCCCGATGTCACCTCTTCTTCAGACCGGGGTGTTTGCCAGCCCTGCTCCTGCTCCGCCGCCTGCTCCACAGCCCAGTGTTTGGACTGCCGAGCAGCGTGCAGAGTTCCTCAGGCAGCAGCAGGATCTGCATCAGCTACAACACCCCTCAGCTCAGTCCCTCACGTTTGAGTCACCCTCACAGCCTGAGGTGCTCCGTCCGTCTGCTGTTCGCCCTACTCAGCTAGACATGACTCCCGTCACGTCTGCTCCTCCGACGGACTCCACGGTCGTCACCGAGCAAGCTGCTACCTTTACTCCGGCTACTTCTGCTGCTCCGATGACTCCGGTCGAGCAGAAGTCCTCTTCGGCCGACGAAGACTAGATGGACGACAACGCCGACGACTCCGCCACTCAGTTCTCCACCGGACCGAGCATGAAGACCCCGTCTTCTCCAGCTCAGGACTAGATCGCCTTCCTTTTTGGTGCTTTGTTGCCAAAGGGGGAGATAGGTAGGGGAGTAGAGATAGGGGGAGCTTTATGGTTTGTGGCGTGTTTGGATCTTCATGGATTTTGTGTATGGACATGCCTTTTGGATATTGTGATTGCTCTGTGTTGACATGTCCCTACATGTGTTTTATTTCTAGTAATGCATGCTTGTTTATTGCGTTTCAATTTCATATTTTTGTATCTCTACTTTGTTTTGTCACCAATCACCAAAAAGGAGAAGATTGAAGCGCATCTAGGCCGATAGATGCTAATGGTAAGTTTCGGTGATTAATGACAACCGTATGCGACTAACATGTGTTTTGAAGGAAAAAACAATGATTAGATTAGTCTCATATGAAATATGAAATGAGACCCCTCAATTCGAAACAATCATGTGTGCCAAGGACTCAATTTCAAAGATTAAGGATCTTTATAGTCTCATGTGTCACAAGGAGATGAAAGACACTTGTTTTAGCTAGGTTTTATAGTTTCTAGTTCTTGACCGTACTACTAAGAGGGGTTCGTAAGTTAGTAGCTTGACCAAAATTGAGTTGGCCTTAGAAATCTTGCACACTCGCTCAAAAACTGCCCAAGATAGTCAAAAGAAGTTGACACAACACTTGGAAGAAGAAACAATCGAAGTTACATTCAACTCCAAGTCAATTCAGCTGAAAATCAAGAAAAACTGCAGCACCGGTTTAATCGATGCCTTATCATCTGTGCATCCGACGTTTGGCGGAAGTTCCGACGCCCCTGTCGGTCTATCTTCTCTGGATACAAGGGGAAATCAAGTCAACAATCTTTATAGCACCGGTTGAACCGATGGTCCCAACTCCCAAGTAAAGCACCAGTGCATTAGATGTACTTTGTTCTAGAGAGCATATTTGGTGGACGTCAACTCGTCTTCAGCACCGGTTGAACCGACGCTTCAGAATCAACCATCGGTGCATTGGATGTAGTATGTTCCAGAAAGCTTGTTTTAGTTCATCAGTGAACCTCTTCAGCACCGGTTGAACCGATGACCCTACAGAGCATGCACCGGTGCAATGACGCAAGCCTGGATACTGTGTCAGAACCCCCAACGGCTACTATTTGGACACAGAGAGACCGGTTGAACCGACATTTCAATTTCTCACCCGTCGGTTCTTCCGATGGTCACGATTTTTCTGCAGTGGACTTCCAACGGCTATGTGACCCTCTCCACTACATATAAGGGCACCCCCTTGCTCATTTTAACTGCCTTTGACGCATTGAATACCTGAGGCCACCCTAGAGAAGAAGAGAGTGCTTTGAGCAAAAGGGTGAAGATCTAGTGCATTGATTGTGCTCCAACCTTGAAGAATTCAACATCTGCAAGTGTAGCAAGTGTGCTTGAGGTAGGGCCAACTGAGTGTAGGTCAAGTGAAGGCTTAGGAGCTTGTTACTCTTGGTGTTTGACGGCACCTAGCCGGTCTCGGTGATCGGGAGGTTCTTGATGAGCTCTTGCAGTTTGTGGGAGCCCCAAGACAAGAAGTTTGTACACGGTGTGAAGCTCGCCGTTCCGGAGATGGAGAAGAAACATTCTTAGTGATTACTTGCTCCTTAGTGAAGCAAGGGAGCGATACCCTTGTGTGGGTGCTCCAACGTGGATTAGGGGGGAGCGTCAACTTCTCGATACCACGGGAAAAAATCAAGTTGTCTCGTGTCCTTCGCATTTACATTCAAGCATTAAATTTTCTTTATTGTGATCTTACTCTTCCTTGCTTGTTTGTTTGACTAGGACAATGGCATAATAGTTTGACCTCTTGACTAGAACTTGTTCTTACTAGTGTGATTCTTTCTAGGAAAGATGATTATGTTAGTATGTTCTCCTACCTAAGGACTCTTTGCTAGTGTGCTCTAGTCATTAGATTTTAAATTTGTAGATTGGGCAATACTAGTCTAGGTTAAAGACTACCAAAAAATTAAAAAAAGTCTCAATTCAACCCCTTTGCCTCGATCCTTTCACAGCCAGTGCTGCAGCAGCCATGCAACCAGAAAAAATGGCGCTAACTTGTTGCAATAACAAATAGTAGCAGTAAAATAAGGATCCAATTTCAAATCTGCAGCTCCAATCAATTGACGCCAATCAAATCTGCAGTGTTCCACATAAATGACAGCTAGCTGCAACCGAGCGGCTGGGAAGCCACTGCAGCTTCTTGGGCCTACAGCCGAGCGGCTAGGCTGTGCACCTGCAGCTGCAGCTGGTGGATTTAGCTGAAGCGAGCAGACTCTAAATACGACATGTAAATGAAATTATAGAGAGTAATTCACAAAAAATAATTGACCCCAAAAGGATAATAGTGCATGCGCATCCACAAGGTCCATGTCCACCATTGGGGATTGAAAGAGCAACACAAGTCCCTAGGCTTGTAGCTTTTCTCAAAACTTTCTGTTCTCATTACTCTTATTTTATCTGTCCACCAGTAAATATACGATGTCGAAAGGTTGTTTAATAAAAAAATACAGGTGTTCACCAATCTGCTTCTTGGATCCTGGCCCTCCAAATTCACGGAGCGGCAGCCTCCGAGCAACACCAAATCCACTCTCTGTCTGCTCTTGTGCCGCTTGGGCAGCCCTTGAGCCTGCGCTCTCTCTAACTAGAAGCATCTCTTTTTAGTGAATCTCGTCTAGGGATAGTAACGGTACGAACTCATTGGGTTTACCAATCCCAAACCCATATCCGTGGATAAAAAATCTGGCTGTTAAGAAACCCACGACCTGTCATGGGCATGATTTTGCATCCAAACCCTGCTCGCTAGGGTTTTGAGCGACCCGCGGGTCGCCCTTGCCTGAAAGGACCACTGGCCGGCGGTGTTGGTAGTGGGGTGGAGATCGAGCCGAGAGGTCGTCCGCGCTGTGCATGAAGGCGCCAAGGCGGACGAGCGAGCACGCAGCCATCCGCCGAACGTGGTGGGCTAGCGCGGAGCGCTCGCGCAGGGTACGTGCGAGGAAGGCGCACGAACGCTGCTAGGGTGCCAGGCGGGCGAGCAAGCGCGGGCACACGTGTGGCTACGAGGCATGTGCGGTCGGGTGGGTGAGCAAGCGCAGAGCGCGAGCGAGCGGCCTGGCAGGCGAGCTAGTGCGAAGCACGAGCGTGCGGCCGGGCAGGCGAGCCAGCGCTAGACCGAATCTGAGGGGAAGGGAGGTTAGATTAGGGTTTGGGTGTGATTCTGATCTTATATACTTGAGTAGCTAGACCCAATTAGTTGGGCGGAGATATAAAATTAGAAGCATGTTTACTTGATGGATTGGATTTTAGAAACCATGGGTCTACATGTTCGGATTTTATATTCCCAGATCCGTGCCTACAAATTCGATTGGTCTGACATTTTGCCCATAAGCAGATCACGTCGAGATATTAATCCAGAAACATATCCTAATAGAGCACAAACCCATCAAATTTTGAGTTTCGGGTACCGCTGCCATTCCGGGCACTCGTGCTGGAGACCGGACACTAGCAATGTCGCTGGTTACGTCAACCCAGGTCCGGGGGGGGGGGGGGGGGGGGTCCATCTGATCCTCTCTGGAGGATTGGAGGCTAATTTGTGCACGCCTGACGGTCGATCCTGATTCCTGATCAACGGCCTGCTTCGCCAGTATAGCTCAAGTTACAGCCACAGAGGATCCCGTTGGTGCAGTTCTTCCTATGATGCTGGGTCCCACGATGAGTATCTAACCAACAAATTAGTGCCACGTTAGTAGATGATGTTTGAATTGATTAACATGATGTACAATTGGGCTCTCTAACATATTCGAACCATTCACAGTTCAAAGAGATCAACATGTGTAGCTAGCAGGAAGCATTCAATCTTACTATTACTAATTAGATGCTCTTTTAAAGTCTTCACGTGAAGCCAGGATCCTAGGTGGACTATCTAAAAAATAGAGAAATTCTATAAATTCTCACAAAAATCATAAACATCTAACCATCAATCTAACAACTCTAATTATAATAGCCATCAGATCTGTTATCTTTCCTTATAAATTACACACATCTGTTATTATGAAAATAGACTAAAGTAACCCTTAAATATGTATCTAATTTACCCACCTATGCTATTATTAAAAAAACTAAAGTAACTCCCTAATCTTCGTGTAAATTATCCACATATGCTATTATAATACAAATAGCCCCTAAATTTGCATATAAATTATCCAATTGTATCATTATTAGAAGTTAAATGACTCCTAAAATCTGAATTTAAATTATAGAATTATAATAAATATTAAAGTATAAATATAAAAATCTAAATTACAATTCTTATCATTACTAATATTATTGTTTATATAAAAATACTAACCACGATGTGTCACTATGTCTTTATGTACGATGGAAGAGATAAGACTACCAGTTTACAAACAAATAGTTCAACTAAATATATATATCGAATACATGTTGAGCTGGGATGCAAAATAAAATCTATTGTAACTAAATAGTGATAGATAGATATTTTAGAGTATGTGTTAGAGTATTTAATTGATGAAAAAGAACGTGAGATACGTAATTATAATTATTGACCTTATTCTTATATTAATTTTAATTAGCCCGTGCAGGAGCACGGGTTGATAGGCTAGTTATCGATAATTAACATTCACACAATTGAACTGGTTTTATTTTTTGCCTAAAGATTGCTGGTACAAATGGGTGTTCTACAGTAGTGATGCAAAACACACATTTCAATGTGACAAGGGTACAAAGCAAACAAAATCCTATGCGCTACTACTAGGTATGGAAACGGATTTGGATATCTCGAATATCACGGTCCGTTTTCATCGTAGGGGATGAAAACTGGAAGAAAATAGAAAAACGAATATCTGTAATATCTGAATTCGTTTCCACCCTTAGATACTACCATACCGTATATCGATAGAGTTTTACAAACTATTCAGGAATTCAACAAAAGCAGCACGAGATGAGCCTCCTTCGCTCAAAGCTTAGACCGCACTGCGCTTCTCCGCCGTGGCACGCTCCCGAAGGGTCCTTCCTCCCTCGGATTCCACGACCCACCTGACCTTCGCCTCCACTGCCTCTGCCTTCACTACCTCTTCGTCGTAGCCCCTCAGCACAACTCCAAGCTTCATCTCTTCCACGATGAGCACCTTGTTCAGCCTCTGTTCCGCGTACAACGGCCAACACAGCAGCGGCAGCCCCGCCGTGATCCCTTCCAGCGTCGAGTTCCACCCGCAGTGGGCATGAAGGCACCAGTCGTCCTGTGGCCGAGCACCTCCACCTGCGGCGCCCAGGACCTGACGACGAGCCCCTGGTGCTTCGTCCTTTCCAAGAATCCTTCGGGGAGGAGCGCGTCGAGGTCTGGCTCAGGGCCAGGGAGCGGGTCGCCAAAATTCTGCTCCTCGCTGCGCGGGCTCCGCACGACCCAGAGGAACCTCTGCTCCGACTTCTCCAGGCCGACGGCGATCTCCTGGAGCTGCTTCTTGGGGAACGTGCCCCTGCTCCCGAATGAGAGGAACACGACGCTGCTGTCCGGTTGCGCGTCCAGCCACTCGAGGCACTCGTGCTTCTCGTCTCCGCCCTCCGTGACCAGCGGCCCAACACAGTAGACCGGTGGTGTCGGGCGGCCGGGGACGCACGCCCCGTCCCTGAGGGCGTGCACTGCACGCGCTCCCAGCGACTCGTACGTGTTGACAAGAATCCCATTGGACTCTGGCATCCTCTCGAACAGGCGAACAAAGACCCGGGTGGCGTCGTCGTCGTCGAGTACAATTTTTGGGAGATCCGCAGCTCTAAATGGAGGCGCGCCTGGGAGGCTGAGCGGCGAGTCTCCGAGCTCCGCGAAGCTCCTGCCCATGTTGGCGACCACGCTGGAAAGGTTGAGGTAGATTGCAAGGATAGTGGCGCCGGAGGCGAAGAAGAAGTAGGCAGGTATGCCGAGTTCGGTGGCGACGTCCAGCGATCCGGCGCAGAACATGTCGAGCACGAGCGCGCGGACCGCCGGGAGCGAGCGGAGGAAGTCGCGGAGCGGCGCGTCAATGAGGCGGTGGCGGTCGAACATGTCGCGCGGGGCTTCCTCTTCGGCCGGACAGGGCGGCGGCAGCAGCACGTGGAAGGTGATGGACGGGTTGGCGGCGGCGGCGCGGGCGACCTCGGCGGAGAAGCTGGTGGCCGGCTCTTCCTGCGGCTTGACGAGGGCGACGGTGACGGCGACGCCGTGCTGGACGAACAGCTGGGACAGCTGGACCATCGGCGTGAGGTGGCCGATGCCGCCGAGACCCGAGTAGAGAACCACGGTCGCCTTGTCCATCGCCGAACGGCCTGCTTCTCGAGTCGTGCGTGCGTGAGAGAGGTCAGAGGTGATGGAGCAGGGAAGACGCTAGAACGTTTGGGCTGTGTGTTGCGAAAAGTATGCGAAAAATATCTGCGAAAAGCACTGTAGTATTTTTCATTTGTATATGATAAATATTGTTCTACCATAGGTTAATTAGGCTCAAAAGATTCATCTCGCAACGTACATCAAAACTATGCAATTAGTTTTTTTATTTACCTATATTTAGTACTTCATGCATGAGTCATTTGCTATATTTAATATTTCGATATGATTTCGATGTGATGGAAAATTTAAAAAGTTTGGAGCTGGGGAACTAAACACAGCCTTGGTTGGTGACGGTTTGCGTTTTTGTCTCGTGTCTCGAGTGGTGCGGTGGTGGATTTGTTTTGGTGGCTGGTGGGGGACTGGGGGTCGCAGCCTGGCAAGGGAGTAGTTCCCACATGTTATCCACTGGGTCTAGAGTCTAGACATGAGCGGTTGAGAGCATGGTGGAAGAGATGAGCGGTTGAGAGCAGAGGTTGAACAACGGCCTACAAATGAGCTGTCTAATTTTACCGCATTATGTACAACCAACAAATAGCTCACAGGTATAATAATTTAACTAAAACACAGAATAAATTATTAATGTTAGGCCCACTTCTTTCTTTCACAAAGTTTTTTTTGAAACATATGCATCAGCTGGCTACAAGCTAAGGGCATCTCCAACCCACATACATCTATTGTCTGTAAGTTTTGGTAATTAGCAACACAGACAACTTAGCAGATAGTTTCTCCAATCCACAGACAGCTGCTGTCTATTTGACTGTTTAATGCTTGAAATCTAACCCATGAGCAACCATAAATATCATTTGTGTAGACTATTATGCGGCTCCTGTGCTATGTACAGTATTTGGGTATTAGCATTAGTATTATTTTTTAAAAAAATTGCATCAGTATCACTAGTTAGGGACAAGTGTGCCACTGTGCCTCCTCCTTAATATTGGGCCGTCCTTTTATGTCTGTAAACCACACATGGTGGTCACAAAAAATTACGAAATGAAAATGACACGACTTGGGTTTGTAACTTAAACACACACCAGTGACTACTTCGAAAACGCTGCAAAGCATAGATATTAAGCAAATTCGCGTGCTCTACATAAACATCGTCAATCCAAATATGAACAGAAACTACCAGTGGATAACGCAAAGGGCAGGACGAAATTAAGTTACCTTAACCAGGCTGAGATTGTATTCAGCACACATGGTCATCCACTCATTCCTGCACCAATGTACACCGCCTCTCTGAGTTTACAGGCTACGATGAGCACCCTCCATAATTCTGGGATATCAGTCATCCAGCAAGTCCAAACTTGCAAAGGTTACAGTGCGCAGCTGCATTACAGGAAATCAACAACACGCTATGTTTGTTTAACCATCTCAAAAGACCGGAGTGGCTCAATGATTAAGCAGCATATGTAATTTCCCCGCCTATCTCACTGCCTGAACCACCATCTCTGGATCGCAGAAATGGGTGTCTGGAGGAATGGGCAATAGCGGTGGATGTATGGATTTACAATCCTCCCAATTTTCGCCCAGGCGCTCTGGTGATAGCTGGATGTCACTGGAGCATGGTACATCAGCTTCAACACCTGCACATTATACAACCATGTGGAAGACACTGGTAAGTGATGCAATAAAAAATGCAGCGGGTGCTGACTGTTGATATAAGTAGCTTAGAAAGGAGCAGCAATGCACCTGAAAGCTGATAGCTAAATAATAACCTACTTGCTATTGCCAACCAGATGGTAACCAGTTGTTGATGGACAAAAAGCAGGGCAGAAGATATATATATTGAATTTCTTGGATTAGAATGATACAGAAAACAATGTAAATCACTACATATGGCCTGAGGTACACAGAGGTTAGGAATTATTACATGCAGTGAAACAGCACAGGTGACGTCGTACTAATCCCTCAGCTATCCAGTGCATGGAAATAAGAGATGAAATGCAAAAAGGGAAGGCTGAATGTTTGGAGGATAACTCACCTGCCAGTACATGAACGTCTGAATTATGCTACGGCGCCACCTGCAACATTAAAAAAAAGTACAGGTCAAAATCTGCAATTATTCAGACAAAATTAAAATTTCAGAATTATCTGGATAACTGAATAAACGTACGAGAACAATGATATGATCAGGAGAAAGTCCAAGGCGATTTCAGCATTTGAACTAAGGAGGCTCAGTGTAGTATTGTTTGTCTCTACCCAAAGACAAGGTTCTTCCAAGTATCTCCTGAAAAAGAAATCAATACAGCATTGAGAAATGGACACTGGGTACCGGTTGCAACTTGTGAGGATATAGAAACAAACTTCACAGCTAGTGGAGCATGCAGTTACGTGTAGAAAGAGGATCGAGCGAAATTATGCTTTAGGAATCTGGCTACATGATCAAGTGCCCAGCAGAGCACAGGTAGTGCAGCAACTGTTACAAATATAAAATTATAAGCAGAAGCATAAAGCAACAAAAAAGGAGATATCGGGGTCACGAACTTGCAAGAGAAAAAGTGCATCTTACTCTTTAAGTGCAATTGAGATGTGAAGAGCATAGAAGAGAACATTAAATGGATAAAATCCTTGGTTGCAAGTACAGACTGTAACCAAGCCTGAATTGCTGGCATGTTCCATGCTCTTGGTTTCTTTACACAAAAAGGAACATCTGATCAAAGTCCCTCCAGGTAAAAAAAATATTCATTCTTCAGATAGGCAGGCACTTACCCCATAAGTACTGTATAGAGAATATCCCGAGGATAATATTGTTCCCAGTAATGAAAGTTTGCAAGTTCTGTCAGCAAGGTGTTTTGGAAGAATTGGAAGCATTCCCAGACCAGCAACTACAAGTACCTGAAAATAATAATTTGATCACGCCCAAGTATATAGCACGTGCAAGGTTAATGTCCAAAAAAGAGTAGCAGGACCAAGATACCAAAAATAAATAAAAACGTGACAGGTTGATGGCTCAGAGATTGATGCCATGTCCACAAGGATTACCGAAATAGGCGAAATTATAGAATCAAACAGAACAATGGAACATCTTCTACGGTTCTACCAGCAGGTCTTTTAGGCATACATAAAAACCCGTTACCAAAAAGGAAAGGTGGCTTATTGCTTACCCAGGCATTGATGGAGAAATGTATAGTCCGTGCATCAAACCGTAAAGGGTTGACAGCACTATCCGTTTGTGTTGGCGGTGGCCGCGGTGGTGCTGACCTCGAAGTAGATCCTGCACATGAAATGGACTCAGCTAACAGATAGATGTGAATGATGGATCCTATGGTCAGTAAAAAGCTCAAAAAGTACATGCTTTACCTGAGTTACGAGCCCTGAGATTCTCATTGGATGGCGATGATGAAGACCTTACATCTGGCCTGTTCTGTTGAGTGGAACCGGTGAATGACATTGGCTCAACCACCAGATCACGGTCCTGTGAAAATAAAAGAAGAAATAAAATGCATGAACCACTGTATTGATTCATTCTTTAGTGTCACACAAGTGGTAATATTAACTAAAATGATAAGCAAACACAATGGCAAGAATTTGTGTGCTCATTTTGTTAGCTTTATGTACAAACAAGCTTCTTCTATGGCTCTGCCTGAATGGTTGTATAAGAATATCCTGATTGAACTCATAGATGGCTTGTATATACAGCATAAACTAAGAAAGTAAGAATGGACATGTTGCACATCCGTCATCAGGAATAAAAAAACTTGAAGGAGATGAAGTTCAAGTTTCAAAATGCTTGCTAGACTGTCTGTAACAGGACGAACAAATTACTGGAAACCTAGTTGTGGCACCAAGTTCATTGCACATCATAGCTTACTATCAAGTGGAAATAACATCCAGGGTTCGAAGCAAGGACTGCATCGAAACGAACATGTGGCCTTCAAGGAAGGACAGCCTACATTAAGCAATCAGGTCGCAACGGGCAACCCATCTGCAATACTGCCGTCGCCAGTGAAGCAAGCAGCGTGCCGCGGCAGATCCTAGTTCCTAGTACCGAACAAGCTCAATTCAACAAGCTTAAACAACCCCAGCATATGTACCCAGAACGACCGCGCTTCCGTACGGAAAGCGCGTCAGATCCTACTAGTACCCAACGCGGAAGGACGGCTCGAGGAACAGCGGCAGCAGGGGAAGGAATTGAGGAATCGAAGCTAGGAGAGGAGAGCCGTGGGCAAGGGCGACGGCAGCAGGCAGCAGGCAGCAGCTATCGAGTGGGTCGGTGGGTACTCACGATGTATCGCTGGTAGAACTTGCGCTTGTAGTGGTCGATGACGTCGGGGCGGGAGGCAAGGTTCGGCGGCACGAGGATGTTGGACCAGTAGCCGGACCAGCGCGCGTCGCCCTCGTAGTCGTACACCGCCGCCGCCGCCCGCTTCTGCGCCTGCTCCGCGTCCGCCCCGGACCCCGCCATCGCCGGGGCTGGAGCGCCTGGGGTTGTGGTTTTCGCCCACAATCCTGCCTGCGGGTTCGGGACCATCCGGTTGACAGCTTAACGGGTGAGTGGCCCGCTATGACCCGATCGGACGGCACATATTGTGTCTTGGCTGGATCCGACGGCTCGAAGGTTAGCGGGTGACGTGGCCCGATCCGCTGCCCGTCTTTTGGTGCGCGAATCGTATTGTAAGATAAGATACGCGGTGAATTGACCACCGGTGCGGCGGGGGAGCTTGACGGCGGCGACGCATCAACGGGAATGGAATCCGCCGGCGATGCGCCTCTGCAAACCAACACCGTCGGGATGAATTTCCAGCTGCCGCCGTACCTGCCTTCCGCGCCGGCTGCGTGACGCAGGCGGTGCCGCGGCGGCCGGCTTCCTCCTTCCGCGCTTTCTCCTTCTCTGCTACCACGGCACGCGCCAAAAATCCCCCGCTCGCAGCGGATCCGTCTCTGCCGACGACTGCTTGGGAACGGAGCTACAACGCGTGTGCCTCCTGCTGGCAATTCCTTGGAGCTCGCGCTCAAACCATCGCCTCCCCACGTGACAGTGTGGCCTTCTGCTTGTGATAGGAGGGGATTTTTTGCAAATCGACCTCCAAACCGACGGCAAATCGATGCCCGTTGGAGCACCCATTTTTCTTCTCTCCTCTTCTCTTTTTTAATGAACGAACAACACTCGACGAGTGTGTTTCTATTGATACAACAGAAAAAATACAAGATTATGTCCCTAGAAGGCCATGATCAAAAAAAAGAAAAACATCACAGTAACAACACTGGCGGGTTGGATTGGGGCATCAACACACGCCAAACTCAACTCGACTCAACTCAGGCTGGTCGGATTGGGACGTCGACACAAGCCACACCACATGTCTCAAACGAGACAACTCAGTCCGGTCGGAATGGGACATCGACGCGGACAATATACAGGGCAACAGAGGCAGAAAAGAAGCATAGCCGCTGCGGCAAACAACCTTTCACATCTTCTGAAGTCGCCGTCGAGTCATGGCCCCAAGTCGAAGGGAAACGAGAGAAACGGATAACACCGCACCGACAACCACCGCCATGCGGGACCTGCTGTCGTAGTGCCGTTGCAACATCGTACATCATCTGGCAAAGTAGAACCACCGAACGCGGACTGCACGCAGGCCACCTCGCAGTAGTCGCCACGAAAACACAACGAGCGGGGTCTCGCCACATCCGTCGTTGGACTCCTCCTCGCTCTCGTCGCCTCGCCGAAGACACCGCACGCGGGGGCCTCGCCACTTCCGCCACAGTACTCCGAGTCGCGGATTCGTTTATAATGTCGCCACCAGGATGAAGAACAATGATGCATCTCGACAGCCGAACCACACCCTTCGAATGACAGCATCTCGTTGCGAAGCCCGTGTACCAGCCACCGCCGCCATGGTACCAAACCAAGTTGTCGCTAGCACCGTCTTCCGACGATGTATCACACCGGAGTCGCCGAGCAAGGTAGAACGACCCGCCGTAGTCCATGGCAAGCCAAGCTGTCCTATGACGTTGGTGTTGCAAGCACCGTCCTTTGAAGCAGTCCCACGCCGCACTGACGATTGCCAGGCAATGCCAGCCGCCGCGGTCCGCTGCAAGCAGTCCAAAACCAACGTCCATACGATAACTCCTGGCCTTCAACATGATTTCGGTCGCCACCACTGAATTCAACAACCCCCTTTGAGCTTGTCACTTGCACGAGCTGCTCCGCCAAGCCACCGTATCCACCGGCTAACCAAGATGGGTCTCCACAACGACGCCTCCAAAAAGGTAGCGACGCCAATGACGCCGCCGTCGCTCGTCCCACAAGTGGACAAGGCAAAAATGATGTGGCAACTCTTACAGCCTACATACATAGTTACATCATCTTATTGCTATGAGTCCTTTGCATCTGCATTACTGCGGAGGAAACTTATCCGGCTAGGAATCATCTACACATATTTTTCAAGCAAGAAAAGAAACATATCTGGATCTGTTCGGTTACTTAGGAATCAGTCCAGAAATCGTTCCACCTACTCGGTAATTCGACTCTCATGATTATCGTCGTCCGTTAGAATGGTGGATTTGCAACACGTGGTGAAAGGAAGGAGATAAGAACTGAGAGAGAAATAGAAAAAGATTAATATACTCGTTGTTGATTGGACCAGCTGTACCTAAGGATGGATTCGGATGTATATTCGAATGTCAGATTTTTGGTCATTTTTCTTCGATTATGGACAAATAAGATATAAAATTTACTATTTAAATTCATAGCATTGTATTTAACATTGATCTTGTAAAGATTCAAAAAAACTAAACCTCAAATTTATCATATATATTCTCAAATAATAGATATAAAAATTCGAATACGGATCGGATACGAATACGAATCTTTTTTCACCTTTTTAATTGTAGGGAGCAAATAATACATAAAAAATTTATACAAAAATTTTATTCTTATGTGTAATAATATGCTTGATAATATAAAAAAAGATTAGCATAAAATTTTAAGCATATCTATTTTAAAATATCAAATTTATTCTAAGAATTCGGATGTTTAGATCCATCCTTAGCTGTACCAAGATGTTCTTTGCCGCTTGTGACACGTGCTGAAGAGAAAGATGACAGTGTCAGACTGTCGGCCCAAATAAACACGGAAATTGAGATCTACACGCATACCTGAGCTCCTGGCGTAGCTGCGAGCCTGCACTCCACATAATGTTTTTACTATTTTTTTACTAACCCAAATAATTCAGCTAGTAGCAGCACAGCATGGGTATATTTTATTTTTATATTTTTATCAATAATCAGAGGCACATTAGTACATGAAAATTAATACTTCCTCTAATTTTTATTTACATGTTGTATTATGTTTGTCCTAAGTTGAATTTGACAAATACTTATAAAAAAATAATAATATTTACAATACCAAATTTGTTTAGTTGATCCACCATGAAGTATAAATGTTGATAGTGCATATGATGGTTTTTCTATAAACTTGCTCAAAATTAGTTAAGTTTAATTAAGGACAAATCTAATATGATATGTAAATAAAAACAAAAGAATTATATTCACGTCAAGATGCACAAATACTTGCATATCCTGATGCCCTATAAAAATAAATAAGTTTTGTTAGATAACAAGAAATTATCTTGACTATTCACGGATGGGATGCACATATTTTTTGCATGAAAAACATAAAAACCTGAGCGTACTAGATACACATATTTGTATCCATCCAAGAATGTCCAACAAACGTTTTGATGCACTTTCTTTTTATAAATCATAAAATAAATTAAGAGATAGTGTAACATATTAGAATGTATAATTTTTCACGTAAATAATAAGAATGTACATATGAAAATATTTAGGATATTTATTTTTATTCAAATCCTCAAGATGTACCCAAGCAAAATAAAAAAAATAAATTAACAGAGATGCACAATTTTCTTCTAAGGACTCAAAAATGCATTCAACAATAGCGACAATTATTTACGGAGTACATATGCATTTAAAAATACCCAGCAAAAATATTGTGATGCACATATTTTTGCGTATAAAAATTAAGAATATGTATAGTATTAACGTTCAACATGTTGAACCGTGCCTCTAAAATATGGGATGGGGATCAGAGAGTACAACTCAAGATTATTATTAAAAAAACTCAAGATGATTTAACTAAAATATCTATCTCCCTATGTCGCTCCAATCATTCATAGTGCGGGCGCAGCTCATCATTACTCCCTGCGTCGTTGTGTCAGCTGAACAGGTCATCATTGCTCTCTTGCACGGTTTCCCATAAACCACTACTCACTGACCGATTATTTTTACAGCTTGCTTGCTCGGGGGTAAAAGCGAGAAGGGGTAGTTTAGGCCTGTTTAGATCTTTATCCGGGTTTAAACGAAAAAAGAGTCACATCGAATATTTCGATATATGTATGGAATACTAAATGAAGTCTATTTACAAAATTTTTTATATAAATGGGCTGTAAACCGCGAGACGAATCTAATAAGCCTACTTAATTCATGATTTGCAACAGGGATGCTACAGTAACTATCCGCTAATTATTGAATAATCATGGATTAATTAGCATCATTAGATTCGTCTCGCGATTTACAACCCATCTGTGCAAAAAGTTTTGTAAATAGACTTCATTTAATACTTCAAATTACTAAGATTCCAACGAAAAAATTTTTGCACTCAAACTAAACACGGCCTTAGTTCTCAAAAATTTTTGGGTGAAAAAGTTTTAGATAACGTTTGACCACTAATTAAAAATATTAAATATATATTAATTATAAAACTAATTACATGGATGGATCGGAAATCACGAGACGAATCTATTAAGACTAATTAATTTATTATTAGAAGTTGGTTACTGTAGAACGATATTTTCCAATTGTAGTCTAATTAGACTTAAAAGATTCGTCTCACAATTTCACCCGGGGTTGTGGAATGAGTTTTGTCAGTTATTCACATTTAATACTTCTAATTAGTGGTCAAACATTGTCAATTACTGTAGCACCCAAATTTTTAGAAACCGAAAGAGAATGCGATCGACGGTTAGTAAGTTGGGAGCCCGCGGAACATGAGTCAGATGAGATCGGAAAAAGGAGCAACGGGGAACTTGGGATCCCTGGCTCCCATGATTATCGTCGTCCGTCAGAATGGTGGATTTGCAGTACATGGCGAAGGGAAGGAGATAAGAGCTGAGATTGAAATACGAAAAGATTAAAATACTCGTTGCTTATTGGACAAGCTGTACCAAGATGTTCTCCACCGCTCGTGACACGTGCTGAAGAGAAAAATGGCAGTGTCACACTGTTAGCCCAAATAAACATGGAAATCGAGACCTGTACGAAAATTGATGGTGGGTGAGTACCGCGAACAGAGATTCGAGGAAACTCTGTTTAGATATTCGGCCAGCGGTATAAACCGCACAAGGATCTCCCTTAAGAAAGCGAGTGGAGACTGTGGTTTTTAGACAGGTTCAGACCACTCGGAGGCGTAATACCATACGTCCAGTGTGTTGTGATTGGTTCTTTACTGATCCTGAGTTGGAGCGCCCAAGCCCGAAATGTATGAGTTAGGTCCCAAAAGAGCGGTTCCTTTACATGTCTTAGGACCCTTCTATTTATAGACTATATCTGACTTCTCTGTTGCTCTCTAACTTGTATGAACGCACTCTTTGCATGGCGGCCGCCGTCATCTAGGCTGCCCTGCCTTTGTCAAGCGGGCAAGCGGCTTGTCAGGCCCGCTGTAGTAGGCCTTTAGGGGACCCACCGGTGTCAAGGGCACTCCAGGACGACCTTGGGGCGTCCCGGGGTGCTCTGGGGTGGCCGCAGGCGCTAACGGGTGGTCCCCTACGTCCTGGGGTGATCCGAGGTTGTCAGGCCGGCTCTCGAGCCCTAGGGTGTCCCAAAGGACATCCTGGATGGCGTGAGGTAGCCGCGTGGCGATTTCCGGGGTCGTCCTGCGGACTCCTGGTCCAGGGTGACCCCGTTCAACCCCGAGGCGTCGCCCGGGGTGGGTCTGATTTTTACCACGGCAGGGGGCGCGGTAAATGACAGTGGGTCCCGGCCATCGTCCATAGATAAGCTATCCGCCACCTATCGTCTTATCTTCTGAGTGCATGGCGCCCCCCCGGTAATCATGATATTCTTACGAGGAAGCCGCGGCACCCTCTCGGGCTCTGCGTCGAGCCCAGCGACGAGGCATTGTAACCGCCTGGTAAAAGACCTTTTTACCGGGCGGGTGTCTTCTAGGGGAAGGAAATGTCCTTCCGGGCTTCACGTGCCAGGTCAGGCCCGGCCCGCTCCATGTGGGTGCCCACCTCCATGGGCGGACGTCCCTGGTGGGGGCCCACATCCGCGCTTGGCTGACGTCACCGGCTGACGCGGCTGGTGGGTCCCTTCTTTCTTAATCGAGCATAAGTCCGGGGTCATGGGGACCCCCCTCCTCATTACGCTGATAGTAGTCCCCGAGCCCACCATCAACCCACGGAGTAGGTTGGTGGTGGGGCCAAGAGCCCCTTTAATGTCGCGGCCGTTCAACTTCCCACGTCGCCATCGTGGGGGGTCGTGCCGAATCCGTCGGGGGAGTCGAGGCGCCGCGGCAGCTGATCCTCTTGCGTCCCTCCAGCCCGTAAGTATATAAGCGAAGGGGAGGGCACAGCTGGCCGCTACGCTCTCTTCTTGCCCTCGGACTCCTTCTTCTTCCTTGTTCTCGCCTCCAGCTTTCCAAGCTCTGGCCATGGCTCGCCGGGGTGTGCAAGCGAGCGATCCTCGTGTCCTTGATTTCGCTCCTTCCACGGCCGACAACGACGTCGCCGTCGGGCTGGCGGAAAAGTTGGTGCCCGCGGGCACCGTGCTGCACCGGGCGATGCCTTCCTGGTGCTCCACCATACCCGGGAGGTAGTGACCTTCCTCCCATTCCTTCTGGTGGGGTTGATCCCTCCCTTCTCACCGTTCTTCATGGCGGCGCTAGAAGAGTTCGGCCTCCACATGGTGCATCTCACCCCCAACGCCATCCTCACGCTAGCTCGTTTCGCGTACGCGTGTGAAGCGTTCATGGGGGTGAGCCCGTCGGTGGCGCTCCTCCGCAACTTCTTCAGCTTGGTGCGGTCTCTTTCCCTCTCCCCCGTCGTCCTCGAGCAAAGCTCAAACTGAGACTTGGTGGATTAGGAGTTGCGTCAATGTTCACACCCTGTAGGTACCTTGTGCACAGCATATTACTTTTTCCGTATGTACTATGAATAAGTTGGCTCATACCTAAGGTTATGGAGGATGGGGCTTGTTCGCATTTCATCCCTTGGTCCTGAGCAGTTGAAGGACTGAACAACTCGGAGTTTTGCATATTTTCAAAAGAGGTTTAACCGCGCAGAACTGTATACAGGCCTCCCTGAGGAACCATTATCAATGTTGTTGCAGAATATTCTAGAGTTGGTGCGGAACTTCTTTGGTGCCTCTAGTTCCTCAGGGATGCGATAAACTCCTTGCGGTTGATCGTATGCCTTTTCAGGTTCCTTCTCACCAAGAAGAAATTGCAGAAATGAAGAGAGGATGGTTAACGTGATTAATGGATTGATAAGCATACTTGATGTCTTTGGTCACTGTGACATGTGAAAATATAGCTATCATAACTGAATGGAGAGAGTAATATTGAAAAACTCATTGTCATTAATGAACTCGGCTATATAGTTATATATCCTAGACTATGTAGCTGCACATACTAAGATTTATTAACACTTGTAACTTGACAGGTCCATTAGCATAGCAAATTTTGGTGGCCTCTAATTTTAAGAGGCCCGGTGCGGTCGCACCGCCTGCACTGGCTCAGGGCCAGCACTGCCGGGGGAACAACAGCGGAAGCCTAAAGCGGACGGATCCCGTAGTAGTAGTACTTTTTCTATCCAACCACCGCAGCAAGGAGGATGGAATGGATCTTACGAGACGGACAAGCGCCTTGATGTGCTTGACGAGGGCGGAGCTGCAATGGTGGTCGGCGGGCGCGTGACAGTGGAGGTGCGGACGTGGTCGGCCTCACATCCACCGCTAGCCATCGTGGCCGGGTCATCCGCTCCTAGCCTCCCGGTCCCTCGCACCGCGGTGCCGCTGCCATCGTTACTTCCTGTGCGCGAGGCCGAGGAGAGCAGGGAGGAGGAGGGCACGACCAAGGAGGGCTGGAACCGGCGTGCGACATGGCCGGCGAGGCAGTTTTTGGGAGGCAGGCGGCCGGCGGGGCTGCTGCCAAGCCAGGCCGAGTTGCACCGCCGAGATCCGCCAAGTTCCAGGCCGGAGAGCTCGAGCGCCCCCGATGTGATCTGTCGGGCTCGAGGTCAGAAAGCTCGAGCGCCGCTGCCGAGATCCACCGAGCTCCAGCGCGTGCGACAGGGGGGACGGCGCGGCATCACCGTGGCAGGGTGGCACGGATCTGCGGCACTAGGGACAATGCGGAGTGGCGGCGCGACACCGGGCATGGAGCAGGGGGACGGCGCGGTGGAAGCGGGCGGGGATGCCTCAAAGCGGTGGACGGCGGCCAGGGATGACACAGAGTGGCGGCGACGGAGCAGGGACGCGGAGAGGGGGGCGATTTTTTTTGAACGAGACGGCCCGGCGGCGCGGCGGAGGCGGTCGGTCGGAGGGCAAACGCGAAAGCGGAGCGCTAGACGGGAGACGGAGAGGACGGGGAGGATGGCGGTGCCGGATGGAGCATTGGGGAGGTGTCGGGAGGAAGGAGGAAAGCGAAGATATTTACATCTATAGTAACTTTGTTTGCCGTCGATTTACCATCCGATGATGTAATTTTTTTTTACCTACGTGGACTACTTAGCCATGCGCAAATCATATATAGAATAGAAAATTGTTCAGATTCCAACTAGGATTCTGATGGCAAATCTGCCCATGTGCGCTACGGACAAAGTTGGTATAGATATCAGATATATGTAGTTGTCCATACGTTAATGTATAAGGATTTATATGATTAAGTTGTCAACGGAGGACTTGTCCGACTCGCACATGGGATGGACTAAGACCGACATATCCATCTCATAAGATGAATAAAAAAATTAGGTGGAAACTTTGCTTGATTTAGAAATAGACTAGATAATTATGTTCGTGCGTCGCTACGGACAATGTTGGTATAAGTATTGAATACGTATTGAGGTTCATGTGTTAATTTGTAATAATCTACGTAATTTGTGGGTAGAGGGGATTTGTTCGACTCACATACAGAATTAACTAAGGCCCACCTGTCAATAACACATACAGACCAAATCAATGTACCAAACCAAAAATTTGGGTGAAAACCTTACTCGCTTTAGTAGTCTTACTAGGCAATTATGTATGTGCTTTGCTATGAACAAAGTTGGTATAAGTATCGGATATATATTGATGGCTGTATGTTAATTTGAAGGGATCTACATGATCGAGTCGTAGACGGAGGAGGTTGGTCCGACTCGCATATGGGATGGACTAAAGGTCCACCTGTCAATACACACAGACGGATCAAACCAATGTACCAAATATAAAATTTGGATGGAAACCTTACTCGCTTTAGAAATATATATAAATATAGGTATAGATTAATGCAACCTAATTATTTTCATAATACATGATTATTATTAGAACTAGCGGATATGTACGTGCCAAAAACACTCCCTCCGTTCCAAATTATAAGTCATTCCAAGAATTTTAGAGAGTCAAATTTTTTTAAGTTTGACTAAATTTATATAAAAAGATAATAATATTTATGATACTAATTAAGTATCATTAGATTCTTTGTTAGCTATATTTTCATAGTATTCCTATTTGATGTCATAAATCTTTGTGTTTTTTTCTATAATTTTGGTCAAACTTTGAGATTGTTTGACTCTCCAAAATTCTTGGAATGACTTATAGTTTGGAACTGAGGGAATATTTAATTTTCCTTCCATCAAGCAATGATGTTATTTATTTTCCATTCAAAAATAATACACATTTTTCTTTTCATTCCATAAACAATGATGTCAATTATTATCCTTCTAAAATAAATAATTACACGAATTCCTTTCAAAAATAACACGCGTCTTTCTTTTCATTCCATAAACAATTATGTCAATTATTATCCTTCCAAAATAAATAATGACACAAATTATGGGTGAATGCATGTGGCTAGAAAAGTAAAAGTATGTGCTAAAGAAGTAATATGCGGTTAAGAGGTGGGTATAGAAAATTACTGATGTAAAAAGTATTAAGATTTTGTGTGTAACATTAACGAAACCAATCTCCCCCTCTCTCTTGTCAAACATTTTAGACTGACAAGTAGGGCCTCTGTGAGGTGTACAGTGGGCCTAATTTTGATGAGAAAGAATTTCAATTGTTTCAACTGAAACATTGACAAAACCAATCTGAACCAATTTACCCTTTTCTTTCGTCAAACTTTTTGGATTGACAAGTGGAGCCTCCTTGAGAGGTATGTTGAGTCTAATTTTGATGAGAAAGGGTTTTAATTGTTTCAACTTTTTATATAGATAGATGAAATGATGATATGTGTATAGATAGATGGATAGATATTCCGTTCGGCAGTCAGCTCCAGCTCCAGCCCAACAGTATTTTCCTCTCGCACCAGCCACCAGCTCCAGCTCCAGCCAGCTAACAGTATTTTTCTCTCACATCACTAGTCACCAGCTCCAACTCCAGCCCAGCTAATGGAGTGAATGGTACATACGGCGTGGCCTCGTCCACTTTTCTCATCCCTTCCCCACAGCCGCCGCCGCCGTCGGCGCCGATAGAGGAACCCTAGATCCCAACTTCGTCGCCTTCCCTTGCTGCGCGTGCGGCATGGATCCATGCCCGGCGCCGCCCCGTGTCGGTCCCGTCTTGAGGAAGCTCTTTGGCCCCTCCTGGCTAGTCTTGGACCGCTTCATCCATCGCAGCGACCAGGACCTGGAGGACGAAGGGGACGGCACAGCATCGGAGACCTCCTACACCTGCACCAACAGGCCCATCCGCGTCTCCCTCAGGGTCGCCGACTCTCCCGCAGTGTCCCGTCTCTACCTCCATTGGCCGGGCAGGCCGGAGTTCAGAGGCCTGCCGGAGCCACGCGTGATTGCCGCCCACGACCACTCCATCCTCTTCATGGCGATCGTACCCTTCGAGGACCCAATGTACCAATGTGCTGCAAGGACACCTACCTGTTCCCCATCGACATGTTCGTCTACTCGGCCTTCTCGTCGCCACCGTCGCTTCATCGACTTCGCACTTGTTTCACCGGTGGCGTCAGCACCCCAGATGAGGATATCTACTTCAAGCCGCACCGTCGTCGGCAGCAGAGAGCCATGCTGGATGAAGAGATCGGCCTCCTGTGCCATGGAGGCAAAGGCGAGTTCACGGTGGTCGATTTCACCAACTTTGGCCCAGAGGGCGAGCTCTGCCTGCTTCACCACCATGCTTCTGCCTCTGGCTCGCAGAAGAACATTGAAACAGACTGGATGATTAAGAAGGTGGAGTTTCCCAAGGGCCCCAGTGCTCACTATTGGATTACTGACGCTATCATCCCTGTCCAAGGCAACTTCCTGTTCTGGGTTGACTACTACTAGGGTATACTTGTTATTGACGTAATGACGTCCTCCAAGCTAAGGGCAACGGAAGCCCAGTTCAGCGGCTCCATTACATCCCGCTGCCTGAGGAGGCTTTGCAATCTGACCGGCCAGATCCCGATGGAGACTGCCCTGAGCCCCTGACTCAGCTCGGTGTGTCAGCGTCACTCCCAACGGCATGCTCAAGCTTGTCTGCATTACCACAGGTAAGACTGACTCCAACAATGCAATGCAAAATGAGAGAGGCATTCCTGGATTTGCCTCGCGTACAGAAATTGCATCGCCATCGCAAAAACACCGATCTCCAGCAGCACAGGCAAAAAAAAATCTGCCGCTCCGTCCCTCACTCTCCTCCGGTCCTCCCTCCCCCTGCACGCGGACCTCCTCTGCTCCCTCCCCTGGAGCTCGCCGCTGCCCCCTCCTCCCCATCCCACACGCGGCCTGCACCCCATCCCGCCGCCCCTTGCTCCCCATCCCGCCGCGGGCCAGGTGCGGGCGGATCCCGCCACCGCGGCCTGCTCCCCATCCCGCCACGGGGCTAGACCTGGGCATGGGTCACCCGACCCGAACAACCCGACCCAACCCGCCCGAAAAAAACCCGACCCGACCCGACCCGAGCTACGTGGCGGGTGGGCGCGGGCCGTATTTTTTGACCCGCAACAATCAACGGGCCGGGCACGGGCCGTGATTTTTGACCCAAAACCCGACCCAACCCGAAAAACCCGACCCAAAGGCCAAAAAACCCGACCCAACCCGAAAAAAACCCGACCCGACACGCCCGCGCAGGGTGCACGGGCCAACCCGACCCGACCCGGTGATAGGTGCGGGTCGGGCGCGGGCCGTCCTATGCGACCCGTGACCCGACCTTGACCCGACCCGAACCCGACCCGACCCGACGTTTGCCCAGGTCTACACGGGGCCGGTGCGGGCGGATCCCACCGCCCCCTGCTCCCGCCATGGTGTCGCCCTCCCTGTGTTGCTCCACCGGCGGGGACCCGTCCTCGCCGTCCTCGCCGCTCCTTCCCTCGCCGGCCTCCCCGTCGTCCTCCGGCGGCCCGCTCGGGCGGCTCACGGGCCTCTGCGGCGCGGCGCGGTTCATCCGCCGCACGGGGAGCCGGCGCCTGATGCGGGAGCCCTCCGTGGTGGTGCGGGAGACGGTCGCCGAGCACCTCGAGGAGCGCTAGACCGACTTGGGCCTACTCCAAGCCCGTCGTCGTGCTCGACGTGCTATGGAACCTCGCCTTCGTTGCCGTCGCCGCGGCCATCCTTGCGGACTACATGCTCCGCCTCCACCTCCGCAGGCTGCTCCTGCTCCTCCACCGCGCTCCTGGCGCGGCGGCTAGCCCAGAGCCTGGCGCGCTGGTGGCGCCGCCGGCGAGGAGGCTGCGGCGGCATCGAGGGCGGCTGCTGCTGCGCCTGCGCAGCGGGCGAGGAGGGGCAGGAGGCTCCGCCGTCGCAGGCCTTGACCTCTGCCGCCGCCTCCTCCCCATCCTGCCAGGGGCCGGTGCGGGGACGCGGGCAAGGAGCTCCAGGAGGCGGTCGCGCAGCAAGGCGGCGGCCACCTCCCCCTCCGCCGCGCGAAGGCCATGGCGCGCCGGCCACCTCCGCGCCCTCCCTCTCTCCTCCTCTTGTGGACTCCGAGCTGTGGCGCCGGCCATGGCGGGGACGGTGGACTCCGAGCTGTGGCGCGAAGGCGAGGTGGTTGGACTCCGAGGGCCCTGCGGATGGGTTCGAGGAGAGAGGTGATGCAATTTTGCATCCCCTCTCTCCTCGAAGGCAATCTGCCTTCCATGGATGCGTCGTCTGTTGGAAGCGTTTCCTCGCATGCACAGTGACTCCCGAAGAGGCAAAAATGCTACTACCTTCTCTGTTGAAGTCAGTCTAAAGCCAGTCAGGCGCGGTCTGCTTTCTTGATAAGATCATGGACATTGTCTGTCATCCACCCAAGGGGATGGCTAAAAGGTGACACCATTGAGGCAGCTGAGTTCTGGGGTCTTTACAATGGTCAGAGTCTTCCACAGGTGAAGCCGATGTATCCTCTGGTTAGCTTGGTAAATCCAGATGAAATCTGCTTCCTGTTGAAGGAGGACCACACCACTTACTGGATAATTGAAGTCAACATGAGGAACAAGGTGCTGAATTCGACCGCAATCTATATCAATGAAGAGGAAGAAGGGTGCACCACTGACAGGGGTCGCAGGAATGTCTTTGATGGTCACTCCATCCCCAGCGGACTCTCCTATTGGTTGGACATGGATGCCATCAAAAGATAATACTCCCTCCGTTCCAAATTATAAGTCATTCCAAGAATCTTGGAGAGTCAAAGTTTTTCAAATTTGACCAAATTTATATAACAAAATAATAACATTCATGATACCAATTAAGTATCATTAGATTCTTTGTTAGCTATATTTTCATAGTATACCTATTTGATGTCATAAATCTTTGTGTTTCTCTCTATAATTTTGGTCAAACTTTGAGATGGTTTGACTCTCCAAGATTTTTGGAATGACTTATATTTTGGAACGGATGTAGTATTACTGTTACATCTTCTTACCTGTGCCGTTTGTTTACCCCTTATGGCTTATCATTCGTAGCAATTCCAGTCTTCAACTTTATTGTATTTAGCAGCCTGTAGTACTTTTATTTTGTATGAAACATGAAGAGTACACTATGGAGATGTTGTGTAGGTGATTAGCGTATTGAAACATAGTAAATCTTTGTTTTTTAGAGTTAAGTTAATGGCTAATGGCTATTCTGCAGGGTGGGATAGCGCAAGCTATCCCGGACCCGGTGCGAGCAGCATGTCTCTTTACATGACTAAGGTGCTTTATGGGATTATGTGCCATATGGTTCTGCTAATGTAGTTGTGCTTGGTAGAGATATACCTGCATGTTAAATGATGATTGCCTCTCGTTGATAAATGCCGCAACATGTTTCTCACTACACAATAATATGATTTTCATTAAGCAATAATATGGTTTTCACTAGACAGTAATATGGCTTTCATTATGGTTTCGTGTTAGTCAAAGTTGTTACTAGTTAGGAAAAAGGGTTGCTCTCTTCTCTCTCAGACATAACACTGTTTTTATTTGCTTGCACATTTATTCTAAGTTTTTTTATGTTGCTTGCACATTTATTTATATAGGGTGCTCGATAGTTCAAAATAACATGCCTACAACTTTTAACCAAAATGCTTAGTACTGTATGAGAAAAGCTAGTTCTTCAGTTCATCCAATCTTTATCTCCCTTATTTTCCACTGCATGCTGCTGGACGTATTTTCCTCTTTTTATGACAAGTCATAAGTAGTTCAACATGAATGCAAATATGAAGTACGATAATGTTCTTTGAAGAAAATATGATGTGCAGTATGTTCAAGTATTAAGCAAGGAAACAAATGTTGTATCTTGCAGTACTGTAAACAAGTGCTACGATAATAATACAACCAATAATTTGCTAGAGTTTTCTAACCTATAGATGTAAACTATGTGCAGCTTTTCTGAAATATTGCTAAAGCTGTACAAGGTGATTAGGAATTCAGGCAGATTAGGACGGTGATGGTGTGGGCCTAGTTCTAGCGAGAGAAATTATATATAGAACATCCATCTGCTTCTGTTGATTACAACTTTTTACTAGAAAAAAATTATCTGTATATGATTTTTCTTTTTTTCAAAACAGGAGTGGCCGTACGACCAACATAATTTACGGCCCGCTGTAAATTATCCAACTCCCTTTTTATACCTTTTGATACTGGGTAGGAGCAGGGTTCTGGTGAGTGACTGTTGAGTGACTGTTGCCTGCATGTTGAAGGGCTTCACTGGAAGGATCTGTTTTCAAAATGTTTGGCTTTTGTACACGACACGATATAAGAACACAAAGTAATATTAGTATTAGAAAATAAACAAAAGTTAAAAAACTAAGAGATAAAATACCATGCTTCTATGGTCCGATTTGGATGGTGGATTTTTAGCTATCCGGTCCGGATAAATTATATATATTTCTTTTCCTGAATATAAAGGATGATGATACAATCTAATGGAAAGAAACCCCATGGAGGCGCTTCTCTACGATGGTATCCACGCCGTATCCTAGTACATAACGCAAGTCTCCATGCTTCTTTGTCTTCTTCGACACTGCTTCAGGAATCACGACCTGAGGCGGTCGACGGTGACAAAGCCACTTTGAAAATACTTTCTCGGTCCTAAAACGATATAAATCTCACATCCCAAGGAGTCAAACAATATTAAATTTAATCAAATCTATAGAAAATAATATTAATATTTGTGTTAGAAAAGAAATATCATTTGATTAACCATATATTATATTTTCATACTTAATTTATTTGAAGATATAAAAATTAAATATTTTATATAAATTTGATAAAATTTGTAATTATTTACCTCCTCGAGAAATAAAATTTATATTGTTTTTTTGGAACCGAAGAAGTACTTGTGTTGCGGGCTCGTAGTTTGGAAGCTTCACTTCACTGGGCAAGTGGGGTATTTTCTCCTCGGAGCCCCACATCCCCACATCCGTGGAAGCGTCATGGGTGACGTGCGTGTTCTGAGTGGCGCGTGTTGGGGGAACCATCCAACAAATCCCCAACCAACAGCATTACAGCAAAGCACTGCCAATTCTTTGCTTGTCTTTCCTTTTAGCAAAGCACTGCCATATCACTATCTTTGCCAATTCTTTGCTTGTCTTTTCTTTTAGCCACTTCACTATCTTTGTTTGTATCTTGAAGAAAAGCTAAAATGACTAATAATTTACGATGGAGGGAGCGAGTAATTCTTTGCTTGTTGCTGCCTTATTATCTTTCCCCTTAAGAAGAAGAAAGCATTACAACAAAAAGGTCCTAGCAGCCCTTAGAATTGGACCAGTGTTGATAATGAAGGAGCTGAAAAATTACAAATGCACAAGTAGCTTTATCCTACTACTAGGGGCGGTAAAGAGTCTTAAAATTTGATTTAGATAATCTAAGAGCCAGACTCTAATCTTGTATTATTTTGAGCTAAAAATTTATAATAGCCGAATTAGACTGTAAAGAGACCATTAGAGCCATAATCTATTACTACCATACATATAACTACATTTACCCGAGTGTTTGGTCATTCGTGAGGATCTAGAGGACTTGAAGCACAAGTATGCATCCTGAATTTGTCATTCGTGCACATCTTATACCCAGACTCCCTCGACATTTCACGTCTAGCTAGATTGCGACACCGGCTGGAGACTCCCGAGTCGTCGAGCCATGGGTGACAAAGACCGTGGTTCAGCTGGCCGAGCTGTTCCTCTAGCACGGCGTCGCCCTCACTGTCGGTCCGTCGCGCTCGTCGAGCCGCACGTCAAGGCCCCCGACTTCTCCGCCGCCTCGGCGCCATGAACACGCCTCTCCGCGACTTCCTCCGCTCGCGTGCCGCCGCCGTCGACGCGCTCGTCATCGACATGTTCTGCGTCGAAGTCCTTAACGTCGCGGCCGAGCTCAAGCTGCCCGTCTACCATTAATCTACCGATATGTGGCAGCGAATTGTCTGCATTCACCTGGCTCTAATAATCTACCGACGACTCCATTAATCTTTTTTTCTCGTCAGCGCGCCTACTTTCTAACGACGGCCGTGTTTAGATGCTGTAAAGACAAAACATAAAAAAAAATTTAAATCGCTTGCATGGTGTACTAAATATAGTCGAAAAATAAATCGCATTTCACATATAGACTGTAAATCGCGAGATGAATCTAATGAGCCTAATCAGGACGTGATTGGACACCAAATTGCTACAGTAATGCTACAGTAAACATGCTGTAATGATAGATTGCTTAACCTCATTAGATTCGTCTCGTAGTTTACCGCCGAGATCTGTAATTAGTTTTGCGATTAGTCTACATTTAATACTTCAAATGTTGAAGATTCCCTTGCAAAAACGCAAAGTGCAAAGTGAACTAAACACACTCTACATGTGTTGTCACATGGGAAAAATTCGTTTTACACCCTTGAACTACCACAAAAGTTTGATTTTCAACCTTTAATGTAACCACAAAACCAGATAACAAAGACCATTCAAGTAACTGTTGAAACCAGGCAAATTTGACCAGATGGTTTTTCATTTTGTGGGAATTAAAAATATTCAAATTTAAACTAAAAATTCATAAGTAATTCATTTTAAATAAAAAAATACGAAATATGTATCAAAAGTTTTCTAAAAAAATATAACCTATCTATTGGTCCGATATTTTTCAGTTATTTAGGTCCAATGTTTTATTTTTGTAATATTTTATTACTTGTAGTTATGTCTTTTATTTTTAAATAACTAAGATTCAAATAGAGCAATAATAGATAGGTTACATTTTTAGAAATATTTCGGTACTAGTTTCATATTCTTCTGATTTATAATAAATTAGTTTTGATTTTTTAAATCTAATTATAATTCTTTAGCTTTTTAAGAAAAATACAAAACCACAATAGAAACCACCCAAAGGCTACATTTGTCCGGTTTGTCCGGTTTCGACAGTTGAATGACCTATGTTATCCGCTTTTATAGTTAAAAATTAAAAATCGAACTTCTGTCATGTCATAGTTCGATGGTATAATTCGTACTTCTCTCTCGTCACATCGATAGAACACGCCAACTGCAGGATGCTCTGCCCCCTCAATCGATTCACATGCACATAGTAGCCTGTGCGCGTACATATCCATGTCCAACTCTGCAGATAAGGGGAATCCATGGATCCATATCTGAAGGCGGCAGTATATCAGCATAGATCGAGCGATGATTGTCCATCCTAATCCGATGTTCAGTTTGGTTCCACTTAACCCGGTCAGGCGGTAATGGTCATGGATCGAGGATGTTGTGACCAGGGTTCACCAAACCGGCTCAAATTCAAAATTCAAATTTGAATTCACAAAAATGAAAAATTTTCAAAAAAATCGTAAAAATACTTCAAGGTGCGACGAATTTAATGATGTCAAATTTTCTCAAAAATTCGTTCATTATAGTTTGCGGGGATTTGAAGTTAAACAAAAAAAACGTGCATATAAAAGTATACAAATACAATGTAAAAGTAGTACAAAAGAGGGTTGGAGGGTTCATTTAAGCTAAAATATGTTATACAAATATTTATTTAGTATACTTTGCGGGCATTTGAATTTAAACCAAAAAAGAAAAAAAATTGAATTTGGCCGATTACCAGTCAAACCGACCGGTAAGCCGGTCGGAACCGATTGAACATGCGATTTTGAATTTGATTTTGAATTTGACCGGTTTCCACCTGTTTCCGGCCAAACTGGACCGGTATACCAGAACCGGACCCCGCCGGTTTGGCCGGACCGGTCGGTAAGTTAAACCCTGGTTGTGACCACCTCTCCCTGGAAAGAATAATTCAAACGCACGGCCGGTAGTGTCATTTTGGTCCCGAACTTTCAAAATGTGCATTCAAGTCCTTAAACATGCTAATCTTATCACTTGAGGTCTAAATTATAGTTGCTTAAGCTAAACCGCAAGCTGTATAATTTGTTCAGGTATGAAATTATATATAAGATATATAAAAAATCATAGCAAATTTACTTGTACAAATATGTTCAAATAGCAAAGATATATATAGAAAATCATATAAAAATAAAAAATTATATGACAAAGTTTGTAAACAATTAGAAAATAGAAAAGATAAATTTTGGAGGAAACATTGGAAAAAAATTTCGGATATAAAGGTTTGAAATAAATTTTGGACGAAATTTTGAGAATATAAGAGTTGATCATATAAATTTAAAAATAAAATATGAGCCAACATGTAAGATCCACATCAGTAAAAATACTTCCGTTTTATTACATATAAAAATGGTAATTAGAACTTTACATAACACAAATAGCAAGAATGAGAATCTGAATGTGCAATTTAAAATTTTAGGGACCTTGATAATACTATGACCCAGCCAAGTTCGAGAAGTGGCGCCGGAAAAGCACGCTGTGACAAGGTATGCTTCCTACGCTTGTTGCTTGTATGGTGCCCCAACAGACCTATAACAACTATACGTCCACCCAACCCCTAGGCCGCAAGTACGTGTCGACGGAAACACATAGTACCTCTGAAACGCACACAATCTGATCAAAACTCGTACCTAGAATCCCTTGCAGCATCAAATCCTGTGAAGCAAAAGTCCAACTGCCCGCGTCCTTGCATGCATCCTCTTTCCATCCACTTGATCTTTGATACGTCCCTTCGAATGGTGGGCATATAAATCCAAAGCGCTGTGCTTTGGTACTAAACTATCAAGGATAACTGTGACATTGCCTTGATCCTAAAGTATTGATATCTACAAATGTCAGCAACGGCTCCAAGGTCTGCACGTATCGTTCGGTGCACAGAATATTTTCCGTATGTAAAAATAGTGAGGATTATTATTCTTCTTTTTTAGAAAAACTGAAATATAGTTTTTCAGATTACACAATACAACAATACAGTTTAGACACTCACAACGCACATACACTGACCGCTTTGAGCGCACTTAGACAAATCCTACCTATAAGCATCTCTGAAGACTGAGCCGATAAATTCTCGAGATTGACGACGTCACTATAGGTGGCTCGCTGTCAACAGGAACGCTACCTACCACTGAAAGCACAACGCCGTTAGATATCCTACCGAGGCTCTTGTAACCACTAGACTACAGGCCCTTTTGCAACTGGGTTTTAATTATTACTCTCTCGGTGTCAGTCACCATTAACTTTTAGACATTTGACCATTCATTTTATTCAAGGTAATAAATATCATATTTTTTATATGGCTTGCTTAACCAATAGAGGTATTTTAAGATGAATTTTGCTTTTCTTGTGCAATAAATTTTTAAATAAAAAAATAATAGTCCCAAACATTTAGGAACATATGGGTAAGTACATTGAAGCTATCTAATAGGTGGTCACATATACTGACACGTCATACTTAACAGACAACTCATAGTATTGCTATATTTCTAAATTTGTGGAATAAAAAAAAGAATATTGAAAGTAGCATGACCACATCAACTTGTCCAATGATAAGAAAGCAGTCTCATAATCTTTAATTTAAGCTCATGAGGTGGTTGCTTCGTGAAAAAACCGCTTCGTTCACTCTCATCTCCTTCATTTCATAAAACATCCTACGTGGAACTATATGAGACAATTTAGGAGAACGCTAGCGTGTAACAGTGTCCTTTCCCTAAAGCGAATTAGCAAATCATGCTGTTTGGACACCACGTTTGGTTGGAATAACATGCAGCTAGTAAACCTCACATGTACAGCAGCCAACAGAATTTCAGGTTGTGACTCGTGAGGTTCCAAACGTGTTTAACAAATCTGTTTTGACAAAACTTTGAGATACCAATTCGTAACTATAAGGAGATGTAGTGGCAAAAAAATGAATCAACCCATTCCTTTGACGAACAGCAAACAAAAGTCATCTGCCTGGCTTTGTTTAGTTCTTTTGGCCAATTTTTTTGAAACGGAATCTTTGCTATTTCGGAGTACTAAATAAAGTCTATTTATAAAACTTTTTGCAGTGATGGATTGTAAATCGCAAGACGATTCTAATGAGCCTAATTAATCCATGATTAATTCATAATTAGTGGGCAGTTACTGTAGCATCAATGTTGCAAATCATGGATTAAGTAGGCTCATTAAATTCGTCTCGTGATTTACGGCCCATCGGTGCAAAAAGTTTTATAAATAGACCTAATTTAGTACTCCATGTATGTGTCCAAATATTCATGTGTAACGAACATGACACCTTTTATGCTATTTCGAGTGATTTTGGTGATCGAATGACAACGCAATCAATGGGACTAATGGTTTTGTTAAGTGAATATTTCTATATCCTAGGGATGAAGTATAAAGGTCATGCAAAGCAAAACACGAAGAAAGAACTCAAAAAAACACTGAATGACAACGCAATCAATGGGATGAAGAAGGTGCATCCGATGGTTGTCGGAAGTTACGACGCCCTAGCTTCAGTGCAAGTCTGAGCGCCAAATGAAGAACAAGTGAAGATCAAGTAGAGCACCGGTTGAACCGACGGTATACAAAGGAGCGTCGGCGCATTGGGCGTATCATGTTCCAGAGACTATGTCAAGCGCCCAAGAGCCAAGCTTTCAGCACCGGTTCAACCGACGGTGCATCGGAGCATACCATCGGAGCAATGACGTCAACAGAAGAGGGAGGCCCAACGGCTAGTCCAGTTGCTGTGTGTGACCGGTTTAACCGACGCCCCATGCATTGGTTTAACATATGGTCCCTGGAGACGCTGCAACTGTGTCAGAGAAGCCAACGGCTACTTCAGTTGCTGTGAGTGACCGGAAGATCCGACGGCCTGCACCGGAAGTTCCGATGCCTACGCAGAAATGTGTCCAACGGCTCCAAACGGCTAGTTTGTATTGGAGGCCTATATATATGAGCTCTCCCGGCCATTTGAAGTTTGCTGGAGTCCCAAGACATCTCATACAAATTCAAGAACACCTCCAAGCCATACAAGTGATCATTGATCATATCCTTAGGTTTTAGCACTAGCTTTGTAAAGTGTGAGTGCTAGATTAGCTCTTAGTGAGTGAGATTGCAAGCCCTTGAGCCTTTGTGCTGTGGTTCTCTAGTGAACCAAAAGAAGAGATTGGTGCGCCGGCCCTTGGAGCTGTGAAGCTCACCGGCAACGTCATCGACCCTCCGACTTGGTGTGGAGCGGCGACGGCAATTTTGTGTGGGGGACGTGAAGACCCCCATCATTTGTGGAGAAGCTCCTTAATGGAACCCGGGGCCAAGATGACCGTGATTCACCGTGTTCGGCAGGCTGAAGCTGGAGGCTAGAGCTGGAGTGGTGTGAGAGAAAAACACTGCTACCTGGCTGGTGGCTGGAGGCTGGTGCTTGAGAAATGTGAGAGAGGAATACTGTAGGGCTGGAGGCACCAGCCTCCAGCCGAACACGGTGATTGTGTTCACGGAAGAGACTTGGTGGCCGAGTAGCAATACTCTTAGTGAGTGTTACAACAACGTGGATGTAAATGTGCCTTTGTGGCTAACCGAACCACGGGATAAACACCCGCGTCGAGAATTTGCTTTCTCCTATCCCGCTCTTTAAGCTTCCGCATTTGATACTAGCAATTTGTATGTCTTTACTTTCATAGAGTAGTTTCTTGATAGGAAGGGCTATAGGCTGCTAAACTCTTTTGGGATAGGGGTTTTACACTAGAACAACCATAGTTGCACATCTAGATAGCATGTTTTAGTTTAATATTGTGCAATTAGTTGGAGCTATAGGTCAAAGTTTTAGTTTGCCTAATTCACCCCCTCCCCCTCTTAGGTTAGAGCGCGTTACCGGTCCTTTCATCATGTGATGTTTTTTATTGTAAAAATTTGGCATAGCGCAGATATAAAAGTTGGGTACACCGGCGTCCAGCCACCCATTTCCACGGCAGCCACAGCTCTGTACTTTCTTTTCCTACATCTTCCTTACCCTCAGGTTGAGGCTGTTGAGCAGCCACTGCTCCCATGGACAACGGATCCGCCAAGCAGACCGTTGTTCTTTTCCCTGCCGGCGGCGCCGGGCACCTCGGGCCCATGACGCAGCTCGCCAAGGTCTTCCTCGGCCACGGCTTCGACGTCACCATGGTGCTCATGGAGCCGCCTATCAAGTCGACCGACTCCGGCGCCGGCTTTATCGAGCGTGTCGCTGCCTCCAACCCGTCCATCACCTTCCACGTCCTGCCTCCGATCCCACCCCCTGACTTCGCAAGCTCCCCGGAGCACCCTTTCCTCCTCGTACTGGATTTGATGCGCCAGTACAACGAGAAGCTCGAGAGCTTCCTCTGCTCCATCCCGCGGGCGCGCTTGCACTCCCTTGTCATCGACATGTTCTGCAGCCACGCCATCGACGTGGCCGCGAAGCTGGGCGTCCCCGTCTACACGTTCTTCGCGTCGGGCGCCGGGGTTCTCGCCGTCTTCACCCAGCTGCCGGCGCTGCTCGCCGGCAGGCGAACGGGGTTGAAGGAGCTCGGAGACACACCCCTCGAGTTCCTTGGAGTTCCACCGATGCCGGCGTCCCATCTCGTCAGGGAGCTGCTCGAGGACCCGGAGGACGAGCCATGCCGGACCATGATGAACACATGGAAGCGCAACACGGACACCCATGGCGTTCTGGTCAACACGTTCTGCTCGTTGGAGAGCCGGGCCCTGCAGGCGTTCAGGGATCCCCTGTGCATCCCCGGCCGGGTGCTGCCTCCAGTCTACTCCATCGGGCCGTTGGTCGCCAAGGGCGGGAGCTGGGCGGACGAGGAGGGAGCGGGGAGGCCCGAGTGCCTCGCATGGCTTGACGCGCAGCCGGAGCGCAGCGTCGTGTTCCTCTGCTGGGGGAGCAAAGGCTCGCTGCCGGAGGAGCAGATCAAGGAGATCGCCGTTGGCCTAGAGAAGTCCGGGCAACGTTTCCTCTGGGTCGTGCGCACGCCGGCCGGCAGCGACGACCCCAAGAGGTACCTGGAGCAACGCCCCGAGCCAGACCTCGACGCGCTCCTGCCGGAGGGGTTCTTGGAGCGGACCAAGGGCCGCGGATTCGTCCTCAAGTCATGGGCGCCGCAGGCGGACATCCTCACGCACCCGGCCACGGGCGCTTTTGTGACTCACTGCGGGTGGAACTCGACGCTGGAGGCCATTGCCGCGGGCGTGCCGATGCTGTGCTGGCCGCTGGGCGCGGAGCAGAAGATGAACAAGGTGCTCATGACCGCGGACATGGGCGTCGGCGTGGAGCTGGAGGGGTACAACGCAGGTGTCATCAAGGCCGAGGAGATTGAGGCGAAGGTGAAGCTGGTGTTGGAGTCTGAGGGGAGGGGGCTTAGGGAACGAGCGGGGGAACGGAAGAAAGAAGCAGAGGAGGCGCTGAAGGACGGCGGCTCGTCACGGGCGGCGTTCCTCCGGTTCTTGTCAGATGTTGAGAATCTTAGAGCGTAAGATTGACAAAATTGCAACCAGCCTTGGTGGTTATGTTTGTTTTCTTGCATACTAAGTACTGTCCACCCTTTGTCAATCCTATTGTACTTTTTATGCTGTCTTTCCTAAGTAAACGATAAAGATTATCTTCTAGAATAAAAAGGAAATTTATATGCTTCCTAGGGAGCTCTTAGATCACAACCCACTCATCCTGACTACCCAAAACAATGTACCTCTCACCAAGCTCTCTTTTAAGTTTGAACTAGCCTGGCTAAAGAATCCAGATTTTATCCCTACAGTCAAAAGACTTTGGGAGAGACCTTGCTATGCCTAAACACCTCTGGACCAAATGCAAGCAAAGCTCAAAAGATTCAAGCAGCATTTCAAGGGATGGGGTTTTAACAGACAAGGATGCTCAGGAAATACAAGTTTGAGATACATGATGAGTTACTATTCCTTGAACAACTTGAAGAGGAGGGGCTTCTGTCTCTTGATCAAATGCTGAGAAAATCTCAGTTACTCCATGATATTATCAAAATTAATGAGGAGGAAGAATTATATTGGTTCAAGAGATAAAAATTGCTGCTTGAGGGGGATAACAATACTGAGTTTTTTCCATAGAGTGGCAAATGGAAGGAAAAGAAGAAACACTATCATTACTCTGGTGGATGGGGATAATACCATTGAAGATGTGTTGACGTCGTTTTTTTGACACGCGTCAAAAGGATAATACTGAAGGATGGAGATGCCAGTTTAAGGAACGGCGGTGGTATACAGAGGAAGGGAATCGGTCACGATTTGGTACCGATCGGATGTCTCAGTGGTAGATGGACAGATCTGATCTAAGGTGGTCTCGGTTTGGAAGGTGGTATTTTTGTTTGTTAGAGTAGTTTCTTAAAGATCGTGCTTTGCCGTAATCTGCTAGGACTTTGTTAGCATGGGGTATAAATGTGAGCCCCCAGATATTGAAGAAGATTGATACACATCCAAACAACAAAACTTTACTCTTTTCGCAATTTACTTTTCTGTCGGTGGCTTCTCCATCTTTTTCTTTTTTGCGAGTTCTTTCAAGCTGATCAAGGACGCCTCACATTCGAGTGATTTGGTTTGCTGGTAAATTTTCGTTTACCGAGTAAATCTGAGCTTTAGCTTCCGGACACATCGCTGTGGCTTCGTTTAGATCTATTCAAAAGTTATCAAATTTATCTAAGTTTTGATCTCAGACGCATTCACGCATCGCTGTTTTCTTGTTTAGATTTATTCATAATTTATATGGCTTAGCAATCTATTTAATCGGCTATCAGTTCCATTGTTTTAGTATTAGATCTTGAAAAGCTGATAAGATTGGTTGTAAGCTTAGCCTTGTACAGATCCATACATTCGTGGGTTTGCACATTGTTATCTGGCACGTATCGGCTTTAGATCTATCCATCTAGCTGCGTATCGGCATCGGCAGCTTCTTGCCGATTCCTCTCAGATTGCTTTTATTACACACTTTTATCACCCGATCTGTTGTCGTTTTCTGTATCGGTAGAGCCTTACCGATACGCTACGTAAAGGTGATTCGGAAATCCAGCTGATACGCTCTTGTATTTGAAGGTTTTCTGTTTCCTTGTCAATTTACAGGTCAAATTGACTGGCATGTCTTGGTTCGAATCAAGTGCAGTCCGAGTTTGGCGTACGAGGCTCTCGGGCTTTGGTGTGTGATCGTTTCGTGTCAACACATCTTTTGGCACGCCCAGTGGGACCGGAAGAATCAAGATGTCTGAAGAGAAGGACAAGGTTTCAACAGGCAACCAGATCCTGATCGACAAGGACAAGCTGAAGGAAGAGCATAAAGCAGAACTCAAGGCGGCTACTGAAGCTTTCGAGCAGCGGTGCCTCCTATCCTTCAGTACGAATAGGAGTGGAGAGGTAATCAAGAAGTATGATTTTCCTACTCTTCCACCCTATGATGAAGCACAAAAAGAGGATATGATGGTGCATATGGTGAATCAGGCGGTCGGGTAGGCTTTCATAAACCATGCCTCGATCATGGCCAATTCTGTTCACATTGCTGTGCTCAAGATGCTGCAAGAAAGGGGATCGCTTGGCTTCATGGGACCAGCCTATCAGCAGGCTAGTCAAATGATTTTCGCCCCTACCGGATTGGCTACTGCATCGCCTCTGATTGACCCTCAGGCTCAGGCAGAGGGGGATATTGGGGCCACATAGCCGATTGGTACGACAATGTCATCTCAGTTCGCTCCTGTGTATACCAACTCCACGCCAATGGCTACGCATGCACAGGGAAGCTTCATGACAGAGTTCCCAGTTGGATGGAATCCTGCTACTGGTTATGGTATGCCTCCAGAGTACATGATGTCTTCTGCAACAGGGCAACCAAGCTCATCGGCTTCACAGCCGATGGATCAACAAGCTAATGCGTCGGCTCCACAGCTGACCCAGTCTTAAGACGCCGCACCGACTCCACAGCCGTCAGTTACAAATGCGTCAGCACCATCGCCAGCAAGTCCAGGCAACGTGTCGGCTTCTAGGCCGACACCTCAACAACAGAATTTTGGCGATGATGAGCAGCTCCAGTCTCCTACAGAGGTCCTTGTGTCAAGACTCCATCACACTAATGGAGTTACTTGGATATTCCATGATCCTGCGACCAGCTATGTGCGTCATGTGAATGTGCCCAACACACCTCCTATGGCACAACAACAACCTAATCAGAGGTCAGCGCAGGTTAATCATGGCAATGAGATGGTTCTCTATCAACCACCATCCAATCAGGGTACTCAGCATGTCGCACAGACAGCATCGGCTGCTCAGCCGATGGCTAC
Source organism: Panicum virgatum (assembly GCF_016808335.1). NCBI lineage: Eukaryota > Viridiplantae > Streptophyta > Magnoliopsida > Poales > Poaceae > Panicum > Panicum virgatum. Next base: position 55,630,706 of record NC_053149.1, read on the forward strand.
ACCCAGTCCACAGCTGGCATCGGCAGCCTTGCCGATAGCTTCACCAGCGGCACAATCAACATCATCCGCTGGTCAGCAAATTGATTGGGCATCTAATATTGCTGAAGTGATGAGAGATCAGTTTGGCTTAAGGACAAAGCAGCAGAATTTGATGTAAAGAACTCCATATCCAGCTGCGTATGATCAACTTCCTCTGCCCCATAAATACAAGCTTCTAGATTTCACCAAATTTTCTAGACAAGAGGAGGTCTCCACAGTAGAGCACATCGACAGATTTATCATGCAGTGTGGAGAGGCAGCACAGAATGACACGTTGAAGGTATGTCTGTTCTCCATGTCTCTCTCAGGATTGGCCTTTACATGGTTCACAACGTTGCCAGCCAATTCCATAATATTTTGGGCCGATCTAGAGAAACAGTTTCACCAGTTCTTCTACTCTGGCGTACATGAGATGAAGCTGACCGATTTGACCAACTTGAGGCAAAGGGATGATGAATCGGTTGATGCTTTTATTCAGAGGTTCAGAGATGTCAAGAACCGGTGATTTAGTCTGGTTCTGTCTGAACAGCAGCTTGCAGAAGTTGCTTTCCAAGGACTCTTGCCACACATCAAGGAGAAATATGCTTCCCAAGAGTTTTACAACATCAGTCAGATGGCCTATAGGATGACGGGGGAAATCAAACCTTATGAGCATATGAGGGGTAACTTTCAGAAGAAAGTTAACTTTCCTGGTTACCCAGTTTCCTCCGACTCTGATGATGACTAGATGGTGGGATCGGCTGAGTGGGTTCAGAACAACAAGAAGTCGATCTCATGCCTGTTTGGCAACAAGGAACCCGACAAAGTATGGGTTTGATGGCTGACAAGATCTTCGATTTGTTGCTGTTAGAGGGTCAGATTAAGCTGAAGCCGTATCATAAGATCCCAACAGATCAGGAGCTGAAAAATATCAAGTACTGCAAATGGCACAATGCAACGTCTCATGACACAAATGAGTGCAAAATATTTCGTCAGCAGATACAATCGGCTATAGAGCAGAGTAGACTTAAGTTTGAGGCACCCAAGAAGCCGATGAAGATCGATGGGCACCTGTTCCCTACCAATATGGTAGATGTTGGGGGAAAGATAAATGCACTGCAGACCAAGGTGCTCCCGTCGCAATTGGCCAAGGAATTTGGAGCTGTTGATCCTAAAGCTCAGATAACGGGCGATGAAGCCAAAGGTAAGGAGCCGCAAGAGAAGGCTGAAGAGTCTGCAGCACCAAAGAAGAAGGTCACGTCCCAGATGCTGCTGAATAAGTTTCAGCGTGACCAGGAGAGGCGACAGTACAGAGAGGAAGCTACGCGACGCCATGAAGGATATTGGAGATGTCCTTTCTTCGTGCACTGTTGGGAGGAAGGCTTAACTCTGCCGATAGTGGATAATTGTCCAGAGTGCAATGATTTCTAGCATTCTACGTGATCCTGCAGGAGGAAGGATTTCTGCTGATGCTCAGGTTTCAGATGAATACTCACATCGTAGGGATCCAGAAAGAGAGCCTTTCATGATAATATTGATCGGTCTCGATGGTGTCCAGCGGGTTTGACCAGATAACAGAAAAGGCAAGTTCAGAGGCTATGTCAGACAAAGCTGCTGGAAGAGGAAAGAAAGGAGGCTCCTAAGAAGAAAGGATTCAGATCAGAGGTTTGGCGTGTTAAGCCAAAGGCTGATGATCAGCAAGGTCCGGGGTCATCGGCTGCGCCTGTCAATATGGTTTTCATGTTGCCCAGTGAGTTCATGGCACCAGATAATAATGATGAAAGACAAAGTTTGGAGGAAGCTGTGGCTCAACTGAATTTGGAACCTATACAGTCTACTTTTGAAAAGCCAGAGGATGAAAAGCGCAAACATCTCAAAGCTTTATATTTGAAGGGATTTGTTGATGGCAAGCCTGTCACGAAGATGTTGGTGGATGGAGGTGCAGCGGTGAAAATAATGCCGTATGCTATGTTGCGCAAACTTGAAAAAGGTATTGAAGATTTGACTAAGACAGATATGATGCTCAAGGATTTTGAGGGGGTTGTATCTCCGGCTGTTGGAGCATTATGCGTTGATCTGACAATCGGCAGTAAGACTCTTCCCACTACTTTCTTTGTTATCAACGGCAAGGGGGTTGCTCTATTTAATTGTCTGTTCTTGATGAAGTTGATCAGAAAGATGCTTCTGGGCTCTGAGGACTGGAATCTGATGGCTCTCGATGTATGCAGCAGGGTTCAGTGCCTCCTCAAGTGATTCCGAGAGATTGCCTTTCAGAGATTTCAGGTTGATATGGATCAGCTCGGCATCTTGGACCAGCTGGCCAATATCTTGATTCAGAAATTGCAGAATTTATTGAAGCTTGGCCTTTGTATCCTCTGATAGTGGAGCCGATTATGATATGGCTTCATCTTCTGCACTGGTTATTCCAAGTTGGCAGGAGAACAGACTGTTGTCTGGACTGTCCTGCGCCTGATAAGGGAGATGGGGGATGTTAGCCGATTATTGCTTTTAGGTTTTTGAAAGATTGAATGAATGCCTTACCTGTTTCAGAAGGATTCATCAGTATCTGGCGCAGAAGAAGATGCAAGTAGCAGTGCTGGAACACCGGAGTCGGGGAGAGCATCTTGTGGAATGATTGGTGGTTCTTGCATGACGATCGATGTTTGCTGGATGATGAAATCGGATCAGATATAATATTGAATTAGGAAGAGAAAATAGCTACATTACCTGAGCTGACGAGGAGACTGTCCTGGCTCGATTGGAGGTGACATGTTGAATCTGGTCAAAGAAAATGTACATATTAGGCGACATCGATAAATCTGTGAGCAAGAACGAGCAGACAAAATACCAGGGGTATTGGAGAAGTCTAAGAGGTGATTTCTACGGTATACTCTTCATCTATATCTTTAAGTGGATGGGCAGGTGTATCTTGAATGCCGATTGGTAGCGGAGGCAAGGCGGAGCCGGCGAGGGCGCGGGGCCGGTGGAGCTCACGGTCCGCGAGCAGGAGAACACGACGGGGGCGAAGAGGAGCCAGCGGGCGAGGTTGCCGGTGGGGGCGCGGGGCCGGCGGAGCTCGCAATACGTGGGCAGGGGAGCGCGGCGGGGCTGAGGCGGAGCCGACGGGTGAGGTCGCCGGCGAGGCACAGGGTCGACGGAGCACGCGGTCCGCGAGCAGGGGAGCGCGGTGGGGGCGAGGTGGAGCCAGCAGGCGAGGTCGCCGGTGGGGGCACGGGGCCAACAGAGCTCGATGGAGGTGGTGCCGGTGGATGGAGGCGGGGCGGGCGAGCGGGAAAGACGGGAGGCGGATGCCGAGCGGTGCCCGTTCGGTATAGATGCTGACCGGGAAGGTGCGGATAGCGAACGGGATACGGAATGGAGCATTATACAAAGACTGTTGGGTGCAAATTTTATTCTCATTTTGCTAATTTTAGCTATTCAACTTATTTTACAGACTCATTTGGAGATGCTCTAATCAACCTGCTAATAATGATCTGGGGTAAAACCAGCTTCAACCGTCTGGGCTTCCTTCGGTGGAAAATAGGCTAAATTTTTTTTTTGGGCAACAATAGGCTAACTATATTAACTAGCCTACCAACCCTTGCAATTGCACAGCAAGTATAGTTATGTGTCCCTAGTTAACACCCCCTCCATTTTAAATTATTGTTTGTTTTATCTTACCCCAAATAAAATTCATCTAATTTTGAGACCGAGACATATTTTAGTCTATCACCTATCCAGCGAATCTAGTTTAATATTGTAGATGTTTATATTTTTTTTCTACTCAACACATAGAGAAGTTTAATTCAGAAACTAAAATATTTTATAGTTTGGAATGAAGGGGGACTAGAAAAGTAGAATTTTTATACACCATATAATACATAGAATTTGAATTTATCTTAACTCTTTTGCAAGTAAATATAATTTAACTTGTATACATCACAATCATTAGTGATGCGCTGGTAAGCCAGCTCTATCTTAGTGCCAGTCATCTAGATTAACATCACGGTATGTTGCTCATCATAAAAGCACCGGATTTTATTTTTTGAAATGACGGCAGCTCTCTTTATACATACATAGATAATAGATAGATGTGCGCGTATATTTGATATCCCAATTCGCAGCGTACGGAGATGTAAAAGGATGAAAAGAAAACTTCTTTTTTCTCCACCAAAAGCATTATGGTCATGTTTTGATCCTAAAGATTATTTCTAGCCCATCCTTTTTTTAGCTCAAAATAGTCCAAGATTCCCAAACATAAGGGCTAGTTCTTGGCTATTTGCAAATAACCTACCTCAAAAAAACTATCCCACCCAAAGTGTAATTATTTGGGCTATTTCAGATAGGTTCCACTGTAGCAAGAGAGGTAATATAGCTCCAATGATTGAGAAAATGTGATTTAAAGCCTAAATAGCTCTTGTATTTAATGGAGGGCTATTTGCTTGAGTTAATCAGTTCCAACCCAAATAGCTCTAATCATTGATCCAAACACGACCTATGTCCCACTTTTATAGAAAGCGTAATGAGCATCAACCCCTTTCTTTGACCACCAAGAACAACAAACAAAAGTCCTCTGCTTCGCCGGCAAGGCAGTGCGCAGCAGCGCAGATATAAAAGTAGGTACTCCAGCCACCCATTTCCACGGCAGCTCTGACCTCTGAAGCCACAGCTCTGTACTTTGTTTTCCTATCTTCCTTACCCTCAGGTTGAGCAGCCACCGCTCCCATGGACAACGGATCCACGAAGCAGACCGTTGTTCTTTTCCCCGGCGGCGGCGTCGGGCACGTCGGGCCCATGACGCAGCTCGCCAAGGTCTTCCTCGGCCACGGCTACGACGTCACCATGGTGCTCATCGAGCCGCCGATCAAGTCGACTGACTCCGGCGCCGGCTTCATCGAGCGCGTCGCCGCCTCCAACCCGTCCATCACCTTCCACGTCCTGCCGCCGATCCCGCCCCCTGACTTCGCTAGCTCCCCCAAGCACCCTTTCCTCCTCATGATTGAGTTCATGCGACAGTACAACGAGAAGCTCGAGAGCTTCCTCTGCTCCATCCCGCGGGCGCGCTTGCACTCCCTTGTCGTCGACATGTTCTGCACCCACGCCATCGATGTGGCCGCGAAGCTGGGCGTCCCCGTCTACACGTTCTTCGCGTCGGGCGCCGGGGTTCTCGCCGTCTTCACCCAGCTGCCGGCGCTGCTCGCCGGCAGGCGAACGGGGTTGAAGGAGCTCGGAGACACGCCCCTCGAGTTCCTAGGCGTTCCGCCGATGCCGGCGTCCCATCTCGTCAGGGAGCTGCTCGAGGACCCGGAGGACGAGCTATGCCGGACCATGATGAACACCTGGAAGCGCAACACGGACACCCATGGCGTTCTGGTCAACACGTTCTGCTCGTTGGAGAGCCGGGCCCTGCAGGCGTTCAGGGATCCCCTGTGCGTCCCCGGCCGGGTGCTGCCTCCAGTCTACTCCATCGGGCCGTTGGTCGCCAAGGGCGGGAGCGGGGAGGACGAGGAGGGAGCGGAGAGGCCCGAGTGCCTCGCATGGCTTGACGCGCAGCCGGAGCGCAGCGTCGTGTTCCTCTGCTGGGGGAGCAAAGGCTCGCTGCCGGAGGAGCAGATCAAGGAGATCGCCGCTGGCCTAGAGAGGTCCGGGCAACGTTTCCTCTGGGTCGTGCGCACGCCGGCCGGCAGCTACGACACCAAGAGGTACCTGGAGCAACGCCCCGAGCCAGACCTCGACGCGCTCCTGCCGGAGGGGTTCTTGGAGCGGACCAAGGGCCGCGGATTCGTCCTCAAGTCATGGGCGCCGCAGGCGGACATCCTCACGCACCCGGCCACGGGCGCTTTCGTGACCCACTGCGGGTGGAACTCGACGCTGGAGGCCATTGCCGCGGGCGTGCCGATGCTGTGCTGGCCGCTGGGCGCGGAGCAGAAGATAAACAAGGTGCTCATGACCGCGGACATGGGCGTCGGCGTGGAGCTGGAGGGGTACAACGCAGGCCTCGTCAAGGCCGAGGAGATTGAGGCCAAGGTGAAGCTGGTGTTGGAGTCGGAGGAGGGGAGGGGGCTCGGGGAACGAGCGGCGGAACGGAAGAAAGAAGCAGAGGAGGCGCTGAAGGACGGCGGCTCGTCGCGGGCGGCGTTCCTCCGGTTCTTGTCGGATGTTGAGAATCTTAGAGCGTGAGATTGACGAAATTGTAACCAGCCTTGCTGTTTATGTTTGTTTTCTTGCATACTAGTCTTGTCCTCCCTTTGTCAATTCTATTGTACTGCTTCTGCTGTCTTTCCTAGAATAAAAAGGAAACGATGACGATATTGACTAGCATAGTGTGGTTGAGCTTTTACCATGAATCTGGGAGCGCCCAAAACATACTAAATACACGTATGAACACATATAATGACCTTTGTTTCGATTCACAAAAATGAAAATTTTGCCAGGATGCCAACTACTATTGAGGGTATCCTGGAAACAGATATCTGCGAAACGGAGCCGGCACCTAGCGCCCACGAGTCACCTCGCTCAACCGCCGTGATCCGCTTCTCCTCTCGGCCGGTCGCTGTTGCAGTTGCTGTACCTTCGTCTGCAGATCGCCGCCCTGCAGCGCGGTGCAAGCTGCCAAAATTGGTACAATGATACAACCTGCAATATCTGCGGCCGCTGCGTGCGATGCCCAGAGATATTGATTGGCTGAGACGAGGGTTTACAAAACCGGTGGGAACCGGTCCGGTTTGACCGGCTAACCGGTTCGGTCCGGTTTCGGTTTGGACCGGTATCTAACTGTCCCAAATTCAAAATTTGAATTTGAATTAAAAAATGAAAAATTCCCAAAAAATTCCTAAAAATACTTCAAGGTACGACCAATCTAATGGTGTCAAATTTTCTTAAAAATTCGTTCATTTAACATACTTTTCAGGCATTTAAAGTTAAACCAAAAAAGAAAAGGAAAAAAATGAGACGGTCCATTAAGGCCCACTTGGTAAACCGGTCCGGTAAACCGCTACCGGAGGGCGGCGGTTTGACCGGACCGGTCAGATTATTAACCCTGGCTGAGACTACGCTACAATAGTATACTAGCAGCAGTCAGAGTTTTTTTTACCGACCGGTGGGATCAAACCGCCGCCCATTGGTTACGATAAATCTGACCGGTTTGACCGGTTACCGAAAAAATTGGCCAAATTCAAATTTCAAACAAAAAACGGTAGTTCAACCGGTTAGCCAACCGGTTAGGCCGGTAAACCGGTCCGGTTTGAGTGGTAACCGGTCAAATTCAATTTTTTTTCTTTTTTGGTTTAAATTCAAATGCCCGCAAAGTATACTAAATGAATGTTTATATAACATGTTATCGCCTAAATGAACTATCTAACCCTCTTTTGTACTACTTTTACATTGTATTTGTATATTTTTGTATGCACGTTTTTTTTTGTTTAACTTCAAATGCTCGCAAAGTATACTAAATGAATGAATATTTGAAAAAATTTGGCACCATTAGATTCGTCGCAACTTGAAGTATTTTTAGGAATTTTTTGAGAATTTTTCATTTTTTTAAATTTGGACGGTTTGAAACCGGCCGGAACCGGAATCGGTCTGAACCGGTTTGACCGGTAACCGTGGTTTCCGGACCGGTTCCAATCGGGATTTAAAACCCTGGTAGTAGTATGATAGTATTGTTTTTCTCGTACTGAAGTTGGGAGGGAATATTATGGTCTATTTTTTTAAAAATAATAATTATGGTCTATTTTTAAAAATAATAATTATGGTCTACCTTTTAGTGGAGGATAGAGATGGGGAAAAAAAGGTTGCGTGAGACGGCCGCAGTTGTATGAAAAAACTTAACCGGAGGGGTACGACGGTGACATGTTCCCATCGTATTTCACGTAGTCGATAAAACTCCTAGAACCTGCAGATCACGCCAACGAGGGAGATTTTTTTTAACTCAAATCTGAAATTCACCCCTACCTACCGGAAGTCGAACCTAAAATCTAAGAAGTACTACTAGAGCCATCTATACAATTCAGCAAGAGACCTGTTCGCAAACGGCGGTAATTGTCACATTTTAGGACTAACTCGGTTCATCTAATGGATGCTTTTTGTCCCCATGTGCTGCTATTTGTAATTATGCCGTTTGCAAAATATGGTCGCTAAGGATAGAATTTTTTTTTAGTTTTCAATAACAATATGTATACAAGTATATTAATACATACTAGTAAAATATCTGCGCACGTCTACAGTGAAATACTAATTGCATCATTTTCTTTTAAAACTCATGATTTATAACACTTTGCATTGGTTTAATAATTAGTATGAATAAAGGTGCATCGCGAGATATGATTGTTGCCCTGTAGGGCGCCTCTAGCAAAATTCCAAATCCAATGTTTTAAACAAGTAATCTAGTACTGTCTAGCAATGCTAGTGAATCCAGCTCTATGGCCTTATTTAGATGCGAAAAGTTTTGAGTGCAAAGTACTGTAGCACTTTTGTTTGTATTTGGTAATTATTGTCCCGTCATAGATTACAAAAAATTCATCTCGCAAATTATAGTCAAACTGTGTAATTTGTTATTTTATTTAGCTATATTTAATACTTCATACATGCATTCAAAAATTCGATGTGATGTGAAATCTTGTAAAGTTTTGAAATTTTGAGTGCATCTAAACAAGGCCTATGTGGAAAAGGAGACGACGCATAAGGCAACAGGAATAGGCAACGCTAGGGTTGCAGCAGATGGCTCGCCTACTAGAGACTGGTCCATCATTATGCAGAGCATATGTAGAGCGAAACTGTATATATGGACCAAGTAGTTTACATAGATACCTTTTGTGTCAATAGTATTGTTGTCTTCACAATATATATAGACTGGATAGTCCATATGTGAGAGGAAAGAGAGAGAGCCAGTAGAGAGAAGAAATATTTTTTATTTTTTATGGGCAGCCTATAGGACTATGGGTAGTTTTAGTTATAGACTGCTCTATAGACTACATCCACAGTGTTTCAGCTAGCTGATACACAATATTAAAATTGCTATGGACTACTTTGCTGCAACATTGTAGTTGCTTTAGAGTGAAAGGGGAAATGCAGCTGCGGAAGCCTGCTTCATCACGACCCACGCATTTGTCTTCTGTGTGTCCGTCCAGCCGGACGGGTCCTTCCTCTGCAGTAGGACGTAGAGCTTCGCCACGGACGGAGAGTTCGATTTGGACGGAGATGGAGGCACCGACGCCGGCAATGAGAGCGACGGGTTAACCTTTGGTGGAGGAGCCGATGAAGCGAGGGACCCGGAGCTGTTGTGGTGGGGTTAGCAGGCGGCAGAGGACGGCCACGAATGACAAACGGCTCCACGGAGACAGGCCGCGGCGATGGCGGATGCGTTGGATGGCCAGATGGCTGGAGGCGAGGCCAGCGGGGTGTGACAACCTAAGAGCATGTACAATAAGTGTCTTTTTGCCGTATGTGAGATGGTCTTTTTACAAAAAAAAAAAAAATCCTTGGAGACGGCCGCGCCGTCGTCTCGCGAGGCAACAGTGAAGGCCCGTGCTCCTAGGCGGAATCGACGAGCACCCCCTCTGCTGTACGCATCGTCTTCAACTGACGACGACTCCGGCCGATCCCAAGCGGCGAGGTTATTTTGACGCGAAGGAAACCGGCGATAGCGCCAAAGATTCATGCGGGAACGTTCTCATCCTTTCTCCTCGCCAACCCGGCACCATCACCATGTGACAAGATGAGGCAGCAACGGTGCTACAACTGCTGGAGCGGCAGCGGCGGTGTGGGAGCCGGGAGTTGAAGGCAGGGCCCCGTGATTGCATCTTGCCACGGCGGCGCTGTTGGTGGCGGCGGCTTGCTCCGGAATTGGATCTTGCTCCGACGGCGCTGTTGGTGGCGGCGGCCTGCTCCGGGATTGGATCTTGCCCTGGCGTCGCTGTTGGTGGCGTCCTGGAAGTTGAAGGCCGCGGCATCAACACAGGAGAAATAGCGCACGGCAAGCGAGCAGTCGGCTCCGGTTCTGGATCTTGGCAATATATGCTATGCAAATCACTTTCATATGCAAACTATAAAAATTTCAATATGAACCATTAGATCAACATCCAAGGAAACCTAATTGTTTTTTTGGCGGTGAAGAACAACGTGCATAGGCTTTCGCGTAGGCCGGACGCAACCTTTGTTCCGCACCACGTGGAGCCAACCATTCGACGACCGAGGCGTGGTGCCAGGCAACACATGACGTGGGTCCCATGCAGTAACAGTAACTCAGTCTACCAGAGACCACCGTTTGGTTCGGCAATATGGATCTACATATAATATATACACAAGATGAGTTTTGGTTTTCGTTGTTTTAAAAGTTAGCACTGTCTGGCCTCTAGTTCTGGTGGCTGGGTCTAGTACTCTATTTACTATGCACCCTAGAGGGGGAGCCTTGTGAGCGCTTCGCTACCGAGCGGGTGACACGTGCCCGGGAGGGGGTGGACCAACGCGGCCCGTGGATTCCCAGGCCCCGCCTGCGCTGCGCACCGCCTTCGCTGCCTGTGGGGCCCGCTGGGGTCCGTTTGCCTCTCGTCCGCGGCCCGCTGCAGATTCTTCCCTTCCCTTCCCGTCTCCCGGAGGCGGTGCCGAGGCGGTGTACGGTTTGGGGAGCGGAGAATCTCACCCTCCTTGGAGGGGACCGCCCGTGAGGGAAGCCATCGGCGGCGCGCCGGCTGGCGGGATTGGACGACGCACCCCTTCTTCCGATGTGCTCCCGCCTGCATTGCCTCTGCTTCCTTCTGTGCTGAGGTGAGTTCTAGATCTGCGCGTCTCGGCTATTCTTGCTTTCCTCCGTGACTAATGCCTCTCTTCTGCACCTTCGTGTCCTCGCCAATTAACATACCCCGCCGATTGTTCCCCTGGTTGGCCGCCATTAGGTGCTTCCTTGGGGTCTCGGAGGCGGTGTCCTGCCGTGCGTTGCCCTCGGATCCCTGCTTGCCTCTGCTGCCTGAGCCGGTTTCGTCTTAGTCTGAATCAGGTTCATGCCTCTTCTTTGCCTCCTCTGTTCTTCGTTTCTGCGCCTGCGTGGAGATGTCGTTCTTTTCTTCTTTGCTTGGTACCTTTTGGGTGTCTCTGACCGTTCCCCTAGTTGGCCTGCCACTAGGTGTTTTCTTGGGGTCTCGGAGGCGGTGTCCTGTCATGCGTTGCCCGCGGATCCCTGCTTGCCTCTGCTGCCTGAGCCGGTTTCGTCTTAGTCTGAATCAGGTTCGTGGCTTTTCTTTGCCTCCTGTGTTCTTCGTTTCTGCGCCTGCGTGGAGATGCCGTTCTTTTCCTCTTTGCTTGGTACCTTTTGGGTGTCTTTGACCGTGTGCCAGTTCTTGTGTGGGTGTTGCTTCATGTTAATTTATTGATCTCTATTAATGTTCTGATTGATATTTGTAGGCCGCCTGCCTGTGAGCCGCGTTGGAATTCTTGCTCTCCTGCTGCCGTTCTTTAGGTGCATACTCTACGGTACTCTCAGTTCCCTTCTGTGTGTTGTACAGATAGTTCCTGCTGGATTGTTGGCGATGCCTTTGCCTGCGCATAGTGTTCTTAAAATGTGATAATGTTTGTGCTTCGTACCTCTCTATGTGTTGTTTGGTTTGCTGCTAAAAAAATGAGCCTGTGTAGTTTCTCCTGCCGCATATAGTGCATTAGCACAGGTGTACCTGTTAGATCAGCCTACCAGTTGCTGACTTCTATGCTGCTTATGAACTTCCACATTGAACCTTAGCAATGAAAGGTGCCATTTATGCTATTTGTGTGTTTTCCAATTCGTGACAACCTACTATTCAATATGATGTTAAATACTTGTGCATCGACTTAAATGGAATTGCGAGTCATATAACGCTATAACATCAGACCATGGATCAGCTGGTAAAATAGAATTGTAACCTTTATACCCATCCCACTCACCACAGACAACAAATAAAACATACAGTGCTGCTTCATATAACCAGAAAGAGAGATGCATTACACATGTTTTTATACGACATTACAGAGACAAGCAAGCTTGCCTACCCATTTCGAAATATACAGGCCATTGCTCCACCTCACACTCTAACAAACACACGTAAACAAAATCTAAACGGCCCTGCCCACAGGTTCCGTCTCAGTTCTCATCCATGAAATCCCTTGACAGCTTTTCCAGCGCAGCGGTGCCATCCCAAACGTTCTCTTCAGCCCAGACGGCAGCTCCATGAGCAAGTACAGCAATAGAATTCCTAGGAGAACCGCTCACAACATCAATGGTGATCTCTTCCAGCGTCTTCTGAAGCGTCTCGAGATCATCAAGTAACTGAACCCATCCAGACCTAAGCATATGATTGATCCTACGCAAATCTTCCATCTCCTTGCGCACAACTTCTAGAGAACTGAAATTAAAATCCTTCACCACGACACCAAAATCCCGTTCTGCTGCAACAATCAATGCATTGGCTGCAGCCTCCTCTGCCCCATTCTTCGTAGTCGATGCTAATCCCGTGGCCTCAAGGAGAGCCAAATCATCAATCTGACCTGCTAACGGAACAATCACAAAACCTGTCGCCACATACAAACCATCAAGCATGCGAAATGAATAAGAAGGACTTGATCCTCCCAAAGCTTCCACCACTGCATTCAGAATCACATGATAGGAGACGTGCGCAACAGCAATTCCTACACCGATAAAGAATAAGATCGCTAATAGATCAAATCAGAGCACAAGATCAGAGTGTTTCAGCTTGTGATTGCTGACCCAACCGGCTGCTGCACGAGCCAGGAATCATCGCCATCGCTTCACCACTCTGCCTTTCAGCGCTACGGTTTTCACGAAGGACAATGGCAGCGAGCGATGCTGGCCCAGCTGAGCAGCAGACTCCATTAATATGCAGCGCCTGCCTTGGCTCCAACGAAACCAACTGCAGGAACCGACCTGCCCGCCTTGGCTGCAACGAAAATTGGTACCCAAAACCGACCTCTTACAAACAATTCAGCCCATAGATACTATCAAAGCCCACAGGAGACACTCCAACCATGAAAAAAATGGCCCAGCTCAGGAAAAAGGCCAGTACCAGGCCTGCAGTTTCTCATCCATTCCTTCACACGGGCGCAGCGTTAGCGCGCAATTTGCCTAGTACTTCATGTATCGCAACTGGCCAAGCAGATTGGAAGATCTGCCTTCACAACGGACTGTTATCCAAGGCAGATTATTTTTCTATAACACCTCTCTCCATCTTACAATTGCTGGAACTCTAAACAAATAGAGAAATTCTATAAATTTTCACAAAAATCAGAAACATCCAACAATCAATCCAACAACTCTAATCATAATAATTATCGGATCTATTATCTTTTTTTAATAAATTACCCACATTTTTCATTATAAAAATAGACTAAATTACCCCCTAAATGTGTGTCTAAATTACCCACCTCTGCCATTCTAAAAAATCTAAAGTAACCCTAAATTACCCACCTATGCTATTATAAAAATAATACAAATACCTCTCTAAATTTGCATATAAATTATCCAGTTATGTTATTATTATTACAAGTTAAATTACTCTAAAAATATAAATATAAATCCTATAATTATACTAAAATACAAAAATACAAAAATACAATTACCCCTTAAATTTGTATATAAATTATCCAATTATGTCATTATCATTACAAGTTAACTAAATTATATAATATAATAAAATATTAAAATGCACCATTATAAAATTCTAAATTACTATTTCTATCATTATTAATATATTATTTATATTATTGTTTATATAAAAATACTACCATGATATATGTCACCATGCATATATCCATGTATGATGGAAGAGATAAGAATATCAATTTACAAACAAATAGTTCAACTAAATATATATCGAATAAATATGGAGTTGTAATGCAAAATGAAATTAATTGTAACTCGATAATAAATATATATATTTTAGAGTATGTGTTAGAATATTTAATAGATGAAAAAAAGACGTGACATAGATAATTATAATTATTAACCTCATCTTTATATTAATTCTAGTTAGCTTGTGCGGGAGCACGGTTGATAAACTGGTATTCACAATCTATAGATTGAAGAACATCTCCAGCAAGAAAAATGTAGTACCGTAAGTCGTTGCCAGGCAGCCCATCCGTTTGACGGGCAAGAAGTATAAAGAACGAGTCAACAACTGCTTCTCCATTCTCCAACCTGCAGCAAGCCAGTTCGCCACTATAGAAGAAGCAGCATGGCGTAGCCAGAGCCAGCCATGCCCTGATGGCTGATGCCCAAGACACTCCCTCTTCTTAGTTCTTACCTCCTAGTTCACTATCTATCGCTCAAATGGACAACGGATCCGTGAAGCAGATCGTTGTTCTGTACCCCGTCGGCGGCGTCGGGCACGTCGACCCCATGACGCAGCTCGCCAAGATCTTCCTCGGCCACGGCTACGACGTCACCACGGTGCTCATCGAGCCGCCGATCAAGTCGACCGACTCCGGCGCCGGCTTCATCGAGCGCATCGCCGCCTCCAACCCGTGCATCACCTTCCACGTCCTGCCGCCGATTCCAACCCCTGACCTGGCCAGCTCCCCCAAGCATCCTTTCCTCCTCATACTGGAGCTGATGCGCCAGTACAACGGGAAGCTCGAGAGCTTCCTCCGCTCCATCCCGCGGCCGCGCTTGCACTCCCTTGTCATCGACCTGTTCTGCACCCACGCCATCGACGTGGCCACCAAGGTGGGCGTCCCCGTCTACAAGTTCTTCGCCTCGGGCGCCGGGACTCTGGCCGTCTTCACCCAGCTGCCGGCGCTGCTCGCCGGCAGGCAAACGGGCTTGAAGGAACTCGGGGACGCGCCCCTCGAGTTCCTTGGCGTCCCGCCCATGCCGGCGTCCCATCTCGTCAAGCCGCTGCTGGAGCATCCGGAGGACGAGCTGTGCGGGGCCATGATGAAGATCTTGAGGCGCAACGCGGGCACGCGGGGCGTTCTGGTCAACACGTTCGAGTCGTTGGAGAGCCGGGCCCTGCGGGCGCTCAGGGATCCCCAGTGCGTTCCCGGCCTGGTTCCGCCCCCGGTTTACGCCATCGGGCCCATGATTGGCAAGGGCGGGACGGAGAGAGAGGGGCACGAGTGCCTCGCGTGGCTCGACGCGCAGCCACAGCGCAGCGTCGTGTTCCTCTGCTGGGGGAGCAAGGGCGCGCTACCCAAGCAGCAGCTCGAGGAGATCGCCGCCGGCCTTGAGAACTCAGGGCACCGGTTCCTTTGGGTCGTGCGCACGCCGGCGGGCAGCGACGACCCCAAAAGATACTGGGAGCGACGCGGCGAGGCGGACCTGGACGCGCTCCTGCCGGAGGGGTTCTCGGAGCGGACCAAGGACCGTGGCCTCGTCATCAAGTCATGGGCGCCGCAGGTCGATGTGCTCAACCACCCGGCAACGGGCGCGTTCGTTACCCACTGCGGGTGGAACTCGACGCTGGAGGCGATCGCGGCGGGGGTGCCGATGCTGTGCTGGCCGCTGGCCGGAGCAGAGCAGAAGATGAACGAGGTCTTCGTGGCCGACGACATGAGGGTCGGGGTGGAGATGGAGGGGTACAAGGAAGGTTTCATCACGGCCGAGGAGATAGAGGCGAAGGTGAGGCTGGTGTTGGAGTGCGAGGAGGGGAGGAAGCTTAGGGAACGAGCGATGGAGCTGAAGAAAGAAGCAGAGGAGGCGCAGGAGGACGGTGGGTCGTCGCGGGCGGCATTCCTCCAATTCTTGTCCGATGTTAAGAACCTGAGAGAGTAGCTTCTGGGAGACGGATTTGCTGCACTCCAACTTTTTTTTTTGTCAATCCTGGTGTACTCTACTGTTTCGTTACCCTGCTTGACCATGATACTGCTAAGGCAAAAAAAAAAAAAAAACGCATGCGCACACGAAGGGTATTCATATGCACAACATTTTATTGTGAAGTAGCAGCGCATGAAGTTCTGAAGAGTGCCATTCGAAACACTGACGATAAGTAAAGAAATATCGATGAATTTAGCACAAAAACGTTTGCTTAACTTCTTTTTGTTTGAGAAAAACGTTTGTTTAATTTCACTAGAAAGAAATAAGGTTGATGCTAAAACTTGTAGGCATGAGAAAAATAATGGAGGGCGTTGTTTTCTAACATGGACAAGAGACAGCCGTGCAAAACAAATCAATAGACAGACATGCATGCACCGGCAATGGATGACTTAGAAAGGGAAGGAAATAAGTCATGCATGATGTCACATGCAACATGCCCACTTGTCATAGATAATAGAAATTGCATGCCCACGAATAGGATGTGGATGAGTCGATGAGAGTACACTCGGTTGGAAATATTTTTTTATTTAGACCCTTAAATTAAAGGTAATTGGACATGAGTTGCTCTTACTCGGAGCTCTCATCAGACGTGTATTCACCGCTTACAGTAGCAACAGTTGAAGCGATGTCTTATCATCCATTTTCTTCTTCCTTCCTAGTCTTCTTCTACCTCTGAGAACCTTGCTACCTAGCCGCCACCCGCCTCCACCGGTGGCAGCGGCCGCAACGACTTGCCGCCATACCGCTCATCCCACCTCCCCCCTCATCCCCTACCCTTCCGAACCACCGTTGTCGGGTACTATGATTAGGGGCACCCTAACCAGGAGACTAAATCGTCCTTAAAACGCAAAACACATGTCAGGAAAATCCGACCCACCAAGACCAATAGTTTCCTCCCGATCTGAAGGAAAGGAAAGGAATCAAAGAAGCCCAATCCACGGCCCAAGTACGCAGTGTGGCCCATCTGAACCCCCTCAAACACGCGAGGCAATCTCCGCCTCGCTCGAGGACTCTCCGCCGAGACCCTCGACAATGCTTCGGATCTCCGCCTCGCTCGAGGCCACTACTCGACGTAAAGGACAAACGGCCGTCCGCTCACCCTCCCGCCGTACGGAGGCATTAAATGCTAACAACTCCACCGCAACACCCGAGTCAGCCGGCGTCAGGACACCACTCTGCACAGTGGATATGACCGGGGTCCTATCCACCAACTCCGGTCACTGCTCAGCCATCCCCCGCGCTGTGGTGGCACTGTGGGAACCTGCGGCACGCTATGCGAATGTGCGTGATGCCTGCTCCTTCAACTGTGATGCCTACTCCGTGTACCTCCTCTGTTGCGGAACCCTCGAACGGCATGGGCACGACCCTCAGGCGTGGACTGAACCTTGACCCGATCAAGACCCCCGCCTGCAGGACCCTCGGAACGCCGCCACATCAAGCGCAGGGGACGGTACCCTCTACAGGAGCCACCATGCCGCCCGCTGAAGCTGTCAGGACGCCGGCGCGATCTCTGCAAGACCAAGGACGACGCCCAGGGCAGCCGACGTCCAGCGCCATGATTTCCAGTACCCCACAGTGGACTTTCTACAGTGGACATTCGCTGTGCGCTCCTGATTCGGGGAGAGACGACGACTTCCTCCTCCCACCGTATATGTACCCCGCCCCTCTTTGTGTCTATAAAAGGAGGCATGCCTCTCATACGCTCAGATGCCCTCATACGACCAACTCCCTTAGCTTCATTTGCTCACTCTCTCGATATTGGCACTTGCCTCAATCATCTCCTCCTCTAGCAGAGACTTGGGAGCTTCCCTCCCTCTCTCGCCTCGCTTGTACCCCCTACTACATGCACCCCCGGTGCAAGATAGTACAGTGCACTCGCACACCCTTACTGGACGTACGACCCCGCGGCCGGAACTAGGATAAATCCGTGTGTTCCTGTGTTACCTCTTGCATCAATGATCCAGGTGAGGGATCACGCAGCACTTTACTAGTGGGTGCCGGACCGCCGGGTTTGGACACCGACAGTTGGCGCGCCAGGTAGGGGCTGCGCTGCTTAACGTTTGTCTTCGTTCTCTCTTGTTTCCTGGATGGCAGACGAGCCACGCCCACTCCCGACGGGCACGGTGCTTCGGTTCGGGAGCCTCAACTTCATCGCAACCGGCAACGGTTACGATATGGAGCTTCTCCCGGCCGTGGCCAACCCCAACATTCCGACTCCACCAGCCCGGCGCAACAAGCGTTCGGGCCAGCGTGTGTGGCAAGCACGCATGGAGCGGCGCAGGGCGGCACGCCTCAACTCCCCCACGTGGGTCGAGGCTGGCGCATTGCAGCCCGGCACCGCGACAAATGGAGTCGCCACATCGTCACCACGTGCTTCGGCGCTATCCGCGCCGGCACCACCACCGAATGCGGCCCCGGAGCCTCCCTAGGAGGGCGGGACTGCGTCGTCGCCTTTTCCCTTCGGGATGCGTAATGCGGCTGCTACCTACGATTCGTCGGTCAGCACCAGCATGTGCGCGTACGAGGACTTGCCGGGTCACCACCTCCTCTCAATCCGCAATCTCATCACGTCATCACCCGACGGGCTCGAGCTTAACCACATCGCGCGCAAGTACAACGAAGAAGCAAACGAACGGGCCAAGATCGCGTCTGGGCGGACCACCGTTCCCCCGAATGTCTTCGGCTGTGACCTTACCAAGCCGTCCGTCGACTTTAAGAATTCTGCGGAAGCCATCGGAGCAGCACCCGGACCCTCGGGGGCTGCGACCACGGAGCCATCAGCCAAAGACCCCTCGACGGAGGAGTCCGAGGCCATGGACACTGAAATCGAGACCTCCTCAGTGGACGAGGCAGAAGCAATGGAGATCGACGAGGCCCCGCCCCCGCGAGATTGGCGTACCCAGTACCTCGACTGGATGATCCGTGGGGTCTTACCCTCGGACTGCGCTCAGGCGCAACGCATCGCCAGGCGAGCCAAGTCCTTCGTCTTGATCGATGACAAACTATACAAGCATAGTGCGGTCACCACGCTGATCCACGCTGGCATCTGCGGTCACCACGCCACGGCGCGCACCCTCGTGGGTAACGCATTCCGGCAGGGCTTTTACTGGCCCACCACGGCCGCCGACGCCACCGACGTCGTGCGGACCTGCGAGGGTCAGTTCTACGCCCAGAAGACACACCTCCCGGCCCACGCTCTGCAGACCATCCCCATCACATGGCCGTTCACCGTGTGGGGACTGGACCTCGTTGGCCCACTGCAGAAGGCGCCCGGGGGTTTTACCCACTTGCTGGTGGCGATCGACAAATTCTCCAAATGGATCGAGACTCGACCCATCAGCAAAATCAAGTCCGAGTAGGCTGTTCTATTCTTCACCGACATTGTCTTCAGGTTTGGGGTCCCAAATTCGATCATCACCCACAACGGCACCTAGTTCACGGGCAAGAAATTCTTGGCGTTCTGCGACAACTACCACATACGCGTGGACTGGTTGGCTGTGGCGCACCCACAGATGAATGGGCAAGTAGAGCATGCCAACGGCATGATCCTACAAGGCCTGAAGCCAAGGATCTTCAACAAGCTGAACAAGTTTGGCCGGAGGTGGCTCACCGAGCTACCCTCGGTTATCTGGAGCCTAAGAATGACCCCAAGCAGAGCCACGGGCTTCACTCCGTTCTTCCTCGTCTATGGCGCCGAGGCCATGCTTCCCACAGACTTGGAGTACGGGTCGCCGAGGCTCAATACCTACTAAGAACAGCAAAACCAGCAAGCCCGTGAAGACTCACTGGACCAAGTGGACGAAGCTCGAGACGTGGCGCTCCTACACTCTGCATGTTATCAGCAATCCCTGCGAAGGTATCAAGCGCAGAGAGTTCGGCGCCGAGACCTCAACAAAGGGGACTTGGTGCAGAGGCTTCGACAAGACAACAAGGAGCGCCACAAGCTCTCACCGCCATGGGAAGGCCCATACATCATCGCTGAAGTGCTTAAGCCCGGCACGTACAAGCTGGCAAACGAAAACGGCGAAGTCTTCACCAATGCTTGGAACATTCTGCAGCTACGTCGCTTTTACCCTTGAATTTCCAAGCTATTTGTACATCGCTTGTACTCGTACTTAAAATTTCCCGAAGCAATAAAGAGTATGCTTTACTTATTTATCTTTGGGAACTTTCCGAACCCTCGGGGGCTTGGATGCGCACGAACACTGAGGTACGCTCGGCTTTACCCTCGACAAAGCCGAGCCTCCCTCAGGGGCTACTACGGGGGGAACCCCCGAACGTCCCTGAAAACGCCAACATTTTTTCAAAAAAAAATTCATATCCAAGTTTCTCGTATACTTAGAAAGGTAGATGCAAGGCATAAACGACTACGGAACGGGATCGGCCGAGCCGCGGGATCGCCTACGCCTCCGGGATACAGCATCCCCACTCGCCTCCCTACGCCTAAGCCGTTTGTGAACGCGAACTCCCTCGCCGAAACTTATCTAAAATACATACGAGAACACGGAAGCAAAGTAGAAAAAAACGAGGGCTCAAACGCACAAGGCCTCGATTGGCCACACCATCAATATGTTAACAAGTTTCTTCATCCAGAGGTACAATCACGACAAAGTACTAACTTATTTACATGGGCCTCAAGGCCCAGACCTCTTACAGGTTGCTTTCGCCCCCATGCGGATCTTGAACGACGTCAAATTCGGCAATGGGGGGATGTCATCTTCGAACTTCTTGGCCAAGACGGTGGTGAACTCCTCGACGGCGGCATCAGCGTCATTCATGGCAGCCTACGTGGCGTCCGCATTGAGATCGAACACAATGACGTACCCCGACGACACCAGCTCGAGGTCCATGTCGCAGTGCGTCGAGGCCATGATGAGGGCCCGCTGAACACCGAGGCGGAAGGAGCTCTTGGCATGCTCGGCAACCCGGCCGCCTAGTGCCCGCAGGCGGCTGGCCACCGAGCTACCAGATAAGGCCCCCTCCCCCTCGAGTTCCTGGCACACGGCCACGGCGGTCTGCTCTAGCTCTGCATACTCATCATGCGCCACCGTGAGCGCGGTGTTGACGGCTTCCTTCGCCGTGGTCTCGTCCGCCACCGCTTGCTTCAGCTCTAAATAAGGGAACAAGATCAGTTGCGACAAACTAGAATCAAACAAAAATGAAATCTCGGATACTTACCCGTGATAAACCCTTGTGCCTCTTCCTGCTGGGCCCGTGCGGCTTCCTGGAGCATGGACAAGGAGTCCTCCTTCTCCTTAAGGGCAGCCTTTGCGTTCTGGACCACCGCTTCCTTCTCACCGAGGGCCACGTCCTTCTCTCCGAGGGTCGTGGTGAGCGTGGCGATAGTCGCCTTCTCGCATTGGAGTTCAGTCTCCTTGTGCTGGAGCTTGGACTCCTTCATCTCGAGGGCTTGTTCCTTCTGCTCAAGCATCGCTCTAGCTCGCTGCAGCTCGGCCTCACGTGCCCCGGCCTCCTGGGCCTTCTGGATAGCTGCGGCTTGCTGAGCGTCGCGCTCACCGGTGGCTCGGGCCAGCTCCTGCTCCAACTCACGAATGCGCTCCTCCAAGGGTGTCACATGGTCAGCCCGAGCATTGGCCTCTTCCAGTCGCATGACCAGGGTGGCATTGTACGAGTCAAGCCAATGCACCCTGGAGTGCAGGCGCGCCAGCTTGTCGCTCTTTTCCCACAACATGGACAGCAGTTGCTGCAAATAGGGAAACGCATGAGGAAACATGAGGGGAAAATATACTCGTAATAACGAAAGCGGGCTAACAGAGCACTCACATTGCTGGTGTCGTGGTACGCTTGCGAAAAAAGACCCACAACTCGGGTAAGTCCTCCTCGATCTGGCCCCCGACGGTCATGTGATTGCGCCAGGCATCACCCTCCTCCCGCTCGGCGTCGGCAAAATCCGAGGGGAAAACATGCGTCTGCCAGTCGCCGTCTTCTTCTCGTTCGGCGTGGGCAGGCTCCGAGAGGGCTCCGGATTGAACGATCACCCAGTCACCCTCATCACTGAGCCCCTCGAACATCTCCGCACCGAGGATTTCCTTGGAGGCTGAAATAAAATCGACGACCGGTTGGCGGCGCTGGTCGCAGCTGCTGGATCGATGTCCCTCGAATACCCGTATTCATCACTGCTCTGCGGCAGCTCCACCACCGATTCCATGCTCTCCTGCGCTGTTTGCGCCATCGCCGCTGCAGTAGCACCCTCATCCCCGGCCCTCGCAGGCTCTGGGATGCGGGTCTCTTCCACCGCTGGCGTCCTTGGTGCCGACTCCACTTCCGTGATACCTCGACCCCAGCCCTCGGGGGCTCGGGGCGAGGGTCTCTCCCTCTCTCTAGCCGGCGGAGTGCTCCTGCACCTCCCCACCAGTTCCTCCTCCTGGTTCCGGCTGGGCGGCGCCATCCGCTCCGCCCTTGCCGGCCTCGACGTCTGTCTGGGCGGCGTTGCCCGCTCCGCCCCCGCCGGCTTCGACGTCCGGTCGGGCGGTGCTCTCCGCGCCACCCCGGCCGGCTCCCCCCTCGGCTTCGGCCCGGGCGACCGGCGCTGTGCCGCTCTGACCGGCGACACCTCCACCCTCCTGTGCTCGGGCCAGCTGGGCCTCCAGGGCCCCTCGAGCCACCGCTTCTCGGAACTTTACGGCCTCCGCCTCTCGGACCGGGTCCGCTCTGATCGGGGGCCGTGGCGCCGAATGCGGCGTCGCGTGTGCCCCGGTCTTGAGGGCCTTGGTCGGTGCTAGGTGGGCCACATCCTTGGTGGTGGCCCTGTAGCCGGGCATTCGGGAGGAAAGGGGTGAGGTTAGCAGAATTGGGGGATCGAGTAAACGAATGTGAAGAACAAAGTCGAGATCACTTACTCCGACCGGGCGCTCAGGCTGCGTTTACCCGTGCCACTCCGCCGGGCTCGCGGCACGCTGACACCTCCTGACGACTGACCCGGGGGCGTCGCCCTCGGATTGGCCCGGGGCCCCGAGGCCGTCTGCGCCGGTGTGTCCGCGCTTGCCGTCGACGCCGCGGGTGCAGGTGTCTGCCTACCCGTCCCCGGCGAGGGCAACCTCTACCCCGTCGCGGGTGTGGGCGATCTCCTGCCCGCTGCCGGCACGGGCGATCTCCTGCTCACCGCCGGCGTGGGCGACCTCTCTCCCGCCGCCGGCGCGGGCAACCTCTGTCCCGCCGCCGGCGTGGGTGACCTCCGCTCTGTCCTCGCGGCGGGCGGCTCCACCAGTGACCCTGGCGTGAGCCTCTCCTCGTCCAGTACTGTCGACGAGCCCTCGCCGCCAGCCGCTCGATGGGCCAGCGGGGGACTCGCGCCCGTCACCACCTCGTAGTCGTCGGGCTCCGAGAAATTGAGCTCACCGCTCGAGGAATCTTCCTCCTCGGTGGACTCGGGTGTGGGCGGTCGTGGGGCACCCTCCATCCATGCAATTTTGCACGCCTTCTCGTGCTCCTCCTTCCTCTCCCTCTTCCTAGCGGCGGCCTTCTTTGCCGCATCCTTCTTCTTCTTCTTCACCGCCTCTCCATGAAGGCGGTTGGCTTTGCGAGCCTCCGGAGTCGGGTGCTTCGAGACATAGCCTTTGTGGCTCAGTCCCTGCAAACGCAACTGAATCAAGAGCAGGAGGCAAGGGAAGGAATAGCACAAAATTTAAAACAATCGGAAACCAAACTCACCAGAGTGATGTACCCCTTCTCGGGGCGCATCTTGATCTTTCAGGGATCCCCGGGGTTGGAGGGGAAGTGCACCACCGCGCTCCTCGCCCTCCGGGCCGCGGCGTCGTGGGAGAGTAGCTCGTTCGACGCCCTCGAACCCTCGGCCGGGGCCTCGGAGGTGAGCTCGAAGATCGGCAGACTCCTCTCCACGAGAGGAATCACCCTCTGCAGATGGAAATTCGCGATGACGACAGCCGCCGTCAGCTCCTTCTTCGCCAGGTACTGCAGCACCTTGGTGAACACCTCGAGCTTGGCCTGCTGCTTCTGGGGCGACACCCACCAATTCCACTTCTCCGGCCTCTCCCGAAGCACCTTGTTGGTGAATGCCGGGAGCCGCCCGCCGTCGTTGCACAGGTAAAACCACCCCCGGGTCCACTCGGCGTTATTCGTGGTCATTCTGCAGGGGATGTACAGGTTCGCCCTGTTCCCATGCAAGTGGAGCATGAGACCACCGCGAGCGTATCTCTTCGGCTGGCCCTGGACGTTGTCGATGTAGAGCTCGCCGCAGAACAGGTGGATCCACAAATCCCAGTGCGCTTCTATCCCCAGGTAACCCTCGCAGAGGGCGGCGAAGACCGCCGCCTGCGAGATGGAGTTGGGGCCGAAGTTGTGCAGCTCCACCCCGTAGTAGTCACAAAGCGCGCGGATGAACCTGCCGACGGGGACGCCGAACCCCCGCTCATGGAGCCGCATGAGGCTCATGATGTAGCCGCTGGGTGGATTCGGCTCGGTCTCCTCCGGCCGCGGAGGGATCCACACCGGCCGCGACGGGTTGGTGTTCAGCGGCAGGAGCCTATCGGCGACCAGTTGCTCCAAGACCGCCGCGGTGGCGGTGGATCTCCCCCACGGCAGCGGCTCCTCGATTTGTACCGTCGCTTCGAAATGACGTGAGCACGGGAAACAAGCTCACACAGTGGCTAAGGTGCACTCTCTCCTCTTCTTCCTCCTCTCGCTCTTGGCTCTGGGCTCTGGATGCAGGGGAGACGGAGAGGGCAAGGGAGGCAAGAGCAAATGGCCAGGTGAGCCCAATCGATTCCCCCTTCCCTGTTTTTATTTACCGCGCTGGGCGGATTCGTCGCCGCGGCCCCGAATCCACCGCATTGAATGCGGTAGATTTCACTGCCGCCGACAGCTGGGCCCCACGACCACGGAAGCTCCCGCGCACGCATTCGGCAATAATTACGGCGCGATAACCGACGGGCGCGGCGGGACTGTAGCGTCGTCCCATCCTCCAGCCGCCGCCCACGCCTCTCCGCCTACCCGAGGCGGCCGCCTAAAAAGGCGCGCCCGCTCCGCATGCACCGGGCCACATCGCCCACAACCAGCGGAGGACCCGCGCGCATGACCGGCGACCCCGCGCCGTTTACGAGCCGTTACGGAATATTCCCTCCGAAGATTCCTTACCAATGAGGCCTTACTGATCAGGGGTTCGAAGCCTGGCCTGTCGAGGGTTCGATAGGTGCCCCAGATCGCCAGAGTCAGGGACTGCATGGGCGTGCCGTACAAGCTACCCTCGAACGCGGAGTTCGAGATGCCCCATCGAGGGAGAGCATCGAGCCCTCGGACCCTATCGAATGAGTCTGAGCCCCACCTAGCGAACCTTTGCGAGCACTTTATGTGATGTGCCCACGGACCACAAGCCGACCTTTATCGAACAGGGCACGAACGTCCATTTGAACCACCCGATAACAGCTCACTGAAGTAGCCATGGCTCGCGGCTCGGGCATGGGTAGCATGGCGCGCTTCACCCCTCCTCCCTGCGGAAGGGCGATGAGGGTCAGAACAAAAAGTCGAGGGTCCCCTGAACACCTTCACACAGGCCAAGGCTCGGGGGCTCCTCGCGCACCGCGGCTCAGGCCGCACCCTCGAATGAATCGGCTACCGTCGATCGTGGAATTCCACGTATCTAACAAACCTCCCGCGCTTACGCGCGCCTAACTGATTGTTCAACAGAATCGCGGGTCGCTGTGCCAGCACGAAAAACGCCGAGGCCGGCTGAAAGGAACACCGAGGCCAGCTGAAGAGAACGCTGGGCAGCCACCCTAATCAATCTACCATGCAGGGCGATGTTTATAGCCCTTGGACGAGTGCAAGCACTCCTCCAAGGCCTCGGGGGCTACACCCGCGGGTGCGCTGACGCGCCCCCGCGGAGGAAACTTCACACATTCAAGGATCGAAACCCTCTGCAGACTAGCTCGGACTCTCCCATCAGCATGATGGCGACGCCCCCAGTGGCAACGCAATGGTGCTCGAGGCGACTATGATCTACATAGACAACTCGTAGTGGCCTCCCCACTGCTTCTCCAATGACGAAACCCGACCTCGGGCTAATCTCCTCCGACAACGCTCGCCGGAGCACTGTCACACCCCCACCGGGCAAACCAAGATCCCCACGGTCAGCACCCGAGTCACGCCCTCGAGGGGTCAAGCCTCTACAGGGCTGATGCTCATCCCTACAAAGGCTCGGGGGCTACTGTCGGGTACCATGATTAGGGACACCCTAACCAGGGGACTAAATCTCCCTTAAAGCGCAAAACACATGTCAGGCAATCCGGCCCACCAAGGCCAACAGTTTCCTCCCGATCTGAAGGAAAGGAAAGGACTCAAAGAAGCCCAATCCACGGCCTAAGTACGCAGTGTGGCCCATCTGAACCCCCTCGAACCCACGAGGCAATCTCTGCCTCGCTCGAGGGCTCTCCGCCGAGACCCTCGACAACGCTTCGGATCTTCGCCTCACTCGAGGGTAGCAAGCCTACTCTCGAGAGGGCGGATCGACTCCGCCTCGCTCGAGGCCACCCCTCGACGTAAAGGACAAACGGCCGTCCGCTCACCTGCCCGCCGTACGGAGGCATTAAATGCTAACAACTCCGCCGCAGCGCTCGAGTCAGCCGGCGTCAGGCCACCACTCTGCACAGTGGCTATGACCGGGGTCCTATCCACCAACTCCGGTCACTGCTTAGCTATCCCCCGCGCTGTGGCGGCACTGTGGGAACCTGCGGCACGCTGTGCGAACGTGCGTGACGCCTGCTCCTTCCACTGTGCTGCCTACTCCGTGTAGCTCCTCTGCTGCGGAACCCTCGAACGGCATGGGCACGACCCTCGGGCGTGGTTTGAACCTTGACCCGATCAAGACCCCTGCCTGCAGGACCCTCGGAACGCCGCCACGTCAAGCGCAGGGGACGGTACCCTCTACAGGAGCCACCATGCCGCCCGCTGAAGCTGCCAGGACGCCGACGCGATCTCCGCAAGAGCAAGGACGACGCCCAGGACAGCCGCACGTCCGGCACCATGATCTCTAGTACCCCACAGTGTACTTTCTACAGTGGACATTCACTGTGCGCCCCCGATTCGGGGAGAGACGACGACTTCTTCCTCCCACCGTACATGTACCCCGCCCCTCTTTGTGTCTATAAAAGGAGGAGGCGGACCTCTCATACGCTCAGACGCCCTCATATGACCAACTCCCTTAGCTTCATTCGCTCACTCTTTCGATATTGGCACTTGCCTTAATCATCTCCTCCTCTAGCAGAGACTTGGGAGCTTCCCTCCCTCTCTCGCCTCGCTTGTACCCCCTACTACAGGCACCCCCAGTGCAAGATAGTACAGTGCACTCGCACACCCTTGCTGGACGTACGGCCCCGCAGCCGGAACTAGGATAAACTCGTGCGTTCTTGTGTTACCTCTTACATCAACCATCCAAGGTGAGGGATCACGCAGCACTTTACTAGTTGGTGCCGGACCGCCGGATTTGGACACCGACAACCGTCCTCCACCCCCTCCACCCCTCTCTCCCACATACCACTGCCCACCGAAGATCCTCCACTGCTCGACTGGCGGTGCCATCAGGGGCGGAGCCAGGGGCGTAGGGGCCTGCCCCCCTGCTCCCGTAGCACCACTAGCAAAGGTGGAACTCCCCCAGTGGCGGCCGGCGGCAAGACTGTGCCCCCCCCCCTATCAAATCCTAGCTCACATTTGGTACTGGTCAATAACTTACGGCGAGACGAGCAGAAGTTAGAAGGATTCCTTCGGGGAGCTGCTTCTTCCTCTGGATTCCCTTCTTCTATAGACAAACCCCCGGCTAGGGCAGCAGCGTTTTAAAGAAATACGAACAATTTGGTTTTCAGTGAGCCCGCTTCTTAGTGATAGGTTTCTAGCGCCCGCCATTGCCACTCGGCCTCCACCATCCACAACCCGCTTCCACCGCCCGGCCTACCGTGAGTCCCCTTCACCCCAACCTCCTCTTCCACTCGAATGCGGCGCTCTGGAGAATAATGCATTCGTTTCGCTTAGGTCGTAGCGAATGTTCGTTATCTAAGAATTTTGGCTCTTTCTCTTCTACAGCCGATGTCATCCCTGCCTCCCCATCCCACACCAGTCACGACGCCAGCCAACGTGTCTTCCTAGATTCCTTTTACGCCAAGCTAAGTGAGCTTGAAGCTCTCCCTCCAAAGCGTGCAGGACACCATCAGCTAACATATTGGCAAAGCAAGTTTGAAAAGTCTGATAAGCAAAGATCTTGATATGGCTTACATTTGGGACTGTAATAATACATGAGATGATCCTTACTGATGTAGACAAGCTAGCAAACTTCTATCTTTCTAGAGTACGTGATTTCTCCCTGTCGAGATCATTGATATAAAAGAGATTTTTCCAGTGTCCTCACCCCAGAATGGCACGTACATCCCACTTCCACGCATTCAAAGATCATGGTGATAACGTGTACAGTGGGGTACATGGAAGACTTGGAACAAGTAGAGTTGTGAGATGACAGATGTGAGGTGAACCACTACGACTATGGTAAGATAAAACCATTTCTTACCGGGAATTTGAAGCACAAATTGTCAGCCTGGTCCTCTATTGACTTATTCAAGCTCCACCTTTGCCTTGATCTGAACTTGCAAGGTGTTAACCTTTTAATTTTCTTTAGAACAGCTTTTGGTTATTAAACGTAGAAGTCCTAGTTACTGCTTGTACCGCAAGCACAATCATACATAAACAAGGTGGTCAAGTCTTGCTTCTTCTATAAGGTCCTGTTTAGATCCCAAAACATAAATAATTCAAAATTTTGTAAATCGCTTGCATGGTGTACTAAATGTAGTCGAAAAATAAATCGCATTACACAAATGGACTGTAAATCGCGAGACGAATCTAATGAGCCTAATTAGGACGTGATTAGACACTAAATTGCTACAGTAATTCTACAGTGAACATACTCTAATGATGGATTAATTAGGCTCATTAGATTCATCTCGTGATTTACAGACGAGATCTGTAATTAGTTTTGTGATTAGTCTATATTTATTACTTCAAATGTTGAAGATTCACTTCCAAAAATGCAAAAATGCAAAGTGATGAGAGCCTAAACTAGAAAATACGCAGATCGCCAGGAAGCATCCTCCCATATCCATCTCCTGCCAAATCACTTCTCTATATAGCAATTGAAAGAAGGCATCTCTCCTCTGACCAAAGGAGTCATCAGGGTGCTTCTCCGGCAAGGCAGTACGCAGCTATAAAATGTTGCCTGCCTAACCACGGCACCACGCAGCCAAGCATCTCCCAGGACACCTCCAGCGAAAGCATCCTTATTTGTTCAGAAATATTTGTTCCTAGTTTCTAGTTGGCGAAGGCGAACCACCGCTTGACTCTTGAGCAAATGAAGCAGACCGTCGTCCTGTACCCCGGCGCCGGCGTTGGCCACGTGAATCCCATGGCCGAGCTCGCCAAGGTCTTCGTCAGCCACGGCTACGACGTCACCATGGTGATCGTCCCGCCGCCCTTCAAGTCGTCCGCACTGGGCACCAGCCAAATCGAGCAGATTGCCGGATTTGCCGCGGCCAATCCATCCATCTCCTTCCATGTCCTCCCGCCGATCCCGGCCCCCGAATTCGCCGGCTCGCCCAAGCACCCGTTCCTCCTCATGCTGCAGATGCTGCGCCAGTACAACGACAAGCTCGAGAGCTTCCTCCGCTCCATCCCGCGGCAGCGCTTGCACTCCCTCGTCGTCGACATGTTCTGCGTCGACGCCATCGACGTCGCCGCGAAGCTGGGCGTCCCGGCCTACACGTTCGTCCCCTCGGGCGCGTCATCCCTGGCCGTCGTAGCCCAGCTCCCGACGCTGCTGGCCGGCAGGCAGACGGGCTTAGAGGAGCTGGGGGACACGCCCCTCGAGTTCCTCGGCGTTCCGCCCATGCCGGCGTCCCACCTGATCGCGCAACTGCTCGCGCACCCCGAGGATGTGCAGTGCAAGACCATGTTGAGCATCTTTGAGCGCAGCATGGACAGCAGGGCGGTTCTGGTGAACACGGTCGAGTCGTTGGAGAGTCGAGCGGTGCAGGCACTCAGGGATCCCCTGTGTGTCCCTGGCAAGGTGCTGCCTCCAATATACTGCGTTGGGCCGCTAGTCAGCGGCGGCGGCGCACGGAATGGTGAGAAAACAGAGAGGCATGAGTGCCTCGCGTGGCTCGATGCTCAGCTGGAGCGCAGCGTCGTGTTCCTCTGCTTCGGGAGCATGGTACATTCTCTGTCGAGCAGTTCAAGGAGATCGCCGTTGGCCTGGAGAAGTCCGGGCAACGGTTCGTATGGGTCGTGCGCGTTCCGGGCAACGTCAATGATCCGAAGAGGTTGTTGGACAAACCATGTGAGCCGGACCTCGATGCCCTCCTACCGGAGAGTTTCTTGGAGCACACCAAGGATCGAGGCCTTGTTGTCAAGTCATGGGCACCGCAGGTGGATGTACTGAACCACCGAGCTACAGGCGCATTCGTGACCCACTGTGGATGGAACTCGACGATGGAGGGCATCATGGCCGGGGTCCCAATGTTGTGTTGGCCATTGTATGCGGAGCAGAAGATGAACAAGGTCTTCATGACAGCGGATATGGGCGTTGCAGTGGAGATGGAGGGGTATAGGACGGGTTTTATCAAGGCCGAGGAGGTTGAGGCAAAGGTGTGGTTGGTCATGGAGTCTAAGGAGGGGAGGGAGCTCCAGGCCCGAGTGCTGGCACGCAAGAAAGAAGCAGAGGCGGCATTAGAGGTAGGTGGCTCGTCGCACGCGGCCTTTGTTCAGTTCTTGTCGGACGTGGAGAACCTTGGAGAGCAGCTCGTCCCGTAATGGATTTGTAGCTTGTGTTTCTTTACCTTTTATCTTATAATATTCTATCATTCCATGTTATCCTTTGATTGTTTGATCAGCCACATATTCAGACATATCATACTATGTTTTTTCTAAGTTAAATTTGACCAAATTTATAGAAAAAATAAATTTATTTCATTGATCCACCATGTTCGGTAGTATAGTTGTTGCTATAATTTTTATAAATTTGGTCAAAATTAGCTATGTTTGATTTAGGAAAATATAATACAATATGTAAATAAAAATGGAGGAGAATATCAGCTATATAATCTATACTATAAAGATCGAAAACAATTTAAAACTTTTCTTACTCAGATTGGGCCCGCTATACCTCTCATGCTAGATCCATATGTCAAGTCCGAGGGAGGTGGGAGGAGGTGGAGACCCATAGAAACTGAATGTTAGGCCCCAAATCAATTGTGTTTTTCACTAGGAATCCTATACATCTTCTGGAAGGTGGGAAAGACATTGAACTTGCAGTATTTGATATTCGTGCAAAGTGCATCAAGAGGATGAGATTGAAGCACAGCAGCGCTGCGCGCATGTGCGGCTTCGTGCATGGCTGGTGGTGTGGGGATTCCATTTAGATTCAAAACTTTAATTCTATTTTTCTTTCAAACCGTAAATACATTTTGAATTCCGTTTCAACCATGATGCTATTTAGAATTTATGCAACAAAACAAGATCACATATGCATATGTTTTAATTAATTTTAGTTTTTCTAAAAATATCAACAATCAAAATATACTATTGCAACATTTGAGTATACATGTTCAACATTTTGTACATACAGTTTCAACATTTTCATATAAAATGTTTAACTAGTTTATAAGAAATATTGTATTAAGTTTGAATGAATGTTGAATTTTGTATTTTAAAATATTGACCATAGTAGTATAGAGAAAGTGATAATTATTGATGCAGCTTGAAGAGGGAAAAAAAATAAAAGAACACCTTCCACCACCTGCACCTTCCTAACAAGTGGCGAAGTGTTAGCTGCACATGTTTACTGTATGTGCTTTCGCGATTCGACAACGCAGCATATGACTGACTTTGATGGGTCGCGATACCAATGATAATGGGGTTTGGGCTTTATAGATAGTGTGTTATCTATCTTCCGCCCGTGACCTCTTCCTCCACTTCGATCTTACCGCGATGGGAGCCTCACCTTGCTGGAGCTCGCGGCGCTGCTCCACTCCCTGGGCCTCCGCCCGGCCGCTGGGGATGAGATCCACGTGCTCATCGCTGCCATGGACACCGACGGCAACGACACCATGTAGTTCGACGAGCTCGCGTCCTCCCTCGCACCGCTGCTCCTGGGGCCGTACCGCCCCGTCGTGGCTGTCGACCAGGCGCAGCTTGCCGAGGCCTTCCGCGCCTTCGACCGCTAGAAGAGGGCCGCTACGTCGAGGGGCGAGCAGGGCGGATGGTGCGGGCTGAGCTCGGAGCCGGCGGTGCGCGGCGAGCTCGTGCAGCGCGGCGGAGCGGGCGAGACGCGGCGCAGAGCAAGCAGCGGGGCAGCGGGCGGCGAGGGGAGCAGCGGCGCGGCACGCCCGGCCACGAGCGAGCGACGTGCGGGCCGAAGCACGACAAAATTGGATGGGGGAGGCGGGGAGGCGCTAGCTGCAGCTGCTAGCTTCTTGCTTGGAGGGAGGTGGCCGGACGGTGCAGGGGCATACGAGCCTGGCAGCCGGATCGAGAGGCGACAGCATGGCCGCCCCCTCCGTCGCAAGGCGATGGGTCGATCTCTTTCATGGACGGACGGCAGCACTAATCACACGTTTGGTCGGAGCAGAGGAGCGTTTGGTCGGAGCAGAGGAGCGGAGGTTGAAGAAAAGGGTGGGTGCCACCAGTAATAGAGTGGTGACACACGATAGATTTTGATGTAGCACATTAGAGTTAACACTGTAACAAAACAAGTTAAGAGGCTTTTATGGAAAAAGTAGGTAAATCTTGCTTGAGCTAAAAACTGAACTAAGCAACGAGCATCTTCAAGAGATTAGCCAAATTATTTTCCAAAGATAAATTTAGCTATTATAAAAAATCTCTAACAGATTTTGTAAATAACTATCCAAATTTAACAGCTTTTTTTTAGGTCATTCGCTCTCTACTTTCAGATAGCTTACCTCATGTCCTCACTAAGTCTCTTAGTTTTACCTTACAGTGCCTGTCTGAGTACTCTAGTATTTTTTATTAAATCTAATTTGAAGAGTAGCTAAATCAGTAAATTGGCTAGTTTTTTGGTTAATCTATTGGAGATGCGGCGAGCCTATCACTTAGCTATTACTATATCGTGTGGTGGATGGCGGTCATTAAGACTTGTTCGGTTAGATATGGATTCATTCCGGACTAGAACGATAGAAACAATAAGAAATATAATATGAGATCGGGATTCATTCCGGGTCAAAAATTAATTGTAACAAAATGAATTCATAATAGGTACAACAAGATATCGGGATTAATTTCACATCTCTACACTCATGGATTGATTGCTGGTTTTTTAATGTAGATATCGTAAGTATACTTTATTGCAATTATTATTTGTCCCGGAATGAATTCCGGTCTAAACCAACATCTCCGTGTAAACTATGGAAACTCTAATCTGGGTCACCGGATCAACATCCAGGGGGCGCAGAGGGAATGGGAGGGGAGATTTGCAAAAGTGTGATTGCCCAATTCAAGAGCGGGCGGTTAATTGTAAAATTAGCTAATCACATTATACCCCTTGGATGTTAATCCGATGATTCAAATTGAAATTTCCACAGTTTGGACAAAAAATTTGAGTTGCACGTAATGTGTTCCCAAAAATAAATTCAATTCAGCCAGCCATGGCTCGCTAGAGCCGCTGCTCGTGGGCGATGCGGACATGCGGCTGACGGCTCCACTCTGTGGGATCCACCTCAGTATGGCTGGGCAATCGGGTAACCCGAAAAATTCGGGTCGGGTAATTCGGGTTTTTCAAATTTCGGGTCTTGAAAACTGGAACCCGAAAATTGCTCGAGAAAAAGAAAACCCGATAATTCGGTACCCGATATTTCGGGTTCGGGTTCGGGTATTCCCGAAATACCCGAGAAGCTGCTCACCAGTAGCGTCGGCGGCGACTGACGGAGGCTTCGTCAAGAATCGGCACTCCCCGGCCTCCGCTCCCCACAGATGGAGGAGCTCCGCAAGCACACGTCGTAGACCTGCACCTGCAGTCCTGTGGACGTGAGCCTCGACAACGCCATGGATTGAATCGACCAAACTCAGATCGAGCTTATGGGGCTGCGCAACAGTGCCAGGAATCGGTAGCCGGCAGAGGCATAGCGGCGGCGGGAGGCCGGGGGCGGGCTGGCGGGGGCGCAGATGTCTGACAGCCACAGGTCGCGGGGCACTCAAATGGCTCGCGGCGCCGCTGCGGTCCGTATCCTGCGGAGAGCGAGATGCAGATGCAGATGAGAGAGATGGAAGATATTTTACTTTGTGTTTTGACGGTGAGAAAGAGCCCTTGGGATGACACAGATAAGATTTTAGCCTTGGTGGGCCGTGCGGAGCATGAGATTTTGGGCTGACTGGGCTGAAATTGCAAGCCCATGGGAGGATTTCAGGTAAGGCTTTTTCAATTTCGGGTTTTTCGGGTAATTCGGGTATCGGGGATCAAAACCCGAATTACCCATAATAATTTCGGGTACCGGAACTTGCTACCCGATTTAGTCTTCGGGTTTTTCGATTTCGGGTTTTTCGGGTTCGGGTTCGGGTTTTTTGGGTACGGGTTTCGGGTTTCGGGTAATATGCCCAGCTATACACCTCAGGACGACCCCACCTGGCCACCTTCGCCTGAGTGTCATGTCCTTTTTTCCCCTTAGTTTTATAGATTTTCCTTTATAATCAACTAGACGTGCAACCTGCGTATTTGCGCGACTAGTATTGAAAATTTAAAAATTCACATGTCGTTATATTTTTACTTAAAGATTATAGTATTTTTTTACCATACATCACTCTATTTATTATTGTAAATTATGTTTATTATTGGTTAAAACAATTCAAATATGATCTACTTGTAATAACAATTTGATTTGTTGAGCATTAATAATATTATGCATATAATTATTCTTATTTTTGTTTTATTTTGATTGATTGTTGGTAGCTTTAGTTTTTATTAATAGTATATATTTGTAACTGATACATAACTAATTGGTATTTTGTATTTAATTTTTCATAATGGTATTGGTGGGTGATTTTTAATTAGGCATAGGGGTATTTTGGGCTAATTTTTATCATAATGGTAGTGGTGGGTAATTTTTATTTTTTTTATTTTTATCCAATTAATGTGGGAATTTTTGCAAAATAATAAGATAATAGAATATGTTTGCAAAAATTGTCTAGAAAGAGTATGTGTGAATTTTTGCGGAATAAGTTGTTTGTATAAATTTATGATGATGTTGATTACTTGTACAAATTATTTATAGAAGTTACATTAGAAAATTTTGTGGAGAAATTTTTATCATAATTTCACTCGTAAACTTCGTTGGCACTATCTCATCATGTGAATTTGTGATCAAATGTTACCACTAAGAAGTTATTTCGAAAAATTATAAGGACAAGTTATGCCTAGAATTCAAAACATCTCTAATAACAATTTCACTAATAAGATATTCTAAAAGGAATTTGGATATAAAAATTATGCACAAAAGTTATATATGTAGCTTTATAACTTTTGAAAAATAAAAATTATGAAAAATAAACTTCCTAAAAAAAAGTTGGGTGTCTTCGGAGATCGATCCCTGAGAAGCCTCCTGGTGCCCTGTGCACGGCTCGCGAACTAGAAATCCCCACCACCAGCAGTTCACTTCAGCAGGACGCGAGGTCGTCCTGAATATGCTACAAGTGCTGCCATGATCCTTGCAGACGGGACGGCGAGCACACGTCCCCCCCCCCCCCCCCCTCCTCTAGAAAACTAGGGCCCTGTTTAGTTCCAGCGCAAAATTTTTTGCGTTGGAATCTTACTAATTTGAAGTACTAAATGAATTTTATTTATAAAACTTTTTGCACAGATAGATTGTAAATCGCGAGACGAATCTAATGATGCTAATTAATTCATAATTAATCAATAATTAGCGGATTGTTACTGTAGCATCACTGTTGCAAATCATGGATTAAGTAGGCTCATTAGATTCGTCTCGCGATTTACAGCCCATCTATGCAAAAAATTTTGTAAATAAACTTCATTTAGTACTCCATACATGTGTTGAAATATTTGATGTGACGGTTTGTTTACGGGTTTATGGGGTGATAACTAAACAGAGCCTGGAAGGCAACCAGCTTCTGAGTGTGGTTTAGCCTTCAATTCACACCGCAAAAAAATGGCAACAAAGAAGTAACAAAAAGGAAAATGCCATCTATCAGTTTCCTTTCTCCTCTGCTAGTGGTGGAAGCGAAACGTGTGCTGGCTGCCCGTCCGATGCAGCAGGACAATGGACCATGCACCACAGTTACATCATGTTTGGCCCGTCCAAAGAGATCAATAGCACCAGCCACCACGGCTCCTTTGTGCTTGTGCCCACTGACCAAAAGTAATCCGAGGCGTGCCTGCTTGGCACTCTGTGTTGTCGCTCGTCGATGCGATTCTATTTACTCCAAGTCTCCAAGTGAGTAGTGTCCATTGATCTTGCTGGATTCTCTTGTGAGCTCGGTGAGGAACGAAAGGCCATGGCGGAGAAGACGGTGGTGCTGTACCCCTCCTTGGGCGTGGGCCACCTCAACCCCATGGCGCAGCTGGCCAAGGCCCTGCTCCGCCGCGGCGGCGTCGCCGTCGCCATCGCCGTCGTCGACCCGCCCGAGAAGGACGCCGTGCTGGCGGCCGCGCTGGCGCGCCTGGCCGCGGCCAGTCCCTCCATCACGGTCCGCCTTCTCCCCATCCCGCCGTCGTCCCGCGCCGGCAACAAGGGGGACTCCCAGTCCCACCCCATCATGCCCATCCTGGACGCGCTCCGCGCCGCGAGCCCCGCCCTCCGGGAGTTCCTCCGCTCGCAGGCCCCCGCCGTTGACGCCATCGTGGTCGACATGTTCTGCCCCGACGCGCTCGACGTCGCCGCGGAGCTCGCCGTCCCCGCGTACATCTTCTACCCGTCCGCGGCCGGCGACCTCGCGGTCTACCTCCAGCTCCCGGATTTTCGCCGCGCGGTGCCGTCCTCGCCGAAGGACATGGGCAAGGCGCCGCTGGGCTTCGCCGGCGTGCCGCCGGTCCGCGCCCTCGACATGCCTGAAACCATGCAGGACTGGGAGAGCGACGTGGGCAGGGTGCGGCTGCAGCAGATCACCCGGATGCCGGAAGCCACAGGCATTCTGGTGAACAGCTTCCAGTGGTTGGAGTCGAGGGCGCTGGAAGCACTGCGTGATGGCCGCTGCCTCCCCGGCCGCTCGACGCCGAAAATCTACTGCGTCGGGCCACTGGTCGACGGTGGCGACACCGACAGAAGCGGCGAGAGGCACGCGTGCCTCGAGTGGATGGACGAGCAGCCGAAACGAAGCGTGGTGTTCCTCTGCTTCGGAAGCATGGGCACCTTCTCGGCGGCGCAGCTGGAAGAGACGGCGCGCGGGCTAGAGCGTTCAGGGCACAGATTCCTGTGGGCCGTCCGGAGCTCACGCGAGGAGCAGAGAAACTCTCCCGAGTCTGGTCTGGAGGCGTTGCTTCCGGACGGGTTCTTGGAGAGAACCAAGGACAGAGGAATGGTTCTGAAGAACTGGGCGCCGCAGACAGAGGTGCTGCGGCACGAGGCGGTGGGAGCGTTCGTGACCCATTGCGGGTGGAACTCGGCGCTGGAGGCGATCATGTCCGGTGTGCCGATGATCTGCTGGCCATTGTACGCGGAGCAGAGGTTGAACAAGGTGCACATGGTGGAGGAGATGAAGGTTGGGGTGGCGGTGGAGGGCTATGACGAGGAGTTGGTGACGGCTGACGAGGTGGAGGCTAAGGTGCGACTAGTGATGGAATCCGATGCGGGGATGAAGCTCAGGGAGAGGACGGCGATGGCGAAGGAAATGGCTGCAGATGCCATCAAAGAAGGCGGGTCGTCTTACGTTGAACTTGGCGAGTTCTTGAGGGGTTTAGACAAGATCGACGTAGAATGAACTTTGAAGAATGCAATTGATGGATGTCATGTAATAGGTAATAGGCTTTGCTTTTAATCTGTCCATTTTGATTGGTTTTCGCATTGAAGGGTGCTGCTTTTTTTTTAATAATGGCCGGATATTCTTGTAGAGGTCGGGATATTTAGTATTCCATTATCTAAAATGTAATAGATAAACTGATGATGGCTTCTGAAATCGATGCTAACATCTACTATCCTATCGTTGAGGGGTTTTGGCTCTTTCCGTTTATTTTTTAACAAAAAAAAACTAACTATTTTCTCACTAAGTCCTTGCTTGGCACCTCAAATAGCCAATCTCCGGTCCCCTCGAGAAACTAAGATAATTGTTTCTTTTTTCTTACTACTAGTAATATAATCATCCGATACTTGTTTATCGAATCAATTACCTCAACTTGTCTCGCGAGCACTCTTTCAATAATCAAAATAGCCAAATTAGCCAAACGATTTCTTGAAGGGTTTATGATTCACAAGAATATGCATCGCACAAAGAAGCAAGACCATGAACGAATCTCACATTTATGGCTACGAGACCACTGTTGGAGGTACTTATAAAGGTAAGGATATAGCATGTGTTAAGTTCATAGATGTGAGTTTGTGTATGTGTACAATGGCGGAACCAGGAAAAAATCATGAGAGACGAGACAAACATGATAGGAATCTCATGATATACACTATTAAAAAATACAGATTTAATTGAATGCAAGCTAAAATTTATGTTATTTATGCATTCACCTTGAATACTTCAATCAGATGCTAATCATGGTTTTCAGTTACGTGTATCAAGTACCCTCCGTATGTAGTACCAGAAAGCACAGACAGGTACAGGGACAGGAATTCAGAGCTCAGGTGCAGAAGTGTCCAGCAGAATTTCCTCAGAAGATGATGCAAAAGTATATCTTCCTGATGATGGCTTCTTCAGTTCCAGCAGATCATTTTGTTCTGACTATGTTTATGTCAGTCAGTCATAAAATTGCAGCAAGGAAGAATTACCTTTTTTATAAGAAGAAATAATTTGCTTTGTGGGCCAGGGCAAGACAGCATTGGAGTCAGTTCACTTAGGCCCTATTTAGTTCCCACCATAAACCCCGTAAACGTGCATGGAGTACTAAATGAAGTCTATTTACAAAACTTTTTGCATGGATGGGCTGTAAATCGCGAGACGAATCTAATGAGTCTACTTAATCTTCGAATCGACCATCCACTTACTTTTTGCTTGAATTTTAGGCAATTACAAAATGCAGAGCGATGTAGGGATCAAGAATTGATGTAATTTTTCCTTTTCTTTTCCCATATTGATCGAGATTCGAGAGCTTGAAGGTTCAATACAAGAGTTCCCTGGCATACCAGTTAGAAGTTACAGGAAATAGAACAAAGAAGAAAAACAAGGAGAGTTTAGTCAGGTTATTGCAGAATTGAAAAAAAAGAAGAGAGAGTTTTGTCAGATCCTTGCAGAAATCCAGAGCTTCCAGCTTGCCAACTCCGGAGAAAGGAGATGGTATCAGCAGGCCCAAATGCGATGTACTTTCTTCGTCCACAAAATAATCTAATTATAGGATCCATACCGATCAAATTAATTTAAATTGAATTAAATTTATAGTAAATAATATTAGCGTGTAGGTCTCCAATTAAATTTAATATAAAACTATATTGACTTTATCTTACTATTACTAATTGGAGGGTTTTTTTAGCCTATATATGAAGTCATCTAGTATCCTAAGTGGACACTTTAAAAAAATAGAGAAATCATATAAATTCTCACAAAAAATCAGAAACATCCCGCCATCAATCCAACAACTCTAATTACAATAACCATCAGATATGTTATCTTTTCTAATAAATTATCCACCATTGGCATTATCAAAATAGACCATTGTCATTATCAAAATAGACTAACGTAAATATGTATCTAAATTACCCGTCTCTGTCATTATAAAAAAAATCTAAAGTAACCGTTGTGTAAATTACCAACCTATGCTATTATAAAAATAATACAAATACCCCCTAAATTTGCACATAAATTATCTAATTATGTCATTATTATTACAAATTAAATTGCTCCTAAATATAAATCTAAATTATAGAATTATAATAAAATATTAAAGTGCACTAATATAAAAATACAAATTACTATTTCTATCATTATTAATATATTATTATTTGTATAAAAATACTATCCACGATATATATCACCATATATTCATGCATGATGGAAGAGATAAGAATACTAATTCACAAACAAAAAGTTCAACTAAATATATGTCAAATACATATGGAGGTGTGAAGCAAAAAAATATTGTAATTATATAATGATAAATATATATTTTAGAGTATGTGTTAGAATATTTAATAGATGAAAAAAAGTATAATTATTGATCTCATTCTTATATTAAATCTATAACTAATTTAATAGTACTCATTTTATATCATAAATGTTATTACTGTTTTATATAACTTTAGTTTGCCTTATCAAAAAATGATAATTGTATTCGATCGTGGACGGAGGCAGCAATCTTTTCTTTAATCGCAACACCTTCTTTTGTCTTGCAGACTAAAGATGGCAAAGCTGTTGCAGTGGCAAAGCTCTATCCATTTTACCTGTCTGCTGATAAAGGTGGCAAATCTTCTGGCTCTGTTTAGTTCCTAACAATTTTTCTACAGTATTTGTCACATCGAATCTTCGGACACATACATAAAATATTAAATGTAGTTGAAAAAAATAACTAATTACACAGTTCAACTGTAAATGACAAGATGAATCTTTTAAGCCTAATTAGACCATAATTGAATATTAATTATCAAATAACAATGAAATGGTACAGTACCCAAATCCAAAATTTTTTGCAAACTAAACACACCCTGTCTTAGCCGCCTCTCATTGTCAACAAGGTGCTGGCTGATGGGACTCTTCGTCCAACTTAGCTGCTGGCTGCTGCCGTTCTGCACGTCTGCTAGCAGAGCGACGAAACATCGGCACACTTTGATTGTTAATTGGTGTCAAATAAAGCCCGTTTATAAAATCAACTTCAGAACCCCGCGCTAGTGACTCTGAAAAATTTAATAAAATTTTGACCGTGCGATTAGAGGATAGTTACTATAGCATCACTGTAGCAAATCGTCAATTAATTACCGTCATTAGATTCGTCACGAAAAGTTACATCCATCTCTAAAAAATTTTGTAAATAAATTTCATTTAGTACTTTATGCATGCGAGATATTTTTTTAGAAAATATGTGTGCTAGTTTTGTTGCGGATCCAAACAAGGCCATCACGGCAACAACTGCTTTCGTTAAACCACTCAGCCAGACAGCCACCATATATAATCCCCATTGATCTGAGCGCACATAGATCACTGCCACAAACAGCAAATGGGCAGCGCCGTGGTGCTGTACACATGGATGGTCCGGGGCCACCTCCACCCCATGGTTCAGCTCGCCGGCCGCTTGGCCGGCCACGGCATCCCCGTCACCGTCGCAATCGCCGACGTCCCGTCGTCCGGCGACTCCGGTAAAACATACGAGCGCCTCTCCGCCTCCTACCCGTCCGTCTCTTTCCACCTGCTCCCGCCGGCACCCGCCCGTTCCGGCGACGAGGCCGACCCCGACGCCGACCCCTTCATCACGCTCATCGCCGACCTCCGCGCCACCAACCCCGCGCTCCTCGAGTTCGTGCGGTCCCTGCCGTCCGTCAAGGCGCTCGTCCTCGACTTCTTCTGCGGGTGCGCGCTCGACGCCGCCGAGGAGCTCCGACTTCCGGCCTACCTGTTCTTCACGTCGGGCGCCTCGCCTCTTGCTGCCTACCTGCACATCCCCGTCATGCGGCCCGACGTCTCGTTCGGGGACATGGGGCGCTCCTTGCTGCACTTCCCAGGCGTCCACCCGGTGCCGGCCTCCGACCTGCCGGAGGTCCTGCTCGGTCCTCGCAACGAGCAGTACAAGGCCACCATTGGTCTCTTTGAGCAGCTGCCCAGAGCGAAGGGCATACTGGCCAACACGTTCGAGTGGTTGGAGCCCCGCGCCGTGAAGGCGATCCAAGAGGGGCTCCCCCGCCCCGGCGAGCCCGTGCCGAGGCTGTTCTGCGTCGGCCCGTTGGTCGGCGAGGAGAGGGGAGGCGAGGGGAAGCACGAGTGCCTGACGTGGCTGGACGCGCAGCCGGCGCGGAGCGTGGTCTTCCTCTGCTTCGGCAGCGCGAGCTCGGTGCCGGCGGAGCAGCTGAGGGAGATCGCGGTGGGGCTCGAGAGGAGCGGGCACGCGTTCCTCTGGGCCGTGCGCGCGCCCGTCGCGCCCGACGCCGACTCGACGAAGCGGTTCGAGGGCCGGGGCGAGGCGGCGCTGGAGGCGCTGCTCCCGGAGGGGTTCCTGGACAGGACGCGCGGGCGCGGGCTGGTGGTGCCGACGTGGGCGCCGCAGGTGGAGGTGCTGCGGCACCGCGCGACGGGCGCGTTCGTGACGCACTGCGGGTGGAACTCGACGCTGGAGGCGGTCGCGGCGGGGGTGCCGATGGTGTGCTGGCCGATGTACGCGGAGCAGCGGCTGAACAAGGTGTTCGTCGCGGAGGGGATGGAGCTGGGGGTGGTGATGGAGGGCTACAACGAGGCCATGGTGAAAGCGGAGGAGGTGGAGGCCAAGGCCAGGCTGGTCATGGAGTCCCAGCAGGGGAAGGAGCTCAGGGAGAGGACGGCGGTGGCGAAAAATATGGCCGCCGCCGCGCTGGAGATCGGCGGGTCGTCGTCGGCGGCGCTCGTTGACTTCAGGAACAGCCTGGAGATTTCGGCGCACGATTGAAAGGATCAGACGAGACCACGGCACAGGAGCAGAGTTCAAGTCCGACACGAGAAGGATGGCAAAGTCAAGCTCCCGTTCACGGTTCACCTGAATTTTGATTTTTGAGATCCGTGGCTCCTTTTCATGCTTTTTATTGTATCTGTTTCTTTTCTATCAACATACAGATGCCTGATGAAACTTTACTTTTCCCTGTTATATTTTATAAAAAAATGCGCCGTGGCTGATGACTTTCCGTCACTATTATTACGACCAATTAATCGGGTTTCTAATTAGCGGGTGCTCGCCGGGACGGCTCCTGGCGATCGATCGGACAGGTCTGCCACTTAATTACTCCAACCTTTCTTTCCGCACGTTCACTTCAAAGCCTAGAAATTTTCAAGTTAATCCAAGAAAAAAAATTATCCACCACTGCCATTAAAAAAATTAGTCTACAATATCCATATACTCCCTTCGTTTTTAAATATATGACACCATTGACTTTTTTCTTCATTTAACTATTCGTTTTTTCTACAAATATTTATGCAAATAGCCAAATCTTCAAGTTAGATTCAAGAGACTCTTAATAATAGAAGTAAAGGTACTCATTTCACTTCATTTAACTAACTGATTAATTAAATAATATTGATCAAAGTTGAAGAAAAAAATCAACGGTGTCATATAAAAAAGAACGGAGGGAGTACATGTTTATAAATTACCCACCAATGTCATTAAAATATATTTCTATTTATAAATATAAATTTTTCTATTGTTTTGACTATTAAGCTACATATCATACGTACCTATAGGATACTAGCTACACAAACAATTAATATATTTTACTATATTTATATCTTATTATATTACCAAAATTATAAATGCACATTCACGATTATTTTATTATTAGTCAAAATAAACAAGACAATTCTAGACTTTGCACTATATTAGACTACCACCTGGCCTGCAGTGATCATGATGAGAGGGTGGCTAAAGTTGGGCCAGCAATGAGGATCACAGAGTTGGAGGCTAAGAGCAAGGGTAAGTGCCGCGCCGCAAGCTTCTTCATCCTCCGTGGAGTCTGGAGAATGTCCATCACCTATTGCCGACTGGTGATGTTTGAACGTGCATGTGCGCAGGCCCAATGCAAACACAAGCCCACTGCACGTCCACCTAACTCTTTTTCGCAACCCTCCTGCATCACTGTTCTTACCGGGGGTCCTTGACATTACTCCAAAGATTTGTTGCCGACATTGCTACAAGACACTACCGAGCCTCACAATTAACACCAGAAACTCAAAAAAAAAAAAACTAACACCACAAGCAGATCAAGAGCTAGTACAATATTGATCAGGCCATGATTGGTATAGTATAAGCTCATCAGACTTGAACATAGGTTGCTGAAATTCTGAACGGAATCTTGTGCTTTGCACTATAGAGATTTGTTACTTTTCAAAAAGAAAGAAATTTAGACCGATTGTTCCCCAACAGAAACTAGGTCATGAAAGCATGACGCCAGGTAACGGATGACAGAATTAAACATAGTAGCAACATACGACCAAGAGAATCATAGAATAGGGAAGTTAGCAAAGGAACAACTGAGTCAGTTGAACTGAGCAGTGGACATCATTACTGTAAAGGGCTAGTAGATTAAAAATATGTTACTACTACTAGCGAATGGTAGTAGTTAAGTGCCTGTTTGGTTGCCTGGCTAAAGCCTGGTCAGGCTTTGATAATACAGGTTCGTCATGTTTGGTTGGGTGCACAGGGTCCTTAGCCAGGCTAAAGTAATGCAACCAAGGGGTCGGGGCCAGGCTCCATGGGAACGCAGAAATCGAGCGTTTCCACGGAGCCAGGCTACTCTCGCCCATCCTCTGGAGTGTGCTCACCTTTCTTCCCCTCACCACTGCTACCACGGGCTCGCTCTCGCCTCGCTGCTCTGCACGCCCTCGCCCTCGCCGCTGTCTAGATCCACGCCGGCATCCCCACCATCTTTGACTTCCTCCGCCCGGCCCAGTCAGTGCGGGGGATCGGATTCAGGGGCGGAGTTGGCCTGCGGCAGCGCGTTGGTTGGGGCATGGGGCGGAGGTCACCCGCGGCGACGCCGGGTCGAGGCCTAGCACGGACATCGCGTGATGGATGTGTCCCTCCCCCACGTGGCTCCGACTCACCGGCGGTGGACCTCACGCGACGAGGGCATCCCTCTCCTGCGCGGCTCCGGCTCACCCACGGCGGTGACCTCGAGGCCTGGTATTGACCTCGCGTGGTGGAGGCATCGAGGCTCTGACCTCTTGCTCACCCGTGGCGCCTTGGCAGAGTAGGGGTGAAGGCCCGACGTGGCCTCGCGCGGCGGAGGTGTCACGGCTCCGGCCTCCGGAATGCCCGCGGCGGC
The DNA here is from genome assembly GCF_016808335.1 of Panicum virgatum. Lineage (NCBI taxonomy): Eukaryota > Viridiplantae > Streptophyta > Magnoliopsida > Poales > Poaceae > Panicum > Panicum virgatum. Next base: position 55,675,634 of record NC_053149.1, read on the forward strand.
GCGGTGGTCGGGATTAGGGGCGGAGCTTGTGCGCCGGAGGCGAGGCTCGCCCGTGGCTTCCGCTCGCAAGCGGCATACCTTGGCTTGTTTGGTTGGCGCTAGGATTTTAGCGTGCTATGAATAATGACATTTTGGTCAAACAAGATCAGTTTACAAAACCAACTCCAGAATCTCGCGCTAATGACCTTGAAGAATCTAATAAAGCCTTTGACCGCGCGATTAGAGGTTGATTACTGTAGTATTATTGTAGACAATCATCGATTAATTATTGTCATTAGATTCGTTGCGAAAAGTTACACCAATCTTTAAAAAAAATTTATAAATAGACTTTATTTATTACTTCATGCATGCGAGATTCTATTTTCGTAAAACGTGCGTGCTAATTTTTTAGAATGGCAAACAAGGCCCTTGCGAGTGTCGAAGAGGACGGTGGCGCTGAAGAAGTCTGTGTATTGCTGGGCTGAATTGAATTTTTTTTACAGACTCATGCTCCATCTCTGCCGATACCCGCTGCCGGTGGATTTCACGGTGGCAAAGAAAGAAGAATAGGAGAAGATAAAAGAGAGAGGAGGTGATAGGCAGGGTTCACCTTTTCGTTTTTCTATCGAATCCCGCCAACTCTCGGAAACGAAATTTCGGCCAAAATTTCGCCGAATTTCGCTAATTCTGAACGGAAAGAGAATTCAAATTAAAAAAATGAAATTTCGGTGATTTCGACCGAAATTTCGGTGATTTCGACCGGAAAATGATGTCCGTTGTGATTTTCGTACTGTTTCGGAGGTCAAATGAAAAACTTTTGAATACCAACTTTGTTCAGTTTTTCGAGATTTACAACTTTTGTTTCAGGAACTTTTCCATTTGAGCAATGGTTTGAAAGTTATTTAATTATTTCAAAAACTACCAATTAAAAGTCTTGTCATTTCATGTGACAACTTCCATTTTCTCTCTTAGGTCTCAACTAGACTTTTATTATTCTTGTTATTGCGGATATGCCTATTAAATTTCAGGGACATTGGTTGATCCAATTGAAAGTTGTTTTAAATCTAGGACAAACATGATTTGAATTGGTTATCAATTCATATGACAGTGTTTGAATTTTTTTTTGATTCAATTTGTATAGAGAATTCCTAAAATGTAATTTGTATAGAGCGAGGAGGGGTCTGGAGAAATGCCAAGCTGCGTCGGATACTAAAAAGCTATAAATTCTACCTCATTAGACTACAAATAACCTTATTTTTCAACTAAAGTGCAATTTTAGCCTAGCAAATGATCTTAGATTTGAGTGTGTTCTAGTCCTATTTGCTCAGAAGAACACCTAGTTTTTTATCATATTTTTTCGAATTTTTTATAAATATTTTTGAATTTTAAATTTAAAAAAGAAAAATAGCGAAAAATACTGGAATTTCAGTTCCCGGTAACTAGCGAAAACGAAAAAAACACCGAAATTTCGGCGAAATTCGACCGAAAAGTTGAACCCTGGTGATAGGCCGATGTCTCACCGCTTAGGAAGAGGAGGTGATGCCATCCACATGTGCAAGCAAACCAAACGCAGCAAAATGAAACCAGACTATACTAAGACGTGCAACCAAACATAGACCAATGTACTGGTAGAGACAGCCTTTGGTTGGCCTGGCTATGGATCCTAGCCAGGCTAGTGTTAGCACATGAACCAAACATACCCTAAGATCGAGGAGATAGGCCACATCACTGATAAACAAAGATGTAGACAAAATGAGGAGTGACCATTGCACTAAGAGCAGAGCACTCTTGATTACTTAAACAAATATGAGGAGGCACCATTGCACTTGCAGCAGAGCACTCTTGATTACTGAAACATATAGCATGTGATAAGAAAGATTTAAGTTTATGTATAATAATAAGATAAAAAAATACAAGATATATTCAGAATATCGATACTAGCCGCACAAATACACGGATCACCTTACTATTTTTTTAAAATCAGATAACTAAATGGCTTCCGGGCGCTAGCCCCTGAGTCCTCATTTTCTTTTATCATGCAATATAAATAACTATAAAAAAATATAATACAAACTTGTATAAATATACACTATATACAAAATATATGTGAACAAAAATTGTTTAAAATAGTTATACAACAAAAATTCTGTACATATATAAAGTAATACAGTATATGTATATAATAACAAAACTTATGTTTATAAATTGTGCATAAAATATGTGATAAAAAGATTATACGTATAAGTTGTACAATAACAAAGTTTTGGTGCATAAGTTGTGCATAAAATGTTTGGATAAAAGATTGTGATCAAATGTTACAAGAAAAAATGTTAAGACAAAAAAGTTTTGAGTAAAATGAAATAAAATGAAAGGCATGTTGGCGACTGGGTCGCCACGCGAGTTTGCTGCTGCCGCACAGCACAGCAGTAAGGATGGCAATGAGTCGGGTTTGAGTCGGGTGGAATGTCTGGGCACCCAAAATTGAAACCCGAACTTAAAATCCAAACTCGACTTGAAGACCGATTCGGCTCAAAATCCATCCCTGAAACCGAAACCCACGAATACCCGAAACCCAATTGGATACCCCAAATCCGTTTTGTATGGCAACACAGTAAGAGAAATAAGTACTTCTTATAAACATATACAAGATTTGTATAATATTTACATGTATAAACAAGAGGGAATAAATAGTAAATAATTTGCTAAGTCAACTTAAAATAAATTTAGTAGTCTAAATAAATAAACTTATTGCTAAGTATAATATAAAATATGAGTTTTTACTCCAAACAGTTATCCATTGGATATCCACAGGTGAAAAACCAAACTCGAAACCGAACCCGATAAGTTTTGAGGCCCCGAACCCGAAAACTGTAGGCGAAAAATCATCCCCGAACCCGCTAGACCCGAAACCCACGGATATCCGACCCGAAACTGAACCATTGACATCCTTACACAGCAGCGCTGTCACGTACGGAGTACTCACATGTGGACTCGTCAAAAAAAAAGAATGGAAATAAAAGCTGTTGATGCGATCGTATAGGAGCTTCGCGAAAAAATTAGATTTTGATTCTGTACCATATTTTGTTGTTATTTAACAGTTAATATTTAATAATAAACTAATTAGATTTAAAAGATTCATCTCGTATAAATAGTTAACTATATAATTAGTTATTTTTTCAACTACATTTAATGTTCTGTGTATATGTTCGAAAATTCGATGTAATATATACTGTAGAAATTTTTTTAAAGCTAAACATGGCCTGAGTTGAAAATCGAGCGCTCGGACGCTTCCTAACGAGCGCGTGCGGAATTGGATTTACGCTAATTAACCTGATTGGACTAGCAGTCCATGCCCAGGCCAGTTGGCAAGTATTTTTCACTTCTTCCACTGTCTTACGAGCTCCAGCAGCGCTGTTCTCGACTCCCCACCGTCGCTCAGCGCCTCCTTCGCCTGCCGCATGGCCGCCCGTGTCCGCTCCCGGAGCTCCCCGCCGCCGTCCGACTCCATCAGCCACCTCACCTTCGCAGCCACCTCCTCGTGCCTGACCGCCTCCTTGTCGTAACCTTCCAGAGCCACGGCCAGGCGCAGCTCCTCGACCAGGAACACCTTGTTCGTCCGCTGCTCGGCGTACATGGGCCACGCCAGCATCGGCACGCCGCCCACGATCGCCTCCAGCACCGAGTTCCACCCGCAGTGCGTCACGAACCCCCCGACCGCGGCGTGGGCCAGCACCTCCCGCTGCGGCGCCCACGCCGGCACCACCAGCCCCTTCCCCTTGGTGCGGGCAAGGAAGCCGTCGGGGAGGAGCGCGTCCAGGTCGGGGTCCGCCGGCTTCCCCCTGCTGTCCTCGCCGGGCGGGCGGCGCACGACCCACACGAACCGCTGCCCGCTCGTCTCCAGCCCGCGCGCCACCTGCCTCGTCTGCTCCGCGCTGAATCGGCCCATGGTGCCGAAGCAGAGGAACACGACGCTGGCGTCCGGTTGGGCGTCGAGCCACGCCAGGCACTCGTGCCGGTTCGCGCCGGCCTTCTCCAGCTTCATCAGCGGGCCGACGCAGTGCAGCGGTGGCGTCCGACGCTCCGGCGGCGTGCAGAGGCCGCTCACGATGGCGTCGATGGCGCCCGGCTCCAGCGCGCGGAAGCTGTTCATGATAATGCCGTGCGATTCGCACATCTGTTCGGACAGGGCGAGGAAGAGTCTGTTGGCGAGGCTGTTGCGGTCGAGGATCGCCGCGGGGAGGTCTTCCACGGGTATCCCGGGGATGCCCGGAATGTGCAGACGCTCGCCACCGAGGTCTCGGAGGCTCACGGTTGTCCGCTCATGGATCACGGGATGGTACAGCAATTCCGCCAGACCGGAGATGGACGAGGTGAAGAAGAAATAGGTCGGGATGCCGAGCTCGGCGCCGACGTGCACGGCGCTGCCGCAGAAGAAGTCGAGGACGAGGGCGGCCGGGAGCGGGGAGGCAGCGCGGAGGAACTCGCGGAGGTCGGAGTTGGAGGCGCGGGCGAGCTCGAAGGTCAGTGCCACGTAGTCGTGGCCGGGCACGTCGCGCGGGCGCGTCACGGGCGGGAGGCGGCGGAAGGAGAGCTCGGGAAGCGCGGCGGCGAATGATCCGGCGGCCTCGTCGCCGGTCCGCCCGCCGATCGCGACGGTGACCTTGAGGCCGTGCGCCGCGAGCAGCTCGCCGAGCTCCTCCATGGAGACAAGGTGGCTGCTCATCGACGCCGGGGCGTAGATCACCACGTGCTTCTTTGCCTTCTCGTCGTGGCTCGCCATTCTCCGGGGGGCAGTGTTGACCTTTGCTTTTGCGCATATATATATACCGGCACTCGCCTCATTTTCGACCACGAGTCCCACCTACCCAATCGTCTTGCACAGTTGCACGGCAACGACTCAGTGAAGAACTTTGGAAGCTAGCCAGGTGAAAAACTTCACCTTGGGAAGTTCTGATGCTACCTTCATGAAGTTGTCGGTAGGAAGGAGTAGCACCCGTCTTGCTGTCCCGGCACCAGAACCACCAAAGATGCCAGAGCTGGATGTACTCCGGGATCATCTGGACCGACAAGCCGCCTCTGAGGTCACGAACCCACTGCCTGCTTTCCAGGGCTTGGGCAACAGTTCTTCTGTTCCGGATTCTTGTGGAGATGGCTGCAAGGAGGGCGCAGCGCAAGCTGCGAGATGGGCCTCCCCTCGATCCAATCGTGCACCCAGAAAAGCGTCTTCGTGCCATCAGCAATGTTTGGTTTCTACGGTAAAAATTTCGCGAAAAAGAAATCTTATATGCATGGAGTGTTAAATGTAGGAAACATATTTGGTGGAAACCACAACTTTCGTGAAAACTCGTGCAAATCACGGCTAAAAAGTCGTCTAAATTCACCAAAAAAATCACATATGTAGATGATACGATGATACATAATCTTATAAAATATCTTGTCTAAACTCGACTTCGTTTGTGAGGGATATAGAAATAACAAATTTCTAACAAATCTTGATTTGTTAGAAATTTGTTATTTCTATATCTCACAAACGAAGTCGAGTTTGGACAAGACATTTCAGTGATGGGTGTAACTTTTCGGGACAAATCTAATGACAGTAATTAATCTATAATTTGCTAAATTGATGCTACAGTAACTATTATCTAATCGTGCGGTTAAAAGCCTCATTATATTGGTCTCGCGGATTCACCAAGAGTCCTGCAGGTGGTTTTATAATTATACTTTACTAGTCTATCAACCCGTGCTCCCGCATGAGCTAATTAAAATTAATATAAGAATGAGGTCAATAATTATAATTACGTATTTCACGCTCTTTATTATTAATTAAATATTCTAACGCATACTCTAAAATATATATTTATCATTATTTAGTTACAATAGATTTTATTTTGCATCCCACCTCCACATATATTTGATATATATATATATATATATATATATATATATATATATATATATATATATATATATATATATATATATATATAGTAGAACTATTTGATTGTGAATTTGTAGTCTTATCTCTTCCATCGTACATAAATACGTGGTGACACATCGTGGGTAGTATTTTTATATAAAAAATAATATTAGTAATGATAGAAATTGTAATTTAGATTTTTATATTGATACTTTAATATTTTATTATAATTATATAATTTAAATTCATATTTAGGAGTAATTTAACTTCTAATAATGATATAATTGGATAATTTATATGCAAATTTAGGGGGCTATTTGTATTATAATGGCATTGGTGGGTAATTTAGATACATGTTTAGGGGGTTACTTTAATTTATTTTCATAATGGCAGAGGTGGAAGATTAGGGGGTTACTTTAGATTTTTTTAATAATGGCATAGGTGGTAATTTAGATATATGTTTAGGGTGTTACTTTAATCTATTTTCATAATAGCAGAGGTGGGTAATTTATAAGGAACTATAACAAATTCGATGGCTATTATAATTAGAGTTATTAGATTGATGGCTAGATGTTTCTGATTTTTTGTGATAATTTATATGATTTCTCTATTTTTTTAGAGTGTCCACCTAGGATTCTAGGTGGCTTCATGTGGAGACTTCAAATGAGCCTCCAATTAGTAATAGTAGATTTAATATTCTAAATTAGTGATCAAAGGTGTAAAAAGTTTTTGCGAATTTTTTTTTATCCCAAACCAAACATGGCCAGAGGCTGAACTACTGAAGGTCTGAAGCACTGAAGAGCGCACACACCTCAAGCTCAATGGTGGAGAAGATTGATTATGAGTATATTATTGAAGATTTTATTTCAAGAATACTAAGAGAATTATGTTGTTCAAGTGGAGATTATATACCAAGAGCTGAATAGATAGTAGATTATAGGTTTAATTTACATTATTACTGTTATATTTTTCTAGACTGAAAATGCCCCGCTCTATATTTAGTACAGGGTCCCGAGTTTTGTAGGCCGAGAGGAAGGAAGCCAGGCGCTGGCGGGCGAGGCCCGTAGAAGTACACGCGGGGGCACGGCGCGTAGACGCAGAAGATGTCGACGACTAGTGCTGCGAGTCGGCGGCGGAGGGGAGCAAGCGGACTAGCGCAGCTGCGGAGGAGCGCGCGAAGCGATGGATCGCTCGGACAGCCGTCGAGCTGCGAGAAGCTAGGAAGAAGATAAGAGCCGTGCAAGAGGGCTGAGCCGAGCGCCCATGCGCTGATTGCAGGAGCCGACCGTAAAGGAGACGAGACGGAGGACCGCTAATTTGCGGTTGACCGTGCGAGTCGACTGCGTAGGTCGATTTCCCGACCGTGCCATATTTCCTTTTCTGGAAAAGGATTGACCCGCCACCCGTTTCGGTTTTGGAATCCAGTGAACCCACCTCCACCCCCTCCACCGCCGAATGGGCCTTTTATAAGAAGGAAATTTCGTTCTGTATTTTATGATAGATACAAAAAGGTCAAATACAAAACTATGAAAAATACATGAATAAAAATATTTGATAGTGTTTTTTTTCATTTCTAGCAATTTTTTTGTTATTTTGTGATAAAAAAGTTCAGAGAAAAATTCAAAAAGAAATTTTTTCAAGAGACAGAAAAAAGTTCAAGGGAAATTTGAACGGCAGAAAAAATTTCAAGAATTTTTTTTCATCCAAAAAACAGAAAAAGCTCCGGTAAAAAAAGTTTTAAGAGTTTTTTTCAAAGAAAAAATATTTTGGAGAGAGAACAAAAATATTTTAATAAACAAATATTTAGAAGATAAAGTTTTTAAAATAATTGAAAAAATTGGGGAAAAAACTTTTGCATCCAAAAATAAAAAATTGGGGATAAAAAAAAACAAACGGCGCTACCTCGGGGCTACCAGGGGGGCTCGCCGCCGCCGCCGCCGGAGGCGAACACCCGGGGGACGAGCCCGCCGATACCCGCCACATGGAATCGACCGTGACTTTGGATGGGTGCGGTCACCTGGAAATTCATCATCGGGGACGAGACGTCCGATCTAGAAGATGCCCACGCGGCGCACATCGGGAGAGGGGCTGCACGGAAAGCGATTTGCAGCCCTCCTGCACCAAAATTTTTTCCGGGCCTGGATCCGAACATGGTGGGGACGGCGCAGTGGAGCAACAGCCTGGCGAGCTCCACCATGCATGGGGACGAGGGGATCAGGCGGCCCACGCACAAGCAGAGTACAAAGGGGTGGTAAAGTATTTTAAAATTTGATTTTGATAATTCAGGGACCGAATTCTAAAAAAGTTTAATTCTAAGCTGAAACGTACAAAAGCCAAGTACGATCGTAAAGACATCACTAGGATGATACCCCCTACAATACAAAACGACGCGGCCACTGGCAGGGGGCGAACCTGCGCCTAGGGCCACCCGGGCCGTGGCCCTAGCGCCTATGGCCACCCGGGCCGTGGCCCTAGTCGTGGCCCAACAACTTTCAGCACCCCCACTTAGTTTTAGCCCAAAACATTTGGCCCATTCCTCGTCTCTCCTATGACAATCGCCGCCACTGCTTGGTGCCTGCTGGCTGCTGCCTGGTGCGTTGCGCGCGCAACCTGCCGCGAATCAGAGCCCCTGGCCCGCTGGCCGGTTTCTCGTGAACTCATCTCTTGGAAGCTCACCTTGGTAATTTGTTGCTCAGCTCATCCGTCACGTAAGCACCAGGTTGCACGCCGCCAGCAATCTATCTTTTTAGGTGTTTACATATCTTCTCCTAGCTCTCATCATTTCTCACTACTATTCAATACATTAATATAATTAGAATATTGGATTGAGCTGAATCATTTGTGGTTTATTTTTTAATGAAACTGTAGGTCTAGAAACTTACAATTTGTTCTGCAAAATGAAGAGGACTAGAAATAATAACAACCAGGACTAGTGTGTGCCAGGCTACCATAGAGTTAGTAGGTTAGTAAACTAACAGTTTTGGTGATTATATCTAATTCATGTAATTTGATTATTTAATTAGGTATCATGTATTGCACACTAAAGTACCATACACAATTAGGCAACCTATTGAGTTGGATATGTATAACTGTATATACCATATCTGTGTACATGTATTGTGGTGTCATGACCACATGGAACTTGGCCCTAGTCTTGGAGGAAAGCTGGGTCCGCCACTGGCCGCTGGTTTCCATCAGCATCTCCATCGCGTTCTTGGCGCGCCGTGAGGTCGTTGTTCTTCTCTTTGGAGTCTGGAGTCGTTGCATCAGTGGCCTATGAATTTGTGGCGCACGCAGAGATTCTAATCTTTTGCGTAGAGGAGACATGCCTATAATTCGCAAGCAATGGACTAGCTGATCACGACTTACCAGGTCAAGTGCAAGCAGGTCAAATTTGATCGCTCACTTAAACTGATTAAATAAACGCCTTTCACGCCTCAGGACAGCAGCTCTGTTGCCGAAAGCCTCATGCCTTCCGCGACCAAATCATCCCGGTCCTACCTTCACGAAGCGTGGCAATTTGCAGCCCTTTCTATCGCAATATCGCGAGGAAAAATGAGCGCGAACCTAACCTCCGGACGATCTAGAAACAAGTAAACGCAAACAAGCAGCTAGTTTTTGCTTCTTCTTCTTCTTTTTTTTTAACCAGCAGCGAGGTTGACTCTCGAGAGAACGAAAAAAACACGCAGGTCAGGTGGCCACGGAAAAGCCCGGGAGTCAATTTGTGGCAGGGGAAACCGGCACAGCCCATTTATTGAAGGTGCAGTGCAGTCCACACTGTTCAAGCGGAAATCAAGCCGACGTCTTTGTCCGCGAAGAACACGTACGCGATGCACGGCGGCCCGCCACAGCGAGAACTCTGTGTCCTCCGTGCGAAAATCCACCGTATAAGAGCTTCGCGACCCAGCGTCAAGATTTCTCGCGTCCAGAGTCCAGAGCCCCCTGCTCCGCTCTTCCCTCCGGCCAGTCCCCAACCCCATGGCGACCGCGACCGCCACCGCAGGGCCGTACAACACCGCCGCCGCGACGGGCAAGGAGGAGCCAACGACGAAGCCGCTCGCCACCGCGTCCCCGACCGTCCACCCTGCCGCGACCGACGGTGGCGCCGGGGACGAGGAGGTCGCGACCTCCTCCAAGCGCCGGCGCTCGGCGCAGTACCTCCGGAAGCAGCGCCGGTGCGCGCTCTGGTTCTGCGGCTGCTGCGGCGCCACCGTGGTCCTCCTGGGCATCACGGCCCTCGTGCTCGCGCTCACCGTGTTCAAGGTCCGGGACCCCGTCCTCACCATGAACGGCGTCACACTGGAGGGCGTGGACGGTGACCTGGGCACGGCGGGGCGCCCGGCCGTGTCCGTGAACGCCACGCTCAGCGCCGACGTCTCCCTCGAGAACCCCAACGCGGCCTCCTTCCGGTTCGGCCGCAGCGAGACGGACTTCTACTACGCCGGGGAGACGGTGGGCGTGGCGCACGCGCCGCCAGGCGAGGTCGGCGCCGGCCGCACCGTGCGCATGAACGTCACGCTCGACGTGCTCGCCGACCGCATCTCGCCCAACGTCAACGCCACCGACCTCATCTTCGGTCAGGACTACAACCTCACGAGCTACACGGAGATCGCCGGGAGGGTCAGCGTGCTGGGCATCTACAAGAGGGACCTCGACATCAAGATGAACTGCTCCATCACGCTGGAGGTGGGGGCCTTCACCACCGTGCAGAGCAAATCCACCACCTGCGTTGCAAACGTCAGCTGATCATTTCGGTTAGCAGGTCGTTAGCCGTCTCCATGGATGGATTCAAATATACTATTTTGTTGCTGCTAGCTCTGTGCTCCTTTTGTGTACAAGCAACTTACATTAGTTTTGGTTAGAGACGAGTGACTCATAAATGTCTATCTTGATGCTCAACGGCTTGTGTATTTATGTGCTTTTTCTGAATTCTAATGAGAGGATACCTACAAGTTCAGGCCGTATTTTATCAACTTCGATTCAGAGTAGTTTCTATCTGCTGCCTGTCTGTGACACTGACACAGGTAGTGGCATGACGAGGGCAAACCAACTAATCCGTGCCTTGGATATCGACTGTGGTACTTGGTAGGCTACCCACCATGTTTTGTCAGTGTTACTTTTTCTATCGTCGCATGCTTTTCCATGGGTTGATCCCTCTCAGAAACAATCACCTTACTGACCATTCCTTCATTCATAAATGGACAGGTAAAAAACAATGGGGCCACAACAACCAGTTCTGCGAGCAAGGCGATCCTATCCTCAATCGACCAACGCTGAACGTGACGTCGCCGGATCAGTCTACTGCTAGTCCTCTCCGGTGCTTGCCGCCAGCGGTGCCAACTGCCATCTGCCATCTGCCAGCACCATCTCGCGGCACACCCTCCGCCGCCGCCACGGACCATGAGTCCATGACCCACTCCCAAGCGCACGTCCACTATCGCCCGTCGCCCTGGTGGCCGCGGACCACCCAGTCACCACCGTCTTTCTTGGCTATACGTGGACAGTAGCCCGTTGGCCGCACCCAAGCACGACCAATTTGATCCTACCCAAGCATGGCCCGGCACGCTCCCCACCGTGCCCGGGCTTGGACCGTCACTCCAGCCCGTGGGTAAGCACGGCCCGACACGGAGTTAGCAGGCTGGCCCGATGGTGGCCCGCTAACTCCAACAGTCGGCGGCCAGCCCATGCAGCGATCGAGCAATGTATATACCCCCCGCCTCCCCAAAGGCCCAAACCCTAGCCCCCACTCTGCGTCTTCTAACCTGCTTGCGCCTCGGCGCCGGCTTCCCCAACAACTCCCTCTCCTAGTCTCCGCCGCCGCTGGTGCCGCTCCCCCTCCTCTCCTCCAGATCTCTACCTCCGGCGTCGCTCCCCCTCCTCTCCTCCACCTCCGGCGCCACTCGACCGCTCCCCTCCCGCTCCACCCGACCGAGCCGCCGCCTCCCTCCCTCGCGGAGGTTGCTTCCCCTCCGCCTGAGCCTTCCCTTTGATGGCAGTCACGGGGAGCAGGCGGCGGCGCCGATGGCAGCTGCGGGGAGCATGAGTGGCGCACTACCCCTTTGACCATCCCAAAACCAGGCAAACTACCCCCTTGACCATCCCAAAGCGGTTTTGCTGACGTGACACATGTGTCCCACATGTCACTATATTTTTTACCACATCACCTCCCCTTCACTGACGTGGACTCCATGTCACCGTCTTCATGTCTCTCCTCTCTCTTTTACTCTCTCCACCTCTCTTCCCCTACTTCGCTCTATCTCCCCACAGTGTCGCCGCCTCCCTCTCCCCCCTAGCTCGGCTTGCCACCCCAGAAGGCAACGTATACACAAGTATAGACTATAGGTCCCCCGCAGATCCGGCGGTCGGCGTAGGCGTGCTCCCTCTCCGACGCGTATCCGGCGAGACAACAACACTGCGCGCGGATCCACAACCGATGGTGTTCACCCGGCGGTGGCTTTACCCCGCGGCGACTCCCTCCCAGGTGGCGCGATTCCGACGGCGCGAGCTCCACCCCGATGCAGCTGCCCGTGCCCACCCTTGGAGGCTCGCCCATGCGATGTCGACAACGGTGAGGGAGGCCAGGCCGCGGCGGAGCTCCAGACAGAGCCACGCCACCGGAAAAATCCACCCTAGGCACAGGGGAGAGGAGCTCGGCTTGGTGGGTGTGGGTGGAAGAAGGAGCACGGCCAGTGGTGTGGAAAGCATGGTTGCTGTGGGAGGGGAGGGGCGTGACCGCGAGGAGTAGTTGGACCAGCTGCCGCTGAGTAAGTCTCGGTGATGGCGTGGGAGACGAGTTCATTGCCGGAGGCAACACAAGTGGCTGTGGAGGCATGAGCCGCGGCGCGGGAGGTGGGCACGGCGCAGGGGCCGGCGGCGGGCACGACAGCGGGGGGAGGGAGGAGAGAGATGGATAGGAGAAAGTAAGGGGATAAGTTCTGATAAGTGGGGTCCATTGCCACATGTTTAATGAGATGGCTCGGACATATAGGCCCCATCGACACATCAGCAAAACCACCACCAAAACAGCTTTGACCTGGTCCAAGTGGGTAATTTGGCCGGTATTGAAAATTTAGATATGTAAGATTTCTAGTTTTTGAGTTTAGGGGTGTGTCGCTGCGGGAAATGGGCGACTACAAAACTACTCGATTGCTTGATTGTTATGCGCTTGATCGGATATGGTCTAGCATGCAAAGACTCGAGGATTTAGACTAGTTCGGGCCTGAAATGCCCTACGTCCAGTATGGGGGTGGTGTTCTTACTCTCTTGCTCTCGAGCCCGGGTGCTCAAAGTTCAGAGGAGAGCTTACAAGCTGGTCTAGTAGTGTCGAACATGTGAGAGTCCAACCCCTTCCTATGTGGGGGGCCTTCCCTTTTATAGTCCAAGGTGGGACCCCCATTTACAGTTATCTAGCATTGTGCCTTTGCACCGTCGGGGCGCAAATCATCCTTGTCAGTCGTCGGGGCCCACTCAGTCGGTCGGGAGTGGGAGAGCTTGATCCTGGCGATCTTCTGGTGCAAGGAATTATCATGGCGATCTCCTTGAGCGGTGTGTCCCCCTAGCGCTGTCCCATCTTGGCTCAGTCGGGGCGGCGCGCCCACCCGGTCGGTCACTCGGGGGTCTCCTTCGGTCTTGTCCGCCGGAGCCCGGGTCTCTTACCTGGGAGGCTATCTTACGCAGCTCTGTCACCAGATGGCGCGCCTGGTGAGGGGGTTCTTACCGAGGCCTGGCCGGGGTCGTCCGGTCACGATCGCTGGTGTAATGGAGTGGTGCGCAGAGGCGACCATCATTACGGTGAGGGGAGGCAGCGTCTGTGTACGCCCCTCCCGTTGCGTCAAGGGGTCCGCACGACCGGCGCTGTCCCCTTGTCAGTGAGGCCTACTGGCTTGGCCCTTGGCATAAGATAGGGAGAACCGGCGCCTTGGGTCTTGCACGGAGGCTGCCTTGGCCGGCACGCCTGTCAGGGGGCGCGGCGCTCTTGGAGCGCACGTCTCAGGCCACCAGCCTGGCCTTGACCCGGGGCGCTAGGTCGGGGGGCGCCACGTGTCTGGGAGGTCAGGCTCCCATACCTATTCGCTAAGCGGCGAAGGCAGTTCCCCACGCGGCTTATCAGGCTGTCCCGTCCTTGGCCCAATAAGTCTGCTGGGCCTTGCGTCACACAAGTTGGGCCCGTTAGGGACCCCTGGTTTATTCCCCCGTCAGAGGCCCCCGAGCGGTTCTACGATTTTGAAATAATCGTGGAGCCGCTGGTCTCGGCTTTGATGGTTCCTGAGCAGGACGTCCCATCCAACTGCTCGCGCCTTCAGCTTTCGGCGTGCACCAGATGAGGCGTGATGGGGTCAGGCCCGTCTTGATGGCCGGCTGACGGGTTGTGGAATCTCGAGGCCGGTTGTCGCATCCTATCGTTGTACCGCGGACGCCTCGTTTTCCCCCGCTCGGGGCCGCCTCCCATTGGTGGGTTGTGCAGTGATCGTGCCCCGAGTGGCATGGCAGTTGCCGGGCGCGCTGGCGCCGTTCCATCGGCGTTCAAGTTGAGGTTTGTTTTTGGCGAGGGCTCTTGGCGTGCCCCGCTCTGGCCGGTCCACTGACTACTGGGGCCGTTGGTGCCTATGTTTGCCTATAAATAAGAGGTTTGTGGATACATGGTTCCACACAAGTAGGCGGATCATGGAGTTCCATTTGGCAAGTTCTCTTCCTCACACCCCACACCCGTCCTCCAGATGAGAGTGGGCATGGCTCATTTTTCTGGTGCTAGAAGAATGCTTGCGAACGGCGGGCGATCTTCCTCAGGCATGAACTCGTCGGCGAGTTCATGCCGGTGACCGCTGCACGGCGCCGAGAAGTCCGAGGGCCTACTGCACAGTGACCTCTCGTGGCCTCCTTGGGCTCCTCTTGGCGCCAGCCTGGTGACTTGGTGGTGGTGCGACGCTTCCCTGCCGTGGGGGTTACTCTTCTGCTCTGCGTCCTTCTTGCGGTTGCCGCTCCCCCGAAACCTCGGGTGGGCAGTTCACGCGTCATCGACGCGGAGCCGCAGATCCGCTGCCTCATCTTCCAACCTGTGGTTGGAAGGCTGCACAGCTCAATGCTGTGCGCCGTGGCAGTGGTGGACAGTGAAGAGTTCCTGTCTCTCATCAGACAGGGTGGTCTTGCCACCACGACGGGTCTCCGCGCCTCCTCCCGGAGGCGGGCGGTTTAGAGTGGTTCGCCTGGAAGCTACCGTGCCCAGTAGAAAGGAGATCACGGCGCATCTTCCGGCGAATGAGGAGGATACCCAGGAGCAGGTGCCGGCGAGGAGTTTTGGGCTAACCTCACCCCCATTAAACTCCCCTCGTCGCATCGTCTACCTCCTTCTCTGCCAGGGGCTTCTTGGTGCGGCTGGTGCTAGAAGAAGGCTTGTGAGGTAGTACAAGAAGTCTTGCGACGTTCTTTGGCCATGTCCTCCGGCTTACCAGGTAGCAGCCGTTGCGTTAGCCCCCTTTTGTTGCTCCCTCGGTGGGAGTAAATGGATTTGATCCATTGTATCCGCTGTGTCCATGAGTCGAGGACAGCTACCTTTTGCTTGTTGTAACGGCTTAGAGCCGATTATTGAAAAGGAAGATTAATGAAATAAAGTTGGCCCTGAGGCATTCTTGTTTGTTCATTTCTCTGCATTGTTTTTTTCGTTTTCGTGCCTCAACGATGAATGACTCCACTGCGACCGGTAGGGATCGGTGGAGGTAAACCCTACCGCTTGACCTAGATGGCCCGGAACGGCGAGTTCGGTGAGCTCGATAGCGGGTAGGCCCATTTAAGGACAATCCAAGTGAAGTCCGACCCTACTGCGGACGACCGGGTCGACGGAGCCCCAGATGGCAGCACTCCACTGCTCTACGGTCCGCATCCCAGACAGATACCCGAGCCATCAGCCAGCTCGGGGGGGCTAGTTGGCCTCCCCCCTAGAGGGGATTCCGTGCTGAGCCGCGTGGCTCTCGGCGGGTACACTGCGAGTTCTTCCGGGGGTACCTTTCGGTGTTGTCCTCGTTCTTCTGTCCCTGCATTTTGTTTTATTGTGTTCATGATGATACCTGCGTGGTGGTAGGGTGCCGTCGTCGGGTCCCGGAGCATGGATCATCGGTCAGGGCGGCGTTGGGCCGTCGGGCGGCCCAGGCCCCTCCGAGTCCTCTTCATCCGGCGGGCCCCCAGCACGGGATGGCGCTGGGGTGTCTAGTGTTGCTGTTGGCGGCTCGGCGTCGTCCTCCATCACGCCGCTGCCACCAGTCGTTGCGGCTCCGCCAGTCGCGGCCGCTGGACCGCCGGGCTTGCCCGCGCCGGATTCGCCCGTGCATGGTTCGCCTGCTGTGTCTGCTGCCTCCTCAGGGTCTGACCCCGGGGGATTTGACTCGGACATAGTGGCTCTGCAGCGGGAGTGCGACCTGGGACAGCCATGGTCGAGATCGAGCACTTGTGGGACAGCCTGCAGGCGGTCGAGGTGGCTCGGGGTGCCACCGAGGGGGAGGTGAGCGCGGCGAGGAACGCCACGGTGGACGCGCAGGACCGTGCCTTCGGTGAGTTCCATTCTTGATCGAGTCTTCTTTCCCCTGTTTTTCCCTGCATCTCATGCATTTTACCTGTAGTGCTGGAGGAGGAGTTGGAGGCCGTCCGCCGCGAGGTGACGGACCTACAGCGCCGCCTCAGTGAGGTGGAGGACCAGCGCGAGGCCCTGGAGGAGGGCGCGCTCGCCATTTTCCGCGTGGTGGAGCCGCGGGCGCCCATGCAGGTGGACCTGCTCCATGCCCTCCCCGAGATCATCTGGTCGGCGGTGAGGCTGGGGATCCGCCGCGGCGCCGCTGCTGCACTGGCGTCCGCCCGTCTGCGCACCGGGACGCACCTTGGGGGAATCGACCCTGGCTTCCCGGAGACCTCCAGCGAAGCTGTTCGTCGGCAGGCCAAGCTGGACTTCGCCGGGTTCAGACGGGTCACCGCGGCGGAGATGGACATCGATGAACTCCTGCAGCGCGGCGCAGACCCGGAGCTGGACGGGCCGTAGGGTCTCGGTGGGACGGCAGCGGAGCGCAGGGCCGGCCGGCGGCCACTTCTTCTTTTTATTTTGTTTAATTATGAAATGTATGTAAGTGATGTGCCCCAAGCCGTTCGTGCGGCTTGGGTGAATATCTAGGGCATCCATCGTGTGTGTGGCACCCCTTAGTTATGTTTAAATTTGCTTTCCTGCTTGCTCTTGGATGTTTTTGGTCCTCTGCATTCCTCTCTTTTGGAGCTGCGTGTTGATCGTAGGCTGCGACGTATAGCCGGGAGCTGGCCCAGAGGCATCGTTCGCTGGGCGCCGTAGATCATTGCACGGATCCAATCGATTGGATAGTTCGGAAAAATCATTTGAGTAGGATGAAAAAGCATGTGACTTGGCAGAAAAAGTTTGTGTGTTGTGTGACGAAGAAAAAAGATGCGTGTGCGCTGCACGATTTATCCTAGTGAGGCCCCCGAGCGCCTTGGCCTGAAAGTGTTCAGGGCAAGGGGCTGTAGAGGCGGTAAGCAATAGAAAGTAAGATGGTCGAAGACCATGGTCTGGCCCCAGAGCGCTCCGAGCCAAATTTGTATGGGTCGGGGTGCTGGATAACCAGCAAGTTTATTTGTGCTGTGAGCATGCAAGAAAAAAAAAGACAACTGTCTGGCCCCCGAGTGATTCTGGGCAGTGAGTGGCCGAGTCGGGGCGCCTAGTGAGTGCACTGTGTTGTGCAGGGAGAGAAAAAAAATTGGCAGGTGTTGGGCCCCCGAGTGCGCCGAGCCGGAAGTGGCCGGGTCGGGGCGCTTGGACTGAGCCGCTAGTGCTGCTTACGAAAAGAAGTGACGTTACTGTTCTATGTTCCAAGAGTTGGTCAGAATGTTACCGTCAGAGTCTTTTAACTTGTAGGTGCCTAGTCGTATCACCTCTGCGATGTTGTAGGGTCCTTCCCATGGCGGCGAGAGCTTGTGCTTGTCCTTCGTCAACATGACCCGTCGTAGCACCAGATCTCCGACCTGCAGCGTCCTTTCCCGTATGCGCCTCTCGTGGTACCTGCATAGGGTTTGTTGGTAGTGAGCCGATCGGAGGAGCATAGTTAGCCTTGCTTCTTCCAAAACTTCCATCGCGTCCCTCTAGGCTTCGGCTGACGTTGCTGGGTCAAAGGCTTTGACTCTCGGCGCACCGTAGTCCAGGTCGGAAGGCAGTATGGCTTCGGAGCCGTATGTTAGGAAGAAAGGTGTCAGCCCTGTGGATCGGTTGGGCGTGGTTCGCAAGCTCCAGAGCACTACCGGCAGTTCTTCCACCCAACAACTCATGAACTTTTTGAGCATGTCAAAAATGCGCGGTTTGAGCTCTTGGAGGATTAAGCCGTTAGCTCTTTCTATTTGCCCGTTCGTGCGTGGGTGTCCGACCGATGCCCAATCGATTCGGATCCCGTATCCTTCCACGAATTCCTGGAAGTAGTGACCCGTGAAATTGGTCCCATTGTTGGTGATGATGGAGTTGGGCACCCCAAATCTGTAGACGATGTCCAGGAAGAACTTGACGACCTCCTTGGAGTCGATCGTGGTTATCAGTTTTGCCTCTATCCATTTTGTGAACTTGTCGATTGCGACAAGTAAGTGGGTGAACCCTCCTGGTGCCTTTTTGAGTGGCCTGACCATGTCTAGGTCCCATACGGTGAATGGCCATATTATGGGGATGGTCTGGAGCGCCTAGGCTGGTAGGTGGGTTTGTTTGGCGTAGAACTAGCATCCTTTGCATGCACGGACGATGTCTTCCGCGTTGCGCAGGGCTGTTGGCCAGTAAAATCCCTGTCGAAATGCCTTTCCGAATAAGGAGCATGGCGCAGCGTGGTGTCTGCAGATCCCAGTGTGTATCTCGAGAAGGAGCTCCTTGTCCTAGGCAATGGGGATGCACTTCATGAGAATGCCAGTCTCTGAGGGGCTGCGCTTGTAGAGTTCGCCACCGATTACAGCGAACGTCTTGGCCCGTCGGGCGACGCGACGGGCTGCATTGCGATCCTCGGGGATGACTTCATGTAGGAGATAAGCCAACAGGTCAGCTCTACAGTCTGTGTTGTCTGTCTGGCCTGGGTCAGATTGCTCCGTGGCGAGACAGGTTGGGCCCCCGGGTGTCTCGTCGAGGGCTGGGTCGGAGGGAGCGTGCTCTGTTTTTTGCGCATGCTCTGTTTCCTCTGTTTTTGCCTTGTCTGCGGTCGGCTATCTTTCACACGCTGACGGCGCGTTCAGGTCGTGGATAAAGATGCCGCTGGGTGCCGGCTTGCATTCGGCGGCCATTTTTGCGAGAGCGTCCACGTCAGGGTTTTGCTTCCGTGGGATGTGGTGGAGCTCCAGACCCCGGAATCTACCTTCCAGCTTACGGACCTCCTAGCAGTATGCGTCCATGAGAGGGCTCTCACAGTTGGAGTTCTTTATGACCTGGTCGATTACCAGTTTTAGTCGCCATAGACGTACAGGCGGGTTACCCTGATGTCGATGGCTATGCGGAGGCCGCTGATGAGTCCAGTACTCGTGAGAGATTTGTGGGGTCGGGGCTTGGACTTCCGTCCACTCGGCGATGAAATTGGCCAGGGCCTGGGATTTTATCGCCGTGCGTGGCACAAACTTGATGTCGTAGCCCATGAGCTCGACTGCCCATTTAGAAATCCATCCCACGGCGTCGCGGTTGCGGACAACTTCTCCGAGTGGAAATGAGGTGACGACCGACACCTCGTGCTCGGTGAAATAGTGTTGGAGCTTCTTAGCTGCCATGATGACAGCGTACAGAAGCTTCTGTGTCTGAGGGTACCGTGACTTAGTGTCTATTAGTACCTCGCTGACAAAATATACAGGCCGTTGGACCTTCAGGGCGTGTCCTTGCTCTTCCCTTTCGACCACCAGCGCGGCACTGACCACATGGTTGGTAGCTGCTAAGTAAAGCAAAAGGGGTTCGCAGGGCTCCGGTGCGACGAGCACCAGTGGAGAGGATAAGAGAGCCTTGAGGCGGTCGAGGGCCACCTGAGCCTCCTCCGTCCAGACAAACGTGTCGAATTTCTTGAGAAGTTTGTATAGGGGCAGGCCTCGTTCTCCCAACCGAGCGATGAATCGGCTGAGCGCCGCCAGGTATCCTATTAGCCTTTGGACGCCCTTGACGCCACGGATGGGTCCCATGCTGGTGATGGCCAAAATTTTGATGCGGTTGGCTTCGATGCCACGCTCAGACACCATGTATCCGAGTAGTTTACCCTTAGGCACGCCGAACGTGCATTTCTCGGGATTCAGCTTGATGTTGAATCTCTTGAGATTTGCGAATGTGGCGCTTAGGATAGCGACCAGGTCGTCCGCGCGTGGTGTTTTGACGATGATGTCATCGACATAGACCGCGACCATCGCCCGAGGTGGGTCTGACAGGTCGGGATCGATCGGCGGGTTGATCTGGTCGGAGAAGCAGGATTGCATGCATCGCTGGTATGTTGCTCCCATATTTTTGAGACCGAAAGGCATCGATACGTAGTAGTATGAGCCGAACGGCGTGATGAAGGATGTCGCGAGCTGGTCGGATTCCTTCATCTCTATTAGATGATAGCCCGAGTAAGTGTCTAGAAAGGATAAGATCTCACACCCGGAGGTGGAATCGATTATCTGATCTATTCTAGGCAAAGGCAAAGGGTCCTTGGGGCAAGCCTTGTTCAGGCTAGTGTAATCAACACACATCCTCCATTGACCGGTTTTCTTTCTTACAAGGACTGGATTAGATAGTCAGTTGGAGTGGTAAACTTCTTTAATGAAGCCGGCAGCTAATAGCTTATCTATCTCCTCTCCTATGGCCCTGCGCCTCTCGTCTTCGAAGCGGCGCAGTCATTACTGGACGGGCTTGGATCCCGGCAAAATGCGGAGCTCGTGCTCGGCGACCTCCCTAGGGATGCCCGGCATGTCGGACGTCTTCCAGGCAAAAGTGTCCTTGTTGGCGCGGAGGAAGTCGACGAGCGCGTGTTCCTATTTAGTCGGCAGCTGGGAGCCTATCCGCACCATCTTGGTTGAGTCGGCATCGTCGACCGCGACTGCCTTGATCTCGTCGATTGAGACGAAGGCCGGTGCCTGGCTAGGCTTGCCAGGGTCAGGGCGGCACTCGGCTGTGGTGGCGCGAAGCTGGCCAAGCTCGGCCGAGTTCGCCGCGGTGGTGGCGAGGTCGTAGTACTCGCGGCTACTGACGTAAGCTTGCTCGAAGGAGCCACTCACGGTGATGACTCCATTCGGACCCGGCATGTTGAGCTGGAGGTAGGTGTAGCTGGGCACCGCCATGAACTTGGCATAAGCGGGGCGCCCGAGGAGGGCGTGGTACACTCCCTTCCAGTCCACCACCTCGAACGTGAAGGTCTCGGTGCGGAAGTTGGTCTTGTTGCCGAAAGTGACCGGCAAGTCGATGTTGCCGACCGGGTATGCCTTCATGCCCGGTAAGATGCCGTAGAAGGGGAAGGGGGAATCCCGTAGGCAGCCTCGCGGGATCCCCATGGCTTCCAAGGTATCCAAGTAGAAGATGTTGAGGCCGCTCCCCCCGTCCATCAGCACCTTGGACAGACGCCTGTTGCTGACGACGGGGTCGACGACGAGGGGATGACTCCCAGGATGAGGGACGCTGGCCAGATGGTCATCCTGATCGAAATAATGGGCGTGGACGCCCACTTCAACTTTCTAGGAATGGAACTTGCGGCAGCACATACCTCGTGGAGTCGCACTTTCTGCAGTTGCCTGGAGCACACGTCCTCCAGGCCGCCGATGATCACCAGGCATCGATCCACGTCCGGGAACTCTCCTTCCGCCGGCTTTTCTTTCTCCTGGCCAGTGTCGGGCCGCTTGTCGCGGTCATCGTCTTCGGTCTTGGCTGTTCTGCGGAGGAGACGCTTCATCATATCGCAATCTTTGAACTTGTGCATGGCTTGTCCAGGAGATGGTAGAAGTGGTCGTTTCACGGAGGACGCTTGTCCTAGTGCTCGGTCGCCGCGACCTCGCCTGAGGCGAGAGGTCGGCGGTTCTTCTTGTTCTTCCTATCCATGCGGCTCGAGGAAGGCCTGTCGCGGTCGTGCCGCTTCTCTGTTACCGCGCGCTGGTCGTGCTCGAAGACGGCCCTGACCGCCTCCTCGCCAAAGGCGTGGTTGGTGGCAATCTCCAGGAGAATCGTGCGTGGTATGTGGCTTCTGGCACCCTAGTTTGTGGACCAGGGACTTGCAGTGCGTCCTGCTGAGGAACGCACTGATGATGTCGGCATCGACGACGCCCGACAGCTCGTTGCACTGCTTGGAGAAGCGCCGGATGTAGTCGCGCAGGGACTCGCCGGGCTCCTGCATGCAGCTCTTGAGGTCCCAAGAGTTGCCAGGGCGCACGTACATGCCTTGAAAGTTGCCGATAAAGACCTTGCAGAGGTCTGCCCAGTAGCCGATGGAGTCGGTGGGCAAGAAGTCCATCCAGGCGCGGACATTTTCTCCCAGGCATATAGCGAGGTACTGGATGATGAAGCGTTCATCGGTCGGCAGAGTACATTCGCAAATCTCAAGATATTCAACATCAATCTGAATCCCGAGAAATGCACGTTTGGCGTGCCTAAGGGCAAACTACTCGGATACATGGTGTCTGAGTGTGGCATCGAAGCCAACCGCGACAAAATTACGGCCGTCACCAGCATGGGACCCATCCGTGGCGTCAAGGGCGTCCAAAGGCTAACAGGATGCCTGGCGGCGCTCAGCCGATTCATCACTCAGTTGGGAGAACGAGGCCTACCCCTATACAAACTTCTCAAGAAATCCGACACGTTTGTCTGGACGGAGGAGCCTCAGGTGGCCCTCGACTGCCTCAAGGCTCTCTTATCCTCTCCACCTGTGCTCGTGGCACCGGAGCCCTGCGAACCCCTTTTGCTTTACTTAGCAGCTACCAACCATGTGGTCAGTGCTGCGTTGGTGGTCGAAAGGGAAGAGCAAGGACACGCCCTGAATGTCCAACGGCCTGTATATTTTGTCAACGAGGTACTAACAGACACTAAGTCACGGTACCCTCAGACACAGAAGCTTCTGTATGTTGTCATCATGGCAGCTAAGAAGCTCCAACACTATTTCACTGAGCACGAGGTGTCGGTCGTCACCTCATTTCCACTCGGAGAAGTTGTCAGCAACCACGACGTCGTGGGATGGATTTCTAAATGGGCAGTCGAGCTTATGGGCTACGATGTCAAGTTCGTGCAACGCACGGCGATAACATCCCAGGCCCTGGCCGATTTCATCGCCGAGTGGACAGAAGTCCAAGCCCTAACCCCAGAAATCTCTCAGGAGTATTGGACTCTCTACTTTGACGGATCGGTCATGGGACCCGGCGCGGGGGCCGGGGTCGTTCTGTTCTCTCCAAAAGGAGGCAAGTTCCAGTACGCGGTTCGACTCCATTTCCTTGCATCCAACAACGTTGCAGAGTATGAGGCACTCATCAGCGGCCTCCGCATAGCCATCGACATCGGGGCAACCCACCTGTACGTCTATGGTGACTCCAAGCTGGTAATCGACCAGGTCATAAAGAACTCCAACTGTGAGAGCCCTCTCATGGACGCATACTGCTAGGAGGTCTGCAAGCTGGAAGGGAGATTCCGTGGTCTGGAGCTCCACCACATCCCACGGAAGGAAAACCCTGACGCGGACGCTCTCGCAAAAATGGCAGCCGAACGCAAGCCGGCACCCAGCGGCGTCTTTATCAATGACCTGAACACGCCGTCAGCGTGTGAAAGACAGTCGACCGCAGACAAGGCAAAAACAGAGGAAACAGAGCATGCGCAAAAAACAGAGCACGCTCCCTTCGGCCCAGCCCCCGACCAGACACCCGGGGGCCCAACCTGTCTCGCCACGGAGCAATCCAACCCAGGCCAGACACACAACACAGACTGGATAGCTGACCTGTTGGCTTATCTCCTACACGAAGTCCTCCCCGAGGATCGAAATGCAGCCCGTCGCGTCACCCAATGGGGCAAGACGTTCGCTGTAATCGGCGGCGAACTCTACAAGCCCAGCCCCTCAGAGACAGGCATTCTCATGAAATGCATCCCCATTGCCAAGGGCAAGGAGCTCCTTCTCGAGATACACGCCGGGATCTGCGGACACCACGCTGTGCCACGCTCCTTGGTCGGAAAGGCATTCTGACAGGGATTTTACTGGCCAACAGCCCTGCGCAATGCGGAAGACATCGTCTGTGCATGCAAAGGATGCCAGTTCTACGCCAAACAAACCCACCTACTAGCCCAGGCTCTCCAGACCATCCCCATAACATGGCCATTCGTCGTATGGGGCCTAGACATGGTTGGGCCACTCAAAAAGGCACCAGGAGGGTTCACCCACTTACTTGTCGCAATCGACAAGTTCACAAAATGGATAGAGACAAAACCGATAACCACGATCGACTCTAAGGAGGCCGTGAAGTTCTTCCTGGACATCGTCTACAGATTCGGGGTGCCCAACTCCATCATCACCGACAATGGGACCAATTTCACGGGTCACTACTTCCAGGAATTCGCGGAAGGATACGGGGTCCGAATCAATTGGGCATTGGTCGGACACCCACGCACGAACGGGCAAGTAGAAAGAGCTAACGGCTTAATCCTCCAAGGGCTCAAACCGCGCATTTTTGACATGCTCAAAAAGTCCGCGGGTCGTTGGGTGGAAGAACTGCCGGCAGTGCTCTGGAGCTTGCGAACCACGCCCAACCGATCCATAGGGCTGACGCCTTTCTTCCTAACATACGACTCTGAAACTGTACTGCCCTCCGACCAGGACTACGGTGCGCCGAGAGTCAAAGCCTTTGACCCAGCAACAGCAGCCGAAGCCCAGAGGGACGCGATGGAAGTTTTGGAAGAAGCAAGGCTAACTACGCTCCTCCAATTGGCTCGCTACCAACAAACCCTACGCAGGTACCACGAGAGGCGCATACGGGAAAGGACGCTGCAGGACAGAGATCTGGTGCTATGACGGGTCATGTCGACGAAGGATAAGCACAAGCTCTTGCCGCCATGGGAATGACCCTACAGCATCGTAGAGGTGATACGACCAGGCACCTACAAGCTAAAAGACTCTGACTGTAACATTCTGACCAACTCTTGGAACATAGAACAGTTACGTCGCTTCTTTACGTAAGCAGCACTAGCAGCTCAGTCCAAGTGCCCCGACTCGGCCACTTCCGGCTCGGCGCACTCGGGGGCCCGACACCTGTCGATTTTTTTCTCTCCCCGCACAACACAGTGCACTCACTACGCGCCCTGACCCGGCCACTCACTGCCCAGAATCACTCGGGGGCCAGACAACTGTCTTCTTTTTCTTGCATGCTCACAGTACAAATAAACTTGCTGGTTATCCAGCACCCCGACCCATACAAATTTGGCTCGGAGCGCTCTGGGTCTAGACCATGGTCTTCGACCATCTTACTTTCTGTTGCTTCCCGCCTCTACAGCCCCTTGCCCTGAACACTTTCAGGCCAAGGTGCTCGGGGACCTCACTGGGATAAACCGTGCACCGCGCACGCATCTTTTTTCTTCGTCACACAACACACAAACTTTTTCTGCCAAGTCACATGCTTTTTCATCCTACTCAAACATTTTTGCCGAACTATCCAATCGATTGGATCTGTGCAACGATCTACGGCGCCTAGCGAATGATGCCTCTGGGCCAGCTCCCGGCTATAAATCGCAACCTACGATCAACATGCAGTTCCAAAAGAAAGGAGTGCAGAGAACCAAAAACGTTCACGAGCAAGCGCAATATGTTTTTTCCTCACCAACAGCCCCTCATAAAAGATAAAAATTAATATATCATTTATTTTTGCAATGGTGGATCCATACTCGAGGAAGGAACGGCAGACCCACCGATCGACGACGCGCCTGCCACGGCTCCAGTATTCCCGCTGCTAACCTCCAGCTCCCGCTCCGCACGCCGGACAGACCTCACCGCCTCGAAGGTCAAACCTCGCGCCACCTTCTCAGCGATGGGTTCCAGCCTCTTGGCCACCACAAGTACGTCCTCGAACGGCTTCCCGCCGGAGAGATCATCCTCAAGGCCCACCAGATCCAGCTCTGGATGCCGCAACACCACGGCGCTCAACGCGATGGAAGCCCCGTGGTAAGCCGCTATGGCCGTCAACGCGACCAGTTCCCTAGGTACCCGTCGTAGTTCATCCAGTAAAGGACTTGAGGTCGGAGAGCCACGGACGCAGGAGCAAACCTCTTGGGCCGATGGCTGCAGTCAGTCAAATTCATGGCGCTGGTCTTGGTGCCGATCAAATTCACGGCGCAGGTCTTGGTGCCGGGTAGTCATTTCTGAAAGAAAGCATCACCACATCATGAGGGTGCACTGCGAGCATAATCAGAAGGAAGGAATGCGAGGAAAATTACCATCCAATGCCTTCTCCATCGCCTGCCAGCTCGCCTCCTGCTTCACCGGGTCGGCCTCCGCACGGACACGACGGGACCGTTCTCCCTCAAGTTGTGCCTCCACGGCCGCAAGGTTGCGACGATAATCCTCAATATCCGAAGCACGCGCAGCCTCCACGGAGCGCAACGGCTCCGTAAGGTCCCGGCGCGCCGCCTCACTCGCCATCTCATGACTGTACTCATCCCGCAGGAAAGATGACTTCCTCTTTGAGATGTTCTCCAACACCTGGAAAACAGAAGGGGGTCACAACAAGACACATGCGGGTAGGAAAGAACAGACCCGACGCAAAAGAACTCACCCCAACAGCGGGATGCAGGCCGGAGGTAACAAGCTTCACAGCTTGCTCCACCTCCTTCAATGCCAGGGTGAGGCGACTTTTAGCGGAGGCGAGCGCTTCCTGGGCTTCGAGGCCCTGGCGACCCACATGCCGCCAGACCTTGTCTTCCCGGGAAACATTCAGCACGAACCGCGCGTCACCACCTTCGTCGCGGGACGACCACTCCAGTGGTCCCTCCGGCAAGCGGTACGGGACCAGAGCGCCCTCCACTGACGGCGGCCTCTCCGACGCAGCGGCCTCTCCCATGGGAGGCGATAGGGGAGAACTCCCGGCGGAAGCACCCGCGTGGCCCGCCAAATGCGGCACAAACGCCGGCACAGTGCCGACCGACGAGAGGATGGGGCTCGGCATCGCCACCGTCACCACCTGTGATGAGGACGTGCCCAAAGTTACGTGCCCTCCCCGACACCTAGCGAGCAGTGTCGCCAGTGCAGGGTGCTCGGTCCACTCCACCGGATCGGCTGCCGACTGAAAACCGGTCGAGACCCTGTATTGCAAGAACAAAAGAACACGTCACCAAAAGGCCGCTCCTCCAGAAACGGCAGAACGGAAACGGCAAGAACACTTATGTTCTCGTCGTCTTCTTCGGAAGGGCGACCTCGGATGACGATGAAGGAGGCGGATGCGTCGCGACGGACGCCGCAATGAGCGACGGCGCTCCATCGGCCTCTCTGCGGCTCAGGGTGGGGATGTCATCGGCATCCCGGGGGGACGTCGCTAACAACCCCCGGTGCACCCAGACCCTCACCTCGGAACCATTTCGCCGGCTCCGCCTCATCACGGGCGCGCTTGGGGGTCCCGGACTAGCTCGTCCCATGAGAGGAAACGTCCGAACCGAAGTCCACGGCCCCGGGCAACTCTAGTTCTTCTTCTTCCTCTTCCCCGTCGGACCCAAATTCCGGATCCTCTGGGATCCGGCGCCAACCAAGTCCTGAGCCTCCGCGGGGTCCATCCCCTCACAGATAAGCTTGGCCACCTTCTTCTCGCGGCTCTCATGCACCTGAGCACGAAGCGCCCTCTTCTTCTTCTTCTCCGAGGCCTTCCTCTGCTGCTCGGCTTGGCGAGCGGCTCCTTCCGGCCCCTTGTTGCGATGAGGAAGAGATTTGGGCTTGCCGAGTCCCTGCCAATACAAATGGTAAATGAGACGGATGGGGACCAGGATGTTACAACGAGGAGCGAGAGATGAAAAACTAGACTGGTGGTTACCAAATTAGGGGGGCGACCCCACCCAAAAAGGAGACGGACCGCCGATAGGACGGCGACCTTCGCCCGCGATCATGCCGTCAAGCCACCTCCACAGCCCAGAGCTGGCTGGATCCCGCAACTCCTCCTGCAGCTCGTCGCGCTCATAGTCCCACATCTTCCCTCGCCGCGCCGATAGAACGCGCACCCGGTGAAGGAAGATGGTGGAAAAAACACGGGCGCCGTCCAAACCATGGGCCACCAAACCCTGCAGCACCTTCTCGATCACTCCCACATTGTTCTTCTTCCTCCGGGAAGCCCCCCAAATCCAACTGTCCTGCTTCTCCGGGGCACTCCTGGTGAATGCCGGGAACGCCTCCTCCCTCCAGGAGGGATTCCGGATGTAGAACCACTCATCATGCCACCCCCGGTTGTTGTCCACAGGAGTGTACCGGGGGTATGAGGTCTTCCCAGGCCTCCGCTACAAACCGAAGCCGCCCACGGGCATGATGGTCATCTCTGAATGTGACATCCCGGCCTCACGCCTCAGCGTGACCGGACGGCCAACGAACATCTCCCGGAATATATCCACATGGGGATCTATCCCGAGAAACACCTCGCACACCGTCACGAAGCCCGCAATATGCAGCATCCCGGTAGGGTTGAGGTGATGCAGTCCGATCTTCCACCCCTCCAGCAAGCCCAGCAGGAAAGGGTGGGCGTGGTGGCCGAGCCCACGCGCGTAGAAGATGCGGAAGGTGACCACTTCGTCGGAGCGAGGATGGGGACTAACCTCTCCGGGCAGCGGCGCCCTCCAGTGAGCAACATCCCTGGGAGGAATCGACCCCTCCGCGGCTAGCCTCACGAGCTGGGCCTCGGTCACAGAAGACGGCCTCCACAGCGACATGGTCGCACCTAAACTGCAAACAGAGCAACAAGAAGAAGTGCGGAAGCTGGGGCGGCGGCGAGCAAGAGCAGATAAGGAGGCGAGTGCTGAAAGGCGGTGGAGAGAGGGGGTCGGGGCCAGGTAAATAAAAAGACAAAATGCTTCACTCCGCATATTAAAAGGCCGAGGGATTCAGGCTGATGGGCCCCACCAGATGACGCGGGTTTCCGAGAGACGCGTCGTTGAAACGCGCCCAAGATACTCCCCCTCCGGGCTGGAGGCAAGCTGGGCCCCATGGGCCGGTCACTTATTACGCATTCGCCAGAGCCCTATCGCTCCCAACCTCTCCTCGGGCATCAACAGACCCCACAGTTCCACAGAACCCAAGGATGGTGAACGGAGCAAAAGCAAGGACAACGGTTCTCTTTTGAGCCCGTCACTCGCAAAAAAGACGACCCCCGTCCAAGGCGGTGCACGTCGGAGTATCATCCAATGGACACGATGGAATCAAGTCTGATCGTGCAGAACAAATTTACTTCCACATCGGATTTATTAAGACAATTGGCCAAAAGCCATTACAACGAGCCGGGACAGTCCGATCCCAACTTAGAAAAAACACAAAATACAATGGATCAAATCCATAGGTCTTCGACAAGGTGGGAAACCAAAAGAAAAAGGCGGGAAGGCGCTCCAAGAATGCCTTCTCCAGCTATGGCCTCGTCCCCCAAGCTGCAAAGGATAGGGGAAGCGACCACCCCAGGTAGGGAGCAGAGGACACGATCAAGAGAACCCACAGGGTCCTCTCCAAGGCGTTCGCCACCTCCTCCCCCCCAGGGCCCGCCTCGCCAGAAGAACTGCATCGGTGGGCGATACGGGAAGCCACGACGTGGGGGGACTCCGAAGCCGACGCGAGGTCAAGCGCTCCGAGAGCGCCACCTTCTGCTTGCAGCACCAAGCCCCCGGTCGGACCAGCGCCAAGGAATACCGAGGGAGCCACAGGGGAGATATGGTCGCTTACCACGCCCCTTGGAAAGGGAACCTGTGGTCCAGCTCGCACAACCTCCCCCCATGGCGTCCCGATTCCTCAACGCCGGCACACGACTAGCGGAAGGAGTGAGGAGGATCCCCCGCCATTCGCAAACATTCTTCTAGCACCAGAAAAACAAGCCATGCCCACTCTCATCTGGAGGACGGGTGTGGAGTGTAAGGAAGAGAATTGATAAATAGAACTCCATGATCCGCCTACTTGTGTGGAACCATGTATCCACAAACCTCTTATTTATAGGCAAACATGGGCACCAACGGCCCTGGTAGTTAGTGGGCCGGCCAGAGCGGGCCACGCCAAGAGCCCTCGTCAAAATCAAACCCCCACTTAAATGCTAACGGAACGGCAACAGCGCTCCCGGCAACTGCCGCGCCACTCGGGGCACGATCGCTGCACGACCCACCAATGGGAGGCGGCCCCGAGCGGGGGAAAACGAGGCGTCCGCAGTACAATGATAGGACGTGACGACCGGCCTCGAGATTCCACGACCCGTCAGCCGGCCATCAAGATGGGCCTGACCCCGTCACGCCTCATCTGGCGCACGCCGAAAGCTGAAGGCGCGAGCAGTTGGATGGAACGTCCTGCTCAGGAACCATCAAAGCCGAGACCAACGGCTCCACGATTATTTCAAAATCGTAGAATCGCTCGGGGGCCTCTAACGGGGGAATAAACCAGGGGTCCCTAACGGGCCCAACTTGTGCGACGCAAGGCCCAGCAGACTTATTGGGCCAAGGACGGGACGGCCTGATAAGCCGCGCGGGGAACAGCCTTCGCCGCTAAGCGAATGGGTCTGGGAGCCTGACCTCCCGGGCATGTGGCGGCCCCCCGACCTAGCGCCCCGGGTCAAGGCCAGGCTGGTGGCCTGAGACGTGCGCTCCAAGAGCGCCGCGCCCCCTGACAGACGTGCCGGCCAAGACAGTCTCCGTGCAAGACCCAAGGCACCGGTTCTCCCTATCTTGCGCCAAGAGCCAAGCCAGCAGGCCTCCCTGACAAGGGGTCAACGCCGCTCGCACGGGCTTCTTGGCACAACGGGAGGGGGCGTACACAGGCGCTGCCTCCCCTCGCCGTAAGGATGGTCGTCTCTGCGCACCACTCCATTACGCCAGCGATCGTGACCGGACGCCCCCGGCCAGGCGCGCCGTCTGGTGACAGAGCTGCGTAAGATAGCCTCCCAGGTAAGAAACCCAGGCTCCAGCGGACAAGACCGAAGGAGACCCCCGAGTGACCGATCGGGTGGTCGCGCCACCCCGACTGAGCCAAGATGGGACAGCGCTAGGGGGACACACCGCTCAAGGAGATCGCCAGGGTCATTCCTTGCACCAGAAGATCGCCAGAATCAAGCTCGCCCACTCCCGACTGACTGAGTGGGCCCCGACAACTGACAAGGACGATTTGCGCCCCGACAGTGCAAAGGCACAACGCTAGATAACTGTAAATGGGGGTCCCACCTTGGGCTATAAAAGGGAAGGCCCCCCACGTAGGAAGGGGTTGGACTCTCACGGGTTTGACACTACTAGACCAGCTTGTAAGCTCCCCTCTGAACTTTGAGCACCCGGGCTCGAGAGCAATAGAGCAAGAACACCTCCCCCCATACTGGACGTAGGGCATTTCAGGCCCGAACTAGTCTAAATTCTCGAGTCTTTGCGTGCTAGACCATATCCGATCAAGCGCACAACAATCAAGCAATCGAGTAGTTTTGTAGTTGCCCATTTCCCGCAGCGACATCATGCATAGTCACCCACACCAGACAACAGCCCTGCCCTGCTTGTGCTTGCCCGCAGGGAGACGGCCGTTCCAGCCCCGTTTCGATGTCGTGCCCTCTGCCCTGCCCTCTTTCCGGGAGGACTTTTACGGTGCACAATACTACCATATACTACAGTTATAAAAGAACTCGTATGTAAATATCGGACGGTTTAGATTTATTCATACTGTTGAAATGATGATTGGTAGTATGAGGTAGTATAGCTAGGTAGTACAAGATAGTATAAAGGTAATATGGAGAAGATGATTATTGATATCATCCTAGTTATTTTTCGTCATCTTTCTTTCCTTTTACAATTTCGTTTCTTCTCTATCTGTTCCCAATTCTCACGAGTCACGCCTCCTAGCAGACTGCTTGGCTCGATGCCTAGGGTTTCTTGGCCCGGTGGCGATTCCGGCGGTCGACGCCGGTGAGGCGACGCGTGCCGCACCCTGACGCAGTGGCGGAGCTACCACTAGGGCGAGCCAGGGCGGCCGCCCTAGGTCCCTTTAAGTGAGGTTCAGAGTATATTTGTTAACAGTAGAGGTAGCGGGAATGAGAAGAATGATAAATTTGAAAAATATAGAAAGAACATAAGAGAACAGGGAATTGGCTTCCGCAGAACAAGTTACTTGAGAAAGGAGAAAGGAATAAGAGCTCATACAAGTTGTCCGCAGAACAAGCTGACGTGCTGATGCCTCTGTGGCGGCGGATCGGCACCCGCCCGTCGCTCGCCGCCGCGGCTCGTGGCTCGCCCTACGTCCATCCCATGGGACGAGGAATGGTAGGCGGCTTTCCCAGAGGGCCACCCTCGCCGGCGGCCGGCGGGTACTTATCCGTCCACCGGATCGAGGCCCCCCGCTGCTCGACTCCGAGGAAGATGGCGTCAACCAAGCGTGTGCTTGGCTCTACTGGTCGTCGCCCCAGAAGAACCGGCCGCAGATTCCAACTCCATTCATATACTCATAACTCATGTATACCATAAAATCTAGTATGCACGCAATCACCTATTCATCTATGATTTGTTGTATTTGCCCGTGTTCTGAAATTTGATCTGAAGCATACCTCTACCTTGTCATCTATAATTCTTTCTAGACCATTTGATTTCACCGAATTTAGGATAGTATTTCAGACTTCGTTGAATGCTTGTTAGTGCTGAGTTTTGATTACTTGCAAAGGCTATTGTTCAGATCTTTTATTGGCCCAAACGCCACAGCTTGTTTGCTGACAAACAACTCGCATCCACTTTTAGTCCAAGGTGAGCCCTTGTTTAGTTGCATCCAAAATTCCAAAACTTTACAAGATTCCGCATCACATCGAGTCCGCATCACGTCGAATCTTTGAACGTATGTATAAAGTATTAAATGTAGCTAAACAAAATAACTAATTACACAGTTTATTTGTAATTTGCGAGACGAATCTTTTGAGCCTAGTTAACTCATGATCGGATAATAATTATCAAATAAAAACGAAAGTGCTACGGTACCAAAATTCCAAAAGTTTTTGCAACTAAACAAGGGCTAAAGAAGCTAAGTGACGAAAGTCACTCAAGTAGTGAGTTTGAGAGTGACCGCATCCACTTTTAGTCCAAGGTTCTGAACTTCTACAGAGGGTGTATCCAAAGGAATGTCTGCAAATTAAGTGAGCTTCCATCTGATTGTTTGAACCAAAATAACTGCACATCCTGGGAGAATGGCTAGTTGGCTAGCCTCTGAACATTTTGTGATTTATTATCAGTATTCAGTATTAATGGTCTCCACCAAAGAGCAGGCTCTGAAGATATGATTCCAATATGAGATAAAGGAAAGTGTGTTCACTGGATATAATTTGCTCCAATGCTTCAATGACTAATTACAATCTCACTACAATAGTACGTACAATTAACTTTAGGTGCTGATCCTCCCCATCCCATGTGCACTATATCTCTGAAGAGATCTACATATTTCATAACCTTGCAGGACTCAGGACCGTGTGTAAGAACTGTCGGTTGTTTGGAATCCTATATGATCGATGCCTAGAAATCTCTTGTGACTGCACAACAATTCAGCTGCCGCATTTGCTTGCCGGTCCACATTCAGAATCGGTATAATTCAGCCTATGGGTTACAAAGTCTATCGTCAGCTCCTGCACTGAAATCATTCTGAAATGTAGCAGTAATATTTGCAGCATAGGACCGTCTGTCAGTTTACTGACTTTACATCAGGAGGAAACAACATTCAGAAAAACAAAGTAATGATAGAATTACAAGTTTCTAAGGGCATAGAAGCCTCGCTAGGAAATATTTGGGTGTGTCGTCTGCTCAGAATTATTTGGCACACTTATGACATGGTAAAACATCACGGTTTTCTTTAAAATTGATCAGATGTTACACTTTTAAAATGCAAGAAGCCTTGAGTCTTTATTATTCTACTGCTACTTATAATACTACTGCTACTGCCTAAATGGAGTGATCCCCTGCCTGCATCCCTGCTGATCTTGTCATCACCAACCAAGAACTGCACACATGAATCGCCAAGGGCCCTTACCTTAGTCATATGAAACACATGCTACCAGTGCAATAGAAAATTGCAGCTGCCATATATCCAATTGAAAATGAAGTTGATACCTGATGGAATGCAATCGAATCTGTGATGCCAGAATTGAAGTAGTGAGACATATACAAAAAGAGTAGAATTTCAGCAAAGTGGGCAATCCAGTTTCTATAGAATACAGCAGCGAATAAAATATAAGCAGCAGTCAGAAGGACATGCATTTTCATAGTTAAGTATTTTATTAGTGCACAAGCAGGGAGATTGAGATTTGTTCTTGTTCATGCATGATCCTGAAAGCATGTAGGCAACAAACTAGCGATGAAATATTCATGTTGTCTGTCAAGATTGAAAGGATCAAATGTTTCTTCGCAAAAAATACAAGTGCAACAATTTCAGGTGCATATATGAGTAGCAATATGACCAAGTGAGAATGGCTGGCTACCTCTTACAGAAATGATGAAGTGCAACAATACAGTAGAAAATGTTGATTTGACTTACCAAATACAAAAGAAACTAAAACTAAATCTGTGCACCATACATGTTCTTATCTGCAAATTAAAAATTGTGTCCTAAGGCCTGTTCATACTATTATCTGAACTAACTGGAATCACATACGTACTCAGGCTGAAGTACGTAAGGAATCAAAGATGCGGACTATTACCTGGGCCACGGCAAGTTTGCGCCGATGCACATGGTTGCCCGCGCGGTGACGTTCGTGCGTGGCCTGGGGTCACGGCCGGGGTGTCGCGCCTGCCGCCTGGTGGTCGGCAGTATGCGGCCCGGGGACGCGAGGGGCAGCGCAAGTCAGGGGGGGGGGGGGGGGGGGGGGGGCAGCACCGGCGCCGCACGAGGCAAGGGCCGACGGCGCCCAGCGGCTCCCGCGGTGACGCGCGAATTGAAGCAAGGGAAGGCGATGCCCGCAGTGGCGCCGGCGACGTCTGTCCAAGGGCGGGAACCCGATCCTCGCACCGGCGCCGACGAGGACCGCCGATGCAGGTGGGCACGGGGAGCAGGAGGCCGCCGGTTAGGGGGCGCCGACACAAATGGAGCACGCACGATAGGGCCGACAGCCTTGAAGGGAGGAGGCACGCGGTACCTGCGAGGACGGGCGACGGCCTAGAAGGCGAGCAGGCGAGCTCGCTCGGGAGTCGGGAGATGCACGAGGGCCGGGGCGGCGGCCTGGGAGGGGAGAGGGGACACGGAGAGAAGATTGGGACTAATTTATATTAAGCTACAAATGATAATCCTATCCTTTCCAATAAACGGTTAGATCTTTTCTATACTGTACATACTACTAAATGGTAGTACTGTGCACCGTAACCTCCTTACCGGTGTCCGTCCATGACCATGTGCGCATGCCCGTGCCCGTACCAGTGCCCGTGCCCGCCAGTCGCCAGCACCGTCCTCACTGCTGCTCCTGCTCACCTGCCCTCATGGTGCATGATGGATGAAGACGCGTATTCCGGAGGTAGACAGTTCTGTCATGAACTCATGCATGTCGTACACCGTACGCCTGTACGCTCGGTCGCCTGCATCCTCATACTGCTCGCCATTTCTCCGTCGTGATAATGTCAGCTTCCTGCTCTCCATCATCCACTATTCCTCGCTTTGCTCTTCGCTTTCGCTCCAATGACTGAGACTGCGACGGTCTTCAGCCAAGTCGCGCCAGCCACGGCGATTATCAGCTCGTTGCTGTGCAAGTGGCTGTTCACTCGGCAGGTCATTAGCAAGTGCTTCAGTCTGGACTTGCCACTGTTTTCAGTTTTCACCTTTTCTGGTCTGCTCCTGCAACCCTGCTTATCGAGTTATAATGGTAGCACACAATTTCTTAACATTTAAAGTCATATAAGATCAACTTATTTTCCAGTACAAGCACGGGAATCGCCAAATCTTTAGGCTCTAAAACATGCCGAAAACAATATTAATACTTCTTGTGCTCACAGTGGGAGATCGAAAGGGTATGCAAGGCATGAAAAGAAACAATACATGGATTGTAAATTCAGGAGTTTAGTCACAACAGATATTTGCAAATTCGAAAGCGAAGCCGCTAGTCTTGTTGCAAAACTAAACCAAAAGCAGACAATCAGTCAACAAGTGCATTAACCATACACCCGCAAGGATCAGAAGGAAAGTGCATCAGAGAATTCATTTCCAAATTATCATAAAAGTTGAACTCAGAACTTCCCAGGCATCAATTATCGACTGGTACCATCTTGCCCTAAAAAAAAGGCATCATGTTCAACAGAATTCCAATTTTTTGCTGCCAGGAGTAACTAAAGACAAATCCATTATAATGACATAAGACAAAAAGGGAGCAAGGGCCGCCTTGTTAAAAACTTTTGCAGGTCGGTAGACTAGGGAAATGTATTAAAATTACTGATAGTGCAAGTAATGAGTAATGCTTTGCTTGCCTTTGCAGTCCTAGTTTCTAGGCCCTTAGAGCAAGTATTATAAAAAAACTATAAGCAGGCTGAATGTTGAGGTGGAGGAAAAAGAAGAAGCAGAGGAGAAGCAGCTTGTAAGTTTGCAGCCGGCTTCGACACAAGAATTTTGTGAGATAGACAACTGAGCCATATGTTAATGATGAAGAACTAACTACTATAACATTGCTCTTACATTAAGATATCAGCCTTTTCAAATACCTCAGTGAAGTACTACTCTTATGTGGACCCAGTTAGAGTACACCCCAAGCCCACAAGCAACATCAAATGGTACCACGACCACGACACACTGACTTGCCAACAGATGTACAATATGCGACAGGGAAATTGTGCGGCGAAATTGAATGTGTACCCAAAAAGATTATTTTCAGTCATTATGGCACGGGAAGAAAAATCAAACACAGTTCTAGTACTCCATAGGTAAATATCTACAACAATATGAGTGTGGTTTTGATATATATGGTGTGCTTGAAGAACCATGTATGTCATTGCGAACAAAATGAGTGGAATTCTCAAATAGGAGCAAAACAGTAGGTTGGATCCAATTTTCTGCATAAGTATATTAACCTTGAATTAGCCCCCTCCAAGATCCAGTACCATGTATGTTTAGCAACTACTCCGTATGTTGACTGTGATGATTACCCAGAGGTGCACAGAGCCAGAGTAAGTAACCCTGACATTAGTGCTAAAATTACAACCGTAAAATTAGCATATCTTAAAGTAAATCGGTCAATCTAAACAAATACTCCGCATGTCCCCATGCCAACGAAGATAAAAGACAAATTAATATTCGTTTAACTCATGGGCATTGATGGTCCTGCTCACCAACCATCCGGAGGTAAAAGTCTCCTGGACCCAGGAAATTCCTATACTGACAAAGGTTCATACAAGATCTGTCGCTTAGCTTGGGTACTTAACATACAAAAATCCAATACGAAATGCAAGTGTGATGGGATCAGGTAAATGCAAAGGTTCTTCCGAGTCCCCAATGCAGCAAGGGATGAAGAAAACAACTACTCCGTAATAGTTATGCGTTCCATTCGGTGGCACAAGTAGCCATCATACACCAATTCTCTACATTCCATCTGCCCATAGTTTCAGAGTAACACAAAGTACAAATTACCAGAAGGTTACCCACAGAAACCAGCAATCTGTATTGTTATTTACACTATCCCCTGCTCCAATAATGTACTTCTACATTACAAAATCTAATCATGATCATTGTGACTTCAAACAATTCTCTAGATATCCTAAAACAACCCCGCAGTAAAGCAACCCACAACTCCACATCCTCGAACGTAAAAAGATGAAGAAAAAAAGTAGAGGAATGCAGTGACAAGCACCGTGTACGCCGATTTGGCAATGTCCATCACCTGCGCCTCCGGTCAGCGGCGTAGTGCGAGAGCGGGACGAGCTCCGAGAGCGGGGTCGCGAGCGGCGTGGCGGTGGGCGTCGGGATGGGCGAGGACCTGCAGACGGGGCACGAGCCGCTCCGCCGCAGCCAGGAGTCGAGGCAGGCGACGTGGAACCCGTGCCTGCACTCGGGCATCACGCGCAGCATCTCGCCGTCCCTGTACTCGCTGAGGCAGATGGAGCACATGGCGTCGGCCTCGGCGGCCCGGCTGGAGAACGGGACCTTGGGGTAGGACGCGATGGCGGCCTGGTCAAGCCCGACGGGGGAGCAGGACGCGGCGGCGGCGGCGTCGGGGGACTCGGAGCCCTCCGCGACGAAGAGCACGCGCGGGACGGTGATGGAGAGGTGGCCGGAGCTGGAGGCCGTGGTGGCGGCCTCCCCGGCCCAGTAGTCCCCGCCGCCGCGGCGGAAGCACAGGTAGGAGGCGAGCAGGAGCGAGGCGAGCAGGACGAGGAAGCCGAGCGCGATGGCGATGGAGTAGCCGAGGCCAAGGTTGGGCAGCGAGGAAAGGAGGGACATTGCGGTTGTGCCGGCAGTGGCGGCGGCGGCGGCGGCGGCGAGTCCCTCGTGGCGATGGAGCGGCGGAATGGCATTGGCGTAGCGGGCGCACGGCAGGGCACACGGTGGTGGTGGTGGAATCGCTGCCGCGTGGGGGGTGGGGCATGGAATACAAAACCGTTCGATAATTGCGATTATCGGTGAAATTTATCGTTATCGGTGTTGACTGATATCGGTTTTCAATTGATTTTTTGATGGATTTCGATCCAAATTTCAAAAATTCAAAGAAATTTATAACTAGTGTGGAAAAAATTCTATAAAAAACTAGAGCCTCTCTATAGTCTAGAATGATGTCACATATTAAAAACAACCACCGTTTGCTTAGACAAAAAAATGTTTCCAATACTAAAGCCTGATAATTGATGCAAATCCATCGATAATCAATGCAAATCAGTTGATATTCAACAATTTTGGTTGATTTTCTATTTCCTTTCACCAACTTGACCAAATATGCATGGGGTATTTACTATATTGTTGTATATTATGCTACAAATGGATGGTTATACTGATAATTTGCAATGTAGATTAGTGTTAAATATTAGTGGTGGGAAGAAAGACTTCAATGTTGACTTGTTGTTAAATCAGTTAGGATACAATAGGCTTCAATGTTGACTATAATATGTATGCTTATACTAAAAAAACTATGTCTAACTGGTTTACATAATTATTATAAAAAAGTGTCATTTATGAAAAATGGATGTTTTAAGTGACTTTCTGTATGAATTATGGATGTGGTCATATGAGTCTGTTACCAATTTGCATAAAACTTGTGTCAATTTA
The DNA here is from genome assembly GCF_016808335.1 of Panicum virgatum. Classification (NCBI taxonomy): domain Eukaryota; kingdom Viridiplantae; phylum Streptophyta; class Magnoliopsida; order Poales; family Poaceae; genus Panicum; species Panicum virgatum. Next base: position 55,714,889 of record NC_053149.1, read on the forward strand.
TGCTAATATGGACAATGTGGTTTGTATGGACTATGTACTTTTTTGTATTTATGTGCAATTTCATTTGGTGTATGCCTATTTGTGTGGTTTGCATAATTATACATAACATGGATATATGTAATATGTATCTATAGTTTATTCAATTTATGTCCAAAATATATGTACATGTTTATTTCTAATGCAATTTTATCGTAAGCTACGTATGTATGTATAATTTATCTTATAAAATACCATACTTAACAAACCAAATAAAAATACTATAAAAATTTCTATTTTCTATCTGCTAAATACATTTCTCAGCCGAATTTTCGATAAATCGACCGATTTGCATCGATTATCAATGATAAGTCATTGATTATCGATATTTGAATTTGACCTTCCTTATCAGTCGATTTTAGCGATATTTTATCGATTTTCAATCGATTATCGATACCGGAGGGCACTGATAAACCATGTATCAGTGATAACGTAAACCCTGGGGTGGGGGCGTAGGGGAGTAAATGAGGGAAGGTGGCGTGGTGAAGTGGCGAGATTTTTTTTTTTTTTGAAAGACCAAGTGGCGAGATTTTTCCCTCCCTCTCTTCTCCCGCCTGCCTTGTCGCGGGGTTCAGATCTGGCGGGGGAGGGCGCGCGGCTCGAGCGGCTGCATTTATTGCCGGGGGAGAGGGACGGCGGGGAGTAATTGTGGGGATGGCCTGACGGGGATGCTCGCTCCCCCGCGGCTCCGGCTCGGCACTTGTGCGAGGGAAACTTCTGTTGGGATCACCCGTTTGACCTTTTGGGCAGCTGAGCTGAGAGGCGAACGGCGGCGGTGTCAATTCTGGGAGGATATCCTGTCGTGGACTCATGGTGTCGTCCGATCGACTCTCGTGGCTGAGGTTTCCATGACTACCCCAAACGCGGGAAATTTTCTTTTCGAGCTTCAAGAGCGAAGAGTACTCCCGTCGCGGCACCGTACGGCATGATTGCTGTTGGTTTGAACCTTGGGCAAACGAAGATTTGAAAGCCACGGCAAAAGTTTTCTCCCATGCGAGTTGCTATCGCGTCGGTACAGCGCAAAACCGCGATGGTTCACCACATGTCATGCTTAGGTATTGAAGACGTCAAGCTTCGGAGGGAGAAAAAAAAAGAACGGACGGACGCTGTGTATCGCAGGGAGAAAAAAACGGACGCCTAACACCAAAAAAATCGCCGTTGCCGGGGATCGAACCCGGGTCACCCGCGTGACAGGCGGGAATACTCACCACTATACTACAACGACTTCGTTGCAGATTTGTATCATTGCTAAATCATCTTCCTTTGAGTAGAGGACATCAACATCGCCACCACCGAAACGCCCGTTGGGCATCCGCACATCCCAGTAGCATATTCCCGGCCTCCGCCTTCCGCTGAACCTTTTTTTACTGGGGCCGTGTTTAGTTTCAAAAATCAAATTTTTTTTAAAAAAAAATCGACACCTGCATGGAGACTTAAATCTAGACGAAATAAAAAACACATTGCACAGTTTGTCTGTAAATCGCGAGACGAATCTAATTAGGCCGTAATTAGACGCTAAATTGCTACAATAATACTACAGTAAACAATCTCTAATAATGGATTAATTATGCTCATTAGATTCGTCTCGCGATTTACAAACGAATTCTGTAATTTATTTTATAATTAGTCTACATTTAGTACTTTAAATATAAAAAGATGACATTTCAAAAACTTTACGGACGGCAACTAAACACGACCTGGATCGTCATCCTGTTCCGCCCTCACCAGCTTGCGCTCTCGCTTTGCTCTTATCGACCCCGGCAGCTAATCCTCCCCGCTCCAGGCCTCCAGCTGCGCATCTGCGCTCCGGCCCATGGCGACTGGCGTTACCACCACCTCGGTGTCATCACGAACTAAGCTCAAGGAGGCAAATCTTCACCGCTGCCCGTGAGGATGTGTGGCTGCGACTCTGTGAGTAGTATCTTGTTGTTCTCAGTTATCACCCGGTCCAACTCGTTCTTTTCTTGGGTTTCGACGAAGCCACGTTTTGCTTCGCCGAATTATTGGTTAGTGGTTGCTTTAGTTTGAGATGTTTCAGAGTTTCAGAGTTCGAGCGCTAGACCGTTCAGATCAACAAACAACCTTCATACCGTGTCGCGAAGCAGCAGTGTAGTGATAGTTTTAACAGACGGAATACATTTCAGTTTTTTTTAGGGAAAACAGTTTTGGTTGTGCTCGATGGCTCGCAAGTTAATTGAGCTGATCGAGCATCGGGATTTACTTGACAGTCTGAAACCTGAACTTTTCAGGTATCCAAGGAGGCCAGGACTTCAGGTATCCAAGTGGTAACATTTTGTCCGTTCTGGACTTCGGCCCACTTGGATATTTGGGCTCCAAAGATACCACGAGCTAGTTTAGGCCCACATTTGCAGCAAACGAGTTTCTACTTTCTAGTCAAGGACAGATACGTTCTATTGGTATTAATTCTAAGCACAACTGCAAAAGGTGGCAATGTGAATTTTCCGACTTTAAAGTGTCCTCGTTAGGTTCTGAATTTTAAAGAACACAAGCTCAACGGTTACGGATGGCATTATAAACAAAAATACTTTACATGGTTCAAATGAACTTTTTCCTATCTCCTCTCCCATAGATTTGCGTCATGAACTAGAGTACTAACTTTGCTTAAATTATGTGCTACTTTTTTTTTCTAAATTATATGTCATTTTGGTAAATCTGGATTCATAATTTTTGCTATATATCTAGATATAGTATTTCTCTAGATGTATAGTACAAAATTATATACCTAAATTTGCTAAATGACATATTTAATTTAAAACGGAGGGAGTATCTCATAAGGAATTGTAGCTGTAATTATGGCACGGAAAAATGTTATAACCTTTATTTTGGTAAGGTTGTGTTTGGATATGCAGTTACGTTTGTGCTCTTTCTTTTGCATCTTGTAGATTGGGCAGCGGGAAGAGAGAGGGAGAGGGGGTTTTTTATAAAAGATAAAAAAACATGGTGGTGGGTGGGACGAAAATTTTAGGACAAAATATATCTTTTTCTAATAATTAACAATTTGCTACAAATGATCAACACATAACGTCTACAAGCTGGCAATTTTTGACACCACAAAGATCAATCGATGCCATGCATCATATTATTAACATTTTTTTTGCATACGTCGATCTGAGATCCACCTATTATCATAATTATTATAATATTTGAATTCACAAGCAGTAGTGAATCTAGGATGAAATTTTAGGAGGAGCTCATTTTCCTTATCTTTCTGCTCCCTCCTTTCCTTCTTCATCACCACTCTTCATTCATGATTGAAATTTGTTGGAAAGCTTTTATGGGCTCCATGAGCTCCATGGGAGATGGGGGGCTGGAGCCCCCTGCACCCGCTGATCCGCCCCTATTCACCAGACCCTTTGTACTTCGGGCATATATTTGCTATATAATTTTTTTCCTAACTTAAATTTCTCTGACCTTTCGAATTTATTTAAAAATACATTAATATAACAAACAAACACATTGTCAATAAATACTTCACAGTGGAATTAGATCATTTTTACTGTAACCCCTTACATATTGGAGGGTGTGGAAAAGACCGTGACCATTGAAGAATTGGACTTGCACATAAATTACCACACAGGAGTATTTTGAGCCTAATTATGCCTCTCATTTTGGACACATGTATGAAGTAATAAATATAGTTAAACAACAAAATTAATTACACAGTTTGGATGTACACGGCGAGATAAATCTTTTGAGTCTAATTAGTGTATGATTAGCCATAAGTACTACAGTAACCCAGTCAAAGGTCTCAATATTTGTCTCGCGTTTTTTCCAGGTGAGTTCTGAAATTAGTTTTTTAATTAGTGTCTGAAAAATTCTCCCGACGTCTTCAAATCGTTGATTTGGCAACCAACAAATTTTGGTTCGAGAACTCAGCGGCGCCTTAAAAATGCGTCACGCAGAAGACCCGCCTAGAAGCATGACAGGTGCCTTGGTCATGTCGAAAGTCGAATTCAAACCGCGTGACCGCTTTCCAGAACCTTCTTCCCGACCATCATATTTTCCCAGGTCCCACCTACAGCCCACCAGCCGCTCTACGCCGACGGATGCCGGCCATGGTACCATCGTGCCACGTGTCGAACGTCCCTGACGCTTTCCTCGCGATCTCCACCGTCCTCAGACTTGCTCGTTGAGTCGTTGGCCCCCTGTGACGTGCCCGCGGCTACCATTTCTACACCCTCAGCCACTGCTTCTGGGCCCGAATCTGTACCGGGAGCCTTGATTCGCCGTTAAGCGAAGGGGGTAGGCGCGCGGACAAAACGAGCCAGTATTCAAACGGCATTGGCTCGTATCCGGATATAAGGAGACCCGGCCTTGCTACGTGCACACACGGCGTCCTTTGTGTGAGCACACCGCGCAGCCAAGAAAAAGGGGGAAGAAGAACCAGCCAACTAGCATCCTTGCTTTTGGGTTTCTCATCCGAGCAGCGGCGGCGTCGGCGGAGAAGAGAGAAGAGCGGGGCGGCATGGCTGAGCACAAGGAGGAGCCGGTGCTGGAGTCGGTGATGGATAAGATCTCCGACAAGTTCCACGGCGGGGACTCCTCGTCATCGTCCGACTCGGACGACGAGAAGAAGAAGAAGGGGTCCTCGTCGGCGTCGTCGGCGGAGGCCATGAAGGCCAAGATCTACCGCCTCTTCGGCCGCGAGAGACCCGTCCACTCCGTCCTCGGCGGCGGCAAGCGTAAGTCCCGCGATTCGTAGTCCCGAATCGCTCCTGGTCTGGCCTAGATCCAACTCGATCTGGTTACATTCGTGCTCGCTTGTGCTTCCTGGACTGTTACTTTTGCTGCCGCATAGTTCGTTATAAGCTGCTTTAAGATTTTAAACTGAAAAGAGTACTAGTTGTTAAGCACCCGAGGGTTTAGTGTTTGTTCCTGCGCTGTAGCGTTAAGATTACGCTAATTGATGTGATTATTTGCAGCGGTTAAGCGTCGGCGCAGCTTGTCCTTACCCTTAAACCCTTAGATGCTCTGTTCGATCTGGATTTGGAAACGGATCTGGAATGTTTAGCCGTCCACTTGTTTGTTGGTGTGCTTGGACTGATGCGATTATTTATATACAAATGCGGTTGCAGCTGCTGATCTTGTCCTATGGAGGAACAAGAAGATCTCCGGCGGTGTCCTTGCTGGTGCCACCACCATCTGGCTCCTGTTCGAGGTCATGGAGTACCATCTCCTCACCTTGGTGTGCCACTGCCTCATCCTCTCACTGGCCATCCTTTTCCTGTGGTCCAATGCCTCCACTTTCATCAACAAGTGAGTTTCTGTGATTTCCTAATGTTCAAATGAAAGCTGAAACTCATTGAACTCATTCTGGACCTGGAGCTGTTAATTCTCATGCCTGGAGCTAATTTTCACATGACTTAATTTGTGGTACTACTGGCTGTCAGGTCTCCACCAAACATTCCTGAGGTGAAAATCCCAGAAGATGCGGCAGTTAACGTTGCTCACACACTGAGATATGAGATCAACAGGGGCTTCGCTACCTTGAGGGAGATTGGACATGGCCGTGATCTTAAGAAATTCCTGATTGTATGTTTGTTGTTTCCTTGGACTATTGTTACCAGTGTCTTGGTATTGTGCTGATACCCTGCGCTTGTTCTTCTGTTTATCACAGGTTATAGCAGGTCTCTGGCTTCTTTCAGTTCTTGGGAGCTGCTGCAATTTCCTGACATTATCTTATATTGGTAATGATTGTGTGTCCTATATTCCATAAATATCTCCTTTTATTGTTGATGCAAGTTATGAATGGAAATTATTCTGTCCCCTTTGCAGTCTTCATGGTGCTGTACACTGTCCCAGTACTGTATGAGAAGTATGAGGACAAGGTTGATGCTTTTGGTGAGAAGGCTATGATTGAACTTAGGAAGTACTATGCCATCTTCGATGAGAAGTGCCTATCGAAGATTCCTAAGGGTCCTCTGAAAGATAAGAAGCACTAGATTTGCAGTAAGGTTCTTGCTATGAATATGATAAATGACTACCTATCACCTTCGGTTTTGGAAGGATGGCTGTTGGTCCAAGTCACTAGTTGATAGTATATATCTGTATGGGCAATTCTATTGTGACTGATTGTTGTGATCTGCTGTGATATTTTGAAGTCATGTGGGCTGAAAAGTTGTTGATCTTGCTTTTGGTTTCAACTTTCAGCATAGTTGCTCTATCTAGAAGCTTGGAATATATCATGGTATCAATGTCATGGGAATCTTGTGGTACAATTTTTCATTGACTAGTGCCTTTTGCTTGTGTAGGCTAGTAAGGTATGAATATTTCTATGGGTACACTATGATAGTATTTAATATTTATGTCATTGTAGTCCATTGTCATGACTCATGAGTATGCATCCAATATGACAATATGCATCATTGCATATAGAGTCATTTGAGATTGAAGGTCCCAGCAGAGGCTTGATCTGAAATGATGAGAGCTCTCTAACATTGTAACCTTCACAAATAAATTTAGCCATGTTGTACGATGCTTGACTTTTGCTTGATATTTCACAGCATCTCAAACCATGGCTACAGAGGACTGAGTGATATTTTACGATGTTCGGCTGTCCAAAGTTTCTTTGTTTCTAATCATGGCTGCAATATAAATCTTTTTTTGAGAAAAAAAAGTAGCAGCAATACCTGTAGTTATGTTTATGTTTGGTCTTTTTGCAGCAGTTTTTGCAATTTGTTGTTGTTTGCTTTGCTTGTGCAGCAGGGGGCTTGAGTTGAAATGATCCATCTTGTTATATGTGCGCCTTTTAGATGATTCAGTATCTATCGGAATTTGGTTTGGTACTCGTACCATTTCCAGTATAGTCCCATGACTTTCCATTTCTCTAATGAGATTTCGTGCCTGGTTGGCCTAGGAGCTGCATATGTTGATAACTGGCGGTGTATGGTACTTGGCTGCTGGCGTTTTGTGTTTTAGCAAAGTCATTTTGTGTGGGCGTATGTGTATCGTAACATGTACTTGTATATGCTAAAGTATATTGGTTGCCTCGTTCCAGTTCAGAATACTTGCGGCGAAATTTCCCGTCTAACGCACTCATTTAAGGCCAAGCATTTGGTGTGTATGGCACCAGTTTTAACGTGAAATATGGATTGAGCTGAAAGATAGTTTTAATGTGAAATATGGATTGAGCTGAAAGACTTGTCATGGCGTGCGAATAGCATTTCGCTCTGGCACGTCTGCCTTAATTTGTCAGATTGATGTTAAAAACTTGATTTGCGGGGGGTAAGACCGCTCCCATGGTATTGTTTGAGAGGTAGAATGACTTTCTTACAGTAGGCCAAGAAAACCTCCGAACTTCTGCTCCAACCGTACATGGGGTCCGTCGCTTTGTGAGTTTAGGCTGGGCTCCACAGTGCTTTGGACATGAGGCAGGCGAGGGGTTTTTTAACCGGAGACGAAAATTCGCTCCTTCCGGGATCGAACCCACGACCTCCGGAGTGCCGTCGGACTGCCGGAACCAATTGGCCCGACATGCTTGTATCATACAATTCCTATGGGTCATACATGGGTCATCCAGGATTGAAGCCTGTCGTGGGGTTGCTGTGAGGGGTATAGGCAAATTAATTTTGGTAAAGAATGTTTTAATTGTTTAGGATCCGTATATTATAGTATAACTTGTGATGCTAAAGTATATTGGTTGCCTCGTTCAGGTTCAGGATACTTGCGGCGAAATTTTCCGTTTAACACGCGCATCTAGGGCCAAGCATTTGGTGTGTATGGCATTAGTTTTAACGTGAAATATGGATTGAGCTGAAAGATTTATCATGTCGTACGAATAGCATTTCGCTCTCGCACGTCTGCCTTACTTTCGCAGCGCTGGCAAAGTTCCAGCCTTCCAGGACTGCTAGAATAGGTTTATTGAAGAGGTCAAGAGGAGAAAGGTCTAGAGCTCAACAACTCCTGCAAACGTTTCGATGCTTGTGAGCTACAGCCAGCCTACAGGGATCTCTTGCAGTGAAGAATAGCGTCCCTGATGGCATTTTCTTGGCTTGAATCACGCAGCTTGACATTGTCGTCGCCGCACTCGGCACGATGAGAAGCATCCATCTCCTTACTCCAGATGCATCTCACTATCTTCCGACACAAGGGCGCCAAGAACCTGAACGACATCCACCTGCGCCGCTTCCCGCATCTCCGGAAAGACGGCAGCCTGAGCATGCTCGCCCTGAGCACGGCGGCCCTCGCGGGGGTCACCGCGCCGCGGAGTCCACCGCGAGGCGAAGAGTTCTGCGACGCCGGCCGGGGTAGACGGTGCCGCCTGCTGGTCGCGGCCGCGGAGGCTACCATCCTCTGCGACGAGTCGAGCGACAGCGACCGCACCAGCACCGGCCCCCAGCTGCCGGAATCGCCGCCTTCCTGGCCGTGACGGCTCGCGAGCTGCAGCGGGAGGAGCAGGCCGTCGAGGAACATCTGGTCCGCGTCGGCCGTCTGCTGGGGAGGCGATAGCCGAAAGTCGAAGCTGCACTGCGACGCCGACGCAGGGTCCGTTCCGATGAATCTGGCGACGACGTTGGCGTCGTCGAGGCGCTCCTCGGGCTGCCGCTCTGGTTTGCTGGTCGGCCAGCTGTAGGAGAAGCTGCCGACGTCGGGGAGGGGATGCGAGGCGGCGGGGTCCATTGTTGGCTAATTTGGTGCGGCTCTGCGCCCTGGCCATGCGTCGGAGAGGAGCTCTGCTCGAGTGCTGGCCTGCTGGGGATGTTAAAGAAAGGGTGGCATCACGCGACGCGACCAATTGGCGATGCATGCAAGCAACCCTGCTGACATTGCTCGGCCGGGTCGCTCTCGCGTGACGCGATCCACAGCCCCTGAGAATTTTCCTGGGTCCCCGTCCTCGGACCGGCGACGAAAGAGAACGTCGCGGCATCGAGCCCCCGTGCAAGACGCCACCGTCCGGATAGTTTGGCTCTTCCTGTGAGTGTGCACTCTACATGCGATCGTCGACTTGTTTAACACTGAGAATCCAGACACGTCGATGTTAGGCTGACGAGCGAAGCTGGGCGGTTAGAAGAAGCAAGATAAAGCGGCCGTTTGACCGACATTGACGGGCTACCTTCTGTGTGTGTTGACCGATGCTGAGGCTCAAATGGCCACTGTTTTATGCCTGGGAGGCGAGCGACTGGCTAGTGGAAAGCGAAGGCTCTCCCTTTCGGCGTGGAGCTATTTGCTTTCTTCCGGATGGCTTCTGCAAGCAGTTGCTCAGCTCCGGGTGGCTGTATATCCTCCTAGGTTGCGTGTGGCTCAGCTCGGCTCGGCATTGGCTTGGCCCGGCTCAGCCAACTTTTATTGCCAGATGAGTCAGTTTGTTTTTTTTTTAAACAAGATGAGTCAGACTTTTAGGTCTAGCTCGTTTGGCTTGCGAGCAAAATCAGCCCACCGATCGAAGAAAGGAACGGAATGTTTCTCAAACGTACCCAAGCCCACAGTGCTCGATGCCAAAAACGCAACAGCACCCAAAATCTCTCTACTCCCCCGCGCCCACGGCCATCAACAGCGCCGGCGGCCGGCGAGGAGGAGAAAGCCACTAACCGGCACCGGTAGGTACGTCTCGTCCCCCGCCGCCCCTCGCTCTCTCTTAGGCCTGGTTTGTTTCCGCTTTTTTGAACCCGTTTTTTTGAAAATCAAGATTCTCAGATAAACTAGATGTAACACCCCAAATTCAGACCGGTCCGACCGGTCTGAGCAACCGGTCAGACCGGTTGGACGTATTTCAACCCGTCCTTATCTTCCCCAGATATTTATTTTATTCCCACTCAACTCTCTTCTTCCCCGTTGAGCCAGAGCTCGAGCAGAGCAGGCCACCGCCACCCCTCCCTTCGATCTCCTCCCTCCGGTCGCCTTGCTTCGATCCTTTGCGCATAGAAGTTCCCCACCACCTCCTCCACCTTCCCCAACCTCCAGCCTAACCTCTCCTCGGCCGAATCGGCGAGAATCGAAGCTCCAAGCCTCCATGGACAGTAGCTCCGCCCCTCACCGTCGATCCGCCTCTCCGTTCGTCCTCCGCCCAAACAAGTCCCTAAAATGGGTTTCGTGGTGAGCTCATCATCCTCCCCGACCCCTTCCTTCGTGGATTCCGGTGCCGAGCCGCCCGGGACGCCGCCGGCCATGGCCCTGCGCCATGGCTCGACTAGGACCGGTCTGACCGGTTATAATAACCGGTCTGACCGGTGGAGCCCTTTAATTCATTTGATGAAAACTTGCAGATCACATAACAATTCAAGGAAAAATCTTAAAAATGAAAAACTAGTTTTGTTAGGTCGGTTGCATCTATATCTACATGGGAAAAATATTTATTCTTGTCAAGTGTCCTTTTTGACTGTTGTTAGAATTTAAATGGTGTTTAGGTTTATTTAAATTGTTTATGTCAATCTGTTAGTCCGAAAATTGTGGAATTTAGGCGGTAGTTCGATTTAGGAATGTGTAATCTGCTGTAAAAGTTACAAGTCTAGAAAACATCGTTTAGTATGGTAATCAATGTATCCGTGTTCTAGTATGTTTATTAGATAATAACTAGTTTATGTTTAAAAAAGATATTGGCGCATACAATTAACACATTTTATCGGTGTAGTGTCATGCTAGTTTTTGATTCATCATTAGAATGCACGGATACTCCAGAAAAATTTGTACCCGTACAATCTGGGCTAAAACCCGGAGTTTCCGGATGTGTGAGTTTGTAGCTTTTTAATTGTTAAGTTCATCATGAGTAGGCTTAAAAAATAGTCTTAGTAATAAGAACTAGCTTCTTATATGAAAAGTTAGTACTTAATTATGAATTGTACCTAAAATAATCTCTTAGAGTTGTCTAATTATTTTAGCTTCCTATGTATTACTTCTCTGAATTCACCCCGAGGTTGTTTGAGTAAAGAAAGAGTCTAGTAGCTGTAGCTTGCAATATATCTGTCGGTACCCTGTACCAGGGGTACCCACTTCTACTGCAACAAGGCAGGACTCGCATAGTCATCTGTGACTAACGCCATAAGGGGCGGAGCTGCCGGGCCCCACGGGTCAGGCTCCTACCTCAAGTCCATTGTGTGCAGGTTTGGCGTCCCAAACCGCATCATCGCGGACAACGGGACCCAATTCAAAAGCAGACTCTTCCAAGAGTACTGCGAGGACATCGGCATCCAGCTATGCTTTGTGTCCATGGCACACCCCCGCAGCAATGGACAGGTTGAGAGAGCGAATGCAGAGATACTCAGGGGACTCAAGACCCGCACCTACAACTGCTTGAAGAAGCATGGTGCCAAATGGGTTGACGAGCTTCCGTGCGTACTATGGGGGAATCGGACCACACCCAGCCGGGCCACCGGGGAGACTCCATTCTTCCTAGTCTACGGGGCTGAAGCATGCCTTCCCCCAGAAATTCACCTGGGCTCACCACGGGTCCAGGCTTTTGACGAATCCATGCAGGAGCAGCTGCGGCGTGACGACGTGGACTTTGTTGACGAACGAAGGTGGCGAGCAGCAATCCGAAATGCACGCTATAACCAGGCGCTCCGGCGCTATCATCATCGGTTCGTGCACAGTAGGGAGCTCCGGGCTGGCGACCTCGTCCTCAGACGGATCCTGAACCGAGCAGGTCTCCACAAACTTTCCCCCAGCTGGGAGGCGCCCTTCAAGGTTACAGAGGTATGCCGGCCCGGATGCGTTCGCCTCGCCACAGAAGATGGAGTGCCACTGCCCAACCCATGGAACATAGAACATCTGCGTAAGTTTTACACTTAGGCAGAGCGGCGAAATGAATTTTTCCTTTGTAATAAGATAGAATCAGTGTGCGGCCCAGAGCGGTTGGGGTCCGCCCCCGTAAACCCGACCTCTGGCATCCATCGCACCGTCGGCTAGCATTAACGCGCGGCCCAGAGCGGTAGAGGTCCGCGCTCGTAAACCCGGCCTCTGGCATCCATCGCGCGCGCCATGTATATCAGATTGAAAAGGAAAGATTTCCTCCCAGTTCTGTCTTTGTGTCAAAATTTTATTTCGCATTTCGATTCTCGAGATTTTACTTTTCTAACCCCCGCGCGGACTTAAGCTCTTATCACTACAACTAAGATCTGTATTGAGTTGCTGGACTGACGTACATGCCCTGAGTAGCGCTTTAGCCTGGTTCCGCACCCTAAACCTACACACTCCACCACTCTGTAATAAGCACTGAACTACCTGGACCTGTGCCTCCGGAGCTCCGGACCTCGCACTAGCCTGGGGGACGGTCCAGAATAGGTTCCGCGGGCCTGCAACTAAGCTATAACTTTGAAGTGGTACACAGGTTAAGCCTTGGCAGGTGGTACCTAGCCTCAAATCATTGAGCCTACCTACCAGGGGGTCCCGGCGTCCGCTTCAAAGGTTTCATGCAGATTAAGGTCCAGTCTCAGTGGTAGACAGACTCAAAACAACTGAGTCTGTCTCCCAGGGGGCCCAGAGGATTCGCTTTGACCCAGACATCGCGGATCGATTCTGCATGCGTCAAACAGCTAAGTTGCAGTATCATTGCTACCATATAAGCGAGATTGACTCCCCCTCTCTGTAGTTCTATTTGCTACGCAGGGAACAAGATGCTCGCTCGGCTTGCAATCTATGCTACACCTATGACCAAGGACGCTTACCCAACCTTATGAGGGGGTCCGAAGTGTCTTCTACGGCTCCGGTGGCCGATAGGTCCAACAACTGAACCTATCAGCCAGGGGGCCAGGGCGCAGGGGTGCTGCGTACCGTAAACCAGAACAATTGATGAACAGCTAAGTTGAAATTTTCTTCTATCAAGTTTCAAACAAGTACAATATTTTGTTACGTAACTCAAAAAGCAAAGCAAAAGTACACAATCCAACTCAGGGATCGGCAGGCTCCCGCTTGAAGTAGGCGGTGACGAAGTCGACGACCTCCCGCACGCTGTCCCGAGCGGCGGCCTCCATCTCCGCCACAGGACCATCGAGCACCGGGGCTAGCGAGATGGCCGGGTCGTGGCTCCGGAGGCACGTCAGAATGTGCTCCGCCACCATCCGGATTAGCTCGTGGCCCTCGACCTCAAGCTGGCCAGCAAGGACCGGCTCCAGACGCCGGAGCCTATCCGAAGCGGAGTTGAGCACCGAAAGGGCGTCATCTATCGATGCTGGCGCCTCTGCCACTTGGATTGGGCTCATTCCAAATAGCACCAGTGCTAAACTCGCTTCGTTCGCCCAGTCGGCGATCCGCTGGGCCCCTAGGCGCTGATCCTCCTGCAGCTTCTGGACCGCCTCCTGGACCCAGTTGTCCAGAGCTGCATTGGCCGCTTCAACCTCGCGGAGCCTCTCCTCGAGCTCGGCCTTCCTCTTCTCCGCCGACTGCTTCATCTTCTTAAGAGAGTCGCGTTGTATCCCAAGCTGCTTCTCCATGTTGGTGGCATGGGACTCCCGCTTATAGAGAAACTTCCGGTCCTCCTCCAGCTCCGACTCGGCTGTAGCCAGCTGGCTGGCCCTCTCCTCCAGCTGCTTCCGCCATCCGGCCAGGGTCCCAAAGAGCTCGTCCAGCTCCAGCTTGCGGATCTCGAGACCATGGCTGTGGGTCTCAAGCTCGGACCACTGAGCCGTGAGGCGAGTCTCAAGATCGGACCGCTGGGCCGCGAAGCCGACAACCTCCAAGGCAAAAGTCTCCTCCCGCTGCGCCAGGGCTTTCTCCCAGCTCGATACTGCGGGCTCCCGGTCGAACACCTTCCGACGGTTGGCCCGGTAGGCCTCTTGGTCGGCCTTGAGCTTGGACCGAGCTTCTGCAGCATGGGAGGCTTCAGCCTTCGTGTGCGCCTCTAGGCGGGTGTGCCAGTCGGAGAGGCGCAGGCGTGACCGGGCTCTTCGAGAACTGCGCCAGTGGTAAATATCCCGTTTACTCCGGCCGCAACAATGCCGAACGTCGCGCGCATGACTAGGTGAACCACTGAGAGTGGGACCCATAAGTCAGTAAGCCGCTGCGACGTGATGAGGCAGCAAATAACCCAAAGGGTGGTCAAAGCCGGACAAGACCCCAACACTAAGAGGCTTCAAGTTAAGCAGAGCCAAATCGTTGTAGTGGCCCCACCTGCGGGTTCGTTCCTCTCTCGAGGTGGGCCCGGGGGCCACTGTCGGTACCCTGTACCAGGGGTACCCACTTCTACTGCAACAAGGCAGGACTCGCATAGTCATCTGTGAGTAACGCCATAAGGGGCATAGCTGCCGGGCCCCACAGGTCAGGCTCCTACCTCACCGGGCCAATGGCCCCAGACCTGCTCCCCGCTCTGGGACGGGTCCGGTTGTAAGGATCGATGGACCAAGAGGGGGGGTGAATTGGGCCTTTTTCAAATTTCTAAGATAGATAAAACAACCTTAACCTATGCAATGCTAGTAAGGCTCAATTCCCCAACCGGCTAAACAAAGCAAACTACACAAGCTATCAAAGATATGAAACTAAGCAAGAAAGAGCTAAGCTATGATCTCTAAGGTCAAGCACATGAAAGAATGCATGAAAGTAAGTGCTTGAAATGAAATAGAGTGCAAGAGACAACCGGATTTTTCCCGTGGTGTCGATGTGTTGGCACACACCCCTAATCCACGTTGTGACACTCACTAAGAGTCTTGTCACCTCCCATGTCACCGAGACTTGGGCGCTCACTAAGAGTCTCCGTTCACCATCCCGGCGTGGTGGAGCTCAAGCCACGTACAATCTTCTTCTCCGGGCTCCCACAATCCTTGGCAAGCTCCGCGAGAAACACCTCGATCACCAAGATCGCCTAGGTGATGCCAATCACCAAGAGTAACAAGCTAAGGCCTTCACTTGAGCAAGAACCGATCACCAAGAACGAATGCACACTAGCTTCTCTCTACTCAAGTCCTTAATCTTGCTTCTTGATTGATTGAATGCACAAGTATGTGAATGATGAAGCTCAAGGTGGCTCTTGACTATATTATGAGTGTATGGATGTTGCCTGGTGTCAAGAGTGGGCGAAATGACCCATTGGAGGGGTATATATAGGCAGCTCACACAAATAGAGCCGTTGGAGAAAAGCTGCCAGAAAACTGCGTAGCGCCGGTTAATCCAACGTCCCTCCAATAGTCATCGTCGGTTTAACCGGTGAATGTAAACTGCCCCTTCTGAAAACTAGCCGTTATAACTTGGGCAGATTAACCGACGTATCATCGGTTTAACCGGTGAGTGTAGTTGTCTACTGATCAGCTGAAAAACCAAGTCTCTGGACAACTGCACCGACGTTAACTCAAACCTATCGTCGGTTTAACCGGTGAGTACAACTTCTGAATTCCTTTGAAAAAACCATCTCACTGGTCAATTGCACCAACGTCTTGATTTAAACAGCGTCGGTTTAACCGGTGTATTGAATTTGTCCAGACTCTGCTGACTTCGTTTAACCGACGCATAGAAAATTGAGAGCGTCGGTTAAACCGGTGTATAGACTTTTTCTGATTTTGTCTTTTCTGATTTGAGTCTTGAATGAAATCCAAATATTCTTGAGATATAGTTTGAGAACCACTTATTTGAACTTCTAGAAACCTGAGTGACCATAGTGTGCATCCATTTTCAAATGACCATGTCCATGCTCAAGTTACTTAGCCTTAACCCCTCTTAATAGTGCGATCACTACAAAACTATAAAACCTATACTAACCTAAGTGTCCTTCTCAACCTTATGACACTTAGGACTAGAAAGATCCTTAGTCTTGACATATAATTGAGTTGAATACCGAGATCGCCTTTTGAATAATGAAATTGAGGGGCCTCTTTTGACATATGACCAAATGAGCGATAATGATCTATTAAGCTGCACAAACTCATTAGTCACAATAATGGTTGTCATTAATCACCGAAACATACCTTGAGGGCCTAGATGCTTACACCGGTGACGCCACGTGTCCCAAGAGGAGGGGGAGCTCCGAACCAACGACCGGGGGCCCGGACCCCCCATAGGGGTCCGGGACCTCCCCGCGCCTGCCCGGACCTCCCATGCGCGTAGAGCCAGCATACCGCCAGGGGGGTCCGGAGGCGCATTAAATGTAGGTGCGGGCGCGAGCACGAGTCTTCCACTGGAAGACTCGCCCACCTACCGCATTTAATGCGGATGGTTGAGGCGTGCTCTGCACCCGCGGCACGCGGGACAGCTTTTTTCAGGCCTCACTGTGCGCCGCGGATTACCAAGGTACACAGTGAGGCTGCCTACGCCGCACCCGCGCAGAGCCCGTCTGCCGCATTAATTGGATACGACGGCACGGCACTTTTCCATCATGCTACCTACGCCGCAAGCTACACAGTCGTCCAGCTACGTGGCAGGCGACGCCGCTGGCTACGCCTGGCGCCGTTTCGACAAGACAGCGCCTGGACACGCCGGACGGAGGATTCCGGAAGCAGGCAAGGAAATCCAGGAGGGTGATCTCCTTCACCTGCGACACTTAATGTATGAACAATACTTAGTTTATACTACCTCGTTGGGCCCACCTGTCGGGGACCAACGGCCATGTGCGCGCCTCCCTTGAGATATAAAAGGGAGGCGCTCGCTGTACACGCGGGAGGGGACACAAGCTCCCCAGAGCACACGGAGACGCACGCTGGACTCAGCTCCAAGCTCTTCCAAACCCAAGCAATACATCACACAGTGGACGTAGGGTATTACGCTCCGGCGGCCCGAACCACTCTAAACCTGCTGTGTTCATCATGTTCTTGAGAGAGATCGAACTAATCCTAGCTAACCCCCGAGTACTCACCCTCTGGGCTTAGGCGGGTGTATTCCGCCACCCGGCTGTGGTTTGCCACACCACGACAATATCTACTTAGGACATTGCTCGGTTAGGACCGGTCTAACCGGTCGAAAGGACCGGTCTGACCGATAGTGTGCTTGGGGTAATTTGGACCGGCCTGACCGGTCCGATGGACCGGTCTGACCGGTGTGGCGGCAGCTGAGTGGATAGGGTTAGGGTAGTTGGTCCGAATCATTAGCAATTCTCCTCAGTTATGGGTTATTTTTGTAAATATGTAATTCATATATGTATTCTCTCATATCATATGCATATGCACACATGTAGATTTCGGTGCATGCGATCTCGTGACTGTGGAACAAGCGTAGCCGTGAAGCCCAAGAGCTAGCGAAGCAGGATTGAGAAGGAATTGTGAAGACCCTTGAAGACTTGGTCCAATGGTCGGAAGGGCCCAAGGCCTTACTAAAATTAACAATAATTTAGTGTTACCCTCAGGCAAGCCCCGGTGCATGTCCTACTATTTCAATTTATGAATCACTATGTATGCTTATTACTTGTGCATTACGTTTCCGGAGTTGTTCGAAACCTTAGTTGCATGATCCCTAGGTTTTCCTGGGCCTTATACTAGTATGTGTAGGTCGGTAGCACTGCTATGCTAATAGGTCTCGGTAGAAGTCGGGTGATATCCTAATACTCGCGAGAAATAGGATATTTTAGAGTCGAGTAATTTTCTGTTACTCGCGAGATATAGGATGTCCCTATAAATTGAATATATAGAATATTGGAAGAGGTAGGAAAGGAAAGGAATTGGAGACCGGGCGGGGAAGGTTTAGCCCCGTCTGTGTCGGTTAAGGACCGTTCGTTGTCTGGCCCTGTGATTGAGTTTGAACAGTACAAACTGCATACCGGGAGTAGAAGGTAGTCGAAACCGGTAAACCGAGTACTGCTTTGCTTCGAAAGTACAGGACTTCAACTCACCTCCTGGGGTAGTCGAGTAGTCGTGGAGAAATGAGGATGCATGTTTACTTTTGGTGGTCTCACGTTGTGCTCGGCTGACCATATGATGGTGGGGGCGGTCCTGTAGTTCGAGGTGGGGAGGGGAATGGTTGGTGCGTGGGGTCCGACGGGGCCTATACGTGTCGTGTTGGTTAGGTCCACCTTGCAAGGTTAAATCGGATCGATTCGCCGTCAGTCGCTCTCGGATATGAGCACCTTGATCGCAGCACCGCATCGTAGAGATACAATATGGAATTTGGATTATACATTTATGATGATGGTTACATTGAATTATAGTATGTTTGCTCTACCATGTGTGCTCTAGTTGGTTTAGGCAAATAGTAGATTATAGTAAATCTATATGGAACCTAGAGCTAAAATATTGAAAATAAGGATCCACCTTTTAGATGCTTTTTCTGCAAAATAAACCACCAGACAAATGCCTTGCATGTCTAGATATGTGGGATAAGTATACCCAATAGTCGGGTAAGTCTTGCTGAGTATTAGTTGCTCAGGGTTTATTGTTTATCCTATTTCAGGTTTAGGAGCTAACTAGGTTTCACATCGGTGGGCTCGATGTGGCGCCTTGTCTTCACGTCTCGGTAGCCCTCGACTTATCTCATTAGTTTTATTTATTCTCTAGTAAAAATGCTCTATAAATTAGATTCTCTTCTGCTGCTATCTTTTCTTTTGTAAATTTTAAATTTAAAGCTGCTTTGTGAAAGCCTTAATATTATTTACTATTTTGTAAGTTTTTATCATGTTGGTACCCTCTGCGCTCGCCTTTGTGCGGGGCTTCTGGTGTGTTTCGATCGGCCTGTGGGTTGGAAACAGCATGTCAAGTTACACTTAATTAAGCTAATGCGCCTAATGATGGCGGTTACGCTTAATTAAGCGTTTTAACTCGGCGGGTCTGTCACACTAGCTGTCTAGAGAATCGGCTGTTTGAATAATCTGGGTGTTTGGCAATTCTGATTATTTTGAATCGATTCTCTGAGTTGAATGGTAAAATGTCTGAAGTGTCCCTGAGAGTGATGATATCTCCTTTTATATTGAACTAGCTGTGTACCCGTGCGTTGCTACGGGGACAAACAATTATAATTAGAAGCATCAACTTTTTCAATTGTAACTAAAATTTTATTTCAAGCAATATAAATACAAAAAATCACATAATCCATCATAACATTGTCGTTCCAAAACGTATTGAGATAAATCAAACCCATTGGTTCACCATTATCGCCAAAATCAACTAAATATTTAAATAAATATACAGTACATTCTAATTTATATTCTTGCCTGTGATGCGGCTAAGGTATTCGCAGGAAGTAAGTTTTCAATAAGCATTCAAATCTGCCGCCAACACATCGATGACGAAGTTCTCCCGCATAGTACGGGCATTCTGTGAACAATTCGGATACTTCAATTGTATTGATGGATGAATCCTAATACCATACTTTTCTTCATCCATTGGTATAATGAGAGCTACCATGTAATCATCTTGCAGAGACATCTTTCATGATCCGTGGGGGCAGCCTCAGTACTACAACCACCATAACAGAAACAACAACAGAGAATAGGCAACAAAGCATAGCATGGTAGCTCCGTTTCATTTATATTAAGAGAATAAGAGCATTGTAAGAGTCTGAGATGAATTAGGTGTTTTGTGCTCATATTAAATACAACCCAGCAGAATAGTATCAAAAAGGAAAACACATGCTGGTGCTAGTATCAAACATAACATATGCGAGCATGCAACAATGTCAAGCTCACAGAACAGTAATAGCAAGTAACTGCTCTGAAAAGCTTTCTGTTTCAAACAGACCACCTTGAATCCATTTTCTAGGCAAACTGAAACCAAAGGAAATTGACTCGATTTAATCCTGACTTAATATTTAAGCAGACAAGAATCATTCATCGCTGGAGAGTATAAACCACAAGTTCTGTCTTACAATCAACTGTCTACAGGACTGATGTGAAGGATTTTCATTAAATAGTACAACAGAAACTGCATCAGTGCAAGCAAAGAGTTACCACCATATAAGGAACCAGTGTGAAACTGTAAACTACTACATAATGATACATGTCGAATTCTAAGGATCATGTTCATGTTAGAACAGGATAATCAAATAATTAAGTAGTATAAAGTCTAGAGAGTAATAATTTTGGACTGATGCCTCTCTCTAGAGGGGTTTGAAGCCGGATCTTTTTCCATTATCTAAAAAAAAGTAGTATAAAGTCTAGAGAAAACTAGCTGACCTGTTTGGTAATAGGATCAAGGTGAAATACTTTTGTAGGGCTGCTTTCTACCCAACTTCTTTTCTCATCAAGCGCCAATGTATCGATGTCAGGCTCATACATGAAAGTCACGGTAGCAGCTGGTGACCATTTGGCATGGTCCTTGCCGATTCCTTTCCTAGCAATGGAATGAAGCCTCAGTTCTTGACCCCGATTCAGCTTTACAGTAAGTATTCCCCTGATATCAGCAACATACAATAAGGGGACTACTCAATAGTAAAATAGAATGCTAAAACATGCCACTGCGTAAACCCACTGCTGATACAATGGAGCAGAGCATGACACGTATTACGTCAAAGATATTAACAGGGATTTAAATGCGACTTCCAATCTACTCATCATAATAAAGGGGAAAATACATATGCCAGGCAAGAATTGCTTGGAATGCTGAAGAAACAGGAATGTATACACAACTCTAGAACAAATAATTTATTTACCCACAGCTAGTTAAAGAGATCATTTGTCAGCCAAAGGAGATGTATTGGCAGATAACACAGTTAAGAATGGGGTCTCTTGAAATTTAAATGATTCGAGCCACACATAACAATTGGATTCCGACGGATCTACCGTCCTATAATAAGCATGACCAACAGTGGAATGAAGTGAACAATACGCAATAAGACCACAAATGGGTTAGCAACTAATTAGATGAAGGAACACTTGCCTCTGCTCCCCAGCGTTGGGCTCGAAGTCAGTGTTGATTGAGCGCCTGCTGCTAGGTGCGAGTCTGGTCGACGGGCAGACCTTGGGGTCGGCGGACCTCAGGTCGTTGGATGTGACCTCGAGCGTCTGGTCGGAGTCGGTGGCACGCGCGGAGAGGAGGAACTCGACGGAGCAGTACTCGCAGAAGCCGTCGCCGTCGCAAACGTTGCAGTCCCGGGAGAAGCGCATTTGCATGGCGGCGGCGGAGGTGAGGGGGATGAGCCCCAGGCAGTGCGCAATGAACTCGTCGCTGAGGACGGAGGAAGTTGACATCGATCTCGACGAGGTCGATGGCCACCGTGGGGCGGCGGGGGCGAGCCGCGGCGGTGAGGGCCGGCAGCGAGGGATGCGCGGCCGCGGGGCGGCGCGGGCGAAGGAGAGGAGCGGGGGAAGGCGGCGGGGCTGCGCGGGAGACGGAGATGGGCGAGGAGGGCGGCGAGCGACGGGAACCGTCGAGAGGCGTGGGCGAGGTGGGGACGTGTGTGAGCGGGGAGTGCGGGACGTGGGGAGCGGGGTCCGGACGCGCGCACGGGACGGACGAACCAACGAAGAAAAGAGCGGGCGGGACTGACAGACGAATCTCTATCTCTTCACTATTTTTATCTCTATCTCTATATCTATCTATATTTATATCTATATATATATTACTAAAAAACTATAAAGGTGACTCTTTTTGTTCGTTTTTACGCTTTCAATAATCCGCAGGGCGCTTTCGATGTCGCCCTCGCGCCCCTCTTTCCTTCCTTCGTCCGTCCGTCCGTCGGCCCCCCTCCCCCCACTCTCCCTCGACGGTTCCTCCTCCACGCCTCCTCTCCGACGGTTCCTCCTCCGCGCCTCCTCTCTCGCCAGCTCGGCCCCTACTCCAATCGCGCGGAACCGCTGGCCTCCATTGGTGCAGATCCACGGGCCGCCGCGCATCTCCGGCCGGCCGCCTTCACGCCGACGACGGGCGGGGGGACACACGGCTCTCCCCCAGTTCGCGGGGGGCTCTGGGCTCCCCGGCGTTGGCGTCGCGGCGAGCCACCACCACTCCGCCGACGAAGGCCCACCGCGCCTCTCTCCCTCAACTCGCGGCCGGCCCTCGCTCTCATGCCTCGCGGGGTGTCTCTCCCCCAATCTGTGGCTGGCACTCGCTCCTCGCGACTCCCGTGGCCCCTCCGTGGTGCCGCCGTCCACCGTGCCTCCCCGCCCCCAATCCTCCGTCCCCGATCGCGCGCCGCAACTTCTCCCTCCTCGACGGTTCCAAGCTCCTCGGGTGCGCTGGCCCACCCCATCCGCTCGCCTCCGTAATTGTCGCCGGCCTACCCATCCACGCGCCGCTTCCCCCGCCACTACTCCAGCGAACTCCCTGTCAAATCACGCCGTTCGTCATCTAATCATGCCGCTCTAGGACTCGGCCTCGACGGCCTCCGGGGCAGAGCGCGTGCTGCTTGTCCTCTTCGTCGGCGACGCTTGCGCCCGGTGGCGGGAGCAACGTCGGCAGAGAAGTTGAGGTTGGCCCTGGGCCCGCCGATGTCGCGTGCGGCGACTTCGTAGGCGAGCGCGGCATTCTCGGCGGAGGATAATGTGCCGAGCCAGATGGAGTGATGTACTGGTTAGTCCCATCTGCATACATTCCATCCCTAATCCTTTGTGCTAATCAGCATTCTTTCCTTGCTCCCAATTAACGAATCCAGACATTTTTTTTATCAAATCCAAGGTCCAAGTTCCAATCTTTTGCGCTCTTCCTCAACGTACCAGGGACAACGATGGTGCCGGCGGGGGGCTGGATCGAACTCCATCGATGAAATTGCCCCCATCCACGATGCAGAATTGCAGTTTCACCTGATGTCGTGGGAGCTGCAGGAGCAACATCCGGACAGCAATCAGTCGCCAAACTCATTGCAGCAAGGTACATCGATCAAGCATGTATAAATCTCATAGTTCCTTCTTCCAGCATCAGTTTGTGCAGTTCTCATGATGCATTTCCTTGGATCTTGGCACCCAGTAGTTTGGACTGATCGCAATTTCTGATAATCTTACTATTCTGAACATGTTCAGGCTTTTGATAAGCTTTGTATTCTGGACATGTTCAGGTTCCGATAAGCTTACACTGA
Source organism: Panicum virgatum (assembly GCF_016808335.1). Taxonomy (NCBI): domain Eukaryota; kingdom Viridiplantae; phylum Streptophyta; class Magnoliopsida; order Poales; family Poaceae; genus Panicum; species Panicum virgatum. The sequence goes on from NC_053149.1 coordinate 55,737,734, forward strand.
TGTTAGCAGTATTGATGTATTGCAATGTGCCAATATGAAATTTAGCTATGTCTGAACTCTGAAATTGTTCAGGTTGTGGTAGTTAGAGAAAATTACTCTCGTCATATCAGTAAAATATCCAAGCTAAAGATTTTCTTCTTGGTGTTCGATCACAACCATTTCTTGGATCTTGCTGTCAGTTTGGACTCTGACAAATGTTGCATGTCTAAATTCGCTCTGGTAGCCTGGTTTACTGTTAGCTAGAGACATTACTCTGATGGCAGTACTATTGTTTTAGAAAAAATCCATTACACTATTGTCTGTATATATTCAAGAATTGCTTCAACTATGTCTGGTCACTACATGCAAACTATTTGCATAGCAGCACGTGTTCACTATGAAATAGGGGTATCATATGCTAGAAGTTTGTATCACAGGGATTTCTGGATCAGGGGATGCTATGAGCCCCCGAGGATCAAAAATCTTACACTCCTGTATATGTTGCTTTTTTATAAACATAATAATCTGAATGTGTGCTCTGTAGATCGTCATCACTATCAGTTCCATTTTTCAGTTAAAATGGAGCGTGCCACCTGATTTTGATTGGATAAGTTTATTTGTCGATACTCATTGTCTTGCACACTGTTAGGTCGATCTAATCAGAAAAATCTTGCTAATTTTGTTCATATGAATTTGTTAATGCTAAACATCTATCAGCTACCTTTCCTGTTACTGTTACTGTTACTATTATGTTTACTATCAGCTACTTCTTAGATGGTTATCTGAAAGTGCCAAATGCTATATGAAAATTACTCCTGAATCTAATAGGTATGGCTCCTGTGGAATTTAAGTATGCCGAGGCAGACATTTAAGGTTTTCTGGTGAACCTAATTGTATGTAAGGGAGTAGATTGTCTGATGGCGGCAGATCGGTCTGTATTAGTTATTTTTCTTTCTCAAATTCTTGATGTTGATGAAATGATCATGATTCAAATACTTGGATCTGATGTTAGACGTTGAGCTTTATATCTTAGATGTCGCTCGTTGGTTTAGGATTGTTAAATGTCTGTACTAGCGTGCAGCTCTCAGATCACTTTCTTTCTTGTCGTTATATCAACTATGAGATTGGATGATGCTTCTATGTTTTGATGATATTGTTTAGATGGCTGTGATGGAAGCCTTATCGAACCTAACATGCATAGTTGTTAAATTTTTAGCTGCTGCAATCCTTTTATGAGAAATAAGACATGTAGAAATATTTTGTTTCAATGTTCAGTCTACCATAGCTTTAAGTATATAGGAGATTTGTTTCCGGTCCAAAGTATTCTCTAATTGATCTTGAGTGAAGCTTCTGAGTTGTGACGGGTCACATTTATCAGTGTTGTCGTGTTGATGTTTCTACAGTGCATCATTTGCTCAGGTTGCTCCTATGAGTTGCAAATCAAATCAGAGCTTCATCTAAACAGACTATGGGCATATCGTGTAATTAACTCAACATAACTGTGCTTGTTAGGAACTTAGTTTATAACCGATGTACCAGAGTTCTATTGTCTAAATGTGTGCTTGCTGGTGTCTTGAACTAGACGTCGAGGTACTGTCGGTAACAAGTTCTGGATGTCACTGGCTCAACCAGTGGCTGTCACTGAACTGTGCTGACAACACTGGAGCCAGTGAAGGGAATCAAAGGGTGCCTTAACTGGTTTCCTTTTGCCTGTGTTGGTTACATGGTTATAGGCTTATGGCAACTGTGAAGAAGGGAAACCCTGACCTCAGGAAGGTGATGCCAGCTGTCATTATGAGGCAGCGCAAGCCATGGCTCCGAAAGGATGGTGTTTACATGTACTTTGTGTTACAAATGAGGCTTGTTGTATTGATAGAGGCCCAAAGGGCAATATATATAGAGTACATGAGACACCCCAAACCCTAGAATAGGAAGATACAATACTACCCTTGACTATTGACTCTTATACTCTTAACACCCCCTCTCAAATGCAACGTGAATGCAATGTCGTTGCATTTGGAGAGTTGATACTAAGCACTAAACTAAAACATAAACATGAAAATGATACATCCAAGGTCCAAAATCAAAGATGTCGTCGAAGCGTGCAACTCTTGAACTTGTCAATGTAGAAAATGATCTCCTCCACAAGCAGGTATCGCCTTCACAACTCGTACTTCAGCGAATAGCCCGAGTCTTCACAAACCAGTACGTCAACTCCTCAAACATGAGCCTTGCTTTGGAGACTTGAACTTGACAATGTGTCAAACCAGCCAAACGGAGAGGAGAGAGTTCACTGCTGCAAGACGGCAGGCAGCGAGCGAGATGACATGATGATGACGACAAATAAATGGCCATTGGTCATGATGTGGAGCAAAACGGCTCCGAAAGGGACCAAGAGGGCATTGCCGCACCAACGATAATGATGTGATTAGCTAAATCGACGGGACTCAGCTAACCATAAAACAAAGAAGAAATTGGCTGACTGACAATGAATTTGTGGACACGCACGGCTTGGACGAACTGAATATGAGCAATTGGACTTGGATTAACACCGATGCAATTGGCAATGACTGACAAATTGAATGAAATGGTGGACATGATGTGGATCGACGTTGGTGCAAATGCAGCAAGGCAAATGACACTAATACTAGCAGCAGACTTGGATGGACTCAATAGAAACAACAAGCAAGGGTACTAGCAGCAGGCAGCAGCAATAGCAACAGGCAAAAGATGACAGTGGATAGGAGCAGCCCAAAGTATAGATGCAGGCTGATTTGCAAGGATGGCCAAGCAAGCTGAAATGGAAGGAAGGTCCAGCACCATGATGCACCAGCGAGCACTAGCAAAAGCAGAGGGCACATGCCCAAAAGGATATGTATGAACGTGCCCTCACGGGACAGGAGGTAGAGGCCAGGTGCTTGCTTGCTGAAGATGCAGAGAACAGCTCAAGCTGGTGAAGCAACAGAGGGCGCTGGAGGCCGGACAGTAGCTGGAGTCGAGGACGTCGGCAAGCTGGAGCAGATCCGGCTGCGCGCCGGGACAGGGGAGGTGCCACTCGCGGGGGTTGCAGCGGCGGCCTGCAGCGAGCCGCGCAGAGAAAGCGGAGCCCCTGCGCGGCGCGGACGGCGGACGGGCGCGCGGACGGGAGGCGGACGGCGGCGCTGGACGGCCTCCGCGACGGGCGGAGATGAGGACGGGATGCCGCGCGCCGATGGATCCGCGACAGGCGGGTGGCCGGCGGACGGAGGAGGACCGCGACGGCCAGGACGGGGCGGATCTTGCTGCTGCTGCGACAGGCGGAGAACGACGAGCGGCCTCGACAGGACAGGCCTCCCACGACGAGCCGCGACGGCGGCCGCGGACGGCGCGCGGGCGGCGAGACGGCCGGATCGACGAGGCGGCCTGATCCGCGACAGGCGGACGGAGAAGGACGACGACTTGCTGCTGCGGCTGTGACTCGATCTAGGAAAAAAAAATGGGTTTGGGGTTGGAGGGGATGCCGCCCCCAGGAGCACATCGATGCTCCCAGGGGCAGCGCAGCGGAGACGGAGGGTGGAGGACCGGATCGAACTAAGGCTGTGATACCATGTTACAAATGAGGCTGGTTGTATTGATAGATGCCCAAAGGGCAATATATATAGAGTACATGAGACACCCCAAACCTTAGAATAGGAAGATACAATACTACCCTTGACTATTGACTCTTATACTCTTAACACTTTGAAGGTACATCTCTTATCATGACTGGGTGGATTGACTTTGCAAGAATTTAATCTTAGCCGCATAAATTGCCTCGCATAAACAAAAAAATGTCTTCATGAGCTGGGATCAAATTAATCTTAGTAGCATAAATTGCCGTGCATAAAGAAAATTTGCATGAGTTATCTGGTGGCAATGTTTCAAATGATTTTGCTCAATGTTATTAGATAACTAACATATGTCTTCAATTGGTATGAACAGTAATATTATCCTATTTTCCAGTAATTAGTGTTTTAATGAATCACATAATTTTCCAATTCCCAGTTGCCAGTATGCATTCCGTTGAGAAAGAGGTGTACCTCAGCCCAATGACATCCTTGAACGAGCCAACCAGGTTCATGTAAGTTACAAATAATTTTAGATTGACCGAAGTAAATATTTTGATAATATTGACATTGCAGGTGGGTAGGGTTCCTTGATATCAAAATAGCCCACACCTTTAATAAATGGGATGTCAGTGCAAGGGTGTTATGAAATGGTAATTTACGAGAGAATAATGAAGACGTACTAAAAAAACTTGACATGCGGGGGGTGAGACCGCCCCCACGGCATTGTTTGAGAGGTAGAATGACCTTCTCACAGCAGGCCAAGAAAACCCCCGGACCCCTGCCCCACCCGTACACGAGGGCATGTCGCCTTGTGAGTTAGGCCGGGCTCCACAGTGCTTTGGACGTGGGACAAGCGAGGGAGTTTTTTTAACCCCAGAGCCCCCAAAACTGAAATTCGCCCCCGAGGGGGGTCGAACCCAGGACCTCTGGGGAGTGCCTCCAGCGATGCTACCACTACAATAGCAGGCCTTTGGCTAATGAAGACGTACTTGCACGTTGTCTTGGTGGATGAGCAGGTGCGGTCATTTTTTCTTTATAAAATGCGTGATACCGTATCTCAAATATATTAACTGAAGATAGCGTGATTGCATTCATCTAATTTGTCTGATGGCCGGCTAATATGTGTCCGCAGGGTACCAAAATTCCAAAATGGAAGCAGTTGCATGCGGTGACCACTCCATTGCTCGTTGAAAGAGAAACATATGACTTCTTTAGAGTGGGCTTTTCGTCAACTTTTGGTGATCCCTTGGCCCATATTTTATGTATATTGTTTAGATTACTTTGTCTTTCTCAGGCAGTGAGAGAATACATTGATTGTTGACGTCAAAAGCGAATATAAAATATTATCCTAGCCGCATCATTGACAAGAATATAAAATAGATAAGAGTATTTACTTTGTGCAAACGTAAATATGATGATGTATTTACGAGTTTGATGGATCTTAATATATTTGGGACGGCAATGTTTGCTCAATGATTATTATTTTTATTTGGTAGATTTGCATGTTTTATACTTGATCTTTTACCTCCCGTAGTAACGCACGAGCATTCACCTAGTAAACGAACGAATGGGTGACGAACCAAAAACTGTGACGGTCGTTTTAGTAGTAGAGAAGAGATACAAGAAGAATTTAATAATTTTTATTTTTTAGATCTTGACTACATAATTATAATTAGATCAAAAGACACAAACATTACAAGTAGCAGTCATTTACATTTGTTCATAGAAATGACTTCTTCTACACCCTTTGAATTCCTCCTTGCCGGCCTTATCCAAAGTTCCAAACCACGAGACGGTACCTCTCGAAGGCTGCCGCTGGCATGCTCTGCGTCCCTGGGCGCACATCCACGGGGAGCACCCAGGACCTTCTAGCTCTCTCTCTCTCCTCCTCGATTCATGGTTCTGCTCCGGCGATGGATGGTCCGCGACTCCGCGGGATGCGGCTGGCGGCGCGGGAGTAGCAGTGATCCGGAGATTTCCGAGCCATGGCGCGCAGAGAGGGTAGGGGCGGTTATAGCTGTCCAAACGTGCCGGCACGGCACTACACGGCACGGCCCGTGCCAGGCACGGCACGACCTGGCACGGCACTAAGTGGCACGGCAAACTAGCCGTGCCGTGCCCAGTAGTGCCACCGTGCCGGTGTCAAGGCACTAGCACGACACGGCTAACACTTTGCCGTGCCGTGCCGTGCCAAGGGGCACAGTAGTGCCAGTGCCGGCACTAGCACTATAGCCAAAACACATCATTCAACTCTAAATTTCAAGCACTTTCAAGTCTCAAACATATAGAAGCAAATAACAGATAAGAAATTGAACTGAATCAAACTCAGACACAAACCAAACTCAAATAGTTAACAAAAAATCAATTTTATTAGGAGCTTGTGCAATGGCTGCCTCATTAAAAACCTCTCTAGGTAAAACTCACCCTTGTGAGAAACCCTAGAGAGGGAAAAAGAGTACAGCCAAGCTCCAATTAAGTAGTTCATTACATCACAGTTCAAACTTAAAGTTCTATAGTCCAAGTCCTAAATATTACAGGCCATTACATAAATGATCATGAATCAAGATAAAGTTCTTCAAAAGCTTCCTCAAGCTCCTTGTCCTCCACATTCTGTTGCAGTCTTGCTTCTGCAGCCTCCCAGTCTTTGATGCAGGTCAGCATCTCCACCATTTCAGGCTTCAAACTCCTTCGCCGCTCCTCGATAATCCTGCCTGTCATACTAAAAGTGGATTCTGAAGATATGGTAGACACAGGAACAGTTAAGATATCTTTAGCCATGATTGACAATACTGGATATGTAAGTTTGTGTTGATGCCACCAGTCCAAGATGTTAAAGTCATCAGTTAGGTGGTTTACAGTGTCACAGTCCAAGTAGGACACAAGTTCAGAAGCATTAGAAGCTGATGACCTTACTGCATTCAGTAGAGAAGTTGCAGATGTATCTCTAGACATGTTAGGATTACCAGGCAAGATAACACCACCCAAAACAGGACCATCATCATCATATATTTCATCCCAAGCAGATCTTGACTTACCAGACAGGACAGGAGGGTCAGTCCTCCTCAACCTAACAGCACCATATTTCTCATCATATTTATTGTAAACATCAGCAAGTCTAGCTCTAGTGCCAACCAAATAAGCAGAATAATCAGTACTGGTGAGATTACCTAGCCTTCTTAGCACCCTAGTAAAACCTTTCATTTTAGCTCTGGGGTCCAAGATGAATGCAAAAGAGTAAAGCAAAGGTATGTCCCTCCAATACTTATTATATTTGTCTATCATAGGTTGCACCACAGATCTGATGTGCACATCATTAGCATAGTTTTTTAGGTGCAGAGAAATCTTAACAAGATAATGAATCATAAGTGGAGATGTAGGATAGTACACACCAGACAATGTGACAGTAGCATCATAAAACAACTCAAGAAAGGATAGCACTTTTTGTGCCATCATCCAATGATCCTCAGTTAACAGCAAAGGCTCACCTTCATCCCTAGGATACTGAGCTTGGATGAAAGTAGTGAAAGGGGACTTATGAGGAAACAGATGTTTAAGCATTAGGTAGGTAGAATTCCACCTAACCTCCATGTCCAGTTGAAACTTTCTAGGCCTAACACCAGTTGCAATGCAGTAGCTTTTATATGCAGCAATCCTCTGATTAGATGAATTTAAAAATGATATTGCAGTTCTAAATGTTTCTATCAAAGGCTTAAGAGTAGTTAGTGCCTCCTTGACAATCAGATTCAGAATATGACATGCACAACGCTGATGCAAGAATATAGAATTGACTGCATTGTTTAAACTAGATGATGCATACTCTGATTCATCAATTACTTCAAGACCAAGGTATTTAGACAGAATAGGTTTCAGTTTATGCATGGCTGATGCATTAGACGATGCATTGTCCAAAGTAACAGCAAACACCTTTTCAGACAAACCATAATCAGCAAGAACAGATGCTACACGGTCAGCAATATTTTGTCCATTGTGGGACACATCAATAAGAACCAGACCAAGCACCCTCTTCTCTAGTTGCCAGTCAGAGTTTATGTAGTGAGCAACAACACTAATGTAATCCTCTTTGGCATTACCAGACCAAATGTCGGAGGTTAGACACACACAGTTAATAGAAGTAGTAAAAGTCTCAACAAGTTTAGCCTTGCAATCAGTGAAGTACTTTAGTATGTCTCTAGAGGTGGTTTGCCTAGACACTTTAGTATATTTAGGATTGTGAGCATTTTTAATGTACTCGACAAAAGCCTCAGATTCACCAAGAGAGATAGGAACATCTAGTCTAGCAATCAATCGAACAAGTTCAGTACGAGCGCGCATAGGACAGTAGTCCCAAGTACGCATACTACCATCAGAAGTAAAAGAGATTTGAGACTGAGACATGCGATCCTTTTCACGCTTCTTAACGCAAACTAAAATGTGCCGGGATAAGTGACCAGTGCCACCACTAGAGAAACCAGAGTAGACCTTAGAGCAGTGAAGGCATCGAGCTCCATACCTGACCGTCTTACCATTGATTTCCTTGAATAGTTTCTCATAGTCAGCCCAGACAGGAGAGGTAGAGGGGCGTGGGCGCTTGGCGGTGTTACCGTCAGGTGCAGGTGGTTCCTCAACGTGTTCGCCGTCGCCGTCGACGGGAATAGCATCATCAGCGGTTGCGCCGAATAGGGCAGCGCGGTCCTCGTCCATGTTGTCCTCGTCGTCATCTCCGGCCAAGCCGCACAACCGCCGCTCCTCGTTCATGCCCACCTCCACCGTCTCTTCGTCAGATCCGGCCATGCTCAAGCGCCAGTGACCTGGTTCCTCAACAGCTACAATGCAACACAGAAAAGAACAGGGGTTAGGGTTAAATCTTGGAGAAGAAACGGTACTGGATGACTGGATCTAGGATTAGGGTTAGGGTTTGGGACTTACCTTTGTAGCTGGAGCACCAGGTGCACCGGCGACGTGGATGAAGCACGGATCCAGCCCTCCGCTTCCGGCCCTGGTTCCTCAACGGATCCCTTCTACATCTACAGAAGAACTGAAGAAGTGAGTGAGAGTCTGAGACTGAGAGAATAGGTACGAAAGGGAGAGGATTCGTTTCACTTACGCTAGATCCGGATCCGGAGCACCAGAGTTCGGCGGCGGCGATGGCGACGGAGATGACGAGGAGGACGACAAGGAGATGAGGACGCTACATGGTCTGTGCGAGATCGAGATGATGGGTCTCCAAGGCCGTGCCGTCTGCTAGTGCCGGCACCAGGCCCCGGCCTCTCACCGGAGTTCAGGAAGACGAGGGGAGAGGCCGAGAGGCGAGAGGGTGAGAGATCAGAGACGAGAAGAGGGGCGAGGCGAGCGGCTGGCCGGCTGCCGGGGGGAGGAAATGAATCAGGGTTAGGGTTGGGAGGGAGGGCGGCCGGCGCCGGGGCTTATATAGCCCAGCCACCAACGGGCGGATCGACTCCCCAACGGGACGATCCAACGGTCACCGGAGGCGCGGGGGGGAGGCTGCGGCGTGCCCATCGGGCCGCCTCCGTGCCTCACGGGCCGAGGCCGTGCCTCCCCGTGCCGCCGCTTCTGTCGGGCCGGGCCCGTGCTAGTGCCGTGGGCCTTGATCGCGGCCCAGGCACGGCCCGGCGCCTGGCACGGGCCCGGCACTAGCCCGCCTGCTCCCGGGCCGGACCGGGACAGTGCCGTGCTTTCTTGGGCCGGGCCCGTGCCGGCCCAACGGGCTCGGCCCAGTTGGCCAGCTATAGGGGCGGTGCAGCCGTTGACGGGGGTGTAAACCCGTCAACCGGCGGCTCCCGTGACAGGCTTGACTCGTGCAGGAACAGCTCAACCAGTCTTTTGGGTCGGATACGGCGCGGCCCACCAACTAGCGCCGGCAGTTGTCTTCGCTGGTACGCCAACACGGCTGGAGTCCGACCTCCTGGAACACGTGACGACTTCCCGACCTAGCGCCCCGGGTCAGAGCCGTACCAGACAACATGGGCCGTGCGCTTTAAGATTGCCGCCCCGCGCTGACAGGCGTGCCGGTCAAGACAGACCCCTGTACAGGCTCCACGACGCCTATTCCTCTTATCTTGCGGCGTAGACATAGGCTGCCGAGCTCTCTGATAGAGGGACATCACCGCAAGTGCGGGCCCCGCGACACTACGGGAGAGGGCGTCAACGGACGTCCCCTTCCGCGCCGTAATGATGGTTGCCCCTACGCACCACTCCATTACGCCAGCGAGCGTGACCGGACGTCTCTCGCCGGATCTCGGTAAGGCACCTCTCACCGGGCGCGCTGCCCTACGGGCAGGGGCTACGCAAGGATGAGGTGAGGTAGCCCTGCAGATAAGGGGCGTTGACTCAGAGAATAAGACCGGAGATGATCCCCGAGCGACCATTCGAGTGACCAAGCTGTCCCGACTGGTCGAGGATGGGACAACGCTTGGACAATCCGTTGCCCAAGAAAACTAGCCAGACTCAAGCCTCCCCACTCCTGACTGACTGAGTGGGCCTCAACGACTGATGAGGACGAAAGACTCCCAGACAGGGCCAAGACACAACGCTAGATATATGTAAATGGGGCCCTATCTTGGACTATAAAAGGGAAAGCCCCTCACGTAGGAAAGAGTTGGACTCCTAGAGGTTCGACACTGTTAGATTCATCTTGTAAGCTCCTCTCTAAACTTTAAGCACCCGGTCTCGAGAGCAACAGAGCAAAAACACCACCCCCAATACTGGACGTAGGGCATTTCCGGCCCAAACCAGTCTAAATTCTCGAGTCTTTGCGTGCTAGACCATATTCGATCAAGCGCAAAACAAACGAGCAATTTAGTAGTTTAGTAGTCGTCCATTTCCCGCCGCCACAGCCGTGTAGTGAGAGGATGGGGGTGGGGACGGGACGGCGCGAATCCAGGGGCGGCGCCACTCGCCGGAACTGCTGACCCGGGGAAGATGGGAGCAAAGGGAGAGGGAGTAGAGAGCACGGGAGGAAAAACAGTCTCGCTTAACTCGGACACGGGGTTGGCAACGCGTACGAGAGAAGGGAGTTCACGTTGTTTCGTTGATTCTCAGTGCCGCCGCTTCGTACATAATCGAGAGATAATCAAAATATTTGAGTGGAATTCTCTTTTTCCCATCTAGAATCTGCTTATAAGCGAAAACAAACCGGCGCTTAAGCTAGTAGGAAAAGCGCTGCAGACCTGCAGTAGCCACGGAAATGGCGGTGTCTGAATTTCCAGGCCCATCATCCGCTATTCACCATTCTTTTTTTTTGAAATCTCTCATCTGGATACAGCTGTAGCATCTGTTCGTATACAGACACATACCTACACCACACACACGCACACCTCACCACAAGTATACAACCAGACCTACAACTATACACAGATACCAAGACACGTCCTTAGAGAGATCACTAGAGTCATCGAGGCTCCGGCGACGGGCGCATCGCAGTCTCTTTGTGACTCCACACATTGAGAAGTTCATCTAAAATTATTTAGGGAACCTACTATTACCGGGTGCGAAATCCGCGTCGAACGGCGCTGGAACGCGGACGGCGGGCGCTCCACCGAGCGGACCCAGCCAACCGAGCACGCCTCGTTCGCTATTCACCATTCACCAAACCGAATGGCTGGCCTTGCAAAACGAGCCCATATTCAAACGAGCCCATGATGGCCTGTCACGACTTTTCTACGGCAGGCCCGTTACGACCTCCATCCAATATGAAATGGACCAGAACATGAACAGAGTCATGAGACTAGACGAGGACGGCCAGGCAGAAGTACCTGGCGCCTGCCGCCTGGCCACCGGCATGGCAGTCCGCGCGACACCGCCACCGGGCTCGCTGCCCAACCCCTCTTTCTTCCCGCCGGAAATCAATCTCTCTCTCCACCGGCCACCACCGCGATCCCCGAGCCGACCGTCCGCATCCAATGCGCGAAACCCTAGCCGCCGCCCCACGCCCTCACCAGCCACCGCCACCATAAGTCCCCCGCTCCCCACCTCGCATGCTCGTCGCCCCCTTCTCCTCCCTATCCATTGCGCGGAACGCCGGCCGCCTCCGCTTTCTCCTCCCCGCTTCCGCTGCTCGCGTCGCCCGGCTCGCCATGTCGACCGCGCCGCAGGCGGCGGCGGCTGTCTCCGTCGAGTACGCCAAGTCGGGCCGCTCCACCTGCAAGGGGTGCAGCGGGGCCATCGCCTCCGGGGCGCTCCGCCTCGGCGCCTCCACGCCCGACCCGCGCGGCTTCGACGCCACCAAGTGGTACCACGTCGCCTGCTTCCCCTCCGACGCGTCCCACCCGCTCGGCCCCGTCGAGAGCATCAATGGATTTGACTCCATTAAGGTTCGCGCATTGGGTGGTCGGTTTTGTGCCGTTTGTAACCTCGTTCTGTATATTTTTTGGGCTAATGCGTGGCCTTTGGGGGCTGCAGGAAGCCGATCGCGAGGAATTGCATGAGCTAGTGAAGGTAATGCGTCCTTCAATTGTTGAAACGGCTTTCACGTTTCTGCTATAGACCCCGACTTTGTGCCTTCTCCATGCTCAAGTTTGGGTAATGTAGAACAGTTTCAATAAAATTTATGGTTAGTAAATGAATTTTATGGCGAGTAAAGGAGTGCTGTAAGTATAATTATGTTTTTCCCCTAAAGGAATGCTGTAAGTAGAATTGATTTTCCTTTTCTAAAGGAACTCCATAAGTAGAATTGATTTTTTTAGTGGTTTCGCCCTGCATTATTTTTCCATCCCCTGCCAGCGTGCTTGTACGATGATGTGATATGATTGGATAGGCATGTTAAGTGTAGCGCATAATTCAAAATGCAAAAGATACCACAGCGATCTCTTGTCTGAGTGGAAGTAGGGAGTTAATTGCTTTTGTTTGTTTGTTTCCCCTGGTTTGCGATTACTGATTAGTGAATCACCATATATGATATGTGGATAGAAGAGATTAAATAGTTCGTAATATATTTTAGTTGCTATATATGTGATCTATAATTGTTGGCATTTTTTAACAAACTCCTACAATCTACTAAATGATCAGGCAGGGCTCGGGCCTTTGTTTTTCCTATGTTCTTTTCTCGAATATAAAAGCTCCAATGATATTGGAACTACTCATTTTCAGAATCGTGCGAGAGACCTGACTGCAGAACCAAGTCCAAAGAAAGTAAAGACTCAGATGTCGTCCCCTGCAGAGGGGGTGTCAGATAAGGCAATTGTCTCTGTTGAGTATGCGAAATCTGGCCGCTCTACATGTAAAAGCTGCAGTGATAATATTGCCAAAGGCGCCCTCCGCCTTGGTGCCTCTTTTCATGATCCACGTGGCTTTGAAAATACCAAGTGGTACCATGTTGCGTGCTTCCCTACATCATCATACTCTGTATTTCCTGTGGAGAATCTGAAGGGGTTTGATTCACTCGAGGTTTGTGCTTTTATGTCGCAAGCTTTTGCATTTTGTTCTCATTATGTATACTAACTTTTGGATTTGGTGTGTATGTAGGATCATGATCGTGAGAAACTGCAGGAGTTAGTGGAGGTAACAATTAGTCAATCATATAGCTTATTTAAATCAGGTGTCATTCACTCATTCTTACATAGAAGTATTGTTGTCAGTAGTTACTAGTTTCTGTAAATATCGGATAGATGCGAGTCCATATTTTGCTACACATAAAAAGATCTCAACTGTAACTCTTGGATTTGTAAAATGCTGCACCTATTTCACAGTTCATTACAGATATCCCGTGCATTCAGTTACTATTTTCTGTGCCTTGTGATACGGAACCACTCAATATGTGCTTTTTGGAAAATTCACTGTGTTCATTTGCAGAATCAAAAGAGCCATTACAATGCAGCTGATCATTTGGATAAAGAAATGGTTAGACTTTGATTTGACATGAGCATTCTGCAGCTGACTCTATCATCCTATAGCACCTGTAACCTTCTGCATCACTTGATTTCTTCTAGGCTCAGAGCATAGGAGACTCTAGTGAAGTTACTGAAAAGAATCTGGAAGAAGTAAAGGTTAGTCACTGAATCACATGCACTTAACCCCGGCTAACCTTTGATAGTACCTATAAAGAAGGCACGCAGAAAAGAATGGTAAATGCGAACATAAAGGTCATGTCTACTTTCAAATCGCTCTGCTTGTCCATCACAATATGTGCTAGATGAGACAAAACCAGTTAAGAAAATCAATAAATTGTTAGTGTTGTATAAGATATTTAAATTTCTATTGAAAATCTTGGCTTGATTTTCAGTTCAGTAATCAGAACAATTCCTTTACAGAATTGTGATAATAAGTTACACAAGACAGTCAATCCATTGGATGAGCCTAGTCCAAAGAAAGTAAAGACTCACATGTCTTCATCCATGAAGGGGGTGTCTGAAAAGGCAAGTGTCTTGGTTGAGTATGCAAAGTCTGGCCGCTCCACCTGCAAGGGATGCAGTGAGAATATTGCCAAAGGCGTCCTCCGCCTCGGTGCTTCTGCTCATGACCCGCGCGGTTATGACAGCACCAAATGGTACCATGTTGCATGCTTCCCTACCTCATCATACCCCATATTTCCTGTGGAGAAGCTTAAAGCCCCCTTTGGATCGTAGGCGAAACGAAGGAAAACGTGTAGGAAAGTTTCCGGAGGATTAGCTGACGTCACCACGTCTTTGGATAGGCAGGAAAGCTTCCGGAGGAAAGGGTGGAGGAAAGGATTCGCTCTCACTGTGAACGGAGGAAACGAAACATCCGGTCCGAGCTCATGGTGTGGCGGAAGTCCGAGGTAAATCGCGGAGAGCCAAAGGGCAAAGAAAGGAAAGGAAAGCAACGGAAGAAAGTACAGGAACAATTCCTGCGCCTGGCGATTCCTATGTTTTTCCTGTCATTTCCCCGTGATCCAAAGGGGCCCTAAGGGGTTTGATTCTATCAAGGTTGGTCCTTTGATATGTTTCAATCCTTTTGAATTTTATTCTACATATGGAGCCTAATATATAGATTTTGGTTGCATGCAGAATAGTGACCGTGAGAAGTTGCTGGAGTTGGGTGAGGTAAATAATCGGTCACTCATAACTTTTATAAGCTGGGTGGTATCCTTGCTACTATTTGCGGGGTATGTCTACTTTTAGGTGATGGTTCTGTAGATAGGAAAAAGGTTGGTGCTTTTGGTGAACAAAGGGAGAGGAAAAGAAAAGATCTTCATGCTGTTTGTTTAAACAGAATGATTGGAGTAATAAAATGATGCTTGCACTTAGCTGTCTGTTTAATTTATCCTAAATATATGGTTTTTAGTTTGGGTAACTTCTGACTTGTTATCTTATGTTAGAGTTTTGTTTTGTTGTTTGCTAGTGAATTCTCAGTTTTTTTCACTGATCATTTTGCAGAATTACAAGAGAGATGGCAATGCAGCTGATCAGTCGAGTGAGCCAAGCCTGAAGGAAGAAATGGTTGTCCTTTGAATCAACATGTACATCTTGTAGTTGATTCCAGCACCAATTCCTTACTTGATTTCATTTAGGTTGACAGCACGGGGATCTCTAAAGAAGGTGTTCAAAATAATCTGGAAGAAGTAAAGGTGACTTTCTATGCTTTTGGACTCTACCTAAACCATTGATGACACCTATAGAGGGAGCAAACACACAAATAAATAAATAAGTAAAATTGTCGAGGGAAAGGGCCAACTCTACTTTCATATGCGGATATGCCTCCACTTGGCCACCACAACATTTATATCAACTAAAGCTTTAATTCTATGTTTTTCAGAAGTTGTCAAAGTGTAGTAACTCCATATGTCGTTATAATAATTTGCTCCTGGCATGGACTCAGTCTCACACCAGAAAATTCACATTCACTAGACTGATCATTTTCAATTGTAGCATTTGCATGTTTGTCATGTTTGATCCTTCAATTCAAATTTAAATCGTCTTAATGTCTTTTGCTTGTTCGATGTGAATTTTTGTGGAGAACTTGAACTTGCATAGTTTAACCTACAGTCATCATGTTTAGGCAAGTTAAGTATGATCATCTCATGAACCTAGGTTGGAATTTTGGTATTAATAGAAGATTAAATTAGACTACAAATATGGATCCATGTTAATAGCACCCATCTTTCTTTGCTTAGTTGTAATTAGAATCTCAGTAAAGTTCCTGGAGTTCATGTCATACCTTAGAAAGCACAAACATCGTTTAGGCTGTTCGCCAAATTTGAGCTTAGCTAAATTGGATATCATTTTATATTTTTTTGAGGCTACCCCAATTGTTAAATTGCTGCAGCTAGGATGTCGAGATGATGATTAGCTCTTTTAGAAATTGAAACATTAGAATTGTAGTTCACCTATCTTTGTGCATGCCCACTAAAATGTTTGTACATGTTACACAGCACACACGTGTCATTATGATATGAGTGGCAAATTATGAAGCACCAATTTTGAGAATTGCAAATCTAAACCTTGTTAAAAAATTTCACTCCTGTAATGAATAGGAAAACAACCGTCATCTTTTCCTTAAAAATATCATTGCAATGCTCAACACCTGATTACTATTTTTTTTATTTTGTCTCCTGACAGTTGTCTGCAGGGAACAATAGAATACATCCAGTGATATCCTTTTCAGTTTCTGATACCAATAAAGATTACAAGGTAGTTATATTATTCTTAGCTAGTCCCACTTTTGGCTGCTTCTGCTAAGTGATTGGGCTCCTTATCACACCATTTTTGGCTGCTTCTGCTAAGCTCATGGTTTACTGAATTGCTACATGTGTTCCTTCCTGCTGTTTGTGGACATAGGGTGCTACACTTCCCACTCATTGGAGGGCTTTTGAGACAGTTATCTTCTGTGAACAGGTTTTTTGATATTTATGTCATACAATATTTCTGGTTATAAGGTCTAACGGACTTTTCAAGGAATAACTTTCTTCCGATTGTATGTCCAGGAAGATGGCCTTCATGCTTCAGCTAAGATTGCTGCATTTGATTTTGATGGGTGCCTTGCCAAAACTTCAGTGAGGATGTAAGATAACAATATTGTTTCATTCTAAATTATATTTTTAGATGCTGGTGCAGTGGACATTATTGCCATTAATCAGTCTTCAACAGTGGAGATGTGTTTTAATTGCCTTGCTAATTACAACAACAACAACAACAGCATAGCTTTTTGTCCCAAGCAAGTTGGGTTAGGCTAGAGATGAAACCCAAAAGAAACAAAGGTCACGGTTTAGATATGTTGATAGCTAGTCTCCAAGCGCTCATATCCAAAGGTACCTCTTTAGAGATATTCCACTTCTTAAGGTCTCTCTTAACCAACTCGTCCCAAGTCAGTTTAGGTCTACCTCTACCCCTCTTTACATTATTGACCCGCTTTAGAACCCCACTACGCACCGGCGCCTCAGGAGGCCTCCGTTGGACATGTCCAAATTATGATTGCCTTGCTAAATACAGTTTTAAATTATGATTGCAGTTCTACAAGTAGTGGTTAGAAGTTCTTCTAGGAGTTGGATATAATGGCATTCTGTTATTTTGAATGAACTAAAACAGCATTCTTATCCTGTCATTTGTGATTTGTCTATAAGTTAGGACTATTTTGTAGAGCCTCCAGTTGAGAGGCAGCCCACCCAGGGTCGAACTTCAGTGCTTGCAGTCGTATATCGTGTAACTACCTCTCTTAAGGAAGTGATGATAGGTAGATTCTTACGTTTTTGGAGTTGGCAGTTGGCCAAGTTTTCTTTTTTACCACTTTGTGTAAGATAGACTATCAATAAATCTTGCCATGTAGCACTATGCCTTAAAAAAATGCAAACACCATTACAGCGGAAACTTTCATCTTTTTCAAACTGAGGCCAACTCCCCATTTCCATTTCATTAACGGAAATACAAAGCATCTTACAAGAAGAACAAGAGAGGGGGATAGGCAGAAGGGGGAGGGGGGGGGGGGTGGGGGGGGTCACCAGATGAGGGGGTAAGGGCTGCACTCCAGCCTGATTTTCAGGCCAGCAAACGTCCAACTATGGTGATACTCAACAGCCCAGGATTTCTAGGCGCCCTACAAAAGGTCCAACATTTAACAGTAATCTAACAGCAAGGAAACTAAAGAAGTGCACAACAGACAGATCCTAACAAGAGACCCAAAAACAATGACATAGCCGGCTTCACATCCTTCAAGTGGAGAGAGAGTTCCAAAATCTTCAGTCTTCCTCTTTTCAGTCTTCTTCTTCATCTTCTTCCTGGTGCTCCGGGGCATCAGTTAGCAGCAGAGGCACTCGAGGAGGTTGGGCCAGCACCCTGGGCGCACAAGAGAGAATAATCCTTAACCCGTCCATAGTGGAAACTTTCATGATCTTGAATTACATGCAAACCATACATTATGAATGAATTTTCACTGCTGTGAGTTGCTAGGGAAATCCTTCAGCATCCATGTATTGAGTTTGGAGAGTCTTGGTCAATAGGAGATTTCAATTTTTCTTCATCTGTTAGCCTTTTGCCTTGGTGCCCGTGGCTAATTGGCGATATATAGTTTACAAATGAAGGTATCAACTATTATGATGATGTTTTGATGGCCTTGAGCATAATGATAAGAACCCACTTTTGGCGTATTGTTCTCTGAAGTTGACAAATTTATTACAAGTGTAATTTATGATTCACAATACATTCTATTCTGTTCTATTTCTTAATGATTACTTGGTTAGTAATTTCCAACCTTCTGCAAGTGCAGCATTGGTGCAGACAAGTGGTCTTTACAGTATAAATCAATTCCAAAAAAATTGCAAAGTCTGTACAATGATGGTTACAAACTGGTTAGTTGCTTTCTTTTCACTACTTAGTTTAGTATTTCACTTCTTTCTTATTCATTTTTTGTTTGTGTATGTGTACTATTTTGTATCATGTAGCATGCTCATACATGCATAACATCTGTCCATGAAAGTAAGAAGAATTTTGACCATTAATTTCTCCTATAATTTACTGTAAATTGTTACAAAATCAATATCATCTTAAAGCCACTTTGAATACAATTTAGTGATGCATCTCCTATGCACTAAACATGCATATGATTTTACTAATCATTTGTCAACATTTTCCTAGTCAAAATACGCCTTGCATTGATGGATGGAGGTATAGCTTTGCATTCAGTGCCATATCATCTTTTGGGGAATAATGTCAACTCTTTTTTGTCTACTGTTAGGTCATATTCACCAATGAGTCGAACATTGATCGCTGGAAGAATAAGCGGCAGGAAGCTGTTGACTCCAAAGTTGGACGCCTCGATAACTTTATCGAGTGTGTTAAAGTCCCTATTCAGGTATGCTTCTTTATCTGAAACCTGTCTCAAATGTATCAAGAAGCTTCTGAACAGCCCTTTAAAGAAAAAGGTAACAGAGGAATGCATCAGCTCAAATAGGGCTTGTCACTTGAGTTTGCATTTCAGGTAGTTCTATGATTGATTATTTTGATTTGCACCTGCAGGTTTTCATTGCTTGTGGTTTAGGGCAAGGAAAAGGTACTCCAGATGATCCATACCGCAAACCAAATCCTGGAATGTGGTGGTTAATGGCTCAGCATTTCAATTCCGGAATTGAAATCGACATGGAGAAGTAATCACTCTATTCTCAGACAATATTTCAGTTTTACATAGCTATACTACCTTTAGCAAATAGTCACAAAATCACTCTTAATCATCAACTTTAAAGAACTGGGCTTCAATTTGAATGAGACTTTTAAGCATGGGCTGCATATTTTTTGGGCTGGAGCCACACATCTGTCTCGCAAGCTTTACCTGTTTCTATTTGGTAATATGGAGTAATGGAGGTAGTTACCATGCAGGATAAGGGCTCACATCTTAGTGGGAATGTGGGATTGCAGTTGCGTGCGCATAAACGAATGCACACACTGACATCTCTCTCTAGGAGCCTTCTACCTCTTCCCAATCACTTGGAGAGTTGGTTTACCATAAAGGGGTGGGGGAGGGGGGAGCCTTGGTTATTTATTTGGATTTTTCCCCCTAAACTAAAAAATAACTAATTTAGATGATGATGGAAAAAAAACCTTTGTTGGATGTCAGATATTGTAATATGTTTGAGCTTGAAATTTCTACAATTAGGATTTTGCAGTGCCTCTCATTGAGGACCGTTGCTGCTATGCTCCTGTAGTTCTCTAGTTTACTATATTTACTATACAATAGTAAACTGTCAATTTCCATAATGTTGTAAGATATGCAGGATTGTTAAACTCACACAGAGTAAAGGCGCCAAGCCATTTTAGATTGTACTATCCACGTGTTTTCTGGGTTAGGCTTGGTTATGGCAAAGGACAGGAGATTGGGTCGCTTGAGTTGGTCATTGCAAGAAACTCAGGATGCATTATTCTGTATTGATGCAAAGCTATCCACAAACTGTTCTGAGATTTGCCATATTATTTCAGATCTTTTATGTGGGTGATGCTGCTGGGAGAGAAAACGATCATAGTGATGCTGATATAAAATTTGCTGAGGTATGACAACCTGTCTGAATGAGCATTCAACAGAGATTTTTTTTCCTTATTCGATTTAAAGTATTTGAAAGGCCCTCACTTGTCTTCCGGAAAAAGATAGCAACCTAGTTCACAAGGCATCGGCAAAGTAGTTAAAAGGAACTGAGTTTTCTCTGTACCATGCAGAACAGGAACTTTTAGATATCCATTTTCAGTTAAAATTACTTGGATGCTATGCTGCTTTTAGTTAGTATTATTCATTTGTTACCTTTTTTTCATTACAGTATTATGTTTGGGATGATTAGAAGCCTTCATTAGCTGACGTGTGATATGTCCTATTATAGGCCATCGGTTTGAAGTTTTGCGTTCCTGAGGAATACTTCGGTTCCTAGGAGTTCTGAGGTGAGGTCGATTAGGGCAAGGTGGTTATGCTATGATGGTATGTAGCTTTTGGGTGTCGAGAATACTACAGCTATCTTGATGTGGAAATCTGTATTTGGCTGTTTAAACAGTCTAATAATATCGTAGCTAATCTGATGTGGAAATGTAGTGCTAAATTGCTGAGGTAATGGCATAATGCAGCATTCGAGCCTTTAGAACGTTAGGTGCTGTGGCAAACAGGTCCTGGACTCCTGGTCTCATTCTGTAACGATCGACAATCAGTAATTCTGATGGCAATTCGATCACGCTCAGATCGATCGGTGATCTATCATCTATCTATATTTTTTTCGCGAAAGTAGGCCATACCCTTGCAGAATCAGCAACCACGCGCCTGCTTGTTGCCAAGGTTAGAAATCGCTTATTCCCGTATCCCTGTCGCCGAGTGCCCACGGTGTGAGCAGATTCCAGGGAGCCTTTTGCAGATGAACATTAGATAGGTAACTCAAAGATGTGCCTTTTGCAAGACTCCAAGACAAGCAAGGGCGTGTTTAGTTGGTGAATTTTTTTGGATTTTGCTACTGTAGCACTTTTGTTTTTATTTGGTAATTAGTGTCCAATCATAGACTAATTATGCCCAAAAGATTCATCTCATCATTTCCAGCTAAACTGTGCAACTAGTTATTTTTTAAAACTATATTTAATGCTTCATGTATGTGTCCAAAAATTTGATGTGACGAAGAATCTTGAAAATTTTGAGAACTAAACAGGACCCAAATAAGTTGATTCAGAGATTAGCAAAACTTGTATGACAGTCTGCTCCGATCATCTCTTGTGTTCCAAAATCAGGCGGGCCGTGCTTCTGGTCAGCAAGATTCTTTTGACCCCTGCCTTCGCTACAGTACGCAGTCAGGCACTGCGCAAGTTGTGGCAGTCAGTGCTGACGTTGCCGTCAGCCCGGAAGACCGCGACTCGACCCGTTTGCTCGCTCTCGCATTCGTATCCCAAAAAATGAAACAAATATCTCAGCTTTCAAAAAAAGAGAGAGAAATGTAGCCGTTTGGCCACTATGCGCGATCCGCACGGCAACCGCTCCGTCCCCGACTCCCCGTGGTGCTCCCCTTCCACCTACATACGCTCTCCCACTCCAAGTCCACCGGACGAGTCCGTCTGATCTCCATAAACCCAACGCAGGGAGCCAGGGGAGCAGAGAGAGAGAGAGAGAGAGAGAGAGAGAGATCAGCGGAGGGACATGGCGACCGAGATCCAGGCCTACGGACGACGGCGCGGCACCTTTGTGGTGTCGTTCGACGGGGACCTCTTCGACGCAACGCTCACCAAGTCCGGCGACGTGGTGGAGTCGTGGGTGGACAAGACCTACCGCATCCACCGCCGCAGCCGCCACCCCATCGTCGCTGGCCTCGACGTGGAGTGGCGCCCCGCCCGCGAGCCGGGCCCCGTCGCCGTGCTGCAGGTCTGCGTCGGCCGCCGCTGCCTCGTCTTCCAGATCCTCCGCGCCGACTACGTCCCCGACGCCCTCTCCTGCTTCCTCGCCGACCGCCGTTTCGCCTTCGTCGGGGTCGGGATCCGCGACGACGTGGCCATGCTGCGTGACGGGTACGGGCTGGAGGTGTCGCGCGCGGTGGACCTGCGCCGCCTCGCCGCGCGCACGCTGGGGAGGCCCGAGCTGCGCGACGCGGGGCTGCGGGCGCTGGTGCGGGGGGTGATGGGCGTGCGGATGGAGAAGCCGCACCATGTGCGCGTCAGCGTCTGGGTCAAGCGCGAGCTGACGGAGGACCAGTTCAAGTACGCCTGCGCCGACGCGTTCGCGTCCATGGAGGTCGGCTGGAGGCTCTACAACGATGCGTGACGAGCTTGTCACTGAGCTGAGCTAGCTCCGGGACGCCTGGTGCTTTGCGGCGTGGCATGTAGAGTTTCTGCTCTAGCTATACCTTGACAGATCTTTTGTTGATCTTAGTGATCTTTTGTTGTGTGGATTCCATTCGTGGCATCTGAACGGGAACGTTGGCATGCGATTTGCGTTGTTCGTCCGTTCTCCCGCCGCAGGTGCAAGGCCCGTGGCGCCGGCGGCTGCTGTGCCTCGTCGCTGTTGCTGTATGCGCCAAGAGACAACCGACTGAATTGCAGAGAAATTAAGCATTCTTCCGTTGATGGCATTATGCAACTGCAATGCGGTTTTTTTTTTCCCGAGGAAAATGCAATGCGTTTTTGTACCCATCAATTGGCCATTCCGCGATTCTGGAGTCTGAATCTCACTGGTGCCTTTTTAAGTCATATTACTAGCACGGTTTTGACTTGTTGAGTCCATCCTAAAATGTTGTTTTAGTATTTAAATTTCATTCCACAAATGGTGTTGTTTTAACTAGTTCTAATTCATAGTATTTATTGAGGATCTAGAAAATTAAATGAATAATACGGTTTTCAATCACAATTACTAGAAATAATTAGTTGTAGCAAAGTTACTCCATAAGAGTAATATCTGAAAATTTATAAAACAAAACACTTATTTTAGGATGGAGGGAGTATAAACTAAAGAAATACCTAAAGTATGGAAAGCACGAAATGTATCTAAATCTTTTTCAGAAATGTTGAAAAAATCACAGTGGTAGGTCAGAGCGAGTAGGGTCCGCGTATATGCTTCACCTCAGGTGCAAATGCGATCTCTTTGGTGAGGCGTAACAAATTCAGGTGCAGATTCTATTTGATTTAATTCGGCACTTGAAATTTATCTTAAAACCCAAACTTTAGTTTGTGCATTAATCGATAACAGGTTATCACGTACAGCTCAGCATTTTTGTAAATACGAGAAGTTGTTTGTAAGCGGAACAACTTTTCCCTGCATTTGACGGTTCACCCAACCAGAACGTTGCCAAGTTTGGTTTTTAAGTTTCAATCACAAGTCACATCACATCACATGTTTAAACATCGATTAGGACCATTAAATATAAACTTATTACAAATTTAATTTTATTAGTGGTGATTTAATCACGAGACAAATCTATTAAGTCTTCATAATTTAACCACTAGTTGCTACAGTATCATCTGTTAATCGTGCATCAATTACACTTAATAGATTCGTCTAGAATTCTAATTGCAACTTATATAATTATTTTTATATTAAATTAACTTTCGAACATTCGAATCGACATTCAAATATTCGATGTGACATCAACTTTAAAAACAGTACAGAGCATGCAAAGAGCACAACGTGACTCCTGGTCTGGAGACTGGAGTAAGAGTAGGGCTAGTGCTTACGCCGACCGCTGGTTGGGAGAGGTGCCATGTCACGACACCGTGGTGACTGACCCCACGCAAGATTAAATGCTTTGGGTCCAGCAGCAACATGGTGACGAGGGAATGTTGGTGGTAGCCTCGAAAGATGGCTAACTGTGCAATCGCCTACTTTGCGCCGGCGTGTAGGGAATCATTTGCTTTCTTCTCTCTCGTACCTTTTCTTCGCCATGTCATATTTCACCCGCTAAATCAGCCCCATAATACTTGCTCCAATGGAGTTGCAAGCTTCCGGTCTGACTGCAAGATTTTCAGGCCCGCTCCTCCGCTACGGTCCTAGGCAATACAGTGGGGAATGCTAGTTGGCGCGCGTGCATCGCCTCCTTCCTCCTTCCTCCTTCGTTCCCGTCGCCCCCGCCGCCGACCACCTCCTCCGGCTCCGGCGGCCTACGCCGCCTCCGCCGCCGCCACACTAATCGATTGTCCTCGCCCCCGCCGCCAGCCACCGCCCACCGATTGTCCTGCCCCCGGCCGGCTGGCGGCGCTCCCGCACCGCCACACCCTCTGCTGGCCGAACCGCCGCCGCCGCCTAGCCGCCACCCGCCCCGACCTTCTCCTCTATGACCGTTGGCTATGGAGTCGGCTCCCACCCCCGCAACCCGAAATCTAAGGCCGCCGCCTCCCGCCACCACTCCGGCCACCGACAATCTCATCGGCAGCCACTCCGCCCACCACCCACCCTCCCTGGCCGCCCCCTTCCCCAAAACCCAGACTATAACGTCCTGTCTTCCCGAGGCTGGGCCCGTTTAGACCAACAACGGTCTTTTCTGCGCACTTTGTCCTCACTCGTGCGCACCCGGGAAGAACTTACCGGTCGGTCACCCATCCCTAAATTTCTCCGGGCCAAGCACGCTTAACCTCGGAGTTCTTTGGAGATCGGCTTCCGGAAAAGAAATTGCAACTTGTTGGTATGAGTATCCTATTAATCATATTAAGCCCTGGGCCGGGATGTCACAATGGGCCATGTGCGACGTCCGTGTGTCTAGTGCCAACGGTCCCTGTGCGACGTCCGTGCGTCCAGTGCCAACAGCGCATCCCAGATGCCTGCGCAATGACCCGCCACGCGCCCATCCACATGCCGGTGGTAACTACGCGCCCGTCCACATGTTCGTGTACTTTACGGGTCTACGTGCATGTGAAACCGTGAGAGTTGTCTCTGTTACCATTCTGTAATGTCCCGTCTTCACGAGGCCATTCTGTAACGTTCCGCATTTCCGAAGCCGGGCTCCGTGCGTCTAGTGCCAACGGCGCATCCCAGATGCCCGCGCACTGACCCGCCACGCGCCCATCCACATGTCGGTGGCAACTGCGCCCCACGCGCCGTACACTTACGGGTGTACGTGCCCGTCAAACCACGAGAGTTGGTTCTGATACCATTCTGTAACGTCCCGCCTTCCCGAGGCCGGACCCGCTTATATCTGGCAGGTTTATAGGATATAGACTGCCCTCACAGACTAACACTAGTCTTTTCTGTGCACTTTGTGCTCACTCGTGCACACCTGGGAAGAACTTTCCGTTCGGTCACTCATTCCCAAATTTTTCCAGACCAAGCATGCTTAACCTCGGAGTTTTTTGGAGATCGGCTTCTGAAAATAAGTTATAATTTATTGATATGAGTATTTTATTAATCCTATTAAGACCTAGCTTAGAATGTCATATACATCCCTGCCCGCACTCTCCACGGCGGCGGAGACGGCCGCCCGCGCACGCGCGGCTTATAAAAAATTCGCAATACAGCTGTCAATCGCAGGCTGGACGCATAGTGCACTGGTGCAAGGAAGCGAGTCGACCATCGATGAGTCTTTTTCTCAGATAAGTCAAGTCAAGGTGGAGCTTGGAAAAAAAGGAACCCAGCGACTACTGCCCGTCCCACGGTAAAATCTCGTGCAGATTTTACTCCGTACGATCAACAAACAATTAGGTAATTCTCCGCACGTTGCTGCGGAATTTTTTTAAGATGTCCTTTTATACATGCATGATGTAAATAAAAAGTAACATAGTATCATTATATAACATAGTGGTGTATATATAATATACAATCATTCAGAATGCACCATGTTTTAGGATGCAACAATAATGTATGGTGGGGACCAAACATCTTGAGATGATGACGAATGAGATTACAGAAACCTGCAAGTTGTGACAATAAATATGTTTAGTTCGTGATGTAGTTTTGACAATGGTGTCAAAATAAATAAATGTTGCAATATCTGAATTGATAATCTGAAGACGACCGAAACAAAGAGGCCTTGGTTTTTGGGTTATAAAAAGAGAACATAGAAAGAAGAAAGAGTTAATCCTTTTGTTCTAAACTGAGGATGACAAAATCACATGATGCATACCTGGTGGCTACCGGCTGCCAAGCTGTCGTGGAATTCCTGGTTACAGACTTCTGTTATCTTCAAATGGCAGGTATACTAATGACACCTCACGAAATTATGGAGCAAAATAATCACCGGGAAATAATTGGTAGAATTTCACAAAAGGAGTCCACAGTAATCACCAAAAGCAAGTCAATGGCAAGTTTTGCCGCATCTACTAAAACTAACTTCTCCAGAGGCAGTAAAGCCGCGGCTCCAAGTAGTTATTGGAGCCCGAGCAAGTTGTCGTACTTGGGACGAAGGCCCCCGTCGAGCCCTGCACGGGGAGCGGCTTGATGTGGTGGCCCTGGGCTAGTGGGCTTGCGCTTCATGATGGTGAACATGATCGTGGTCGCCACCAGTGCTGCAATCAGCGCCACGATGCCAGTTCCTGCCGCAGCCTTGCGTGTAGTGGGACCCAATCTCCGCCGCCTCCTATCGCATTCGCCGGCGGAACGCAATGCTCCGTCTGCACGCCTCACTCCAGCGTTGTTGCCGCGTTGACAGCGGCCTTTTAGCTCCTCTGCTGGCGTCTTGAATGCGCAGCCACTGCAGCGACGGGTGGGCTGGTTGGGTTGGTGCGGGATTTGTATAGTTGGTCAGGTGTAGTTGGCCAGGTGAATGTGATCGGACTTATTGCTAAATAGTACTATTGTCCAATTAGCTTCTTGCAAATTGATGACGTGGTGGAGGCTGTTTCTAAAAGAGTTAATGTTAAGTGGTAGGGGCTAGTAAGTAGTAAATTATGTCTCTTCAACCTGAACGGTAGATATGATGCTAGTTGCTGAGATCCAACGGACAACATTAATTGAGATGATGTGGCTCAATATAGTTGTACAGAATTCAAAATTAATGAGCTTTAGTGGGGATGAACTATATAAGAGTTATAGATACGAAATCTTATCAAGAAAAGAAAAACAAACAATACGAAAGGTTCCTTACCCCAGCACGAGAAACGTAGATGGGCCACGTTATCAGTGAGAGCGTCTAAAAGCAAGTCACGTACTAGCGATAATAGCGCGACGGCATATTATGCCATATCGTGCCACTACCAGCAGGGGCGCGTTTCCGTACTGCTAGTCGTGACGGAGACGGGAGATCACGGCCGTCCACGCAAAGCGAGATCTCCCCGCGCCGCTCCATCCAAACGAAAACCCCCACCCACGCGCCGCTGCGGCGGTTCGCCCTATATGTCTCCCGCATTGCCACGATCCAATCTGATCTCCCCAACAACGCCGCGGAGAGGGAGATCAATCGCCGGAACAGGAGGAGGAGATGGCTACCTCGATGTGCTACACCAACGACGGCCACTACGTGGTGTCCTTCGACGAGGACGCCATCCGCACGACGCTCACGGCCAGCGGCGACACGATGGACTGGTGGCTGGACGAGATCTACCGCGTCCACCGGCGCCGCCTCCACCGCCTCGTCGTCGGCCTGGACGTCGAGTGGCGCCCGTCCTACTACACCGGCCGCTACGCGCCCCCCGTCGCGCTGCTGCAGCTCTGCGTCGGCCGCCGCTGCCTCGTGTTCCAGATCCTCCACGCCGACTACATCCCGGGCTCGCTCTTCGACTTCCTCGCCGACGAGCGCTTCACCTTCGTCGGCGTAGGGATCGGCGACGACGCCGCCAATCTGCGCGCCGGTTACGGCCTCGAGGTGGGGTGCGCCGAGGACCTGCGCGGCCTCGCCGCCGACACGCTCGGGAACCCCGCGCTGCGCTCGGCCGGGCTGCGGGCGCTGGTGTGGGAGGTGATGGGCGTGGGGATGCAGAAGCCGCACCACGTGCGCGTGAGCGCCTGGGACGCGCCCGTCCTGCCCTACAGCCAGCTCATGTACGCCAGCGTCGACGCGTTCGCCTCCTTCGAGGTCGGCCGGAGGCTCTACGACGGCGACTACTAGGCTACTAGTAGGGTATACCAGTACGTTGGTATGGTTGGTTCGGCGTCGCAATGCACTGCCTCGTGCAGTCCAATCGCCTATTCGCTTGTGTCGCTTCGATTGCTTGTGTCTTTGAACTGCATGTGTATGGTTCTGTGAAATGACATCTTCGGATAACACACACAATAGGTACTATTCAAACGCCGTACTTCCTCCATTCCTGAATATCTTCCGAAAAAGCTTAACACACACAAATAGGCACTATTCAAACGCCGTACTTGCTCCGTTCCAAAATACGTGTAGTTTTGGCATTCGAATTTTGACTCACAAATACTACGTGTAGCTTCCCTGCACCAGTAGTGTAGTTTTAGCTTGTAATGAGATCAACCTAATTAAAACAAAGTACCAAGAAAGCATTGTATATAAAAACATATAGAACCTATCAATATTTAGTAGATATATTACTTTTCTAGTTCCAATGCATATATATTTCTTGAAATTAAGAATACCGAATAAATAACACGGTTTTCAATCACAATTGTTAGAAGTAATTAGTAGAATAAATAGCACACCCCCATGCATTGGTTATCCTTTGGAGTAATAATAATATCTCGGGTATAAATCTCTTACAAAAATGGTAGTGGTCACAAACTCATTCAGCAAAGAGGTAGCCTTTTCCAGTAGTTGTCTTGTAAGCAAGCGCCATACGTTCAATCCATCAAGAAAGAAAGGTGTGAGTAAACGAGCCCAACTTTCCGATTCAGGCAGCGTTTAGTTGTGAAAAGTTTGGGTTCAGCTACTGTAGCATATCTCGTTGTTATTTGACAATTAATATTCAATCATGAATTAATTAGCATCATTATATTCATCTCATACAAACCAGTTAGACTATATAATTAGTTATTTTTTCAACTACATTTAATGCTCCATGCATGTGTCCAAAAATTCGATGTGACGGTGCTGGGCAATTTTTTTTTGGAACTAAACATAGCCTCACACTCCTTCGTGGGCTGATCCGAGGGACAACTTTCGTGGGCTGATCCGAGGGACAACACTAGGTTCCTGTCATTGCGGGACCTATCCCCGAACAACGAAATCGATCCATCTCTGGTAACAAAGCAGCAGTCAAGCCGGGTCATATCTTTGAACGGTAATGTGTCTGAAATTTTCTATACTATATTTATTTGGTACGGAGGGAGTATACTATTGCTCATATGTATTTTTTTTAGATAATGGAATTTTTCGGCCTCAACAGTTTTAGCGTACACAGCCTTCAATTATTACAATTTTCCAGCTTCAATAGTTGTAATAGCAGGAGAGCCAAAAAACAAAATTAAGCCTGACATAGTCTATTATTATGCTTCCATCCATGACTCGCAAATATTCCTAAGGCTATTATCTCTAAAGAAGTGCTGATCTTCATGAACAGATCCTTTGTCGTCTCCTTATGCTGCAACATTGACCAAAATCGCAGCCAGTAGATCCCCCTGAAAATAACCTGCATAAATGATGAATGTTTAACGTTATCAAGATAATATCATTTCGACAACGCCATATTGCCCAACACAGAGCCGATGTCCCTGTTAGAATAGTAAAGGCCTCTTGTGCATTAAAATTTTGAAGCCAATTCCCAAGCATGTGGGTTACCGATCTAGGTGGGGTTAAATTAGTAGCAACTTGGATAGTCCTCCAGATTACCTTTGCATGTTGGCAATCGAAAAGGAGGTGTTTGATTGTTTTATTACAATTGCAATAGCTACATTTTTACTACCCTTCTAGTTTTTCCTTCGAAGATTATCCTTGGTCAAAAGAACCCCCTTTTGCAGATACCAAAGTAAGATCTTAATTTTTAGTGGAACTTTAAGTTTCCAAATAAATTTATGTCAGAAAGGGAAGTTATGGTTAGCTAGATGAAGGTACATCGAGCGAACCGTAAATTGTCCGCTCTTGGTTAAGTGCCAGCTAAAAGTATCCCTTCCTTGAGTCAAATTAAAATTGGAAACTTGTGCTACTAGTCTTCGCCATTCATCCAAATTTTCATCTACCAACGCTCTTCTAAAGAGATGTTCAACGATGTTGAATTCATGACTTTTACCACCGTATCATGCGGATGGTGAGCGATGTTGTATATAGTGGGTAGATATCTTTGATATGGCGGTTTGATGCCCATGTCTCCTCCCAAACCGCGTTTGTGTTCCATCCTTTATTTGAAAAGAACCATTAGCTAGGACCTCATTTTTATTTTCATGAGGCCCTCTCCAGAAATGAGAGTCGCCCTGTTTGATCTCAACCTGTAATAGAGATTTGGAGCTTAGGTATTTATTCCTAACCAATATTTGCCACATCCCTTCACCATTAAGCAAATTTATTATACATTTACTAATAAGGCTTTGTTCTGAAGATCAATGTCTATAATGCCAAGACCCTCCTTGATCCTTAGGACGGCAAATGATGTCCCATTTTGCTAGGCGGTATTTCTTTTTATCTTTGTAACCTTGCCAAAAGAATCTTGATCGATATTGATCAAGTTTCTTCAATACCTCCTTTGGTATCTCAAAAAGGACATCATAACCATAGGTAAACTTCCTAAGCACCGAGTTTATAAGGATTAATCTACCTCCATACGACAAGTGCTTAGCCTTCCAACATGAGAGCTTCTTCTCGAAACGCTCTTTGATCCTCCTCCAATCAATATTTTGGAGTTTTCTATGATGCATGGGATACCTAAATATCTGAAAGGGTATTCCCCTGTGTTGCACCCAAAGAGCTCGATATATTCATCCTCGAATTCTTTCGCTTTACCATAGCAAAAGATTTCACTTTTGTGAAAGTTTATTTTCAAACCAGATAATTGCTCTAAAAACAGTCAATAATAATTTCATGTTTTTGGCTTGGTCCAAGTCATGATCCATTGAAGAGGATGGTGTCATCTGCATATTGCAATATGGACAATCCATCCTCTACCAGATGTGGGATGACCCCTCTTATCTGACCATCATCCTTTGCCCTTTTAATTAGAATGGCAAGCATATCCGCGATGATGTTGAATAAGATTGGGTGACATTGGGTCACCTTGACGTAAACCCTTTTGGTTTGGAAGTAGTGACCAATGTCGTCATTAACTTTGATCCCAACAATACCTCCGGAAACAAAACTTTCAATCCTCCTGCACCATTTTGGTGAGAAACCTTTCATTCTTAAGGTTTGTTGTAGAAAAGACCACTTTGACTTTGTCATAAGCCTTTTCAAAATCTATAACCTCACCTGAGTGATTTGGAGGTTCTCCACACTCAAATTTTTCCAGCTCCAAATCCTCCCTTTCTTCGCCAACTCAACGAGCAGCTCCGAGGTTAGCTAGGGTTCAGGTTACGCTGGGCGGGGCGGGGGGCTGCTCACCGGCGGCGACGACAGACCGGCCTGGCGTTGGTGGCGGGCGCGGGGGCGGTAAGGCCGGCAGCGGTGGTGCTGCCGGCCCGAGCGGTGGAGGAAGGCAGTCTGGCCGGTGCTGGGGTGGGGGCGACGACGATGAGAGGTGGGAGCGGGGAGTGGCCCCGCGGCGGCCAGCGCGGGCGAGCTAGGGCTGCACCGGAGAGGTGGCGCTGGGTGGCGGGCCGATGTTGGAAGAGCAGGAAGGCTGGAGGTAGAAGATGAAGGAGAGCTATTCAATTTTAATCCAAGGGTTCAAAAAATCGAGTGAGAAGAGGTGAGATTTTGAGGTATAGACACTCCCTTTCTGTTGGGCACCATGTCCCACTACAAACGTTGTATTCGTTTGGCTGTGGTGATAGCTGTGGCTGATTTATTATGAGAGAACAATACTGCTGTCGGTGTCTAGACGGGCAGCCTAGCACCAACTAGTAATGAAGCTGCGTGTTCCAAATCCCAGGTCATCGATGCAAGAGGCGACACAGACACGCACGGTGTATCCTGGTTCCGGCCGCGGGCCGTATGTCCAGCAAGGGGTGTGCGAGCGCATTGTACTATCTTGCACCGGGGGGGTGCTTGTAGTAGGGAGTAACAAGCGAGGCGAGAGAGGAGGGAAGCTCCCAGGTCTCCTGACTAGGTGATGAGGCGAGTGCCAATATCGTGCTCTAGGAGCGTGGGTGATGTGTGCGAGTGGGTTCAGATGAGTGCAAATGATGCGGATCGATTGAGGTGTGAGTCTGCCTCCCCCTTTTATAGACACAAGGAGGGGCAGAGTACATGTACAGAGGAGGGGGGAGAAGTCGTCATCTTTCCCCGAATCGGGGGGTGGAGCAGTGACTATCTACTGTGTGAAGTACACTGTTCGGCACCGGAGGTCGTGGCGCCGGGCGCGCAGGCGTCCTGGATGTCGTCCTTGGCCTGGCGGAGATCGCGCGGTGTCCTTGTGCTCCAGTGGGCGGCGTGGTGGTCGCTGTGGAGGGTGCCGTCCTCAAGGCCTTGCGTGGCGGCGTTTCCGAGGGTTCGCGAGCGGGGATCGACGCCATGGTCAAGGCGCAGGCGGATTCGAGGGTTTGCGCCCTGCCGTTCGAGGGTCGCGTGGCGGGGGAAGTACAGAGGAAAGTACGGGGAGTAGGTGGCACAGTGGTCGTAGTAGTGCAGCGCACGTCCTACACAGTGTAGCCGATTCTCACAGTGTTGCCACAGGGGCAGACGTGGCGGAGAAACGGACCGTAGTTGGCGGACAAGAACTCCGGTCATGGGCACTGTGCCGGAGTGGCGGTTTGACGCCGTCCACCGGGTGTCGCGCGCGGAGTGGTTGGCATTGAAGGCTCCCGTACTACGGACGGGGTGAGCGGCGGGCCGCTTTGTCCTGTCTGTCCAGGGTGGCTCTCGAGCGAGGCGGAGTCGATCCGCTTGCTCGAGGGTAGGGCTCGCTACCCTCGAGCGAGGCGGAAACGTGAGGCGCCCTCGAGGGTCTTGGCGGAGAAACCCTCGAGCGAGACGGAGAACCCTCGAGCGAGGCGGAGGCTGT
Organism: Panicum virgatum; assembly: GCF_016808335.1. Lineage (NCBI taxonomy): Eukaryota > Viridiplantae > Streptophyta > Magnoliopsida > Poales > Poaceae > Panicum > Panicum virgatum. The sequence continues at coordinate 55,770,612 of NC_053149.1, forward strand.
TCCGTGGGCTCGAGGGGGTTTGGTCGGGCCGCGCCATGCTGTTGGGCCTTTGATCAAACTTTTTTGAGTCCTTTCCTTTCCGTTGAATTGGAGGCCGTGGGCCCATTGTCTTGGCGCATGTTTTGTGTTTTTGATGGTGTCTTAGTCCCCTAATGAGGGTACCCCTAATTATGGTACCCGATAACTGCTGACTGGCTGATAGCTGGTGGCTAGTGCTGATTTAGTATGAGATAGACTTGATCACGGGCCACCCGACCCAACCCGCCCGAAAAAAACCCGACCCGATCAAGTGACGGGTCGGGTACGGGCCGAAATTTTTGACCTGAAACTCAAAAAAACCTGATCCAACCCGAAAATTGCACACAAATTTGCGGGCCAACCTGACCCAACCCGAACCCGACCCGACCCGACCATGTCATGGGCCGGGTATGGGCCAACATTTTTTGACCCGAAACCCGAAGTGACCCGACCCGAACCCGATCCGACCTGACAGATGATCAGGTCTAGTATGAGAGAACAAAACTGCTGGCTGGTTGGCTAACAAGTCAAGCGAACACAGCGAAAGGAAAAAAAATAAATGACTCCAATAGTTCTGCTGTGGTTCTTGAGTTTGCTCTTCATGGTTATTTTAGTAGCATTTTAATATCATCAACAATACCAAGTGAATACATTGTATTTCATGGTAAATTTAGTATAAGCTGATTTAATGTTAAGGATGTTGATCTATCTTCTATTAATCTCCCATATTTTCAAAAGGTAGGGGCATGATCTACTCCAGCAGTGGCGCCGCAGGCTTTGCCAGCAGTGGCGCCGCAGGCTTGCACAGCAAGATTCTTTCTCTTGACATGTCTGTCTCTCCGCTGCTGCTGGCTGCAGACCTCGACACCTGACGGTAGTCAGAACTGACGAGTCTTGCGAGCCAAGAAGGCTCACCGAGGCCGCGTGAGGAACAGGATGAGGATGGAGCCTGGAAAAAAAATTGAGTGGGTCCCGACGGAACCGCACCACGGCCGCCTTGTCAGCCCGGCGTCGTATATGCTCGAACCAAATATCTCCACTTGGCCCCGTTCCAGGAGCACGGTGATCCATTCACGAACACTCGCTTACGAGCGGGCCCGGTCAGGGAAACCGCAACACCCTTCAATTTTGTTCCCGGCCCGGCGGCGGCCTATATAACCGCTCCCCCATCGTGCCCATTTCCTCCCCATTTTCAGTAACGCCCTGGAACACAACACCCAGAGCGCGCGAGAGAGGATCATGGCGACCGAGATCCAGGGCTACTACGAGGACGGAACCGCGGTGGTGTCGTTCGACGAGGACTACATCGACACGACGCTTACGGACTCCGGCGACGTGGTGGACTGGTGGGTGGCCGAGACCTACCGCATGCACCGCCGCGGCCACGTCGCCGGCCTCGACGTGGAGTGGCGCCCCGCCACCGGCCGCGCGCCGCCCGGCCCCGTCGCCGTGCTGCAGGTCTGCGTCGACCACCGCTGCCTCGTCTTCCAGATCCTCCGCGCCGACTACGTCCCGGCCAAGCTGTCCGCCTTCCTCGCCGACCGCCGGTTCACCTTCGTCGGCGTCGGGATCCGCGACGATGCCGCCAAGCTGCGGGCCGGGTACGGGCTGCGGGTCGCGAGCGCCGTGGACCTGCGCCGCCTCGCCGCCGACGCGCTCGGGAGGCCCGACCTGCTCCGCGCGGGGCTGCAGGCGCTGGTGCTGGAGGTGATGGGCGTGCAGATGGACAAGCCGCACCACGTGCGCGTGAGCGCCTGGGACGCGCCCGCGCTCTCGGACGACCAGCTCAAGTACGCCTGCGCCGACGCGTTCGCCTCGTACGAGGTCGGCCGGAGGCTCTACGACGGCGACTACTAGGGACGACTTCAATTCAGGGGTGCGGTGCTGTGTCAGTATCAGTGCGTCCGGTTTCCTGGAGCTTCGTTCGTGCTGCCTCCTCTGTTCCGCTTCCGCGTCGTTAGGGTCGGTCGTGTCCTAAACTCCTAATCTGCAAGTCGTGGCATGTAATTTGTCCTGCTTTTGGTACCCTTGAACCGCTCGCTCGTGTTGGCAGTACTAGTCGTTTTGGGTGTCTGGATTGTGTGGATCACGCGATCCGCGTTGATCATGTTGATCCTCGTAGGGTGAATGAGTGCATGTGGGAGCAAGCAGTTTGGTCTCTTCGCAACAAAAAAAAAAAGTTTGGTGTGACCTCGATCTCGTCTTCCCTCCAAAGTGGAGAGCACGGTGGCGCGCCGTCTCTTGTGACCTTCGCGTCGCGGCTTATATACCGAGCTCGTGGCTCTCGGCGGGACCAGACCGTGGACGCCGTCGGCGAGATCTATCGGTTCCATTTCCGTCACCAGGTTAGAAGGCCAGGCGGGTTACCGGGCCACCGCAAGTCGCAACCATGGTCAGTGTTCCTCGTTTCGCATGGTGGCTTACTGGCATCTGCCGTCAGTGAAGCTGCTTTAAGCATCCGCGCAACGAGGATTTCAGGATCTTCAGCCTTTGGTACTCTAAACGTGCCGGCTAATCCACATTTGACCACTGTGAGTAGTATAATCGACGATAAAGAGGGTATGCCGTGTGCGGCGGAAGTGGAAGCAGCAATGCCTGTGTTTAGATTGGGGAAAAGGTGGGAGAAAAAATCACCTCGGTCACTGTAGCACATTGTAGTATTTTTCGTTTGTTTGTGGTAAATATTATTCTACCATAATCTAATTAGGCTCAAAAAATTCGTCCCGCAACATACATCAAAACTATGCAATTAGTTTTTTTATTTAACTACATTTAGTATTTTATGAGTCATTTGTTATATTTAATATTTCGATGTGATAAGGAATGTGATGGAAAGTTTGGAAATTTTGTAGGGTCGAAACACACCCAATGGCAGCCGCGCGACGACGGGACGGCGCGGTGACTCTCTGCCTAGTGCTTATCGCACAAGCAGGGACAAGTCGAGAAGGCACGTCGCCTCGTTGCCACAGTCCACTGACGCATGCCAGTAACCCATCGGTCTGTGACTCCCTGACCGTACTTGACAAGTTGACCTGCCTGTAGCCTGTCCGCCGTAGTGCTGATGTGTACAACTCAAGGCGTCTTGGTACATTTGTACAATAGTACCACACCAACATGTGACTCTTTATTTCGCCCTGTTCGGTTTGCTGATGCTGGTACCAGCTGCGGCTGGGACCGTTGTCTCTCTGAGTCACTGTAGCTACAGTGAAAACAGTACAAATCAGCCACTTCAGCCAGTGCTTCATGTCCAGCCGAACAGGCTGTTATACGAAGTAAAAAACTAATTGTACATTTTGCTTGTAAATTAGAAAACGAATCTAATAAATCTAATTAGACTATGATTAGACACTAAATTGCTATGACAAATATCTAATTGTACATTTTGCTTGTAAATTAAAAAACGAATCTAATAAATCTAATTAGACTATGATTAGACACTAAATTGCTATGACAAATATTTGCTAATGATGAATTAATTAGTCTTAATAAATTCGTCTCGTAGTTTATAGACGAGTTCTACAATTAATTATGTGACTAGTCTATATTTAATACTTTAAATGTGAAAAAATTTCCTTTCAAAAAAGTTTATCACCATGGCGTATCTACGCTGCATTTTTTTAGGGGCACCTACGTTGCATTTTGATGGTAGATTCTTTGTTCAATACTCAAAAACGCCAGTGGTCACAGATATTGAAATGAGATCATCAAAACCAGCCAATGCACCAAAATTCAAAAACGCCAGTAACAGAAATTGAGATGAGGCAATCAAAAGTCAAAACCAGGCAATACACCAATACTAAAAAAAACGCTAGTAACAGAAATTGAGATGACATCAAAACCAGACAATGTGCCTGACCAAGCCTACAATTATAGCCTCATAGAACATGACCAAGGTATGCATACCGGAAATATAATGTCACAATACTTGGGGCCAATAGTATCCGTGCAAACAATACCGTCAGATATTTGCCCTAGCCAACTTTGCTCTAAAATTTCACACCATCACTCTTGTGAAAAGAACTCATAGGCCGTATGGTATTTGTCCAATACAACATTGTAGAGTGGATGGATGGGCTCCAGCAAATTGGAGTATGGGCCCAGCACATGCTGCGGTAAGGGGCATGAATCAGAATCAGTCATGGCACTGTACTGGCTAACTGAGAGGCCACTGAGGCAGTAGCACGAGTGGTAGTGATCTCTGTTCTTTCCAGGCTTATCCCTCAATCCTCCCTCTAGAACCTGATTTACACAAGTGGTTGCAATAAGAAGTTACTCGAGCATGGCATTACAAATTTCATGTTCTGGTGAGAACTCTGCATAGCAGAAAAAAGGCATTATATTAGTTTATCTCACCTGAGCACAAAGCAGGATGTATTGTTGCAGGGCAATGTTGTGGAACAGTGGGCCAATTTGGTTGCTCCGTTGTATAAAATCAAATCCAAACTTTGCATAATCGACAGCTTCGGAGAAGAAAAGGCAAAATACATGAGAACGGTGACATTAAATGGAGCATATAAAGTTGTACATTGAAATGTACAAAATTGTATAAACAGTATGAGACATTGACATTAATCTGTAGAAAGTAGATAAAGGTTCTAAAAATGGATTACTGGTACCATTTGATCACCAACCTAATAGCAATCATACAACCTAAATTGCCTGATTAAGTTGTAAATGCATTGCTGCATGGTATGCCTTCCCTCTCTTGTTGGCAAGGAACAATAAACTAGTTTTGAACTTACCATAAACAAAAAATAAACTAGTATTTTTCATTTCATGAAAAAAATATGGACAGTCATGAGTCTCACCAGAGGAAGATTTTTCTGAAGTGCACCCAGATGAACTAGTGCCACATGCATCCTCTCCTGATGGCTTTTTGCAGGAGTATGATAATTTCAATTGCTCGTCAATAATCATAACCAGCTTTTGTGTTAAAGCAATGGCAGCACCCTGGTGACACAGTACATTTCTGTCATATGGAACACGACATGTGGAAAAGATAAACGACTATCCATAGAAAGCCATTACCTGCCAAAAGGAGTAGCAACCGTCAACCAATTTATTAGTTCGTCCTTGAAATCCACATTCCACTCCTTGACGAAATGCCACCCAGTCCTAAGTGGTGAAGTTGTCAGCAACAATGCCAACTGGTATTGTAATAGAAAAAAATGTTTTATCACCCAAACACACACATATCAACTACAATTTGTGCACTTAGTAACCAAAGGACCTAAATGAACGACTTCATGGTCTATACACAATAAAGTCAGTCACATAACTACACACATCATAGTAGAAGTAAAACTAAATAAAGACGGAGGAAGAGGTTGTCTTACGATCAAGCAAGGCAAGTCAAGTTTCTCTGCCTCATTAAGCAGGATCAAAGCAGCCAATCCACAGAACGTGTACCTTTATAGAAAGCTTTCACTTAATGTTCTAAACAGATAAGTTCAGCAAATTAACAGAAATAATCAGAAACGTACCCACCATGAGCTTCAGCATGAGGCTCCCCAGCAATACCACCTTCATAAGTTTGACATCTGGAATCATATGGTACATGGGTTGAGCAATCATTCAATAAAAGGAACTGCAACTAAGTAACAACAAATTTTGCAATTGAAAAATTGACAGTTGTATTAAACAAACAGAACCTTGCTATGTAATCACCAACACCTTTTGCCAGTTCTACATCGAGAATGTTTACAAGGCTGGCCACCTAGTGTCAACATGAGGATATATCAGATAATTGCAAAGAAATTGAGAAGGAGTACAGAAAACTCACCGATATAGCAGTATAGGAAGCCCGAACATCAATTTCACCACCATCATGCATTCTATGGTGAAGAAAAAAAATGAGTGGCCGGCATCAGCTCAGAAGGTGCTATATATGGGAAACAAGTTATTTTCATCCATTTTTAGGCTGATAGAATGTGTACCTGAAAGCACCCGATTCATCTTTCATCCGAAGCATAAACTTGTACAGGTAATCCCTAAACAACAAGGTAGATATCACTAACCAAATTACTCGTATAGTTATATGTAAAGCAGGTCTTGTTGAAGAGCAACCATAAGAGCTACCTATTTATTGATGACAGTGCCCTTTCGCTCCCTATAGTCACAAGTGTATTTACAGCAGCATAAGTCGTAGCTAGATGAGGCAACTGTAAAAGAGGTGGCCAAGAATGCATAAAGAAAACATTCATAATTAATCCTTTTCAATAAGTCAACAGAAATGAGCTCAAATTTAATAAATCCAGTAGTAAAAAGGTATAATAAATAAAAATAAAAGAATGCCATTCTAGTTTTGTCCAAAGTGAAACTATTTTAAGTTTGACCAAGTTTACAAAAAAAAAGGTGCCAATATTTTTTTTACATACCAAACAAGTATGATTAGATTTATCATAAAAAATATTTTCATATTATACCCGTTCGGTGTCATAGATGTTGATATTCTTCTCTATAAACTTGGTCAAACTTAAGATAATTTGACTTATGACAAAACTAGTATGACATTCTTTTTGGGACAAGAGGAGCAATTTCTATTGAAAAGATATCCTCAGAGTATACATAACCAAAGCATGGATGGATATTTCAAAACTTGACCTGCGAGGGGTATGACAGCCCATAGGTATTGATTAAGGAGAAGACCTCACGCAGGCCAAGAAAATCCCCAAACCCCTGCCCCACCCTTACACAGGGGTGTGTTGCCCGTACCGTAACCCGTGTGAGTGCGGGTCGGGGCCTATTTTCCATGTGCTTTGGTTGTGGAGGTAGACAAGGGGATTTTTTTTTAAATCCCAGCCTGAAATTCGCTCACATCGGGAGTCGAACCCAAGACCTGAGGAGTGCTATTGAGGCCACCTAACCAATCCGGCTAGGCACCCGTTCGCATAGATGGATATTTCATACAAAAAAGATTTCCATTATTCTGATATTTTTAATCATTTGAGAATGGCAGATTTTTTTAAAAAATTTGCATGGACATGTAAAGGTCGGTTTAACTTGTTCCAAGCAGGCAAACTAAAGAGGCATTTAATGTGAATGCCTGAACAAATATCTCTGTCCTCAACATTTCACTGGACATGTTCAAATTTAATACATGTACTGCGTAAATCTAAATCTTATTTTTAAAAAATCAATGCAAATAGCAAACTCGAAGAAATTATCCAGTCAAAAAGTGTGGGGCTCAAAAAGTTTTAGGGTTGAAGCAAACCTGCCCAGGTCCACCGCCATATCCACCATCTTTATCCTGACATCGAGCTAAGAAGTCCACGATATCATCCTCGAGATCATCATCAAGTACCTCATCCAACAAAGCAAGTGGATGAACCATCCAGTAGCACAGCCATGGGCGACTGTATCAATTAAAAAAAATACGACAACAACTACGCATCAGTGGCACGAATTCCCCAGAATGTCCTGAAATAGAACTAAACGATGTAGAAGCATTACTTGGCATCGAGAACATGAAAGGCTGGCCCGAGATGCCTCAGCCCATGTGTCAGGTACTCGATATGCTGATCACGCCACAGCTCTAGCCTGCACAGAAAACAACTCAGTCGCTGTGTTCGCTTGGCTATGACTGGTGGCGGGTGCTGATCTGTTATGAGAGAACAATACTGCTGACTGGTTGGTACCTGGTGGCTGGTGCTGATTTAGTATGAGAGAATAGTACTGCTGGTTGGTTGGCTGACAAGTCAACGAACAGAGCGAATAACCAAAGCTCAGGACAAGGAGGCAGCAAACATGGTAATCTCGAAGCTCAGGCGAGTGTTTGTGTATTCTAATTCCTCAAAGACGCTATCACACAACACGTAAACTGGCAGCATCAAGCTTATATAAGCAATAATTTTAGCAAAGCAATCAAATCTGGAACGCTGCCCGCCTCAACTATGCCGGTGGGTGCAATAGGTAAAGTTGTCGGCAAACTAGCGATTTGAAGCTTGAGTCTATCAAATTATCCAATCCCCAGACCAAATCCATGCCTAGAGATCCGCCACTCAACTACCAGTGCAAACAGAAGTAAGAAAACGAGCCGTGCTCTAGGGGATGCTCACATGACGGATTTCGTGTTGGGCGCAGCCCCGAAGAGGATGCGGTAGATGTCGGCAACCCTGGCCTCCACCTTCATCTGCTCCACCTGCGTCACCGTGAGCCTGGGGAGCTCGGGATCCGCCGGCGCCGCCGGGTCGCCTCCGGTGGGAGGCGCGGCTGCGGCGAGGACTCCATGGGCGCGGCGGCCGGGGACGGAGTCGGAGGCGGGTCGCCGCCGCTTGGCTGGGCTCTCGCTTGCTGCGGCCTGCGGTTTCGGCTTCGAGCGTGCTGCGGCCGCCGCGCGGATCCTCCTCCTAGCGAAAGGCGATTAAGGCGAACCATGTGGCACGTGCCGTCGTGGTGGACCGAGCGCTCCGCCTCCTCCTAACAAACTAACGCGTTGGGCCGGCCCAGATAATGTTACTCGGCCCGGTTGAACTCCACCAGCACCCACCCGCATCACGGCACGATCGAGTCCCTCGCAGGGCAGCGCTTCTGCTTGGCGGCTGGGGGGAGCTCAGCCGCCGCCTTTGCCTTCGCGAGGGTTTTAGCGAGCAAGACGCCCGGGAGCAGGAGGGAGCGCGCGAGAGAGGGAGGGAAGGAGATGGCCGCCATGGTTGGAGCGCGCAGGGCGCTCCTCGCCGCCCGCTACTCCCGTCGCGGCGCGATCGCGGCGGCATCGGCCGCGCCGTCCCCCGCACCGGCTTGCGGATTCGCTGCCCAGGTACTGCACGCTTCCTCGGTGCCTCGTTGAACCCGCCTTGCTATTCCTTTTGCCAATCTTATTTGTATCTTCTCTTACCTAGACTTGTGAGATCTGCTCATTAGTTGGTTCTCTGCGAACTTTTGCTCGGTTGCTAAGAACAGAGTCGAATAAGTTAGGGTATATATATATATATATAGATATATATATATTATATATATATATTATATAGATATTTCTATTTTTCCTAATAGCCAATAGTCTAGCTTCAGTACTTACTGATCCGAAGCAATAATGCTCCTAAAATATGCTAATTGAGTGTCATCCTGAAAACACGTTGCTTACATCGTGCAGGCCTCCAGCTGAAAGAAGTTGTGTGCAGTCTTGGATTCCACATCGAGCAGCTGGCAACCTTGCATCTGAACGTATGATGAAGACTATCACCGCGAGTGGGGACAAAACAAGGCAGGGAGCTATGTGAACTCCCGTTCAAATCACTTCGACCACCAGCTTAAGAGAGATGCCCATTCAGCTGGTTCCACAAGTGGTGTGAATATTGGTGGTAGTTCCGAGCAACCATACAGAAGTGGTGCATCGTATGGCTTTCCAAACAGTAATCAGACACATACTGGTGCAAGAGCAAATAATGAGCAACCTGGATATATAATTCGACAGCCTTATTATAGAACTAGTAATGCATACAGCCAGCAAAGCCTTGGTGGACATCTTCCAAATGCCATCAGCAGTACAATGGCGCAGAAGCTAAAAGTACTCCATCTGGGTATGGTAAAGGGCAACTTATCGTCATCCTAATGGATATGGTACATATGACTCTGGATATAACACCCAAAGTAACCAGAAAACCTATAAAGGAGAGGGAGCTATTACTGCACATTATGGATATGGTCCTTCAGGACAAGGTCCAAACTCAGTTGGAAATGGTCAGGAAGTCTTTCAGCAACAGCAGTATGTTGATCATCGATCTAGGGGTGGTTATCCAGATAAACCTGGTAATCCGACTCCCAGTATGCAAATCCAACTCA